>NW_026262593.1:59524317-60724317 GCF_021869535.1 Mytilus californianus | reverse complement strand
TTAACTGACAGTTATGGTTATTTTCTTATATGCAATGAAATTTTATGTGAATTCTTTTCTATAGTACTGGACAGGATAAAACTTTACTCATGCCAAGTATTTTTTTAATTTGAAACAAAGATAAATTCTGCACAATTTTTTGAAAAGTGCAAATTCTAAAAAGACTAATAGGGGAAAATCAATGGTGGTATTACACCTAATATGGGGTGCTGTACATGCACCTTTGACCTTGTGAGTACTCTCGTGTGTTAAAACTTCTTGCTATTCAAGTGAAATATTACAAACAATGAAATATTCTGAGTGGATTGAGTCTCCAAAACATATTTTATGAGAACATTTCCTTGAAATTTGACTCTACCATGAATATTAGCTAACAGAACAAGCCATACTTCACGGTGTTTTGGGGAGCTTTTTATCCTTTTTTCTTATATTCTGCTATAATAGAAAGTTTTCTCTCAGAAATATTTTAATAAATATATAGTTATAAGTAAATGTGATTATTTTGTAAAGCAGTACCAACAAATTATTCACTTATAGAGAAGCTTGTTATGTCCCTCTCTGGAACGCAGCGTAAATTTAAGTTTTACGTAAGGACTTATTAAAACCTCCAGTAAACTTTTATATGGATTGTTCATTCTGCTTGAATACTTCAATTACTAAATGTAATTTATTATAACATTTCTATCATAAATGAGTGAAAGTTACTTCATTATTTTTATTTATTGGCCTGAAAAGTTGAAATTTTGAGGAAATGACATGTATAAATGGACCAAAAGAGACCTTATAAAGAAGACAAAGGGGTCCAGTAGTGGTATTTATCATCCTTAAGTCATCTTTTGTATCATATTCAACTGTTTGTAGGCAGATGACATAAATATTTAATCATTATTGGTCCACACTACATTCTATCATGATGCGGCTTGGTTTGGATTTTTCGAAAAAAATTCTGCACGAATCGCTGAAGATGTCGTCGTACATTATACTAGATTTTTCTCCAACTATTGAACTGATTATGACAAAACATGACAGGAATGCTTGAAAAAAACAGTATTACAAAGGAAAAAATCTTTCAGTTTATTAAATAAAAATGTCTTCTTCAGGTGTAATACCACCAAATCATGGCATGTCACATCCGGTTGCATACAAAAATAGGTCGAAAAAAATATTCCCTTAAATTTGACAGTTGTAGGTAATTAATCCATCATTTTATTGCAGTCAAACATTTCTGGGTCATAAACATATACATGTATCTTGGGTATTTCAAAGAATCATTATTGTTTTATTTGGGGTTTCTATAGAATATTTTGGAAACTTGAGGTTGCATGGTTACTAAAGCTTATACACAGGTTAAATAAGGGGCAAATTTGATTGGTTAACTGACAGTGAAAGTTATTTTCTTATATGCAATGAAATGTTATGTTAATTTTTTAATTTGAAACAAAGATAAATTCTCCACATTTTTTTGGAAAACTGCAAATTTAAAAAAAAATAATAAATGAAAATCAATGGAGGTATTACACCAATAGGCCAACCCCCTCTGTTTTTTTCCATTTTTTTTCAAATTTTGAGCTCTAGTTTCAGATTTTTTAACATAGCGCCCTTCGATACCTTGCGCAAAAGATGCGCCTGTTTCTCCTCTACAAGACCTATATAGTCATACCCCGTGACACCCCTCATTATTTTTCTCTAGAAGCCATGAAATAGACCAACTCCCCTGTTTTTAACCACTTTTTTTTCAAATTTTGAGCTCTAGTTTCAGATTTTTGAACATAGCGCCATTCGATACCTTGCACAAAAGATGCGCCTGTGTCTCCTCTACAAGACCTATATAGTCATACCCCATGACACCCCTCATTATTTTTCTCTAGAAGCCATGGAATAGGCCAACCCCCCTGTTTTTAACATTTTTTTTTAAATTTTGAGCTCTAGTTTCAGATTTTTGAACATAGCGCCCTTCGATACCTTGCGCAAAAGATGCGCCTGTTTCTCCTCTACAAGACCTATATAGTCATATCCCGTGACACCCCTCATTATTTTTCTCTAGAAGCCATGGAATAGACCAACCCCCTTGTTTTTAACATTTTTTTTTTAAATTTTGGCTCTAGTTTCAGATTTTTGAACATAGCGCCCTTCGATACCTTGCACAAAAGATGCGCCTGTTTCTCCTCAACAAGACCTATATAGTCATACCCCGTGACACCCCTCATTATTTTTCTCTAGAAGCCATGGAATAGGCCAACCCCCCTGTTTTTAACAATTTTTTGTTTTAATTTTGAGCTCTAGTTTCAGATTTTTGAACATAGCGCCCTTCGATACCTTGCGCAAAAGATGCGCCTGTTTCTCCTCTACAAGACTTATATAGTCATACCCCGTGACACCCCTCATTATTTTTCTCTAGAAGCCATGGAATAGGCCAACCTCCCTGTTTTTGACATTTTTTTTTTTAATTTTGAGCTCTAGTGTCAGATTTTTGAACATAGCGCCCTTCGATACCTTGCGCAAAAGATGCGCCTGTTTCTCCTCTTCAAGACCTATATAGTCATACCCCGTGACACCCCTCATTATTTTTCTCTAGAAGCCATGGGATAGGCCAACCCCCTGTTTTTAACATTTTTTTTAAGATTTTGAGCTCTAGTTTCAGATTTTTGAACATAGCGCCATTCGATACCTTGCGCAAAAGATGCGCCTGTTTCTCCTCTACAAGTCCTATATAATCATACCCCGTGACACCCTTCATTATTTTTCTCTAGAAGCCATGGAATAGGCCAACCTCCCTGTTTTTAACATTTTTTTGTTTTAATTTTGAGCTCTAGTTTCAGATTTTTGAACATAGCGCCCTTCGATACCTTGCGCAAAAGATGCGCCTGTTTCTCCTCATCAAGACCTATATAGTCATACCCCGTGACACCCCTCATTATTTTTCTCTAGAAGCCATGGACTAGGCCAACCCCCCTGTTTTTAACATTTTTAAGTCTCCCAAACGAAGTTTGGGAAGACTTATTGTTTTTGCTCAGTTCTTATTATTATTATTATTCTTCTTCTTCTTCTTCTTCTTCTTCTTCTTCCGCCACTTTTAAATTTGAACTTGTCCGCACCCGTTCTCCAAAACCGCTTGTCAGATTAACTTAGGGTTTCACAATATGTTAGACTAGCATGTCTAGTGGTGCAATCAGGGTTTTGTTTGTGCAATGGGGTTTATAAAGGGGTACTTTGAGGGGCAAAAAGAAAAGAGGGTTTTACTATAGAACCCTATGGGATTTTATTTTTTAAAATTTTCAAATGATTATTAATTGAAAACCGTTTGTGATAGACACAATCTTTTAAATTGAAAATGTTCTAAATGATAAAGCCCATTAAATGAAATACAGGGTTAGTCCCCAGGGGTCAGCCCCACCCCCTGCCATTTAAGAAAGTTCTAATACCTTGTAAGTGGTCAAGATCCCCACCCCTAAACCATATATATTCTGGTTTGTCATGCTAAGATGGTTTGAATGATATACAGGGTTAGTCCCCAGGGGTCATCCCAACCCCCTGCCATTTGAGAAAGTTCTAATATCTTGTAAATGGTCGAGATCCCCACCCCTAAACCATTTATATTCTGGTTTGTCATGATAAAGCACATCAAATGAAATACAGGGTTAGTTCCCAGGGGTCACCCCCACCCCTTGCCATTTAAGAAAGTTCTAATATCTTGTAAATGGTTGAGATCCCCACCCCTAAACCATATATATTCTGGTTTGTCATGCTAAGATGGTTTGAATGATATACAGGGTTAGTCCCCAGGGGTCATCCCGACCTCCTGCCATTTGAGAAAGTTCCAATATCTTTGTAAATGGTTGAGATCCCCACCCCTAAACCATTTATATTCTGGTTTGTCATGATAAAGCACATCAAATGAAATACAGGGTTAGTCCCCAGGGGTCGCCCCCACCCATTTAAGAAAGTTCTAATATCTTGTAAATGGTTGAGATCCCCACCCCTAAACCATATATATTCTGGTTTGTCATGCAAAGATGGTTTGAATGATATACAGGGTTAGTCCCCAGGGGTCATCCCAACCCCCTGCCATTTGAGAAAGTTCTAATATCTTGTAAATGGTTGAGATCCCCACCCCTAAACCATATATATTCCTATTTGTCATGTCTGGAACATTTGAATGAGGTATACGGTCAGTCCCCAGGGGTTCCCCCCACCCCCAATGTTCTAGTATCTTGTAAATAGTCGAGATCCCCACCCCTAAACCATATATATTCTGGTTTGTCATGCCAAGATGATTTGAATGATATACAAGGTTAGTCCCCAGGCATTACTAATGCATATAACTTTACTGGACCGAACCAATTTTCACTGGACGTTGCCCAACATCAGGCGACCCTGGGAATTACGAATTATGGGAGCTTCGTTTGGGAGACTTCGTAACAGCATCCTGTTACAATCATTTCTTGTTTTTTTTCAATTTTGAGCTCTAGTTTCAAATTTTTGAACATAGCGCCCTTCGATACCTTGCGCAAAAGATGCGCCTGTTTCTCCTCTACAAGACCTATATAGTCATACCCCGTGACACCCCTCATTATTTTTCTCTAGAAGCCATGGAATAGGCCAACCCCCCCTGTTTTTAACATTTTTTTTTTTAATTTTGAGCTCTATTTTCAGATTTTTGAACATAGCGCCCTTCGATACCTTGCGCAAAAGATGCGCCTGTTTCTCCTCTACAAGACCTATATAGTCATATGCCGTGACACCCCTCATTATTTTTCTCTAGAAGCCATGGAATAGACCAACCCTCCTGTTTTTAACATTTTTTTTTTAAATTTTGAGCTCTAGTTTCAGATTTTTGAACATAACGCCCTTCGATACCTTGCACAAAAGATGCGCCTGTTTCTCCTCGACAAGACCTATATAGTCATACCCCGTGACACCCCTCATTATTTTTCTCTAGAAGCCATGGAATAGGCCAACCCCCCTGTTTTTAACATTTTTTTTTTAATTTTGAGCTCTAGTTTCAGATTTTTGAACATAGCGCCCTTCGATACCTTGCACAAAAGATGCGCCTGTTTCTCCTCTACAAGACTTATATAGTCATACCCCGTGATAACCCTCATTATTTTTCTCTAGAAGCCATGGAATAGGCCAACCTCCCTGTTTTTAACATTTTTTTTTTTAATTTTGAGCTCTAGTGTCAGATTTTTGAATATAGCGCCCTTCGATACCTTGCGCAAAAGATGCGCCTGTTTCTCCTCTTCAAGACCTATATAGTCATACCCCGTGACACCCCTCATTTTTTTTCTCTAGAAGCCATGGAATAGGCCAACCCCCTGTTTTTAACATATTTTTTTTTAATTTTGAGCTCTAGTTTCAAATTTTTGAACATAGCGCCCTTCGATACCTTGCGCAAAAGATGCGCCTGTTTCTCCTCTACAAGACCTATATAGTCATACCCCGTGACACCCCTCATTATTTTTCTCTAGAAGCCATGGAATAGGCCAACCCCCCTGTTTTTAACATTTTTTTTTTTAATTTTGAGGTCTAGTTTCAGATTTTTGAACATAGCGCCCTTCGATACCTGCACAAAAGATGCGCCTGTTTCTCCTCTACAAGACCTATATAGTCATACCCCATGACACCCCTCATTATTTTTCTCTAGAAGCCATGGAATAGGCCAACCCCCCTGTTTTTAACATTTTTTTTTTTTAAATTTAGAGCTCTAGTTTCAGATTTTTGAACATAGCGCCCTTCGATACCTTGCACAAAAGATGCGCCTGTTTCTCCTCGACAAGACCTATATAGTCATACCCCGTGACACCCCTCATTATTTTTCTCTAGAAGCCATGGAATAGGCCAACCCCCCTGTTTTTAACATTTTTTTTTTAATTTTGAGCTCTAGTTTCAGATTTTTGAACATAGCGCCCTTCGATACCTTGCACAAAAGATGCGCCTGTTTCTCCTCTACAAGACTTATATAGTCATACCCCGTGATACCCCTCATTATTTTTCTCTAGAAGCCATGGAATAGGCCAACCTCCCTGTTTTTAACATTTTTTTTTTAATTTTGAGCTCTAGTGTCAGATTTTTGAACATAGCGCCCTTCGATACCTTGCGCAAAAGATGCGCCTGTTTCTCCTCTACAAGACCTATATAGTCATACCCCGTGACACCCCTCATTATTTTTCTCTAGAAGCCATGGAATAGGCCAACCTCCCTGTTTTTAACATTTTTTTGTTTTAATTTTGAGCTCTAGTTTCAGATTTTTGAATATAGCGCCCTTCGATACCTTGCGCAAAAGATGCGCCTGTTTCTCCTCTACAAGACTTATATAGTCATACCCCGTGACACCCCTCATTATTTTTCTCTAGAAGCCATGGAATAGGCCAACCTCCCTGTTTTTAACATTTTTTTTTTAATTTTGAGCTCTAGTGTCAGATTTTTGAACATAGCGCCCTTCAATACCTTGCGCAAAAGATGCGCCTGTTTCTCCTCTTCAAGACCTATATAGTCATACCCCGTGACACCCCTCATTATTTTTCTCTAGAAGCCATGGAATAGGCCAACCCCCCTGTTTTTAACATTTTTTTTTTTTAATTTTGAGCTCTAGTTTCAGATTTTTGAACATAGCGCCCTTGGATACCTTGCGCAAAAGATGCGCCTGTTTCTCCTCTACAAGACCTATATAGTCATACCCCGTGACACCCCTCATTATTTTTCTCTAGAAGCCATGGAATAGGCCAACCCCCCTGTTTTTAACATTTTTTTTTTTAATTTAGAGCTCTAGTTTCAGATTTTTGAACATAGCGCTCTTCGATACCTTGCGCAAAAGATGCGCCTGTTTCTCTTCTACAAGACCTATATAGTCATACCCCGTGACACCCCTCATTATTTTTCTCTAGAAGCCATGGAATAGTCCAACCCTCATTTCTGCAAATGTGTATTTTAGTTCAATTAAACAATGACATCAAAGGTGCTATATTTTACAGGGAAGGACTACTTTTACATACGTTCTAAATTGAAGTGGATGCATTAGTGGTCTTACACCTACACATAATCCCTTGACAGATGCAGATTTACTGTGGTACTGAATATTAGCCTAAAAAGAGATGTGACTTGTTTTATCAATGGATGGGATAAATACCATTTCACGATAGAGTTGAAATTGCAATATTTGGACGGAATGTCTGCCTTTTTAAATATTTTTCATTTGACGGCCGTTGCTGTCTTATTCATTTTTTCGGTTTTTAGATATATCGCCTTATTGTTCGCTGGCTTATTGTTCGCTAGTTATTGTTCGCTAGCTTCAGCCTGGTCTTATGAAGTATAATTGTCCATAATACAATTTGAAAATATAACAATATTAGCATAAAGACAACAAAAACATTTCATCAAATATAATACGAACTACGAATAACGAAAAAAAAAGAAAGAAATGAAAGATAATTTTTGTAATGCTGACGATTATTTTGTTGATGATGCTTGCCTAGTCTTAGGTCGACTTTAATGAAATGGAAAAGGAGTGATATGGTACATTGATTCAGGATAAAAATAATTACTACGCGCACTTAACAAAACCAAAGGCAAAGATACTGGATTTTATTGCTCTTTTTTATCTGGAAGTCAAATCGAAGCCTTTAGTTTGCAGCGAAAAGTTCAGGTCGGCACTTATCGGTTTGCGCTGGACTCTTTGCTAGATGTCAATATCGCTAAATATGTGCATTGAAGAACACATTTACGAGGGTCTAGATAGGGGGGTCCTTCATTTTTGTATTCTTTTATTTTTTAAGGCCATTTTACTCTATTCTTTATACTTTTTGTCCATTATTCTCCATTCTTTATATTCTAGCACCTCATTATTCTCTATCCTTTATTTTTTGGTCGATTTCCTCCATTCTTTATATTTTTCGCCCATTATTTTCAATTCTGTAAACCCCCATCCACACCCTCATTTAAGGGGTTATATCAACCGATAAAGGACTATAACGAAATCTTACAAATACTATTATGATTTAAGGTTTGACCTTGTGCTATATATCATTGACATTTTTAGAGTTGTTTGATTGCTGTCTCATCGACATATGCTCCACTTCTTCTTTGTTGTTGAAGAAAAAATAAAAGTTGGTCCATAAAATTATTTATATAAATATATAAAATAATAAAACAGAAGAACTTTACAATAATGTATATGTTTTATGTTAAATTATACTCCAATAGCATTACATTTTCTTGATGATTTTTTTTAAGACAGCACATTATTGAAATGAAATCACATCTTGTTTTATTTAGATTAATGGCAGCCGATACAATGTGTATGATACCGATACATGCAGGTCCTTGGGTCTGGTTCAGCTTTCTATAATTTTCCTTTTAGCAAAATGATTTTAACATCTATTCATTCCAAAATGCTGCATCCAATATGACGTGTTTACGAATCGTTAGTAAAATTGTTTGAGTTATCTCGCTTTGCACACCCATCGGCATCTGGTTCAACTAAGTCGATGTTTGTTATATCAAGTACATGTATATAGTTCGATCGCAGTCTGTCTTGTACATGGAGGTTGGAACGTCAACGTTTTAGATTTTAATTTTCTGCTGTATAAACCGATAACTTAATACTTCAATTGAAAACGCTGCCTTTTTCGTGGTGTTCCTGACAGGAAGGATAAACAAAGAGGAAGAAGTAAGACAAAGGCATACGAACTTTATCTACGTCATTTTGTCTCATGTGAATAGTTGTCTCGTTTGCAATCATACCACATTTTCTATTTTCATAAGCTTTTTTAATTCTTTAACAACCACTGTAAACACTTTGTAACTTGTACAAATGAATTTCCCATTCAAACTTTATCATACTAATAAATAACAAAGTACAATAGAAAAGAGGGATGGGTGTGATTATTAATTTCTAATCAGAAGAGTATATAATTTGTGAATTTTTACACCTAGTTAAAGTGCAGATATTCTCAAGTTAAGCGGATTTTTTTTTTCTTTTCTTTTTTGTAGTTAAACAAGAATATGTCCATAGTACACGGATGCCCCACTCGCACTATCATTTTCTATGTTCAGTGGACCGTGAAATTGGGATCAAAACTATAATTAGGCATTACAATTTGAAAGAGATCATATCATAGGGAACATTTGTACTAAGTTTCAAGTTGATTGGACTTCAACTTCATCAAAAACTACCTTGACCAAAAACTTTAACCTAAAGCGGGACAGACGGACAGACGGACGAACGGACGAACGGACGAACAGATGAACGGACGCACTGACCGAAAAACATAATGCCCCTAGGTGGGGCATAAAAATGTCAAATCTTTGGTAAATAGGGAAACAAATGTCTTTGCTGGCTTCTTTCATATATATATAATTGAGAGTAATTGTAAATTGTAAATTTCAAACATTTATTGAAAACATAAAATTTTTACTAAGTTACATACATGGTAAAGCAACAAATGTATTTTGTTGTAATTTTGAGAGTTTGGTTGCTCATCTGTAAGCAGATTAAATGTTAAAATCGAGAATGGAAACGGGGAATGTGTCAAAGAGGTAACAACCCGACCAAAGAGCAGAAAACAGCGCAAGGCCACCAATGGGTCTTCAACATAGCGAGAAAATCCCGCACCCGGAGGAGGGCCTCAGCTGGCCCCTAAACAATATTGTATACTAGTTCAGCGAAAATGTACGTCACACTAAACTCCGAAACATATAGATGAACCAAAATCTAAAAAAAAAACTAAAGGCCAGAAGTTCCTGACTTTGGACAGGCGCAAAAATGTGGCGGGATTAAACATGTTTTGTGAGATCTCAACCCTCCCCCTATATCTCTAGCCAATGTGGAGTAAACAAACACGCAGCAATCTAGCCAATGTGAAGTACACAAACACACAGCAGCAATGTTACTCATTTGTGTATTAATGTATCTACATGTTGAATTCACAACAAACCTATAGTACTTGTATCATAATTGTAGCTTGATGTTTAATGGATAATATTCAACACGTCAGAATAACATATTCAGGACCATTGTTAGACAACAGAAGACATTTTAGAAATCTAAAAATAAAAGGTAGATAACTGGTCATAAATTTGGTATTTTAACACATTTCTAATTACCTCGCTTTGCATATACTATCAACACTAACTGCAAGTGTTGTTTTACATCAAGCCATATAATTTAGTTTATTCTAATTATGATATTAAAACTATGAAAAGCATAAATATTATTGTTTATCTGGATTATGTGAAACTTCCATACTTATTTTAATGTTATATATTGTAAACCTGCACTTTCAATTTTTTTTTTAAAAAACACCGGTTGACCAATTTTATAATACTGGTTTTATTATTGAAAAAAATAGAAAACTATGTCTGCATGTTTTGGGTGCATTTTAGCCTGGCATCCTGGGCCAATCTTTATACTTCGTCGATACTGTAAGCGTTAGCAATCAGTGAGCCAGGACCCCAGGCTAGGGTGCATTTCTGCGTGAGAAAAACATTACTTGAGTATCTCGTTAATGAACAAAAACAGCGGGGATATGAAGACCAGGCATGGCACTCTGTATGCTATTAATATAATAATATAATGGTTTATTTTTGTCAAAAAATTTCAGATATGTCTTCATGTGTCCTCATTTTAGCGAAATATAGTGTTTAAGATTGACTTCAAAATTGCAATAGGCCGTTATTAGATAAATTGTGTGCTTTTTTCATGAAGTTTTTTTTATTTATTGTCGTCTGAAACCACTTGGTAAGTTAAAACCAAACTTGGTCACACTCATCCTCGTCGTGTCTAGTTTGAACTTTTATTGCTAGAGTTCATGGCCGCAATTACTAAACACACATATATATATAGCAAATAGGGATAGAATGCAAGTATAAAATTTAGCCAGAACCTGTAAATATCAATACATAACCAGTAATACAAGCTCTACAAAAATTCGCAAATGTCTGAAACCATCTGTACTTGACTTCCAGTAGATGTCATTGCCTTTTAAAAAGGATTGTTTTACCATATGAAGCGTGTTTACTTTTATCTTGATACCTATAATAGATATAGACTAAAACTACACAGATAGCATAAATGACCAGCAATACAAGAACTACGAAAATACCAAGATAGAGGGTCTGAATGGGGGTCCTTCATTTCTGTATTCTTTAATTATTTTTTCTCCATTTTTCTCTATTCCTTATACTTTTTGCCCATTTATATTTTAGCACCTAATTATTCTCTATTCTTTTTTTTTTTTTGGTCCATTTTTCTCTATTCTCTATATTTTTTGCCCATTATTCTCTATTCTGTAAACCTCCATCCACACCCTCATCAAAAGACTCATTATTGGCTTTGTTTAACCATAGATGTATAAACCCATAGATATATGGGTTTATACATCTATGGTTTAACCTAGGTGTTGATGTCTGTCTAATTTTAAAGTTTGATCATATTTTATCTTGGAAAACTATGTTAAATGGACTTTCACTGTTAACAGAAAAAAAATATCAGTTAAAGATATACAAAAATACACATACAGGTATGACTCTCTGTGTATGAGCTATTGCCAAATTTTAGCGATTCTGTCAACTATCTTGAAAACATTAAAACATATACTAGTATACAGAACTGCCTAAACATAAATGGTCAGCATTACAAGACCTACATCTACACAAATAACAAATGACAAGAGAACACCAATCGACTTTTCGTGGTAGTCATTGCCATTAAACGGCGGTTTTTTTTTCCAATTTAAGAATTTTTGCTATTGCACTTTAATGACATTGACCAATTTTAGTGTTTGAAAATTATAATTAAAACTTTAATACTACAAAAAGAATTGGAAACAGCTGAGATAAATGATGATAAAAGGCGAGAAAAAACAAATCAGACGACGTTACTACCATCGAGGGTCTGGATGGGGTTTAAAGGATAGAGAATAATGGGCAAAAAGTGCAGAACAAATGTCAAAATAAATAAAGAATCAAGAAAAAAAGGCACACATAATAATGAATAGAGAATAATAGGGTGCAAAAATATAAAGAATAGAGAATAATGGACAAAAAATATAAAGAATTATAGAGAAAAAATGGTCTAAAAAATTTAAGACTGAAGAGATAAAGGACCTCCCATTCAGACCCTCATCAATTGATTTCAGATCATTTTTATTATTTGTTTTAAAGATTTTTTTCCTTAAATATATCAATTTATATCGAGCTTCACACAAATAATCCTTTTTTTTTTGTCAAGATTGAAGTTCATGAAATAGAACGTATATGAGCAAAATGCAAATAAACGTGGTGGTTGATATATACATATACATATATCGTAGAAGATAAGGAAAATCTACATATGCTTATTACGTCAGAGGGGGTTTGGAAGATTTTTCTAATATCATATTACAATGTAGTAATATCCTGAATTTACGTAAATGAATAATGTGATCCTAGTACTGAAGAAAAAGATATACTCATTGTCCTTGATAATGTGAAAATAACTATCGTTACGAAATAATGTTATCAGTTCATACTTCTAGGAGCCTATATTTTTGTACGCCCGTTTACGGGAAGTATTATGGTATACCGTTGTCTGTCTGTCCGTCCGTCCGTCGTCAACACTTCGGACAATAACTCGAATAGGCTTTCACCAATTTTCATGAAACTTTAGGGAATTGTTTATATCTATTAACGTAAGCTCCCTTTTGATTTTTGTTAATTTTAGATTTACTTTTCCGATTTATTGGATTTTATTCATAAAAAAATGGGTGATTTTCTAGATTTCTGACTATAACTTAAAAATGCTTTGAACAATTTTCATGAATCTTCGGTGAATCGTTTATATTTATTGAAATAAGTTTCCTTTCGATTTTTAAAAATTTCTGATTTTACGTTTTTGAGTATTTGGACTTTATTCATAAAAAAGGGGGATTTCCCAGTTTTCGGACAATAACTCAAAAATGCTTTGAGCAGTATTAATGAAACTTTGGTGGCTTGTTTATATCTATTGAAATAAGCTCCCTTTTGTTTTTTATAAATTTCTGATATGACATCGCAGAGTTATGGAACTTTCAAGCTAAAAGGGTGATTGGCGTATCAAACTATCATGCACTCATGGCGCAACTCTTTAATTATTTTCATGTTTGCATAAAAAAAGTAGTTATTATTAGTAGTAGTCTTATCTTAAATGTATTTTCTTTGCTATTATTTTCATTAGTATTCATTATTAATGGGACATAATAAAATACTAGTCCCAGATTATTATTGATATTATTATTATTATTATTATTATCATTCTATTTTTTATTATCATCATAATTGAATATTATAATTATTATCATAAGTAAATATCATTATTATTAATATCAATATTATTAATATATTATTGATATCAATATTATTATTATTTTTATTATTATTATTATTATCACCATCTTTATTCCTTATTATAATTATCATTATTATTATTATTATTATTATTATTATTATTATTATTATTACAGTTCATCATTACTACTGCATTCCCTTCTCATAAAATAATTTTGAAACTTTCGTCTATAAATATATATATATATATCGTATTGTCGTTAAGCTGCACGAATTCATGGCTACAACATTTGATACGTTTTTTGTTTTTTTTTTCAAATTTGAGGCGTGATGATAGGATAAGCCATCAGATACAGTGTTAGCCGACAGACGACTAGTTTCTGAAAAAAAATACGTGCAATGCAACCACGGGCGGTATTACATATACAGCAATTTTTCCCACGATTTTTGTCTAATCATTGCTGTGACGTCACAACAGGTTCTTGCCAAAAACTTATCAAGATGTCGCCAGAACATAGCTTCAATCAATAAAACGATATTTTTAATGATATGATAGATAATACAGAATACATATCACATTAAATCATACACCCAGGCGCGTGTCTTGTCAAATAACTGTAGTCATACTGACAAAGTGGTCGTAATCCAACGGATCATTAAAATATGACTATCATGTGGGTGACTTGTCAAGTGTCTTGCTTTTAATATCAAACCTATTACTTACTGTGTATATTAAATAGCAAGCGTGGGAATCGGGCTGTGCTCGAAAATATAGTGAAAATTGTCTGGATTATTGTTAAAGGTCTGGCGACCAGTTTGGGAGGATGCGGTAATACTACATGAATTAATATTAACGAGCAAAACATACAGATACACATGTATGAACTATAACGAGCAAAACATACAGATACACATGTATGAACTATAACGAGCAAAACAATAACGAGCAAAACATACAGATACACATGTATGAACTATAATGAGCAAAACATTTTTTAAGTTACATTGTTTGCTACTGACCCCCTATGGATTTTACTAACCCTTTATGGATCCGTAAGGGGTCAGTAGTAAACCGTATAACGAATTTATCACACACGGGACTTTTCCTGCTAAGTAATGTATAAAAATAAGCCATGAAATACAAAAGCATTAATCGATGACGTCACCATTAATAGTAAACGTGACGTCATGAAAACCATATGAAATCTACTGACCCCAAACGGATCCATAGGGGTCACCACGTTACGGCGTTAAACCAATCATAACGTCATAATTTATTCGAGGTGCGATAAACATGTTTATTATATGACTATAGATTTTCTGTTTTCTAATTGGCTAAAAGCATAGGGAATCCTCTTTGATAAAACATATTCACCGCGGCAAAAATCAGGAGAGGTTAATATAAGACTTGTCCGTGTACCTTAATATAGATATTCCAAGGCAACATCAATGACGTAGGTTTATGACGTCAAGTCAATTCCCGTTTTTTTTTTTTCTTTTTCTTCTTGTTTTAGGTTTATTTTTTCTCTTCTTCTTGTTATTGGTGTTTTTATTTTTTTTAGTAAACTTCATTGAATATTTCAGTTTATGAAAATAGCAACTGCAAAAGCAGATGATGTATTTAGTATAAAAATAGGAAGCAGTTTTTAAAGTATCTTGAGCAAATATTATAAAATTGGAGAAGGATAAAAAGTCATATAATAAAACAATTATTGACTTTTGATTTCAGTTGATAGAATGATTTATCAACACCAGAGATATGACATTCACCACCGGCCGTTGGCCTCAGTGAATATCATATCTCTTGGATTGATAAATCATTGTATCAACTTCATCAAAAGTCAATAATTGTATAATAACAATATATTCCGAAATGATTAATGTCTCAGTGGAATTGCTGCACTTGTCGGAAAAAGTGTTATATCTAAGACTTATTCATTTAATGTATGTGACGTGAAATTTCCTTTTAAACCCGTTTGTATCTTCAACAGCAATCTTTTTCAGTATTGAAATATACAAAACCACCTGTAAACATTCAGAAAGCTGACCCTGACATTCTGAGATGGCACAAGGTCAAGGCAAAGGTGGAGGTTTATGCGCATGTAAAATTGTTTTAACCACACCAGCACAATTAGTACCTGTAGGAATTCCGACTATCTAGACCATGTGTTGTTAATTGTTGTTGATCTTTGATAATGATTGTAAGTCTATTTTCTCAGAGGTGTCATGTTGGTGCATGGTTGGTGAGGTCGATTGAAGAGTCGTATACATTTGAGTGTTCCTGGTATCCTTACTTATATAAAAATATGAACATATGGTATGATTTATTATTAGACAACTATCCAACAAAGACAAAATGACGTTGATGTAAGCAACTCTAGGTCATTGTAGGGCCTTCAACAATGAGAAAACATATAAGCTATAAACGGCCCCGATTTTTCAGGTTTGCTTCTGTCTTCTTATTGCGAAGAACAGTAAACCTTTTTTTTTTCTTTGGGGGGGGGGGGGGGGGGGGGGGGTGTATATTCGTTTAAAGGTAAGTTTCGCCTGAGGGTTCAATATTTTAAAGTAATTTAAAAAAATTGCAAAAAACTCTAGCATAAACTCAGAAAATAATGCAATGTAAACGACTACCTAATGGATGATCAAGCATACTAGCAATAGTATCCGCCTAGTATACACGAAGGATATTCTGATATAAAAATAAAGAGATCCGGTATGGTTACCAGTATTAATGAAACCACTATCTAAAAGAGTCCAAATGACGTATATATGAAAGAAGCTATATTTGGCAACGTACAGCCTTTAGCCATTTTTCTTTCTTTTCTAAAAGTTGAACCAATTAAACATGAAAATGTTGCTTCTTGAAGAAACTGTATACAAGGAAATAATTGAAGAGGTTTGTTACAAACACCATTATAATGTTTTCTCGAGTATACGATCAATTATCGGCTAAATGTTATATGTCAACAAGGGGCACGCGTGTCTGTATGTATTTACTTATATAAAAAACAGAAGTCTTTCCCACGATATTCTGTCTAACACATCTGATAATGGTTTAACAAGATCTGGTGTGCTTATTATCAAAAGATAAGTTCAGCCTTTAACAATATACAAACAAAGGATTCTTTCTGATAGAAATTGAATATGATCACTTGATCTTTCAACCTGAATATATTTTGTTCTATTTCAAATTTATCTGATGTTTTTGATAGAATGACAAATTGTATTCGATGTTTTATGCTCTTCTGTACCTGCCTTAAATCTTCTTATCATTTAGTATGAAAACTATATCTCAGGTTTTGGTAGAACGAATGAAGATCTGTTTATTTCACAAAAATATAGTCCACGCTCGTTTGCTATCCAAATTGAGAGATATTATAAGTCAACGATTTCAGTGATTGGTATAACAAAAGAAGACCTATTTCTTTAACATACATACCGTCCACGCACGCTTGCTATCAATACTATAAGCCAACGATTTCAGCAGTTGGTAAAAAAGAAGACCTATTTATTTTACAAAACACACTCCACGCACGCTTGCTATCGATAATGTAAGCCAACGATTTCAGCAGTTGGTATATCAAAAGAAGACCTATTTATTTAACAAAAATACAGTCCACGCACGCTTGCTATCAATACTGTAAGCCAGCGATTTCAGCAGTTGGTCAAAAGAAGACCTATTTATTTTACAAAATACACTCCACGCACGCTTGCTATCAATACTGTAAGCCAACGATTTCAGCAGTTGGTCAAAAGAAGACCTATTTATTTTACAAAATACAGTCAATATTAAAATTGAAAGGAACTGTAAGCCAAAGATTTCAGCAGCAGAAAATCAGGGAAAACATGTTCATAGTAATTAAAGAGATTGAAAGCAAATAGCAAGTCTTTTTTTTTTTGCTATATTTTCTTGTATAACGTAGCGATGTCCAGTAAACAGTTGACAGTGTGTTGGCCTCTGGATGACTTGTTGGTTGTCTGTCTCATTGACCGTATACACAAACACATCCTTTCAAGTCAATTCATCAAGTGCTTCTGATGTTTTAATCAGTATAACATATATGATAAGTCCTAGTCGAAATAATGGTGAATATCAGATTAAGAGAGAGAGGCGAAGGATACCAAAGGGACATTCAAACTCATAAAACGAAAATAAACTGACAACGCCATGTCTAAAAAAGAAAAAGATCAGCAAACAAACTACAGTTCCCAAAACACAACATAGAAAACAAAAGACTGAGCAACACGAACCCCACAAAAACTGTACCTGCAGGCTATTTGTTTTCCTTCTTCGCGTAGGAATTATTCTTTAAATATAGTATGTTGTTATGCACTCAACTTTGAATAGGCTAGTGGTAGTTAAGCTTGTGAACTGTTACTGTTTACCCTGTCAAATTTCATTGTATCTGTATACACACATCCAGGAAAAAGTGTGTGATTGTCATCTTCTGCTTGTTTGTTTCTTCATTGTAAAATAGACAATATACAATACTTATTGGAAGAAACACATCTACGGTTACACCTCTACATTAAATGGTTATGGCATGAAATCCAAACAATAAACTTACAATTGTATAATTAAATGACCATGCCTTTCATCTAGAAAAAAAATATATATCTACAAATACTTGTGTACTCTTATATAAGTAATAAATATTATACATAAAATTAATATAGATTTTCTTAATGAGAGAAAATAATTTATATACTTTTCAGTGATTATAACTATATATACCGCAACATCTAATTGAATTTTTTTATATACGTCTTAACCTGTGTCTACTTTAGGACAGACGTTCCCAATCGGATAACCCGTGGTTTTACAGGGATAATATCATACATAGTTCATATATACCTCGTCTCAATATATAGGTTTCTCTCAATAAGGCATAGCATGAACAAACTGAGACAAAATAGTATTCATCCTCAATTTCTTCCCTATTAAATTTGCTACAGTCGGGAACCAAATCTGTATTTTATATTCTTACCGCTCAATTTCTCAAAAGGATGAAAATTAAAACGACAGGTACTCTTATTCCATTTGTTCATAATCATTTGAATTATTGTGTTTGGTAAAATATAATATGCAGCAAGTATACATTCATATATTTCAATTGATATTTTATAGTGTGTCTTTCTATGTTGTGATGTTACACTATTGTTTCAGGTAGGGTGAAGATTGGCGCCTATTAAAACGTTTAAACCCGCTGCATTTGTTTGCACCTGTCCTAAGTCAGGAACCTGTTGTTCAGTGGTTGTCCTTTGTTGATGTGGTTCATAAGTGTTTCTCGTTTTTTATATAGATTAGACCGTTGGTTTTCCTGTTTGAATGGTTTTACACTAGTCATTTTTGGGGCCCTTAATAGCTTGCTGTGTGAGCCAAGGCTCCGTGTTGAAGGCCGTACTTTGACCCATAATGGTTTACTTTCACAAGTTGTGACTTGGATGGAGAGCTGTCTTATTGGCATTCATACCACATCTTCTTATGTCTATACCTACAAAGTTAAAATATTTATTAAGTGTACTACATGGTTACATAGTTATTTTCCTGTCAAGATACTAACATTGTTAAAATTTAGGACATGTTGTCCATCTAATTATACGTGAATTGTTGGTTCATGTGAACTGAATGAGAAAAGATGACACTACATAAATTACTTATATACCTATTTGTACTTAAATCGTCATGTTTACTTATTTCTGCAAAAGTGTTCAAACAAGGAATAGACGCTGATGTTGTTTATAAATGGACAAAACTTGATTTCAAATGGCTTCACACTGGTGATAAACAAAATGCAATCCGCAATGGCTCCTTCATTGTTGAAAACAATATTATAACTGGTATCAAAGTTTATTCAGGAAGAATTTTTGTCACAGTTCCAAGATGGAGGCCTGGTGTGCCATCAACCTTGAACGAAGTAATGAATTCAAGCCACGATCGTGCAATTCTTAATCCTTTCCCTAGCTGGGACATGCAAAAGATTGGGGACTGTGACGCTTTCCAATATGTTCAAAGTATGGAAATTGACCCAAATACAGGACAGATGTGGATAATCGATACCGGAAGTGCCCGTGGTGGGACGACACAATGCAATGCGAAAATTGTAATTTATGACCTCAAATCGAATTACTTTATACGGAAACATTTATTTCCTGATAGTGTTGTCTCAAAGGGCACAAATTTCCTTAATGATATAGTAATCGATTATGTTCATGGTAAGCCCAAATTTGCATATATTTCCGACACTGGAAAAGTTCCGAAGATAGTTGTGTATGATTATGAAAATGACGAATCCTACTTTTTCAACCATAAATCAATGTATCCAGAAAACGGTCACATGACTATTATTTCTAATGGTAAACAAAGACAGTTTTTTTAAGGAATTTTACAACACCTATAGATGGAATAGCCATGTCCCCTGACTTTCAATATGTATATTATTGTGCATTAGCAGATCTAAATCTTTACAGAATCCCAACAAAAGTACTCCGAGAACGAGGCAACTTTTCTCAATCTTATCAGTATGTTGGTAAGTCTATAATTAAAAATTCTCTCAACTACAAATTATATTTGCGTCCATATCTGTGTTATGCCCACTTTAAAGTTGATGGCTCTCTCTGAAAGTCTTAAAGCATACCTTGTGACAGGGAAACTTTTTTCTTGCACACCGGCTAGATCACCATCTTGAAATAGTAACATTCTTAAGAGTCGAGATTTGAACGAATTCATAACCTCTCAAAAAGTGATCTTTAGATTGTATTAAATTAAATGTATTACTAACCACATACATATACGCACAAGACAGGACAGTTTGTGTTGGTATTTTTGTTGTTGTTTTCTTTTGCTTTAAGTTGTGTGGCTTTATCTTTATTTTGTTTTGTTTTGTTTTGTTTTGTTTTGTTTTGGGTTTGTTTCTGTTTTAGTGTTTATGGTTGCTTTTTTGTTTGGCTAAAAAATGCTTTCAATCTCTGCATATCGATTTTGATCGAAATTTAAAAATTATTGTTTTTATAGGATTTTCACAAATATATGCTTTGAATTCGGAATTTATTCTAGTTCATTTACTATTGTGATTTTTGAATTCTTGACAAAAATACGACTTTAATTATAGCGATCTCAGTAAGTGCTACAGACAGTAATAATGCAAAAATGTAAAATGAAATTTAAAAGTTTTTATTTTTGCGACACTTATCCAGACGCATTTTTTCGCAAGGATTTCTGAAATTAAATTATTCATTTTTTGTGTGCGTTCCGTCAATTTAAAATTAACCTTAATTCATGTATGTAAGACGACGAAAACTTAAGATACATATATATATAAAGTTGTTTTGTAGGACGAAAGAGTTCGCCGTCAGACGGAATGACATTCAGTCAGATAGGATTGTACGTAGGTGCATTGACCGCAGATATGGTTTATAAAGAAAGCCTCGAAAGTTTACAAGGCGGAAGTATAAACTTAACCGAGGTTCCACTGTTTTCTCAGCCAATGGAAACGTTAGAATGGGTAGATACTTTTTGCATTGACGAAGATGGCAATTTATGGTTCGTCGCCAACAGTCTAGTGCGTTTTTTTACATACACCATGAGGTTCAAAAATACTGAAAATGCAAACATGCGTATTTGGAAAGTTAATATTGGAGAACAAGGTTATCTGTGGAGGAACACAAATATGGCATCAAAACATCAAATCTATTATCATATCCTAATTTTTATGATTTTTATGATTAAATTTTCAATTGTTTCATAACACTGATAATGCAAAAATTGATTTTTTTCGACGCACCTATAGTCTTTTTTGAGTTCATTCGATACCCGGCAACTTTTTTCTTTATGTTTATACTGTGAACTTAGATGTCGAACGACTGACATCTTTACCTTCATTCGTGTTATCTCGATTGAATGGGAATTTGTATTTCATTTCACATATAAATATGAACAACGGTTTTCTCTCATTCTTTACCGATTTATACTTTCCCTGAACAGTTGATAATTGTTTTCATAATACATGTTTGGTTCTCTTAATCTCAGATCTTCATTACTCAAAATTCCACCATGACGTTAAATTGTCTTGTTTGTTTCAGCGACTATTTTCAGAAAAAATCTACGATTAAAATTGATCGTAAGTTATACTGAAATGTGTATGACTTACGAGTATTTTTACTCTTAAGATTTGTTTGTGAAAAGAGTCGCTGGTTTCGCTAATGTAACGTCAATAAATAAAAGCCGATATTGCCTGATGTTCAATTGTTTTGCAAATTATTTACAAAAAGAAAGTTTGCCTCAATATCGTCTAAAAATCATAGGAGCAACAGATTCCTCCACCGTTTCTCGTGCGATACGATATTTTTCCACAGTGTCGACTGTTCAATTTCGAATATTTAAAACGCTCAGCAAGCCTTGTATTTGAAATTTAAAATGTATTTGTCACGACTGGAGGAATATCGTATTACATTCGATATATTATATCTTTATCATTTTATTTCTATAAAGTCTAAAAGTATGTTACATATGGCCATGAAACAAAAGATGTTTTTTTTAAATTATCTTCCTTAAAAAAATAATAATGCGTGGATATTCCAGGATATAGTATCGCGTTTTTTTTTCTCGACAATTCCGCTGAATTAATTGCGTCCAGTTTTTACGGAGAGAAAAATTTCGTGGGACTTTTTAAAGACTTTCTCGAAGATGCAATCAAGATCTGGTGATCTGTATCATGTTGATAGTTTCAATAACACAAAAAACATCAATATATGACATTAAAAAAAACATCAAGATATATGACATTAGACAACTCCTGGCGAGGTTCCTAACGAGGTTTCTGGAAAAGGACAGGCACATTAATGTGATATGGTTAGACAAGTCCTTTCAGATCTCAAATCTGCCCATTATCAATCTCAATTATTAAATTAACACAATGTACATTCACAAAGAACATAGAAATCTATATTTTTTGTTATTTGAAGAATAGCGTTAGAACGACAGGTCTTTGGTTTTTTCATAAATTTATTTAAAAATGCAAAAAATCCGTATTGTTAAATTAACAATCTATATAGTTTTGTCAAATTCAACATACGTCTTTAAATAGAAGTATATTTGAAATAAAAGTAAGCAGCCAAATACGGTGAATATATCTTAATATAAATCATATATATATGTTAGCGGCAATAAGTGAAATGAGGCATTAAGCTTAAATCCTAAGCATTAAGCTAACGCCTAGGCATTAAGTTATTGCCTGAAATTTTCAGGCATTAAGCTTATTTCCTGAAATCTGATGATGATTATTCTACCTATTGCCGAACATAATTTTAGGCAACAAGTGAACTCTGGAATTTATGTATATTCGGTGATTTATTCTTGATATAAAGTATAGTTTCTTAATTATATTACTAATATTAATATACATTCATTTGACAGATCTTCAAATTTTAGTATTTTTCATATTCAAAACAGAATTAACTCGTACTTTTTTTGTGGTATAACAAAAAATTTAAAAAAAATTTAAAAAAAGTGATTGTATCCAATAAAAAAATGGGGGAGATTCTATATATTAATCATAATAATTATTTGAAAATTTTTACACTTCACTAGTCGGGCTGGTTTGAACTGGTCAAAAGTAGACAAAATTAAGATATGATTTTTTGCTCACACCATTTTCCAATTTTTTTATTGGATTAGTAAATTTTCGTTGTTAAAATTTTTGTTAAAAACCCCCAGGCCATCTTATCTTTTTCACTTCTTTATTTGGATTAAACTTTTGGAATCATCAGAAAAGAAGGCAACAAAAGATTACTACAATTTAAGAAGGTATGACATTTTTACCATTGGAGGTTTTGAGAGGTTGATAACTAAAGTCAACGAGATTGATGAGGGAAATTTTAAAATTTATGTCTTCCTAGAGGAACTCTATGGTATTTTGGAAAAGGCACATAAAGAAACAGGTCATGGCGGATGAGACCGCATGATTAAACAACTGAATAATGGATTTGCTAATATTTCCCGGGATGCTATTGAACTATTTCTTTCACTTTGTCAATATTGTAATATGAAAAAACATATATAGGGAAAGGAGCAGTAGTGAAGCCCGTTTTATCTAAAGACTTTAACAGTAGAGGACAAGTTGATTTGATGGATTTTCAATCAAACCCAGATGGAAACTTTTAATTTCTTATGGTGTTCCAAGATCACCTTACAAAATTTTGTAACATTAAAGCTCCTACGTCAAAATGTGCCTCAGAGGTGGCTTTTTTTGTTGCGCCCCATATACTGCAAAATGACAATGGTCCGGAATTCACAGCTTTAGTCATATCCGAGTTAAAATTAATGTGGCCAGAACTTGTTATCGTTCATGGGAAGCCGAGACATCCCCAATCACAGGGTAGCATTCAGCGATTGAATGGAGATATCCATGACATGCTAACTGCATGGATGAGGGACAATGAATCAACAAAGTGGTCAATTGGCATCAAGATCGTCCAGATTCAAAAGAATTCAGCCCTAATCAAAGGCATTGGACGATCACCCTATGAAGCCTTGTTTGGTAAATGTGCAACTATTGGATTAACATCAGAAACCAAAATATTGGTGACCTTAGAAAAGGAGGAGGACTTACTGAAGCTCCAGACGGAGTCTTTAAATCACCAACCTGTAACTGAAAATACTACAGAAAACATTGAGAATGCATCTGATATACCACAATCAAGTTCAGAACCGAATCTGGTACCTTCTACTTCAATCACTGATGAAACGCAAAAGGTAAGTTGTACAAAGTACTAAGAAATATTTAAAAAAAAAATTTAAAACGACTCTTTAATCTTGGAGGGAGCTTTAACTAAAGTATTACAGTACTTTCATGTAATGTATAATGGATAAAACACGGGAATCTTACAAGGAGCTTTAGAACAAAATATCTGCATCCTTTTGTCATTTCGGGCCTTTAATAGCTTACTATGAGGTAAAGGTTTTCGTTCAAGGCCGTATGGTGACCTATAGGTCTTAACTTATATACCATTCTGCCTCTGGCGGACAGTTGTCTCATTGGCAAGCATACCACATTTTCGTATTAATTAAATTGAGTGTAAGTGGAACGATCTTTATGAGCACAAACATCATTTTAATAAAATTGTAACTAAATTTGAAAAATAGTTTTATTTTAGTCCGGCTTTATAAATATTTATAATTACACCAAATTAAATTTTTTTAACCTTATTATTTGATTAAACTGTTTTTCAGGATTTCTTAAAGTGCTATGTATGTGAAAAAGATACATCGGAAGCTCATATGTGTAGTAAATGTGACAACAAACACATTCATGTTATATGTGGAACTACTGTTAGTGAAGAGGGGTACGGTTCGAAGGTGTTATGTCCAAATTGTACGATTGATACCAACAGAGTTCGCTATCGTTCTGGAGCTATGGACAGTCAACTGAAGCGGGCAAACACTATGATAGCCAGGAGCAAAAAAGAACTAAGGACACCAGAAGTGGGTCAAACAGTGGCTGTACCAATACCAAGGCCTCCCCTATGGAGCTACATAAATGATAAATGCGAAGACTGTATAGGTATCATTCAAAACATTGACTTGCCAGGCCCCTCCCCCTCTTATTAAAAAATCCAGGATCTGAACCTGGGGAAAATAAGATGCGGATCAATGTCACAAAGACAGATGAAAATCACCATATGCAACACGGGTTCATTTTGTATTTCATTGAAAATAACTGTAAATAACTAATCGTTCCTACTCTCACAAATATTATTTTATCGATATTTTAATGAAAATACTCAAACTGCCTTTATAAGAATTTCATCCGTTTATTTTTTTCAGGTCAATGATAAGGGCAATGCTGTTGTAGCTACAAAATTTGGACAACTCCTAGGAACATTTGGATCAAATGAGATGGGCATCTGTAAGCAAAATTTAATTCTAGAAGAGGAACTCAACTGTGAAACAACTTTAAGTGTTCGTGAGGCCTCAACCCATCAGTCATTATCCGGAGGTCAAGGATTTTTCAAATGTGCATGTAAATCCAAATGTTTAAGTAACCGGTGCAAATGCAAGAAAAACGGGAGACAGTACAATAGTCGTTGCCACAGTTCCACAACTTGTGATAACAAATGATTTTAACACAAAATTCTATCAAGTTTTTATATTTTAAAGTATTATTTGATGAGTTTTAAAATAAATAACATATTTTATTTCCGGTAGATGACATTTTAAACTTCAGTTCTCATAATGTTATTATGTAACAAATGTATTTTTATTTAAATGAATCAATGTCTTTTATTTACTCGCATTTATATTTTATGCATTAAGCTTAATGCCTCCACACATTTTTCAGGATTTAAGCTTAAATCCTAGGATTTAAGACTAATGCCTAACATTATTTAGGCAATAGACTTACTGCCTAGGCGTTAGCTTGTTGCCTAGGATTTAAGCTTAATGCCTAATTTCACGTATGACCGCTAATATATATATACCGGTAACATGGTGTTTAGATTCTAAACATATTTTAAGCACGTTTTTTACATGTTTCGGTCTCAACATGTCTCATTTCTAAACATGTCTATGTTGATAACGTATTTAGGTTGAAGAAAGTGTTTAGGTTTGTGTTTAGGATCGTGTTTAGCTTAGAAATTAAGTGTTTTAGTCCTACACAATTTAAATCTAAAAACACATTTAAAAGTGACTATATTCAAGATATGTAAATACATTTAATGTGCTTACAAAGAAAAGTGTTTAGATATTAAACAATTCAACAAAGTAATAGTGAGCATGAACAACAAACATACAGACCAATAAAACTGTGGGGAAAAGCAGATACATATATATATATCAAAAACCTATTTAAGGCAGGCATTAGGTGGCAGTGTAGGTTACAAGAGCGCAATTTTTTGTAATGCATTTTTTACCAAAGGGAACTAGTGCTGCTCTATATTTTTTTCTTCTTGAAGAATAAACTAGAAAAAAAAGGAAAGCAATTTCTGTTATTTTGTTTTGAGTACCATCTTGAGGTAGAAAAAAATGCCGATAAAATGTTAACAAACAATTGCGCTTTTGTAGCCTGTAAAAGATCAGAGTCAAGGGAAGGTATACCAATACAAACTGTAACTTCAAATTATTTTGTGAAAACAAATGCAGAAGGCATACAGGCAGCGAAGAAAATACAGATAAGATCAAAATAAGAAAAACATGCACGCAGCAGTTCCAATGAAGTGTCAATAATTGGACATGTGACGCACAAAAAACAGATACTTCATAGCAAGTATATACAAAATAACAACAAATAAAAAGGATGTTTTGTCATCAGATTTATTTTTACAAAAGGCACGAACAGAATTAAAATAATTCAAAAAAAAAAATAGAAAAAAAAAACACTGCGTAGATCGTATAATCATGATGTAATCAAAATCAACCAGTCCGGAAACAAAACTTTTAAGCAAATAATATGTGTTTAGTGTTGAAATTATACACAATTAACACCGTTCAAATAAAAACAGAAAAAAATTGTAGTAAACAGGTTCCTGCAAACAAAGTTCATTAAATAACAGTGTACTCTTTATATCTCCTTTTAAATTGTTTATAACACCTTTGTAGAATCTCGTCCTTAATATGTTTGAAATATTTGCCACTTGAAATTACGGAAACAACAATCAATCGATCAATATGCACATTTATGCATGACATATTTAACATTTTAATGCTACATGTGTATGAAGTATTCAGAACATACGGGAATATCTTTCCTCGAGGGTCACACACTTAATTTAACTTTTATTACATCCAATATATATTGAAATATCAAAAGTTGTGTCGGCCTTTTAACTTTTGAATGTCTTGGAAGATATTATGATACATGATATTATCGCTGGTGTGGTTCGAATGATTGCCAAAGTTCTGCATATGCTATTAACTTTTTTTTTGAGTAATTTTTTTGGGGGGAGGAAGGGTGCCATATCAAAATACAGAGACGGCAGGCACACGTCTGCCTTGGGATTCACACATTTTATTAGTATCTTTATATATGATTGATATCGCAATTAAGTGATTACACATTGGTTGAAAATCGTTATATCTAATTAAATTTGCAAATGTCACTTTAAACCAATTTAATATGCATGACTGTTGTAATGAAATTGTTTTATCTACTTCTTATCATTAAAGTGAAACGCTTAATTGTTCATTAGCTCAATATTCGTTCAATGTTATCAGAATTGTGACACGGGTCGCTCAGTAAATATGCGTCATTGCTTTAATTTATGTTGCGTGATAGTATGGCACATCAGTATTACATTGGTATCTCAGTATTCCTCAACACACAGTGTACCAAGTTCTGCTCCTATCCTAAATATTTATACCGTTAGTAGTTAAGTGTGGCGACAAAGCACTTGTAATTTGGTATTCATCGCTTTCATTTTCCTTGAAAAAAAGCATCCTGAAACATATTTCAATGAAAGATTAAAACCTTTTATTTCTTGTTCATTTTTTTTCAAAAATTAAACACTTTTAGGAAAAGAAAAAACATGATTCAAGTATTTAAAGGGTGACATGTAAGAATTGAAGAAAAAACAGAAACAATCGTTCTGATGTGACTGTGTACCTATATAGGCTCGTGTAATTTAGTTGTCATATGAAACTGTTTTAAAAGGGCGGCGAAAGATACCAAAGTGGTATTCAAACTTTTGTCGAATTGGCAACACCGTGGCAAAAAAAAAACTATCGAAAGACAAACAATAGTCTACAGATCTATTAGGCCGAGTAACTCGAATCCCACTAAAAACCGGCTGTTAACTTCATCTATTATACATGGTAAGGAAGTCATAGTTAACAATAAACATAGGTAGAACCTAATATGCGTTTCAAGTGTCAAATTCCAATTTCAACAATTCTCGAACACCTTGTCCTGCCTGTTCGATAGCCTTTGATGGCCTTGTATAGACATGACCCATCATTGCTGCACCTCAAATTTACAGGTCTTCTTTGGTCTGGTCTCAAATTTGTCCCATATAAGTCGCAGGAAAAGATGAATTACTCATTAAAATGTATGTTTTGTTTTGTAAGCTTTTTACACAACCTAAATATTCTTTTCATACATTGGTTTGGGTTTACTGTCGTCATACTCCTGAAAAAAAATTGGTTTTCTGTCAATTAACTTTTTTTCTTGCTGAACGATCAGGGATGATTATTATTAATAGTATTATCATTATAATCTTCACTTTTAATATACTTTACCACAGTTACAGATAATAACTTGATAATATCGCCAATTTCGCAAAAATAACCTCTTTTTCCCGCAAGCAAAATAACTGTTTAGGAATGTGCGCGTATAGTAAAAATATCAAATTTAGATTTGGTGCGCTTTTGCACGTCGTAGAAGTTTAATTGCAAGTTCTGATTTAGAAATAGAAATATTCTACAACAAAAAGACTAAAAACACAAAATATGAAACAAAAATAGCATTACCTCATATTTGGTCCAGTATAATAATATAATGATATAATATAATCATGGAGTTATCAATTGTTAATGACGTAACGGTTATTTTTTTTTTTTTTTGTCATTTGCCTCATGGATATAGATTTAATAATTTGAATATAAAAGGTTAATGAATGCCATAATTGCAAATTATTAATGTATATTTTTTTCTTTCTATTTTCCTCTTTTTTTCTTTTTTTTTCTGTTTTACTGCCACGTTGATCTTGGAAACGGAAAGTCAGTGTTTAATGGAGAATCTGTTGAATGAAAACGGGAACTTCTGATGGAATTTTGGTTTATTTTTTTTAAATCGATGTTCCTTTTTATTCAAAGACTTATTATTGTTCAATTGGACTAAATTTATAGATAGTGTGAATTTGATGGCTCGTGTTAGTGTCTTTTGCGTCTATTTTTATTAAATAAATATTTGAATTGAATTGAATTAAAGAAAAAAACTTATGAACTTTTAACTTCATAATATAACATTTACCCTAAATAAATTTAATACTTTTAGGCGTACAATTGATTAAAAAAAGAAAAAACCCAATGAAAATCATATTTCTTGTAAGATTATTTATTATGCAAATGTTAGAGTTTCCTCATTAATATTTCGCGCCAATTTATAACGATTATCAATCAGAGCATTGGTAATGGTGTAATTTGATTTGGCGTGTCATATTAATTCTGTATGGTCACTTAGGTGAAATATGATAAGTTTTGATGTGCACGTGTTTTGGAACATAATTAGAAGATATGATCATATTAACATTATTTATTTTATCTCTGCATTTATCTTGATATTACACTGATTTCATCATTAGCAGACGGCAGTTCAATAAGACATTCATCAAACAATTTGCATATCCATTATAATTCGGTTTTCTGTTTATTATAAGCCGTGAGTGACATTAATTTTCAGGAATTTTTCCGCCTGTACCATGAATGTATATGAAATAGCAACTCACTGTCTGCATAACTATAAAAGCTGATCTTGTTTAAGTTTTTTTTTCTATTCGAACAAAAAGACTATCTCTCTCTATCTCATTATATAATATTCATTTTTCTATTATTTATAACAAAATATTTATTAAATCAGCAATAGTAATCTTTTTACTGAACAATTAAGGGCGTTATCTGAATGTTCTTCAAAGGCTTTAGAAAAAAGAATTTGGTCTTTCTGCAAATCAGGAATTGAGAACGAATTTCATTCTGTCATGAAATGCAAAGAACTATATAACCAATAAGAAAAAACCTGGTATCTAGTACTGTTGATTTCTATATTCCAGGACATATGTCTAAACACGAGTTAATATTGAGGTACAACGATTTTGATGTTATAGAATTTGAATGATTAAATAAAACAAAATGAAAATAACACTTTATGAATTTAATGCACCCGAAGCGCTTTTCAGGATTTACCTTCATCCGGAACGCTCAAAGCTAAATATTTGACAGCCAAGAATGTATAAGAACCGAAACGCGGGAAGAGCTATATAACTAAAAGAGACTTACAAATCATAGCGAAGTCCATTTCGACGCGCTACGTTTGCGCGACAAAAAGGTAATTCATTTGTGCGAAATTTACCCATTGGAAAGTTACTACGTTTACTCGAATTAATAAAATTTTCTAATGAAAAAAATAAAAAATTGTCAATTGAAATAGAAAAGCGGTTTAAACACGGCCAGGATTTGTGATTGCCAGTTCTTCAAGCGCAGAAACTTTAGGGTAGTTATGTCGATGATTGAATGTCAAATGTTACTGAGAATGAAAGCCGCAAACTTTTTGCCAAATACTTAGTTGAAAATTACGTCAAGAAGGGACCCCATTGGAAGCTTCAGAGCTTTATGGGTTATCCCTGATAAAATATCAGCAATTTTATTCCGTACACAAAAGTTAATATACTCACCAAATGCTCTATTTTATTAAGTACGTGTTAGTATATGTCTTATTGTGTATTGTAAAACTTATATGCTTGATATTTTATTGAATAAAATATTATTATAATTATTATATTACGTCAGCAGTGAGTCCATAATGCTGCCATAATGTGGACGACTGCTCCAAATGAAAGCACAAAACGGAAGATTTAAGAAAGGTCTGGTATAAATCATGTCAGTATTAAAACACTGACTACTGAGCTAACAAACGACTCACATGAAAGATTAACGAAAAAAGAGGCAATAATATTGAAACATGCTTTTTTTTTTATAAAATATTAGTATTATTAACATATCTTTATTTTGATATAAACATATTTAGTTTGTGCAAAACAAAACATAATATAATGTAGCAAAGAAATAACAATTCTATTATAAATTAACATATGGAAAAAAATATAAGACTTCTGCCCTCAGTTCTAATGACTGTTTTATAAAAGATCTAATATTTTTAACATGTTCCATGATAGAGGGCTTAAGCATTTCTTTTACTTTTTGTTCTTGGGCAAGAGATATACAATTATGTATAGGTAAACAATTTTCAAATAGATTATCCCTTATATTTTTGTTAATTTTACATTCAAGGAGGAGGTGTTTTTCATCCTCCAGCAAGTGGCACAGTTTACATGTTCCCCCTTTCTTAAGAATTTTATAATAGCGACCTTTTTTTAATTCTTAATCATGGTCACTATTTCTCAGTGAAGCATGTTCTTATAGAAATGTCATATTGGAAGTATATTGGAAGCTACATAAAATCCTCTATCCAAGCTAAGTTTAAAATTTTCATATCAACAGAAAGTAAATTTTAGCAGAGAATGATGACGAGTTTTCTCACCTCAAGAAAACCCAGTACAATATATAAATATACAGTGAATTATGAATTACAGATGACCCCAGTCACATCATCAACACGCTGTTGGAGTGATTTACACGTGCATTTGCACGTACATCTGATATCAAGAATGAACACAAAACAGACCAACTTCTGTAAAATAATATCTGTCAATTTGTAACAAACGCATGTCAGTTTCTGTCATACAAATCAGATTATTTATGATAATTTTGCGAAATGGCAGGAATTTATCCACAAAATATTGCGATGAAAGTAAACCTATGCATGATAAAATATCAATTTGTAAATACTTTAATCCAGACTTTGAAAACTAATAAACAATTGAGGTACATACGCTATATTTATCAAGATTTATCTTTTTTTTTTCTTTTAACCACTGAGACACGTGAAAAATGCATCTATTCCCTTTTCACAATTTATACAGCTTTTAATCAAATTGGTTTTAAACGGCAGGTTCATATATTTCTTTACTAAATATGTGAAATTAAGTACCTTTAAACATTTTTTTTTTGATCTTATAGAAATTGCAAAAGCGTATAAAATAATTAATTTCAAACACCAAAAAGTAAAATTTGATTTTAATTCGTTTGTTACCAAAGTTATGTCATTCCACTAATATCGCCAATTTTCCATTATTATTTATATAGTACTATTTGTGAATTTCAAATTAGTTGGATTGATTTTTAATTATGATATTATGTACGACGTATTATTCTGGACTATTTTCTATGGTAATATTCTGTCATATGTGTGTTAAGAAAAATAAAATAATGATCCGGTTTGGGAGGCAATAAAAACCTTTACAAATATATGTGCAACATTTTTTTTTATTTCACATATTCATTTACGTTCGTTATATTTATTCATCATCTGATCCGCTATATTCATCGTGCAATGGATTTTGGAATTTCAAACAGACGTGATAAATTTAAATAAGTGAAGAAAGCCCGACTTCTTCTGATGATCGTAACTCTTTGATTATGATATCTTAATTGTTCTAATGTCCATCGGAGTGTTACAACCAATTTATTTTATTCTTTCAACAGGTATCTTAATAAGCACCTTGGAATTTGGGGAACGCTGATAGACCAATTCCCGGATGTACAAGAAGCACGCCGAGAATTGCATTTTCAAAAGACAAAGATTGGCGGAAAGATGAGCTAACTTAATTACATCTCAAGCATCCCTTTGATCAAGGGGTCATCAATTTTATATCAAGTCACAAATATGCATCCAATGCTTTTATAACATTGTTAAGAATTTGGATTTACATTGGCGGCTGCTGTGCTTGTGACATGTAAATTTTACGGCAATTTCTTGGTCGTTTGTGCGACCCTTTGCCCCCTGTCAATAAAACAATTAAAACATTAGGTGATGAAATTTTATATTGAGTAACGGAAAGATGAAAGCGGGTAACACGTCCTTTAATAAGACAGATATTAAGCTGTCAATGTATAGAACGGTCACAATGACTTTCTTTTGATCTATGTAGTAATTTAGACGTATGATTTCATTACGCGTGTACTTTTAATTTCCTTTCTTTCTTTCTAATTTTATTATTGATTCGTTCAGAATTTTCAAGAAATTTAGACATGCACATTTATTTATGACAAAATTCTCAACAGCAAAAAACGAATTTAGGGAACGACTGGAGGGTTATGTTTTTTTTTTTCATTCTGAAAAGTATTATTTCGTACCACGCAAGCATCAAATTATTTTTTTTTGTCCCGTAAAGCGCAAACATTTTTCTAACGGTTGTATATCAAAACAGGAAAATGTTGTATCTGATGTTTTGCATACGCGACACAAGGTCTTCAAGTGTATTGCTCAACGAACCTTGTAGAAACTTTTCCCCGAAAAAAAAATTCACCCAAAACAAAAAGATGCGGTTTCATCAGAAAAGCATTCCTGTGTACAAGTGGTCACTTTGAACATTTTGAGTTTTGTTATGGTAACTGAAAAATATCTTTGAAATTAATATCATAAATGATCAAATTTTAACGATGTGTGACTGTAAATTATGCTGGACAGGATATATGCTTTGTAATTGTCAAGTGAATGTTTTTAAGTATAAAACATGTAGATCTGTTTTTACTTTTCGTTTTTTTAAATAACTGTCAAATTGTTGTTTTATGCAATCTTACCCAATTATTACGGAAAGTTTGAAAAGTTGAAAGTCTTGTGTTTTTAATAAACATATTGTACTTTGATTACGCTAGACTTAGTCATGAATCCTTTATTTATTATATCAAATTCAATAAAATATTCCATATACATGAAAATCTTGTATAAGTGACCGGTACATTTGTTATAAAAATAATCTTTCGATTCATTTGAGTTATTTTGCAACATTTCATTTGTGTTATTTCACATTATAAACAAAAAAAGTTGCTTTATTATAAATTATACAAGTTACGAAAAAAACATATTGAAATGATCAAAGCGCAAAGCACTAAGAGAGGAGGTCCTCACGTATTATAATAACATACCCAAATCTAATTATGAATTCATCTATTTCAAATCGTTTCATTTGCACTTTAAATCAAAGTATGTAATTAAAACTGTTACATGTATTTCTAAATCAGACTATTATTATAGCATTTTGATGACTCATCAGACATGAATTGTTGACTTCTTAAAGCTTGTTGGTTTATCTCCGAAAGATTTGAAACAGTAAACTAGGGGAAAGAACTATTAAATCTGATGTTCATGCACGATTTGAAGGGTGGAGGATTTAGTCTTATTGAGTGTTTAAACGTAAATATAAATACTATCTAGTCTATATCGGGTGTGTAATCGTTAGATATTGTTAACACATTGACAAAATTTAATCGGATAATCAGAATTTAGCGGAGCTCGGATTATCATTGATGCGAGGTCAAATCTAGTTTGACTCCATTTTATGCATCTTTGAACCATTGAAATGCAGCAGTTTAGATTAAAATACACAATAACGTGCTAGACATACAAATATTAAGTGCTGAGACTTTTTAATTGTGTAGTAAGTATCTTTGATGCACTCGGGTGCATTCGATTATTTATCTCAAGCTGCATAAATGGGACCCGATTTCAATCTAATTTCAATCAGTTTTGAACAAACGACCAAGTTAATACTATGTGGCTTAATCATTATTGTTTAGAAGATAGCAATTTTATTATTCATGAATCACCGTCGGCAAATGTAGTTTATATGGGAAAAAATAAATGCTTACCTTAATAAGTATGTCTTATATATATAGTGGAAGTTCACAATTGTTCATTTATGTTAATGAATCATTGTATTGTGCATTTCCACTTGTATCAAGAGTGATTTCCTACTTTCACATATATTTAAGAACTTAACTATACATGTATATATTGTTATAGCAGAAAGGCGTTCACCGCAATCTTTTGTGTAATACCAGTTGTTCAATTTTAAGAAAGTGCACTAACACATTTGTAAATTGCATCAGAAGCGATAGCAGATAAGCTCTTCCAACTTACAAAATAAAACATCGGTATATACAACTTATGCACATAAACAGTATACAAACAAAACATATAAGAATACAGAATAAGAAAGTATAGACAAAAAAACATGAACAAAATAAAAACATAGAAAATAGATTGCAACATCAGACCATGGTTTATACATCTATGATCAGACACAGCACTGTTACTAGAAAAAAACAAGCAGACAAGACAAGACAAAGACAAATACTTTATTAAAGTCTCACCTTATGTACATACATATAAAACATATACATATATAAACAACAGCGTATACATAAGCCACTCTAAAAAGAGTTACGAGAGACTGATTAAAACACATATACATAAAAGAAATGTATATACAATCATTAAACCTGTGTAACATCGACATATATAAAAGGTTAATCTCAGCTTATACATAAAACACTCAAAAAAGAGTAAAGAGAAACTGATTAAAAGCACTTAATAAATAGCAAATAGCCCATCAAAATAATTAATTGCCTTTGAACCACAGCAGTTTAAGTAAAAATAAGTTCAGCAAAAAAAGCAAAACAGTATACAAACCAAAACATTTCATTTGGCAGGACGTAAGAATTTAATCAGATGCGAGGCAGCATTGGTTACATTTCCATTCATTGCAATTGCATTTTTGTCCCTTTCACCAGCTATTTATACATTTGTTAAACTTGTCAAATTATGTCCTTACGCGAGCCTCATCTTATCTTGGTACTTTTGACTTTTTCAACCAAACATCAGAAGTGCAATAATCATATATATATAAAGGTTTGAACGTTGTTTTCAATTTAGACTTATATTTATATATAATTATATATAGAAGTCTATAAAAAGGACCAACCAGCAAATTTACTATGTACCGTATCATCTAGAATAGACGATACTGCGCAGATATATAAGGAAAACATTTTATAAGTCTAAAGATTTGCACAACGGTACTAATAGTATAAGATGGTAATATACGAAGATGATGTTATAAAATCGTGTAGTCTTAAGATTTGCACAACGGTACTAATATAAGACGGTAATATACGAAGATGATGTTATAAAATCGTGTTGACACGATGTTATAACAGTTGTGCAAATCTTTAGACTTTTATATATATATATATATATATATATATATATATATATATATATATATATATATATATATATATATATATATATATAGAAGTCTATAAAAAGGACCAACCAGCAAATTTACTATCTTGAATAGACGATACTGTGCAGATAAGGAAAAAATTATATAAGTCTAATATATATATATATATAATGTCTGAATAATACCCAACGATAAATCTTACGGGTTGATGACTCATATAATTATGATACCGTGCACTACAAAAATATAATATATAATAAGCAAGTCTAAAAGGGTACAACATCACCCAAAAAAAAATTAAATCATGAATATTTGTTAAATATTTCGGATAACTAATATCCTTCATCAGTAAGATGTCAAATGGTTTTTTTATATATCAAATGCGTTTTGTTAAATATACCTTTTCACTTTTTTGGTCTTTTGGGATATGTTTTTTGTGCTGTATTTAGACCCCTATACCAAGAAATTTGTTTGGCATGCACACGTATAAAACTTGCGGTTATCATCCAACGCAATCTCAGGTTTGAACGTTGTTTTTAATTTAGACTTGTATATATATAAATTGCGGTTTTTATCCAACGCAATCCTAGGTTTTAACGTTGTTTTCAATTTAGACTTGTATATATATATATATTTCTCTAATTCTTTGTCAATTTATCCCTTTCTGCACCCATTGTATAAAAAAAATTTAATCAACGTGTGGTTCGTTTGATCTCAGTTCTTCATTGGTTAAAATCCGATTATGACGTCGAATTTTCTTCCTTTCCTCTGAATTTCCTATTGTGATGGCATGAAAAAAGGCGACCATGCCTGATGACGTCACATAGAAAGAACACATCTTTTTGCAGATCATTCGAAAAGAAGGAATAAATTTGCCTGCGTAATGTTTGAAAATCATTAGAGAAACAGATTCCACCACCAAATCTCGTGTAATACGATATTTATCCACTCTCGACAGTTAAATTTTAAATATTTAAAACGCTCGGCGCAGTGGTAGAATCTATATTTATCCAACGCAATCATAGGTTTGAACGTTGTTTTCAATTTAGACTTGTATATGATTGCGTTGGATAAAAACCGCAATTTCTATACGTGTGCATGCAAAACAAATTTCTTGTTAGAGGGGTCTAAATACAGCACAAACAACGTTTTCCAAAAGACCAAAAAAGTGAAAAGGTATTAATAATATTTTAACAAAACGCATATGACTAACATATATATATATATATATATAACGTAGCAGACGTCTCTGAATTAATTCTATTTATTAGTTTTATTCACTGCAAAAACGCAAAGTTCGAGAGCGATGACTGTTGTTTTACATATAAACTGAATAGTATATAGAACGTTCGTCAATTCGATATGTTATTCCTGCAGACAGGTACGGAAAAACATATGCCATCCCATTATATAAAATAAGTTTGAAATATAGAGGGTTTTTGTTATTATTAAATCATGTTTTTTTCATTATCAGTAGAATTACTATTATTGTTTTTTATTATTACAAGAATTTATACAGCACCTATATAATGAATCCTTGATTATTTACTATTTTTGATTATTATTGTTGTTAAATCAAATCGGATCATTCCAACTACGAAAGAAATTCATTTATACATTGTACTGTTATACAACTGTAATATTGCTAAATGATTAATTTAAAAAAAGTGTCAACAACCTGTCAAACTGTAATTATATAATTTTAGTACTTATTCAGGTGTACATGTAACAGTAATCACAAAAAAGACGTGACACGTATAACATTGTCGTAAAATTTTCACACGTTTAAAATAGGTTGTAATTGTATAAATATAATTAGAGCCACTTACACAAAGCTATTTTTCTATTATAGTGTAGTATTAACGAATTATTCGTCAGATTATAGTACTTGTAAGAGCAGGGGTGATGACCACCAATAGTTATTCGCACCACGAGGTCACAAAAAACGGAAGTCGGATTACGGTAAAAATTCACGCCTTGAATGACGAACGTGTGAACATGGTCAAATCTGGAGTACAATTTCCGATATTACTCTCTTATTTCAAGTGAAACAGTTAAAATTGTTCATGTCATCAAGTTGAAATATTGTGAATAAAAGAGAACGACACATTTTGCTTTAATATAAACAATGAAAAATTGTTACGCTTATTCAGTTTAAAAAAAAATCTGTACTTTTGAGTCTTAAACCGAAAAGAATAAAACAATTCACCAAGATGTTGCTAATAAGTTAACAATTAACTGTAGATTTCATGCAATTGATATAGAAGGTATATATTAAATGTGCATCGATTTTCAAATTGAAATTTGGTCAACATGTTTTCGTTCGGTAACAGAATCGGATAAAAACACTTCGAAAAAAGTTGACAAATACTTCAAATAAAGATCAATTAAAATGATCGTCAAAAAGATATAGACAAAAAGTCCTGTTAATAGCGAGCTTATTTTAATCGCCGGATATTTGCCAGGTGAAACACGGTGTCAGTCGATAAATGCTAAAATGTAATATGCACGTGCAATGATTTTCAGACGACCGTCCCACTTCCTGTTGTTTGCAGCCAGGTGAAGGGTTGGGCAATTTATGGCGCGCGAGACAGGTCGTATGTCATCCTCCCCCGCCATTCTTCTTAACAAAGTGTAATTTATCAATTGATCAAGAATTTACACAATAGGAACACAAAATAATGAGATGAGAAAGCCTTCAGGTATTTCATTAGATTAATTTCTGTTTAATGCAAAGAAAGTAAAAAGGGGTTTATTAATTTTACAAAAGGAAATAGGATAAATCGATTTACATCTTTTTGCACTGATGTAATTATGTAAATTGCATTGAATGACAGTGCTTCTATCAAATAATATATGAAAAAGGGGTATGGTAAAAATGTGTTCACAAAAAATAATCAACATTTACTTTTATTTTAATTTATTTGTTTACTAAGATTTGATTCAAGTGGTCAATCTTGTGTTACTAATTGTGTCTCAATAAAACCGAAGGTTAAATTTCAAAAGTGTATAAAATGCACTGACAAAAAAAGAGGTATATTCCTATTTTCAGTAAGTGTGTATATTTAGTATATTTAGCTGTTTATTTGATATCATAAATATGCAAATATCAAGTGGTCAGTAAGAAGTGATCTGCTTTATGTCATATTTGTAATGTATCCCATGTACATATTATTAGTGTCAAATCAATTGCATACGCCTTGTGGCATTGTGTCAAAATATTTAAATATCAAATGACCTAAGCTTATACTAATTTGCCCAATAATGTAAAATAATATTTCTGTTGAGTCAGACCGCTATTTAACGGAATGTTTTAAAATACCCCAAGGGAATCTGCAAGAAAATTATTTACTTTAAAATAGAAAATAAATAATATGTTTGACAGATTTGTTTACCTATAATCTAAGAACTGAAAACTCTAATTCAATTGATCTTTCAAAGACCTTTTTGTATTCATTATCCAAAACTAGAAGCAGGTGGCAGCTAAAATTTTCTCATGAAGTTAATATGCAATGTACATTCATTTACTCTCGATTAAAGTTTAAACTTCCCACTTGAAGTATTTTCCCACGAGCCGATACAAAAGAGATATTGCATACCTCCACAAACAGGGAGCATTTATGATAAGGCGGCCACGAGCCCGCCGTAAACAAGTATTGTAAGCGATTCGGTTATCACGCTTCGTATTTACACAATAATTAAGACCAAAGAAAGGCGGAGTTTTCCCACAAAACTGTATAATCATTATGGCACGTGGCCCTATTTAGATTACAACCGATAAACCACTTGATTGACATACCGTTACAGCCATATCAAAGTGGTACTTATTAATAGCCAATCAGATCGTTCGATATCTCAATACCTGGTCATTTCCCGCGAATTAAGTGGATGGTGATTGGTTATATGCTGAGGCATCTTACCGTGGGAATCTAAGGGTAAATAGCTTCACACCAACATTGAACCACATGTTGACATAGTATAAGTGTGGTTCTCAATTGATTAATTTTACACTTGTTGATAGCCCGTCTAACTGTAAGGATCACTATTCATATATGAAACTGGACAAATATGTTTGAAATGGACATTCACGATAGAGAAAACACTTCAATGGAGGAAAAACTGTCAAGAAAGGTAAGAATGATTATTAAAATGAGCCGTTTTATTTATTATTATTTACATGTACCTATTTGAATTTTTTTAAGTTCGTATTTAATGGAATTTTAAATGGTATCTACAATCCAAGTCATTTATATCTGATGTATGCTACTGCAGATTGGTTATAACTTGACATTAACTACACATTTCTTTATTTTTACCTTTCTATACTGTTTGAAAATTATTTTAGTTTTATTGTACCTTTTTCAGAGTAAAAAGCCATTGATGGAAAAGAGACGAAGAGCCAGAATTAACAATTGCTTGCTTCAGCTCAAATCACTTGTCTTACAAGCAATGAAGAAAGATGTAAGTGTATTTAACAATTTGGTTATACATTTAATTTGTACAATATTAGATATCGAAGTTAAGTGCCAAGATTAGACTGTATAGGTCATTAAAGGCTAAAAAGTTTACCCTTCTTGTGAAATACCTTGACCACTCTGACTATCAATATACACACACGTAACCATCCGAACAGACTATGTTATTACAGAATATTTGCAAAAGATCAGAAAAATCAAATTATTTCGTAATAACCCAGGGTTTTCAATGGAATAAAAAGAATTGCTATTTTGGAAAAAAAATCAACATTCAATTAGGACATTCTAGCTGCTAACATTTAGTCAATTTTAAATGCACATTATAACAATATCATGAATATAATTGTCTTAAAACTTTAAACGACGCTTATTAAGTTCTGAGACTACTATAACACATATATGTGTTATAGTAGTCTCAGTCAAGTTGCATAAGTATAATTGTTTCTTTTTCATATTTTAGGCTACACACTATTCAAAACTAGAGAAAGCTGACATTTTGGAAATGACTGTGAAATATCTCCGTTCTATGCAAAGACGACAGATAACGTCTGCTATGGCTGCCGATCCAACTGTTGCCGCAAAATACAGTCTTGGATACGCTGAATGTGCAAGTGAAGTCGCGCGATATCTCGGTGCTAGTCAAGGTATAAATGACAATGTAAGAAATCGTGTGATGAATCATATTTCTGGCTGTACTCGAGGCTCAACAGCTGGACCTGTCAATAATGGACAAATACCTCTACAACCTTTACATGTGCAAATTCCACAGAACAGTCATGATGTAATGTCAATACCTTCAGAACGTCTGCTTGTACAATTCCCAGAACAAACCAATGACTATACACATCAACATAGTGCTTATTCTGTGTCGCATTCAGATTATCGTCCCGAGTCGAAAACATTTGAACCAGTTTTATTACAAAGTGGACATATGATAACCCCACATTCAAAACAGAATGGTGTATCCTCTCATCATCTGAAATGCGATGTGTATTCAAATCAAAGCAAATTTATGGACCTCATTCGAGACTCTAGATTAGACAATAAAAGTGCTCTGTCGGAACCTATTTGTTTTAAAATGGAAATGTCTCGCCACCGCTCTAGTCCCTCTACTTCATCTTCCTTAAGTGCCTTGAAAGACGAACCAGTATGGCGGCCTTGGTGATGATGGTTCGATTTGTTTACTAAAACTCTATTTTTATATCAAAACTTTGAAGTGCTTTAATGACATTTATATTTTTGTTATAATATTGTGATGTTTACTGCTGAAATAAATACCATTAAATTTGTTGCGGCATTATTTGCTCGTAAACTTACAAGATTGCACTTTAATTTATATATCCATATTTTGGTCTTGATAGAAAAGAAAGGATATGGGGTGTACATCTTCGACACAAAATCGGTACATGCACATCGAGTATATACAACTTTGCACTGGTTGCACCGCTCTCTCTCTCTCTCTCTCTCTCTCTCTCTCTCTCTCTCTCTCTCTCTCTCTCTCTTATTTTCAAGATTTTTAAAAGTTCATTTTTTTAAGATATGTGGAACTAAAATCAATGAGACAGCAACCAAACAACAAAACGAAGAGAAACAATATACAGATGTCTACATTAAATGTTGAGACAAGTACTTTTTCTAATCTTGTCTGAGGTTACCCACGTCACAAATAAAAAATATAAGGGATTATAGTCTTGTGGATATGATATATAGTCAGTTGTCCTTTTATTTCCTTTTGCCCATGCTTGTAATCAGTGGCGGATCCAGAAATTTTCATAAGTGGGGGCCCACTGACTACCTAAGAGGGGGCCCGCTCCGGTCATGCTTCAGTGATTCTCTATATAATCAACCAAATTTTTCCCAGAAAAGGGGGGCCCGGGCCCCCTGGCCCCCTCTAAATCCGCCTCTGGTAATGTTTGTAAACTATTAGCCTCGTGTTGATATAAGTTTGAAGGTTGTGTGATATCTTCTAAATATTCATAAGAAGCTGACTAGCCGTAAATGTCCTGCTGTTAATTTTTTCATAAGCCGTCATTGCTTATTGCTGTTGCTGGCGGTAGTTGAGAGGTTGGTATGCAGTTGGAGCTGCGTTCATTAGTGATTTGGCCACGTTTATATTCAGCTCGTATTATGTTATATTCTATATTATAACGGTTTAACTAGTACATTAACCTCAATCTTTAAATTGAATGATGCATTCAATATAGCCGGACAGTATACACACTATAATGATGATATTTGTATCGAATAAACAAACCCCTTTCGCCTATTGAGATCTTCACTCTACTTGCTTATTACCTCGCTACACAAGAGTTTAGCAGAGTTCTCTGTCGTTTCTGTTTTGTATAGTTGGTATGACCCGATGCATTTCTAGGAATTCCTTTTCCAATTTTAATATGACCTATGCGAGACGATTTCCATGCTTGTTTATGATACACTTGCTAGCAAAATTCTGCAAATGCGTGCAGCTATCAATCCAATGTGTGAAAAAGGCGTTTTACATATTTTGTGACTCAAATGGTCTACACCTGAAGACTAGATAGCTTACTTATCTAATAAGGTACACATTTACCCTATATTGGTACTGAACTTCTTTTCGTTATCATTATCATAAGTATTCAAAATACGATGTCGAGGGTCCAGAAAGTCTATACTTGGCTTCATTTAAAGATTGGATCACAATAGAGTAGAAGTAAGCTATTTCCATGAAGTTGCTTGGAAGGGTAATTCGAGCGCATATTACGTTCGGTACACACGGTTATAACGAACTCGATAAGGGTGAATGCAAGCGGTACGTATATCCTCTATATCGTGTCCAAAAGCCATATAAAATGAACCTCGTATGTTTTATAGAAATACTTGTGTACAATTGGACCTATGTAAGACTCTTATAATTGTTAATAGCCCAATATTTGTATGGATTAATTGATCAATGATTGATTTACGCCGTTTTAACGCAAACGGCTACATCGTATATATTTTGACAAAAAATCTACAAGGAAGTCCGGTCACAGGCACCTGTGAGTCCGGTTGATACTTTTGATTAATGGGGAGTATGAAATTGTCCCATTTAATTTCGAGTTGTTGGTCACCTATAGAACGGAACTCGTTTTACTATAGCAATATACCATCAAATATAAAAGTTGTATCATATAGGAGGAGTAGCCTGGCATCCTGAGCCAATCTAAGAGCAGTGAGTCAGGATCCAAGACTAATAGGAGGAGGGGTTTCATTTTCGTTTAATTATCTATGTCAAATGACGGCAATCGTTATGGTTCTACTTATTACACATTGAAGCGGGTAGCCGTAAGATATTGCCTAGATATAATTTGAATCCGTCAGATATAGTCGGATTTGATATGGTTAAGAATTTAAGAGTTGTTCCCCTTACGCCAAATGAGTGAAATATCTGCATCAGCCGCATGCGTACTTGATTCGGCAAGTAAAAAAGAAATATAAGCCTATGGATTTTAATCAAGTTACACAACGCGCGACAATCGTGTAATATAGCAAACAAATTATACAAAGTGTGTATTCCTGGGATATAATGACTTTTAAAATAGACATCTATTACAGAGTTCAAAAGACGCCAATGTACAATAATGACTTGCCGGCCTTAAAATTGTGTTTAAAATACGGTTCTAATGTATTAAATTAAGATATAATTATAATGCTTGCAGGCAATGGAGACACACGGCAACGGTTCGAAGCGATAAGTATGTTTGATGTCGTATATAGTTAAATGTGATAACACATGATTCGTCTGACGTTAAACTATTGATAAATTTTATTTCCAATAGGGGACCCATTATGGGCAAAATCAGTATAATGATTAGCATAATAATACATATCTATAAATGATCCCTCAATAAATATTTTCATACGTGTATATTCCAACTACATTATGATTTAATTCCGATTTTACAGTTCGCAAAATAACTGTCACCTAAAATACCTGACAATCAGCAAAAAGTTCTTTTTCATTACATATGATACTAATAGAAATTAAAACAAACTGCAAATTAGTCCGATATTGCTATGACGTCTAACGACCTTTTTGGGAAGAACCCTACATACTGTGCTGAGATTAAATTAAAAAGAAGAAAAGAAACGCTTCCCTATTCTGCATTAACTTCCGGAACACACTACAAATCAACACCTAGTGACAGAACACATCAATTCATTTTATTGAAAGTTTTTCAACTTCAGAATTATCTGCTTTTAACACAGCAGGTAAAATTTATTTACTTGGAATTTTGACGCTTAGAGATTAACTTGATAAGAATGGGTCAATACTCTTTGTCACATAAATTTTACAACACCACTAGCTTTGCGAATTGCAAAATCGTCTTCCCACGTGCGTGAATACCTCAAAACTGAAAACCATGTAATCGCCAATTAATCAACCCGACAAACAAAACATCAGAGAAATGACATGAAAAGACTTGTTTTGCATTTATCATGTTTCAACGTCAAAGGTTAAAGTTTAACTTGTGTCTGGTGTTTTTGTATCAATTTGGTAGGTACTACGCTTTGACTTCAAGAGTGCGATCAAAGAAAATACATAATTTTCCTTACGTTACAATAGGCAGATTGTTTATTTCATGGACACGTAGTTCAAATAAAAAAAAAACATACATACATACATACATTTGCGACTGCGTCAACACAATATAGGACAGAGTGACCGATAACGATTAATTGTGTATGAATTGGTGGATTTAGTAGTTCTTAAAAATTGCAAAGATTATTTGGTTTTGTTTAAATGTCCTCAAGATGAAGGAAATCTCTGGTAAAGATATCCTTAATTTTCACTTTGTGGAATGCTATTGTTTTTTTGGTATTTCTGATATTCTTGTTTTTAGGGCAATGTACTTTACGATTAAATTCATTTTCAACTAATAAGGGGTGGGGGCATATAATTTTGTTCTCGAAGAGTACCATTTCTGCTTTTAGGCAATGTGGACTTTACTTTTGATCTTGTTCTCGAATTGTTTCTGCATGTTTGTTAAAATCAGATTTTATTTCTGAAAAATAAATGGGGTTCTTGTTAACCCTTATGGCCGAGTCATATATTTGGATAGATATAAGAAGATGTGGTATGAGTGCCAATGAGACAACTCTCCATCCAAGTCAAAATTTATAAATGTAAGCCATTATAGGTCAAAGTTCGGTCTTCAACACGGAGCCTTGGCTCACATCGAACAGCAAGCTATAAAGGGCCCCAAAAATGACTAGTGTAAAACCATTTAAACGGGAAAACCAACGGTCTAATCTATATAAAAATCGAGAAACGAGAAACACTTATGAACCACATCAACAAACGACAACTACTGAACATCAGATTCCTTTTATATATATTTGGTTTGTTACACGCCCTTTTAATTTGTAATTTCCTAATCGTTATTGACTTCTGCAAATATTTGAGCTGTCACCAACAATTCAGAAGGTCTACATGACGTAACGCTGGACTTTGATCGTGTCAGTTGATAGTCCTACAGTTAGTCCCCTGTGTAGACCTATCAATGCTTCAATCCTCGAATGAAATATTTATTCTGTACAGGATCAAAAGGTAGACAATACACACGTGCCATTAAATGAAATGCACACCACAGTAAAGCATGCGTAATGAAATTTAAAAATCTCCCGAGATTTCACAGGAGATAATAAATGTATCAGTTCGTACAGCGGTGTGTTTTCTCAAGAAGTCAAATTGTTTTTGATCCGGCAAATATCTTAAATTAACCGATAAAATTAGTTGCATGCGTTCTAAGTAAACAACGGCAGTATGCATTATTCAATCAAATATATAGAGCACAGCATAACCGTTTTTCGAATAGATCTGAAAACGGGCTAATGAGGTTGCATTTATAATATCTAAGTTGCTCCCCTTTAACTGTGTTTATATGTAAAATATGTACACAGGCTTAACAAATTGGACGATGGGTTACTTTATGATGCTTATGTTTGTAATAAAATTTTAGATGCAGGAAACATTAATTGTTGGTATTCATCTATGAGATATGTCCTTCAATCACTTGATATACAAAATTTGAATACAAAGCTCAATAGATTAATTAAATTTGTAAAATGTAAACTTTGTAACAGTTTTAAAACATTTTGGGGGGTCAAAAGATCTGATACCTTATCACAAGGTAATAGTAAATTAGAAAATTATTTCAACCTCAAGACTGACTTCGTAAAGGAGGCTTATTTATCAATTAAAGATTTTAATATAAGAAGAGCTATATGTAAATTGAGAATAAGTGCACATGATCTTAAAATTGAGAAAGATAGGTATAGTAAAAAATACATAGAGAGAAGTCAGCGTCTATGTCATCACTGCCTATCACATGGATCAAATTCTATTGAAGATGAGACCCATTTCACAGTAAGTTGTCCTTTATATAACGAACAGAGAAAATTATTATGGGATAAAGTAAACAGTTTTTGTAATAATTTTAAAGAATTACCCAAGGATAAAAAATATTTCTGGCTGTTCACAAATGAGCATTTACCAACTCTTATGTGCCTAGGCAATTATATAATTAAGTGTTTAGAAATAAGATCCAGGTGGATACAAAATATATAAAATTATTATGCAATTATTGTTAATGTTATGTAAGACACATGATGTGTTAGGCTCTGATCCTGTCCAATATATGATAGTATTATATTAGGATATAGTTTTTCTTTTTTCCAATCATATTGTACTTAATATTGTTGTAAATGATGCCCTTTATGGGTTCTTGATTAGATTAATAAAATTCTTATCTTATCTTCTTATCTTATGTAATATAATTTGAAATTCTACATAAGGATTCTTAAGCGAGAGTTTTACAGATTGCAATACAAGACCGTCATAAGCTCACACAATAAACAAACAATACAGTTACCGATATTAGAGTAAAGGACAAAATTTATTTCTGCTATTAAAGTATTATGAGCTTGCGAGCATTCTTCGATACTTTATTTGATACGGTATTGTTATGATTGTATTTGTCTGTTATACTGTTATTATAGAGCTTTTAAAGAGCCTTTCCTGTTTTTATTGTACGTCCCTATACGTACCATTTGTTAGTCGACTGGTCGGGATTAAAAGGTGAACAGTTGAAATCACAAACACAAATTATTTCAACCTCGCCAGATTTTCATGTTCATGTCCCAGGCCAGGATCCTCGTCAGTGATTGTCCTTTGTTATATCTTAATGGTTCTCTTTGTTTTTGTTTATTTTGTCAATTGAAAATTTGGTGATGATGGCAGACTCTTTGATAGTATCTCCTTAATTTGTTTTCAACCTTTTTGAACCGATTTAGAGCTTTGTATAGACACCTTTCTGTTATTGAAGACTGTGTTGACCTCTAGGATTTTTGTTTGTATGGGTTGTTGTCTAATTGGTGTATACACCGTGTCTCCTTTTATTCACAAATTTATATATAAAAAACAATCGAAGATATGCAAACCTAAACTATATATATTTATTATAGGCTCTCTGGATTGGTACTGAAGTATTTACTGTTATGACAGACAAATATTTTTCATGTAAAAGACAATGCCATTAACGGATGTATCAGTCTCGTTGACTGAATCTCGTTCTGGAATTATTTCCAAAACATGTGATACAAGTGGAAAATATCAATGAATTTAAAAAATGTTATAATCAAACTTAACTCTGTGAAAAAATTGTGTATTTACAATGAGTAGTTTTTGAGAAATCAATTTTTCAAATTTTATTACCAATCAAGTCAGTCTTTTTAGCCAAAATTTTGAGAAAATGGGCGAGGGGTACAAGAAATTACTTTACCAGAAACAGGTACATCCCATATAATTTTTTTCTTTTCAAATTTCTTAGATATGTATTTTTTCAATCATTTATAACTAAAAAGTTGAAATAATATGCATTTTGTTCTGACAACAGAGAAAAATCACAATTTTACAAAATTGACAGCATGGTTAATTTGACACAAAAAAGCATCAAAATATTATTAAACTTTCTTATATTAACACCTACATATAGTTTTTTTTAAGTTAGATTTATTCAGATTGGTCCACTTCATCTTTATTGAAAGTATGAAAAAAAGTTTAATTGTGGAACTGTGATTTTTTTCACGATAATAGCCCAAAAATAGGTAAAAATTAATGAAAAATGGGAAAATCATCAAAATCGGGTACTTTCAAAGGGCCGTTGCAAAATATGAAGTGCACCACCATATGATTTTTTCTTCACCAATTATTTTTTTACAGTCATATAAACCCAAAAATCAGGTTAAGAAAAAAAGTTTTATTCTAGAAATTTTTGGCTCCTCAGAGGTGTACATGAATTTCGTTGACTTTTTATTTCATGTATGAGGCAAAATTAATCAATAAGGCTCATCAATAAGAAAGAAATGACCACTACATAATTCTGTCACATACACATAATAACGGATTAAAAAACTCACAGAAAAAATTCCCACAATTCTTTTCTTAATGACTATCCCGAATACGGCTCACAATCTTTTTAATATGCAAATATATTATTTTCTGCATGGATTAAAAAGTGGCGGAAGATAGTCATTCAAAACGCATACGTCGAAGAGAATCTGACAACGATTGCATTAAGAAAATATAAATTCAATACATATTTTCTTTAATTTGTCACACTCAAGGATTGTGCATATACAGCAGAAGGCATAATAATACACCTTCCCTTTAGAGCTTAAATTAATAGAGATCAGAGTACACTGTCTATTATGACTAATTCATTTTATAAAGACTTACTAAAAATGAACCGCTATCTACACGAACATAAGCATTGAAGACGATTTTGACTCACTATAAAATTTGGACAATATATTTGAAATTTTAATAGAAAAAAATCTAGAATGTTGGCCGGCAACATGTATGTATATTTAGGCGTTAACCCTTGTACTTCTATAAATGACCGGGTCGTATTTCATTCTTGACACTGTAAGATAGGCCATAAATATTTAATTGAATGTATTCAAGAAATATATTTACATAATTTAAATACGCAAATAACTCCTTAATTCTGAATAAACATCGTTAAATTTATAACCGTCTTTCACAATTTAATTTTGCAACATGTTTGTCGTAAACAAATTACTGTAATAAGCTTAATCTGACATTCAAATCTAAACAAATTTTAAATTTTTTAACAATGCTCCAAACAATTAAATACTCCATTATTTTGACAGCAGAGGTATGTGACACGTGCTTCCTTTACAAAATATCGATACTCGTCCAGATGTCGCTAGTGGTATGGTGGACATACCTATACATAGACTACCTTCACCACAAAAGAGCTGACCTATGTCACGGATGACACGCCAGTAACGCGGACCTCTCAAGCGTCATTTACTGTTTTACCTGCAGTGTTAACGGTGTCATAAACAGGTGTTTTATATTATTTATTTGATACTAAGTCTTAAGATATTGTGAAAGGTATAACAGTAAGATTTGTCACCTGGACTAATATTGATAACACTGATTTCTTTAATCTTAAGAAAAATCGATTACATGCAGTGTGTACCATTGACATAGTAAAGCATGATTTTGATTTAAAGAAGAGTCTTATTTTCCCATGTGTTGTCAATAATGATTTTTTTATAACGATGCAAAACTATAGAAGTAAATAAATGCAAATTAATATATTGCAAATTCGGGCAAAATATACTATTTTGCGTGTCAATAAATGTTTACTATGTGTGAAAAATATATGCTTGACCCATACAATATTCTCAATACATTTGTATATGCGTATAATCATGCATAGCACGAGATGATGTAAATCCACAATATATAAGTATAAGATACAGCGGTAAACGGACAGAAAGTCACAGGACAAAAAGTCACAAATAATTTGTTGACAATTGTAAGATTGTATATAAGAGAAAGATCGTGAAATATTTTCCTTTTATTACATATATTCATTTTTAAGTTTAGGAAATTGTTCATAAGTCTTGATAAATGAAAATTTATTAAATTTTAATCATGCAAAGGATATATTTCTTGGCACCATGAAGCCATTTAAGTACCAAGGCACTTTGACATTTTGTTTTCATAACAATTATTTAATCATTATTGATATTTATTGAATAAATTTTAATTACAAAGTTGCTTCATATATAATAGTTCAAGAAAAAACAAAAATTTAATTTTTTAAATTAGTGTTTTCTTGTTTAAAGAAAAATAATCTCAAAACTGAATTGTGACGTTTCGTACTGTGACTTTTTGTCCGTGACTTTTTGTCTGTGACTTTTTGTCCTGTGACTTTCTGTCCTACATTCGATACAGCCACGAGGCCGTTTCAATTACTCAATCCAACTATCTACTCTTGCTCAATTCAACGTATCCAATTTTATATTAGTGATCGTTGTCCCTGTTAGACCTTGATATATAAGTTCGCCTGGAATAGTCCTGACAAACTGGATGCTGACCTGTTGGTTTCTTCTTATGGAGTGTACATTTTTAATTGCCTCATAAAGGTAGATATTCATTGAGAAAGTATGATTCTCAACCTTAAAAGGAGATAGACTATAATTATTTTTTTATGTTTTTTGTTAGGGATGTACAAATACCCTGTCACGTCCGGTCTGTGTTTTTGTTAGATGTTTTTCTGCTTTGTATCGATCTGATGAGTAAAGCCCTTTTCAACTGATTTTTATAGTTTGTTCTCATGTTGTGTTGTAGCACTACTGTCCCAGATAAGGGGGAGGGTTGAAAACTCACATACATGTTTAACCCCGCCACATTCTTTATGTGCCTGTCCCAAGTCAGGAGGTTGCCGTTGGTTCATGTCTGTCATATTTGTTTTTTTGAAAATTGTTTTGTGATTAAATTAGGCCGTTTTTTTTTTCTCAATTGAATTGTTTCATATTTATCATGTTGGGACCTTTTATTGCAGACTATACGGTATGGGTTTTTTTCATTGTTGAAGGTCGTACGGTTGCTTATAATCGTTTACATCCACTTCATTTGAACTTTGGTGGATTGCTGTCTCATTCGCATCATACCACATCTCCTTTTTTTATAAGGAAATCATATTATGATGCTATAATATACAAAATCTATTAAAAAGTAATAAATATAAAAATAAGAAGAGGTGGTATGATTGCCAATGAGATAACTCTCCACAAGAGACCGAATGACATATAAAATTAACAACTATAGGTCACCGTACGGCCAGTAGCAAAACACATTTTCCCGTTACAAGAATGTCAGAAGGCTTTAAAATAGTAATATTAGAATCGATTATGATTTCTTGACGTAATACCACCAGCCATATTGGTTCTCATATTTGTGACGTCACTCCTTCTATTCTGTTTCTATTCAGCTGAGCATAAGTATACCGCGCTATCATATTATGCGGGTTGGGTTGGTTTTAACTCTGATTCGGCTTATGAATTAACAGTTAGGCGTTATTCCTTCGCTGATTCAACATAACAGCCGTCCGTTGTTCGAATACTAACATCTATAGAAATGGCAGGTTGTCGTAGTTGTTTGCTATGCCCACAACTGAAGAATGTATTTGTTATAGGCGTGCATTGATAGTCTATCAAAACTTAGAGGATCATCAATGTAATACACAAATTGATAGTTACACAAGTCTTATTTGTGTTTTGTGTACTGTTGTTTGTGTTTTTCTCTTTTAGCCATGGCGTTGTCAGTTTGTTTTCGACTTATGAGTTTGAATGTCCCTTTTGGGATCTTTCGCCTCTCTTTTAAGAATCGCAGGGGGTAAAGGAAACATGCAGAAAAAACGGTGATCTATATTTTCAAGTATTTTTTCAGCATTGATTTAACAGATTTAAGAGTTCCCAATACCTGAGTATGGTGGAATGGGAGAACGGTACAGTAAAAAATAGTGTATGTTGGAATTGGGAAAGGTGTATCGTGCGATTGTGGATGGTGTATCGTACGATTGGGAATGGTGTATCGTACGAATGGGAATGGTGTATCGTGCGATTTGGAATGGTGTATCGTGCGATTGGGAATGGTGTATCGTGCGATTGGGAATGTTATAGCGTGCGATTGGAAATGGTGTATCGTGCGATTGGAAATGGTGTATCGTGCGATTGGAAATGGTGTATCGTGCGATTGGGAATGTTATAGCGTGTGATTGGGAATGGTGTATCGTGAGATTGGGAATGTTATAGGGTGCGATTGGGAATGGTGTATCGTGAGATTGGGAATGTTATAGCGTGTGATTGGGAATGGTGTATCGTGCGATGGGAATGATGTATTGGGTTTAGTCCTTCGTTATTGCTTCTTTTTTCTGAAAATAATGAAATTTACCATTGCACGCCTTCTCTGGAATTTAATTGTATTAAGGGTATACTAACTTTGAATTGTACTATGTCCCTGCTTAGTGCTATAAATATAAAAGGAGGTGTGTGATATACGTCATTGTGACAGCATATGAAAATCACAATAAAACTCAAAAGTGCATGTTAAAATGCCCACAGTTAATCTGTACAGCATGATCTATAGAGCAATTTGAAATGGTGTTAGGTATAATGGGTAATGAGAAATGGTGTAAATTGGAAGTTAAGATCAATGATTGTTACGGAACGTCCAGTGGAAAATATTCCATACATATTAAGGACAATAGCACAAATTAAGAATAAATCTTATATCAGAGGTAGCCTAGGCAGTGTGGATGAAAGGTAGAAAAATTTGACAATCTGTGGAAAATTAGGATACGTTGGATAGGGCAGAAAGAGGTAGGACCAATTTCCCTTGAATTTATTTCACACCAGGGCTATTTTTAAAAATCTTCCAGTCTTTACTTAAATTCACAGTATAACAACAGCCCAGTGTATTTATTCACTTTTAGGTTCTGACAGTATAGTGGCTTATTTCTGAACAGATCACCAAATTATAAACGGATAAAGATAGCACAAAACACCAATTTTGACAAATTTTGGCCCTAAACTTTTAGTATTTGTCGCTAAAAAGTTTATCGTTAACCAAAAACAAAACTTCTGTTGGAAGAACATGTTTGTATATTGTCTTTGGGTATATCCAAATTAATTAGTTTTGGTTTGCGATGTCATTTAATACAAAATTTGACAAAAACATGTACTATTTGTAATTATGCATCAAAATACATCCAACAACAATATTTGGCACTAAATATCTATTTCAATTTTACGGGTATTATGTTAATCTGTAAATCAATATTTTAAGCATATTATATAGAGTCTTTGATATTAAAATTATTTGCAGAAGGATTTTACAACTTTTAGATTTTGACCCTGTCAGTGAAACAAATACAGAGGAATTTGGCCCTACTCCTTCACAAAGAATTAAATTTTGACAAATTATCCTATAATTTCTTATCACGGAAGTTATACAATTGTGATACTAGCAGTGCCCATATGTAGATGAGTGATTTCAGCTGTACCACACTTAAGGTTTATGTCCTTGTAGATTCAAAGGTCTTAAGATATATAAAGCAGAAATTTATGACCATATGTAGTTAGAAAATGTTGTTAAATATGACGCCTCGGTGGAGAAAACTTTGATCTAGAACACCTACAACGCTAGTGAAAAATTAGTTCGCGTTTTATAGGCGATAACAAAGGTCTAAGTAATTTTCATCGTTTTGACGAAAATTGATTCAAATTAATTCCAATAATCAAATTGAAATTAAATTCCGAAAGCCATTAGATGGTAACAGTTTGTATCACTAAGTTTTTTAATGTTGAGTTTACTTTGTGGTGGTCAAAAGTTCCTATCATTGTCCAGCTGTCATTTCGGGGTGTTTCTAGTAATGCCGTGACCCACGTTTATACACGTGTTGTGTCACCTCTGTGACAAATTTACAAAAAGGTAAACTGATACAATCGGGGTTGTGAGCCGTATTTTGTCATCTTATTGTTATTTTAGAAGATAATTTGTTTCTTCTATGTCATGCCTATCTAAAATAAGGAAAAGAAAAATCACAAAAAGCTGTCCCGGTTGAAATTCTAAACTTGTCAGAAAGTGTCCCTATATGTCAAATTAAAACTCATGAAATTAAATCTACTGAGCATAATGTCAAATTAACGACATTTTCACACCTGATCTCTGAACAATGTTTTTTCTTTTCAATTTCAGATGCTCGTATAAAACTTCATTTAGGCAGTGTTACAAAAACCTTTTCTAATTACAAAATATGATGCCATTTTCATTTCATTCGGGTATCTTGTCCAATTACACTGAAATTTTCCAATGAATTTAACATGGTCGTTAGTATGATTAACGCCTGTGGTCTTTATGATAAGCTTGACAGATTACTTTAGGTCATCCAGTAGCAAATTTTTTAAGCATATCCAAGATGAGATCATGGTTAACAGCATGTATTTAAAAATAAATGGATATGTTTTGTTACGCATAGATTAATGGAGATAAATTAAGGTTCCTACTGGTATAGAAGACTAAATCATTTTGTTTTGCGGCAACTCAAGTATAAGACAGATTGATTTAGGTCGTGCAGTAGCAAAAATGTCAAGCATATTGAGGATGAGAACAAAATTAACAGCATATAAATATGTTCTGTTAATTATAGATATGAAGAGCAATAAATTTAGACAGCTATTGGTAAAAAAAGACATGATGGGTAGACTGAATCATTTTGATTTGCAACAGCTCTAATACAAGACAGATTGTTTTCGGTCGTGCAGTAGGAAATATTTCAATCATATTCAGGATGAGAACAGAATTAACATCATATAGATATGTTCTGTTACGTATACAGATGAAGAGCGGTCAACTTAGACTGCTATTAGTAAAAAAAGACATGATAGGTAGACTAAATAATTTTGCTTTGCAACGACTCTATATAGTACAGATCCCTCGCTGTGTTATAGCAACAGTTTTTGAGCGTGCGAAGAAAGTGACAATATCCGCATTTCTACTGATGAAGACTGTGTGTTCATACATCCCATAATGCCAAACGGATTTCTCCTTTTAGCACTTTTCTTACTGCCGGACAGGTTAAGAAACGATGACCATTTCTTTAAAACCAATGTTACGCTGGAGTACTTACGTTTGCTTTAACTGAAAATAATCGGAAATATAAAAATGACATTCTTTACATGGTTATCTGATGATCAAACACCAGTCTGAAACGAAATCAAGTTTTTTTAGTGGTCAAAATGTGGTCAAATATCTTTTAATGTTTCAATTGATCTATTGTCCAATTTATTGTGCAAGAGTAGTCTTTTATTGTTCACAAAATGTATGTATAGTCAAATGGCCACTATTGTTTAACACCATCATGTTGATTCACATATAAATAAATACAAAATCCTGCTTGAAAATAAAAGGTGCATTTGTCACACAGTCCGGTGAAATTGATAAGAGTTACGCCACTTTATACACATAATAACATATATATATATAATTATACCTGTAGAAGCTGAAATTCCGAGTTATTCATTTTGTTGATTATTTGCGTTGTATAATAGATAATATGTATATATTTAACAATTTTATTTAAGACCTTTTATATGATATCGACCTTTTTATATAGAAGACGATTTGTACTTAACATTTGCATTTCTTTTAAAAGAAAAAATACTAGCGACATGTAATTCCACCTACAGAATCTTTTGTACACACTGTAAAAGTCGTGCTTAGAAATTAAACACTTGTATTACATGTTTAGATCTAAACGTGTTTAGGATTGTGTTTAAGTTCTAAACACATTTCTCAGTAAGCACATCATATCTAAACATGTCTTGAATTTAAACACTTTTAATGTGTTTAAAAATGAAAGTGTTTAGAAATTAAACACTTTTTTCTAAGCTAAACACGATTCTAAACACAATCCTAAACACATTGTACTGAGACACGTTTAGATCTAAACATGTAAAAAAAAGTGCACAAAAGATGTGCTTAGAAATGTGTTTAGGGTCTAAACACCATTTTTACAGTGCACACACATTTGATTTCTTAAGTTTTCTCTTGAGAGACGATCTTACAACCATTTTTTCCATCTTTCGAAAAACATGTGCCTAGCATACAAAGACAGAGGTGCTATCCACTACGCCAAATCCGATCGGCAAAAGAGGACGTTTCACTTAGGTAGTTATACTTTGCTTGTCACGAAAACTTTGTCCATATCCGTAACAATTACCTTTGTCCATATCCGTGACAACTACTTTTGTCCTTATCCGTGACAACTATGTTTTTCTGTATCCGTAACAATTACCTTTGTCCTTATCCGTGACAACTATGTTTTTCTGTATCCGTAACAATTACTTTGGTCTTTATTTGTGACAATTAATTTTGTTCAGGCGGTGACAATTATGAAGTTATGCAACTATAACAACAGAAAATAAACAAAATAGATAAGATCCGTAGGAAAATAGCTGAAAGAGAGATAGTTTATAACAAGACTATTTCCAAAAATTGTACTTTAATGAGAAGAGTTGAAGACACAAATGGGGCAATTCAAAAACCGGAAGTCGCGGAAAAACGGACAACGCCATACCTAAAAGAAAAAGATTAAAAGACGAACAGTCGTCCAAAAACTATAAAACACTGAAAACTTAGGATTAAGCATCATGAATCCCATGCACTCACACCGACTTGATATAATTACCTGATACATAGTTTGAAACAAGAACACAATGTTTCTTTTCTTCTTTTCTGTATTACAATTAAGCATAAACTATATTATTGTGCATGTACTGATTTTGTGTCATGGATGGATACCCAATATCCTTTGTTTTTTAATTCTTCTATATTATTGGCATTGCACTAGAACGAAACTTCATACAATGTTCATGACCTTGTTGTGTGAAATCCTCTATAGGGCCACCAATATAAGAGTGTGTTACGGTATGATTTCAATATCAGCTGAATTAGTAATTTGAGATTTTTCTACATCAGGAAATGTCTGTACCAAGACAGATATATGACAGTTGTTTTCCATTCGTTTGATGTGTTTGGGCTTTTGATTTTGCCATTTGATAAGGAACTTTCAGTTTAAAATTTTCTTTGGAGTTCTGTATTTTTGTTATTTTACTTTTTGCGAGTATTTTTTGATACGGTATAGCTTAGTATTATATTTCCCTTCATCTGTGCTTGTGTTGTCCTTTACACATGTATTTTGACCATAGAGATAAAAGCTTTTCTGCACACGAAAACAATATTTTCAAACCTGTCACTTTTTCATGAGGCTGTCCTAAGTTAGAAACATATCATCACAATGGTTGTCTACATAGAAATATGTCCTTTGGGGAATTTAGTTTTGTTGGTAAATCTGAGGTAGTCCATGTGTTATATATTTATTTAAAACTTCTAGACTCCGGTCGATTTAACTACATACATATAGGTGCTTGTCTATTGCTTAACTCCCTTGGGCAAAGTTGACCTTAGACGGATTTGACTATTCTTTTATGTCCTTTTTTGTTCATACAACTCTTCAACTATTTCGGTTGTTACACATCCTTGGCTTTCAAATATTCGGTTTTGACTGTTCCTGGTGAAGGTAAATCTAGAAAAGCACTTCGGACGCATGGAATTTATAAAATGTTGTTTTTATTTTTTACAGCCCTGAGTCGATACAACTGCTGGTGGACTATCAGTCCACTAGGATATTATCAGCTCTGTAGTCAGGACTTCGGTATTGACATGGTTTATAACAGACCTTTCTTAAATTTATTAATTAAGAAATTATTTTAAGAAACAAATATTTTAACTCCCACAGGCAAAGTTGTCCTAAGATGGATTTGGATATTATTTTATGTCCTTTTTGGTCATATAGATCTTCAACTGTGTCGGTTTTTATACGTTTGTACATCCTTGGCTTTCAAATATTCGGCTTTGGGCGTTCCTGATGAGGGTAAATTCAGAAAAGCGCTTCGGACACAAGTGTTTATTTTCATTTTATATGAATGTATGTTGACCCTTTTAATGTTTTGTTTTGTTGGGTTGCTATCTTATTGACACATACGCAATATATCTTTTTCACAGGAAAGTCATGATCGAAATCATTTTTGTTTATTATAGTGTTCAAGTTACGTAGAATCTCAATGATATCTGAATTTAAATTAAAAATGAAGATGCCTCATTAAAAATTATATAATGCAAGGTTCATTTCAAGAAAAATGAAAATATTTTCCCACACTGTAATTGACAAGGCAGACCCAGTTGCTTCGCTCCAGAAAATCTGTTTTTATTAAGTTAATTTATTAAAAACATTTGTAAATAAAGATGAAAGGTCGTTCATGAAGCCTTAAATTTTTATCACTTTGTACATGATCTGTCATTGACATGAACAGATTAAAATTTAAGGGGGTGGAATTAAAACGGGTAGTTGAAAACAATTTATTGATGAGCTTTTGAATGACGAAAACACGTGTTCTTCTCTATCTTAATTTTCGTGCTGATTATAAGGAGATACCAACATGAAGAGGTATTATTGTTATTCTAAGACCAACTGTGTGTGAAAGGAAATTTAGAATGCCCTGTCCAAACATGCAATATTTGCTTCTATACCCAATTTCAATCAACTTGCATCTTTAAAAAAATACCTTTGATCGCTTTTGAATTCATTTTGATGAGATGTGTCCGATCAACACTATCAAAGTTTGCATATTAATATTTTAGAAAGTTTTACTAAAATTATACAAAATTTATTTTTTTTTTAAATCTAAAACTAACTGGTGAATTTTTTCCAAAATGCGTATGACAAAACTAAACACTAACCTGATAATATTATAATTAATTATTGCACTTTATAGTATTCATGCAAAAAAAAACTTAAGAGACATCAATTAAAATCAAGTTCGACCTTTCTTTCAGTGGTCGGGATGAATTATGGCCCTTTACTCTGTAAAATATGTATAGCACTTTAGTTGACCTTTTAAAAACAGAGTTATCGGACATTAATCTTTTTTTGTAAAGCATTGATTGCACATTCAAAGTATATATTAGGCCTTGTCTGCTTTTTAATGTGTAAACTTCAAGTCAATTTTCTAAAACAAACCAATCAGCCAGCAATGAAAAAAACACACAATTTTTAACCTCAAAATTGTAAGATTATTTTACATTGTATCTCGAAAACTACACAACGGTATATAGTGTATTATTCTGAACCAACTAGTGGTTTAGGACATTTACATGAAATAAAATCCAATTGTCTCAAAACGGTCATAAAAAATCTGTTCTAGCACACCTGCTCAAAATGTTCACGAAGAGCTATTATCATCATTTGATGTCCGTCGTCTGTCGTCGTCCGTTAGTTTTTACAAAATCAAATCAAATATTTTATTGGATAAAGACTACGTAATAAATACGAAATTGTGTAATCCAAGTGTACAATATACATGACATTTACAACATGACAAATAATGTGAATAAAACATCACTCATAGCAAGTGAAAATCAATTTTATGATATTTACAAAAATCGTCTCCTCCGAAACTACTATGCCAATTGCAGCCAAACTTATATAATTTAGTCTTAAAAATTGTGTTTCAAATATGAAATGAGAAAATCGAGCGGGACAAAATGTCAAAAGTACCTACTTGAGTCTTAAAATTCTCAATTGATTCTTTTCAAGAGTTGTTCCCCCTAAATCACAATTTTAAACCATTTTTGCGCATTATCTTGAAAATATAATGGATAGAGTGTCAAGCAAAAATAATCAGTAAGACACAATTTTGGCCCACACAGTTTCCATTCATCATGTTGAATTGTATATTTTTTGCAAAAATGCCAGGTGAACAATTGTCTCATTGGAGCCTCTAACGTTTCTTTCATTTTTTTTCAAAAGATGGTCTTGTATATTTTAATGTTTTGTGTTTTACCGAAGACCGTCAAAAACATACCAGCAAAAAGACAACGTTGGCCTTACTTGAATATATATTTGAAATTGAAATATCCGGGTCCTTCATAAATGCGACAAAAGTATAACAGCATTTACGACCGTAAATAAATGCAACAGCAGTATGCCTCTGTTCAATAGTCATAATATCGATTGAGCAAAAACAAATTCGGGTAAAAAAATAAAACCTAGGGAATTACATCAACAATAAGAGGAAAACAACGGAACAACAGAAACACTGAACTACAACAAAAGCAAACGCCAACATACATAGAAACGGACTGCATGTGTGATAACAACTGCCATATTCCTGACTTGGTATAGGACTTTCTAAGAAAAAATGGTGAGTTGAACCTGGTTTTATGGCTAGCCAAACCTCATAGTTGCACATGCATGCTCTATGTCTGTGTATATGTAAAACATATTATATTCATAATTACTCTAAATATCAGCACAACAATGTTAAATCTACAAATTTGCGGAAGAAAATTTTATGTTCTTCCCTCGCCGGGATTTAAATATATACATATATAATATTACTTTTTTAGTGTGTTTATTGTCTTATTCTTTTGTTGCCTTATATATACGTTAACTACTTCTTCGGGGAATGTTTAACGTCCTTGACTGCTACTTGGAAGTCTCTCGCGTACGGCCTTTGACTTTGTTATATCATTTGTCGCTGTTTTCAAGATAAATATTTCACTATTGTTAATTTGGTTTTCAGATATAGATAACATTTAACGAAGTCTGACTTTAGAATACGGATTTTTTCAGGGTCTGGCAGACGAACATCTCCAATACGGCAAGTCTGCGATGAATGGCACTTGCATTTACAGACTGTTGCGTTTGTTGCATTCTGTTACTCACATTTCTTATTACATGATATTCTGACATCGGACTCGGACTTCTTTTAAACTGTGCGTATTGCTGTGTGTTTGTTATTTTTACATTGGCGTAAGGTATAGGGGGAGGGTTGAGATCTCACAAAACATGTTTAACCCCGCCGCATTTTTGCGCCTGTCCCAAGTCAGGAGCCTCTGGCCTTTGTAAGTCTGTATGTTCATTTATAGGTTTTGGAGTTTATTGTGACGTCCATTTTCATTGAACTGGTACACATTTTTATTTGGGGGCCAGCTGAAGCTTGCCTCCGGGTGCGGGATTTTCTCGCAGTGTTAAAGACCCATTGGTGGCCTTCGTCTGTTTTCTGCTCTTTGGTCGGGTTGTTGTCTCTTTGACACATTCCCCATTTCCATTCTCAATTTTATTTGTTCCATCTCGAGGTAATACTGGTCCAAGCTAGCAGTGCAATATCAGTTTCCAATAACAATCGGGAAGAGAATCCACAGTCCAGTAATAAAAACGCTGTGTAGTTGGAACGTGCGAAACAGTATTCAAAAACTAGTCTAGGTCAAGTTACAATTTCTGTACATTGGAAACGTTGTCATATCACTGCCAGTAGCTTGCCAAAGACGTGGTGACGTGACTGGTTCGGAATCAAATAAACCCGACATCCTATATCTGACATTCTTGTACTGCATGCAAGAGTGAGTCGATTCCTCTTGCATTCATTTCTGTTTCTCACATTTCTTATTACATGATATAATCACATGCAACAAGAATCAATAATTGCTCGATTTGCACTTGTTAAGGATTACTATGTTTACATAACAAATAATCATATAAATTATGTATAACAGGTGGACCTATTTATATGATTTTGTTAAAGTTATATCAGCAATATTTAGTTAAGATATAGACAATGTAAGTTTGATTTTCAGGGTATCTTTCGTGCGTGATTAGATCAAGTAAAATTTATGGATTCTATCAAGTGCTCTTGTCAACTATGATACGGATCATGCTATCATTGACGAGATCTACATTACAACATGACATGTGAAATCATGTGTAAAATTATTTACATAAATCGATTGACAAGTTATATCTTGTTCATCGAATATCACTTCATTACCGTAGTGCAAATAGGACAGCATTGTCTTATGCCGCATAAAAAGGAAAAAGTCATTAGAAATATAATTGAATGTTAAACTGCTATCACTTCAGTGTAACTTTTTAACTTTAATGAGTTTTCTTTGCGGGATTTATAAAGTTTTATATTGATAGAAAGGTTTTCGAAGCATTATGTATCCCACGCAATATTGACAATCTTCGACTTGTTTATTTTTATCCATCTAAAACTCGGATTGATAATATGAATTATTTTTTCTTTAAGTTATTAATTAATTTAATTATAATCTTCTTTTTTTTTCTCCGTTAACTTTAGTGGTCGGAATGCTTCTTATCTTTAAGATACCATACGGCATATTTTGTTAATAGTGAACAAAAAGGTAATACATGCTACATCGAGGAACAAGTTATCAGTATGCTGGAGTTTCTTATTGACAAAATATTTGTTTAATCTGGAGGTAGACGTTTTCAACAAATTGTCGGCATTCGTATGGGAACAAACTGTGAGCCTCTCCTTGCCAACCTCTTCTTATTAAGAGTCAAAACAAAAAGATCAAAGAAGCCAGATCATTTGATTTCAAATTCAGATATATTGATGATGTTCTTTCCATTAAAAATCCAAAATGTACGTGTATCATTTGAAGGCCACGCGTATTTTCGCTCCTTGATCATAGAAATTAACATTTACTAATTAAAAAATAAAGTAGTACACATAATGTGTGAAAACAAAAACATTCTTACCTCATCAACTAAGACTTCTTTTACAATTAAGTCGTGTAAACAAAACAAAAAACGTTCAAAATTAGCTATTGTCGGCAAAAATCAACTGATGAAGAGTTAATATACTACTAATCATCATCATTTTCGCGGTTCAGTGAAGCTATAATGAAATCATATACAATATAGGTGAAGAAACGCACCATGTTCGTTTCGGTACTTATACATCTTCGGATTTCAAATGTTTGGCTTTGAGCGTTCCTGATGAAGGTAAATCCAGAAAAGCGCTTCGGACGCAAGAAATTATTAAACGTGTTGTTTTAAATTTTTTACATCACTGGGTCGATACCTCTGCTGGTGGACTATCAGTCCCCGAGGGTATCATCAGCTCAGTAGTCAGTACTTCGGTACTGACATGATTTAACAAACTTTACTAAAATTGTCCGTTTATAAATTTTGAAATTATTAAGAAACTAAGGTTTCAACTCCCTCAGGCAAAGTTGACTTTAGATGAATTTGGCTATTTATTTTAGGTATTTTTTGACATATAGCTCTTCAACGGTTTCGGTACTTATACATCTTCGGATTTCAAATGTTTGGCTTTGAGCGTTCCTGATGAAGGTAAATCCAGAAAAGCGCTTCGGACACAAGAAATTATTAAACGTGTTGTTTTCAATTTTTTCCAGTAAACATTTTATTGTGTAAAACTGTTCTGATGTATTAATATACCTAACTTTATAGATATACTTTATTGAATAATTTCCCTAATATTCAATAACTTATTTACAAGGATACTTAATTGAAGCTGTAGATTAAGTAAATTGTGAACAGCAAAGGTGCAATAAAATTGATTAATATGTGTTAAATTAACAAAACAAACAAACAATAAAAACTTTTCTGAATGTGTTCCAATAATATATCCTCCAGAAGCAGACACGGCTTCCGCCGCCTCATTTTTAGACCTATACCTCGAATTTCACATAAGCGGTCATTTCAGTACCAGAATCTGTGACAAACAAGACGATTTTAACTTTGAAATTATAAATTTCCACCACCTTATCGGCAATTTACCAACTTCACCTGCATTTGGGATATACATTTTCCAACTCATTCGGTATTCAAGAGCTTAATTACAGCGGCTACCTAGACTTTACAAAACGTCACCAGTGTCCGAGCAGAAAGTTGATAAACCAGGGTTATGTCAAAAAACGTCTTGTCCTTTTTCTAAAAAAGTTGATCGGGAGATACCAAAACCTTGTTGATAAATATTCCGTATCAACTTCACAAATAATTTATGTTGGCCTTGAGGTATATATTCTAGGTACTGATATTGTTTATCATCTTAATTATGTGTTATAGTGTTCTTTTTATTTGTCTTTGTATATTTTTAATCTTTACTGTTCAGTCCATTTTTGAATAACCTTATGGCGTAGCTCGGTATTTATACATCCCGCAATTGTGTTATTGTGCTATGGTCATTTTTTGTATACTTGTCTTTCATTTTTGCCTATTTGCTTTGCCTATAGTGTCTATATGCCATTATGTTTTTCTTTGTTGACATAGTTGTTTGTTTTTATAGTGCTTAAGATTATAACACAATGTTGACTGCAGTACCCCAATTTTTAGCATTTTTACCTATTATGTTTGTATATTTTGCTCTCACATTGTTGTCAATATAATGGAATTCTATGCGACTGTCATATAAGTGAGTGCTTTAGCTAGCTATAAAACCAGGTTTAATAAACCATTTTCAACATAAGGAAATGTCTGAACAAAGTCAGGAATATGACAGTTCTTTTCCTTTCGTTTGATGTGTTTGAGCTATTGATTTTGCCATTTGCTGAGGGACTTTCCGTTTTGACATTTCCTTGGAGTGCGGTAATTACGTTATTTTACTTCTTATCAATGTAAAATTGCATATCAGAAACAATTTCTTTAAATGAGACAAGACATGGCAATATTTCATTTCAGTTGAGAATTACGGGATATATTTACACTTGAAATCAAATTATATAAGAAATTCAATCATTTTGTTTTAAAGTTAAACATATTTTTCGTATTTATTTTTTCTTAAAACGCCAATGCAAAGCTTTAAAAAAATTAAATCTAAAAGACATTTGATTCCACTCCATACTGATTTTTTTTTATTGCATATGGAGATGTTTTACCCTCATTTATTTTTTACTTATCTTTTTGTCGCGTGTTCAAAAACCCAAATCAAGGTCATCTATCTTCACAAATGACATAATAAGACATTTAAAATCATCCACGTGTGGTTTAAAGATGGGATATATTTTCATAACAGGTGAGTTGAAATGAACATTTACAATTAATCTTTGTGTATCATAGTCCTTTTCATTTCTTTTCTTTAGGCATTTTCCCACGATTTCATACAAAGACGTATCGTCACAGTGTATACAGCTAACCACTTAAAAATTCTTAAATATGATAAGGTGGTCGCGAGACTGAGATATAAATCTTTGTGTAAACTTTTAATATGAATCACCTGAGCTCGACATTTTATTAACTTTACCTACACTTTTGTTTGAAAGTAATGGGCGGAGTTTTCCCACAGTTTTGGAAGATCGTTATCAAATCTGCTGGCCACGTGTGCTTGTTTAAACAAATATAACTCATCTTTTGATTGACAGCACCGTGTCGTGATGGTGTCCTCAGGTAATTTTTAGAAATGACATAAAAATCATATGTGATTTACAATCAGCTTATTATGACATATGATGAGGTTCCTTTGGGGTACGAAAAATACTGTTATGACCCGTTTATTTACACCGTCAGAAACGAGCATGGTGTAAAGTCACATTTTATGTAAATCCTTTATTCAACATTGGTAATTTCCTTCAAATTTTCTTTGCACTACATTTATTTTAATAAATACCCCTATCATACCTTTTCACTTAATTCACATAACCCCTGTAATTGTTGCACTTTGGATCCATTACCCGATTTTCCCCGTCTTTTGAAATTTTAACCTTTAATTTTTCAAATATGATACGTTTCATTTTCTGTTTTTATTTAAAAACGTTCCCACGATCTTAAGTTTCTTTTCAAAAAGAGAATAAAGTCATAAATTAGAAAATATTTCAACTGTTCAATGATAACACAACCAGAGGAAGATTCAAAAGATTTTGATCTTCAATATATCGGTCAATAAATGATAATATAATTCAAATAAAAATAGGTTTTTTAATTTGTTAATTTATGCGAATGTACGGTATCTTTTAGTATTAATCACTTCTATTAGACTACAAAAATTATACACATTATCATTTTTTTTCTAGAAGTAACCATTGTGATAATATGAATTTTTATTCACCTGCATATAACCAGGGATTTATACCTTTATTTGCTAGTCTCTGTACACTTTATTGTTGATACTTTTAATTGGTAAAAGACAGCTACACGACAAATTTTAAGTTTTCAATGAATATATTCTATTTCCGTTGTGAACGGTACATTCACAATTTGTTAGTCTATGGATTCATGGTCAAATAATTATTACGATTAAATTTATTTACGAATATATACTGAGTGCCAATGAAAACGCAACACTTTATTTTTTGTTTTTTAATAACTGTTTTATACAAAATAATATTTTCTTTACAGTAATTGTTGATGACAGTTAATGGGTTTTATCTAAAGATAAAAGTCAAACAAAAATGTTCAATTACCACGATTCGAATGCAATGCGTTCATGCAACACAACGCTACAATTCACAAACTCACAGTCTCAATAACGAATGTGTCCACCGCGTGCTGCAACGCAATCTCTACAACGACGTGGCATTGACCTGACCAGACGTCGGATACGGTGTTGTGGAATGTTTGTCCATTCTTCCTGCAATGTAATTTCATGTTGGCGCAGCTTAACTGGTGATGGCTGTCGTCGTCTTACGGCTTGTCCAATTTGATCCCACGACAATTAGACTCAAATCCGACGAAAATGCTGGCCATGGTCATGTCTGAACATGGTTGTTATTGATGAACGCAGTTGTGAGTCGTGCGGAGTGTGCACGAGCGTTATCTTGTTGAAAAAGATTAAATTTATAAAAATTATACACATTATCATTGTTTTCTAGAAGTAACCATTGAGATAATATGAATCTTCATTCCCCTGCATATAACCAGGGATTTATACCTTTATTTGCTAGTCTCTGTCCACTTTATTGTTGATACTTTCAATTGCAGAAGACAGCTACACGACAAATTTTAAGTTTTAAATGAATGTATTCTATTTCCCTGCATATAACAGAAAATCACTCGTAGCGATGTGTTGTATGAACGCATTGCATGAACGCAACATCTTGATGCCTAGCCATAAACGGTATAACGGTCGGCCGTAACACTTCATCAATGTAGTGTTGGGCGTTTAAATTGACTTTGATAGTGATGAGTGGAGTTTTATGGTTGAACGATATTCCTCCTCATACCATGACACTACCACCACGTCTTGGCATCTACGCCTTAGTTTGTTACAGTGGCTTACATAAAAGGATGGGAAATTTCAATTCTTAAGCAAGGCTTTCCAAAACAAACATGAGAAAATCACTCGTGCGTAAAATAGCGGTGCACTTGACTCTCCCCCTATTCTGTAACCAAGCACGTAACTTTTTTCTAAAATCATCCAAGCGTAAAGTTGTCGAAAGAAGTCTGACAATTCATTTTCAAACCGATATAGGTAATCATTTTAAAAAAAATATTTATATTTTTTTTAAATATTTGAATATGACACATGTTTCTATTCGTTCCGTTGGCTGATAAAATTTAGCATTTGATTTTGTCATTTTTTTTTATTTTACCCAATATTGAATTTACCTTGGAATTCGGTTTTTTTGTTAATACTTTTTTTTTAGTAATAATGAATACTAAAATATTGCAAAAATTTAACCGATTTTCTTTTTTCTATAAGTAAGGATGATTATTGGAATTTTCATTTCCCTGCATATATTGATACGTTACGTTCAATCAAATTAATCAAGTACACATTAAAAAATAAGATTTGAATTAAACCACTTGCTAATTTTGCTTTCCTCTGTCCTTTTTATTGGTAATACTTTTAATCATCCAAAAGACAGCTTAAACGACAAATTTCAAATTTTGAATTGAATTTATTATATTTTCCCCTTATACTGTACATTAAAAAAATATTTGCAGGCCTATGGATTGGTGGTACAATTCGTCATTAACAACGTATCATAGAGAGGCGAAAGACACCAAAGTGATATTCAAAACTATAAGTAAATAAAGACTGACAAAGTCATGACAAAAAACGAAAAACGACGAAAAGACAAACAGTACACAAAACACAGCAAAGAAAACTAAAGTTTATGCAGCACGAGCCCCACCAAAAACCAGGGGTGATCTCAGGAACTAATAATGAATACTAGTATTTACTTATTGAGAAAACGATTCACATAACCCAATCATTTCTCTGAGTAAAGGTCGTAGTGAACATGATTGTAAAAACTCGTTAATGATAACAGGCTTTTTATCTGCTATATACAACTGTCATACAAGTGGGTGGTTTAGCTAGCTATTAAACCACATTTAAACCACCACTTTTATTTTCGGAAAATGCCTTACAAAGCCAGAAATATTTCTAATAGTTCCGTTGGCTGATATATTCGAGTGTTCGGCTTCGTTTTTATGGACTTTCCCTTTTTGATTTTACATTGTAATTCGGTATTCTTGTTATAATAATTTTTCATTTGCCCGACGCGCGTTATCGATTTATCCATATTAAAATAAGACTCTTCAGTTGTGCAAGATAATTGTGCCAAATATTGCTAAGGCTTTCTTTGCCTGAAGTAAAAATCCTTAGTGTTTCGCATAGTTTGCCCCTTTTATCAATAGTAAAATGTACAGACAAATGATATATCATGTCAACACAGAAGTGCTGACTACTAGGATGATGACACCCTCGGGGGCGAAAAACGCAGATATCCTCGCAACAGTTGAATATATCCTTATGTTATTGATTTTTTTTCGATCAGATATTAACATTGCAAAGATCTACGAATTGACCACTAAATTCCCCACTCCTCTTAAGGTTTTTATGACGTGTAATCATACAAAAAAGATGCTTTTGAAATTTCAATCGACATTGGCCCTTTTTGTTAACTAATGCCATGCATTCGTGTACTTGGTTTTATCAAATATTATAAACAAATTGTTCAGGTTAAACGACAAGGAAACATACATGTATGTCTAATTGGATTAACAGAATATAACATTACCCTCACGCTGATGAAAATTCATCAATGCAGATAATTATGACTTTTTTACTATGACCGGTTGATGCCACTGCAGTGATGGATTGTTAGTCCTTAAGTATTTTTTTCGCCCAATAGTCTACTTAGTCAATTGTAGAGATTTATATGTTCGATTTTTCGTAGTGGCCGTAACTACCTTGTTTTAATTAGAGATAGAGCTGCCCACACATTTGTTTTTATTACCTAGGTTTGTCGTCTCGTCACTTTATTTACCTCATAGCTACTGGGTTCATGAAAATATTATATTGACCTGCTGTCTTGTCCAATGCAAGTTGTTCTCATGTAACCCATGTATTCTCGTTTACCAAAGTAAGTCTCTACATTACTAATAATATACGCTTTATGTTTGGGGAAAGTTCTTTAACTTCTATTAACTTATTAGTTCATATCTTCACACAATTCCATTCCTTAAAACATGGAATAAGATACAGAATCCTTGTACTCTCCTTCTGTTCGAATGACATTCACATCAGAATGCGAAATGCACAAGAAGTGCAAACTAATTATACATTAAGGTAAATGTACAGATGTAAAATTGGGTGATTCTGTTTGCTTAGAACGACCAGCTCCTATTTGGATTGATCAAAAAATTACGTGCGAATTTGTTACTAATTTCCATCAGAATTAACCTTTATATGGAACACCTACAAATAATTATTCGAATTTGAATTGATATACCAACCAGTGAAATGTACACAGGTGATATATATTTCAGAAAATCCGTTTCCCACGATTTCAAAGCGGTATGAACTTCATTATGGTATAACCTTTACTCTCCTCGCGACACGAACGTGGCTTTTGAATTAATAATAGATATAGGGGGCAAAATATCGCTGTGTGATGCTATTTGCTAACTGCAATGGTTAGATTTATATGCCAAAGTACAATATTAGTTTACCACAGGACTAAATAGGAATCGGAAACCAAACCTTCTGCTTTGAATTAAATAAAAAAAACAAGTGATATTTCAATCACCTTGTTTCAATGTAAAACTATCAATCTCCTGTTTTATTTAATAAGTAAATATTCACAAACAGTGAAAAGGAACAATAAATAATTTGACAAACAACAAAATGAAACCTTCTGTGCCTTTTAAAAATAACATTTCGCATCAGGACGACTGAATAAACAGCTTTGTCTCATATTTCATTTCTATAGGTTTAAAGGAAGGAAAATAATTATCACTAGTTTCTTTTACCTTATTTTTACACCTTTGTACCAAAACATACGACATTTGAGTAAGTGGTTTGTATTTCCTCATTTGTCTTGTTGACTACTTTACTCTGTTTTCAAGTATGACTGCCAAGTCAAAGACTAACAAATTAATACTGAATTTAGTCAATTGATAAGTCTTTGTCTACCGTTTTTCTTTTTATAAAGTTACATTTCATGATCTGAACAATAATATATATTTCTATTGAATAAAAAAGAAAAAAAACACCCTAAGAAATCTCGGCGTTATAATTTGTATAGCGTGTACTTTTTGGCTCTACAATTTGTCATTTTCGAATATCGTAAATCACATTTACACTAATGAAAACCTTTGAGCACACATACCTGTCCTATTCAGGACTGTTCCACTGTTATATAAGATGTATTATAAACGAATGCTTCTAAAGTCAGCGAGAAAGTGCATGACATTTACCGAAGACAAAAGTAACAATTATTTCATCAACAAATTAAAGTTTTCCAGTGGGAATAATTCCGATAGGAATGTTCGAAAAAATGCTTTCATTTCCAACATAATTCTTACATTAGGTGGTAATTAAATATACCAAGGCAAATCAATAAAGGACACATGACAGTCACATATTTGTCGATGGTTGGTTTCTTAACATTACCGTAGCATTTCTTTTTGTTGTGGCTAGAGATGGCATGCTTTTTTCTCTGATCAAGTCATTCCCTTCTTTAGTCTTATAAATTTCCTTTTTAAAATGAAATTTGTGTAGTCACATTTAAGCATACGCAAAAAAATAACATTAGTCTGAAAATTATTGATTAGTTGCAAAAATGAAAACAAACAATAAGAGGACATAAAATACAACCAGGAAGACGGGATTCAAAGGAAGGATTTGACGCATTAAGTCTTTGAATTACAGGGGATTCGTTCATATGCAAATTTACCTCTGAACGGGCGAAATAGAGGTGACCACATTTCTAAACCACATTCAACATTGAGGTCCCAGAAAACACATGAACTGGGGAAAGGGCAGCGATTCTGGCAAATATTTCCTTATACTTTTTACCGAGGAACCTGTCAGTGAATTATAATTCCATGAATATCAAGATTTGTTCAATAACTGTCAGTACTATACAAAGAAGATGTACAAGTCACGGCACGGCCTTTAATTATGAACATAACGTATAAAAAGTTAAATCACAAAAATACTGAACTCCGAGGAAAATTCAAAACGGAAAGTCCCTAATCAAATGGCAAAAACACATCAAACGAATGGACAACAACTGTCATATTTCTGACTTAATATAAAGTATAGTAAGCTATAAAAGAACCCAGGATGACAACATTTTAAACAATTATAAAAAAACAACTGCATGTTTTATACAAACACAATAAACCAAGTAACAATTATGGCAGACTGCAACCAACGGGCACATAATCTCCCCCCTAATATGGGAAAATGGTATAACAACACAACATACGAACAAAATATACAAATTAGAAAAATAATAAGGTCTTTCCTTAAGTAGGAGAAAGACCTTAATTAGTTGAAAAGAAATTGATTAATATATGACTTCATTCATTGTGATCTGTGTAATTGTCCTCCAAAAAAGTATATTTCTATTTAAAATAGTTATGGAAATTTATTCTACTGCTTAATCATTATTATAAATAGATAGAATGAGTTCGTATTAAACATTAGTAATAGTTATGCAGATATAACAGTACTAAAATACAATTTTTCTTTTTTACAGCACCTGATCAATACCGCTGCTGGTGGACTATCAGTCCCATAGAGTATCATCAGCTTAGGAGTAAGAACTTCGGTATTGGCATGAGTTATAACAAACCCTTTCTAAAATAGTCCGTTTTTAAATTTAGAAATTGATAAGAAACTAATGTTTCAACTCCCTCAGGCAAAGGTGACGTTAGATGGATTTGACTATTATTTTTATGTCCTTTTTAGTGATATAGCTCTTCAACTGTTTCTTTTCTTATACTTCATTGACTTTCAATCATTCGGCATTGAGCTTTCCTGATAAATGTAAATCCAGAAAAGAGCTTTGAACGCATAAAATTTTTAAAGTGTTTTTTCATATTTTATGCAAGCAAGATTGTAATTATTGACTAACTAATCCTTGTATTTAAAATAAGCCGTACAAGGAAAAACTAGTAACTAGAATCTCAATTGTTTGTAAAACAATTGAAAAGTCTTTCCTGTAAAAATCTGATGTTTTCGTAATGCACACTTTACGACCTTCCATTTGATAGGCGATAAGCAAACCTTCTCACACTTTTCACTTTTTGCACTTAATGACCCCATCCACCTAAATTTTCAAAATCGGATGTATGATGTTTGTAAAGTAGACCGAATGACCTATCATTTGATATGCGACAACATCATCTTCTAGAAAGTTTGATTTTTGCACTTAATAACCCCATCCAACTCATTTTTGGAGGACAGGAATTAGATATTTGAAATGTACACATTATGACCTTTCATTTGATATACTACAACCTTACCTTAGAAGACAATTTATATTTTGCACTCAATGACCTCACCTAACCTATTTTTGGGGTACGTCAGTTTGATATTTGACCCCACCCTTCCCACTGGGATGAAAAAGGGGTTTAAATTTTTCATTTTTGAGTAGAGCTCATTTAGACGTTTAATTTGATATACTAAATGACCCCATTTGGCAAAGTTCAAAAAATGATGCAATATCAACTGAATAAATAGAACTTATGAAACTTACAAAGTCAATGTAAAATATGAAAATTTCAAATTGATTTTTTTTTTGGAAGTTTTTCATTGAATGTTTTTGGCAATTAATCAAACATTTGATTGTGTTAAACTCTTCAATTTCTAAAAATTTCAGGTGGTAAGCTGTTGTTATTTCAGAAATACATGCCTCCGCTCGCAAAATTTCAAACTGCATTTTCTCTAAAACGACAACAGATATATCAAAACTGCAAAGTGATAAATGATCTGCAGTTGAAGTTCAACATTGTAGAAATAAAATTTGGACAATTCCAAAGTTCATCAAGGTCACAATGAATAATCAAATATAAAATGCAATACCAAACTTGAGAACCGGAAGTCGTAGAGACATTGGACTACCACCATTTAACTCAAGACCACTTGACCTTTCAAATGTCACAAGGTCAAGGTCAAAGTACACTTTTAAGGTCAAGGTAAAATTTCATCATGACCTTGACATTGACCTCAAATTGAAGGTATAGAAATACTGATCAATTTTGCAATTTATAGTAGGTTGATATCTGATACCTTTTCAAAGAAATACGCAAAATACTGTACTTTTAAGAATTATCTCGTCGTAACTTTTGAACGGATGGTCGGAAATTTTTGGGCTATATGTATAAAATGTAGAGCTCTTCGAGAGGAACATCTTATACACTGTATGTGTGCAGTGATCTCTGATGGTTTTCTTAATATGTAAGCTTGAAATTGCAGCGTTAATTTTTTTTTTTGCACTTGGTGACCTTTGACCTTGGTTCAAATGAAAGGTCAAATGAACTTAAGATTGTTGGTGAAGGCCGCAAGTTTCTACGACTTCCTGTTCTCGAAATACAATTTTTCAAAAAATGTGTAAAATAATTCAAGGGAAATAACTGTTATAAGGGCTGATAACAAATAAAATTGTATATGTTTATTTACATTGACATCTGTTCATGTACATGTTGCTATTTTCAAATATATTCTATCTGTTATATTTTTAAAGAAAAATGCAAATAAAAGACATTTCTTCAAGGGGATATAACTCTCAAAGGGGATAATGAAATCCTACGTGCCCTCATATGGTAATACATCATGATGAGATCTATCTATTCCCCACATAAAGTCATGATATCTTTAAAAACAACGAGGCGGGGGGGGCCATGTAAAAAAAACCAATAAAACGGAGATAACTTCTAAAGGGGAAGATGATATCCTACACAGGGTCATCTGGTAATACTTCATGATGAGGTCTATCGATGGTCTAAATTGGGTCTTGATAACTCCAATAGAAACGGGTGGAGGGCATGTCAAAAAAATGCTGGAAGAAAAAAAACATTAGAAAAACAATAAGGTTTTTCCCAACGGAGTGGAAAACCTTAAATATACCATTTTTCTAAGACAAATATATTGATCAGTACAAGTCAAAAACATTTATGTAAGGACGTCATATGCGGTCTGTTAATAGCAGTATCGACAGTATGTAAAGAACACTAAATGTTACAACTGGATAACAATAAAATTGAGAATGGAAATGGGGAATGTCTCAAATAGACAACAACCCGACCATAGAGCAGACAACAGCCGAAGGCCACCAATGGGTCTTCAATGCAGCGAGAAACTCCCGCACCTGGAGGCGTCCTTCAGCTGGCCCCCTAAACAAATATGTATACTAGTTCAGTGATAATGGACGTCATACTAAACTCCAAATTATACACAAGAAACTAAAATTAAAAATGATACAAGACTAACAAAGGTCAGAGGCTCCTGACTTGGGACAGGCGCAAAAATGCGGCGGGGTTAAACATGTTTTTTGAGATCTCAACCCTCCCCCTATACCTCTAGCAAATGTAAAAAAAAACAAACGTACAACAGTACGCACAGTAAAACTCAGTTTAAGAGAAGTCCGAGTCCGATGTCAGAATAGGAAACAAAAGAAAATAAACAAAATGACAATAATACATAAATAACAACAGACTACTAGCAGTTACTGACATGCCAGCTCCAGACCTCAATTAAACTGATTGAAAGATTATGTCTACATGTTTAGTTATCTATTGAACTATCAAAATTAAGTCAATGTTATTGCTGATTAAAGGAACGTTCAACGATCTCATTACAGTGGTCGATATTCTACATAAATTAAGGTCTAGCACCATAAACGGTATGTCAAAATGTAAACACTGGAAATAAAACAAACCACTACGTCTGGCGGAGTTTTATACCCATCATCTAAATAAGAGGATGGCGAATCAAGTGGATAAGACATAAGTCACGATTCAGTTTTATTTCTTACACCTATGATTACCAAACACTATGTAACTATTTTATTGACTATAAAAATAAACGATATGACCATATATTTACGAAAATTGATTGGTTATTTTCATGTTTATTACATTTGATGCGTGTTAGTAAAGAAAATGATTAGCCAGCGATACTGAAAGAGCTTGAATATTTAAGGTTAAATAATAGCAACAAAGCTAAGCTTAATGCTGAATAAATAAATTCAATAAAGACACTGCATCAGTGTTTCAGCATCAATCAATGTTGCAAATCTACACGCGTAGTCAATCCAGGTCTTCATGGATTTATCTTAACTCCAAACCTATCTCTTAAATCACTCATGGCTAGCGTTGAAATAGCAAAAACTATCATAAAAAGTCAAGACGCACATTTAATTTTTCTGTTTACATTTTCTTTTACAAAATACATTGGTTTATATAAGTGGCTTTAGAATGAACGCCTACTAATTTTGTTGCTTGTATAGCAGTATAGTTTACAGACAATTTTGAACTTGAATGTAAAAGCGGGTTTCAATCTTTATATATTTCATTAACCTACTAAACGAACTAAAAGAGAACGGGCTTCAAATAGGAAATATATGTGCATTCAAACCTTTATATTAAGGTCACCATTGGTACCAGAGACATCTAAGAACTTAGATAGGTAACCTTTGAATTGATATTCAACAGACATTTACTATAAATAAACTCATAGATATCAGGCTTATCATTTTGCACGACAAGCGCGCGTTTCGTCTACAAAACACTCTTCAGTGACCCTTGAATCAAACGTTTAAAAGACCAAACAAAGTACGAAGTTGAAGAGCATTGAGGTTCCCAAAATTCCGAGAGGTTTTGCCAAATACAACTACGTTTATCTATTCCTAGGGTAGAAAATCCTTAGTTTTTCGAAAAAAATTCAAAGGTTTGTATCAAAACAGTAAATTTATAATTATGACCATCTCAATGATAATTCATGTCAACACAGAAGTGCTGACTATTGGGCAGGGTCGCGTTCAATATCGTAGCTGCTACGTAGGGCTACCTTTCTTTTATCTACTGAACGTATAGCTAGCCTAGCCGCTAAATAGATCCAGATAGCCCAAAAAAATGCATGCTAGAGAATCCAAAATGACGTCTGAAAGGGTTATTAAACATGACGTCATTTTGATAGGCTAGCTACGTAGCATATCGTTCAACATAGATAGATATGTAAGACATATCGGCTATACTAGCTGCTACGATATTGAACGTAACCCTGATGATACTCCCGGGAATGAAAAGGATGATCAGACAAGACAAAATTTCTCTAAATAGAGGAATCTGTATAGCAAGTAAGACTGTATTTCAATGGGCTCAAAATTAAGTTTCGTTTCTTCAAAAGCTTAAACAAATTCTTAATTTGATACAAACAACAACTGTTTGCATGGATTAACATATTTTAGTTGTGACATATGATACAGTTGCAGGGGTAGATAATTCGAAAGCTAAACAGGTAGATTTTCGCGTTGTACCTTTATAGTCAGTAAGACTGTTTTTCAATGACCTCACAAATTAAGTTTCGTTCCCTGAAAAGCATGAAAAGAATATAAATTTGATAAAAAAAAACCACTTGTTTGTATATACAAATGACCACAAATGTCTTAATTAGGGCACGTTTGTGTCAGTTAAAAGTTGAAAAAAGTTGACAGTGATTCTTGTATACTATTTTTTTTTCATAATTCTAGATAAACAAAGTAAATCAATTTTACTATGTTCATTGAAAAATTTAATGTACGATACTCATTGTGTCATATGCTCTTAAAGGTTATATTTGGTGCACATGATGTTTTTATGTATGCCCAATTTATGTTATGCCTGCTATTAACCCATCTGCATAGGGACTTCATGTATGAATACTTTAGAAAACGCTTCTACCTGTTGGCAAATCCGGGTGTGCTTATATTTATCAGCCTATTGTTATGAAGTAACAATTCTCCGGGGATATCAAAAGCCTAGGAGCCAGTTTCTTGTATCTTTGTCATTCGGTACTGATACTTGAGGAATTTATATTTGGTTCAAAATGTGTATTTATAATGCTATCATTACTCTATAGTCGTGGATACAATGGTGTTAAGGAGTTGATTAAGGTCCTTATGTTATTCTAGTTTATTTTCTTATCAACATTTGTCTGACATTTTCAAAGTATATATTTCCACTTTGGATAAGTTATACATTTTTGCAATACGAATATGATGCATTACTTAAAACCCAACCATCATAAACAACTCTCATATATTGGTTTTACATAAACTTATGTTATGGGTAATCCAAATCAATTTGTTTTGCGTGCTTTTGTAAATTAAAAGAATACAAAAACTAATATTTAGCTGCTATTGTTCTTCTTTGATAGAAAAAAAAACAAAGTTCAATATCTACTACATACCTTCACCAGGTGCTGAAGAAGTCATGATAATATCAAGTGATATAATCATGGTATCAAGATAGTATAATGGATAACAATTGATGACATAAGTGATATCTCAGATACATTCCTTCCTTGACACAATAAGCACGTGGCTTCATGATACTAAATGAAGTCGATTTGTTCTCAATACAATAGGCAGGTGTAGGAGTATTTCATTAATGAATACTTTTTCATTCATGTTTTTTGTACAAAGGCAGATGCTTCTGTGATATGAAACTTTGGCGCTCATTTCGATGATGAATTTTTCAATGGGCATGTTTTCAATCCATACATTTTAGCAAGACAGATGATTTTTGGCGCTTAATTCTCTGGTTTTTTAAAGAGAATTATCTATTTTTTCCCAGCACTTTTTTCAAATTCATTTTAACTGTTCCATACTCTGGCTGCTTTAGTTGTCTATCTATTCTGTGATATATACATTTTTTATAAAGTTTTTATAATAGTTGTCTGATTGGAACTCATATAGCAAATTATAACATATGCAGTCCTTATTAAAATGACAAGATATACAGTCCTTATTAAAATAAATACAGTCCAGTCATTATCAAAATGACAATATATGCAGTCTAAAGTGAAGGCATTAACTTTGAAGTATAGGAAATATGTGAAACTGAAGATCTGACCTGGAGATACTTAGCATTCAAGGCTAAAATTGGTAATGTCTTTTTATGTGTTATGGTTTTTTCCTAAAAAAAAATATTCTGATCCCCAATTTGATGAAAAAATTTATTGTTGTCAAGCAGATGACAAACAAATATTCTGAATCCAGATTTTCCCCATACCTTATAGTGTTAAATTTTGAAAAACATAATTTGATTGATAGCGTCGAAAAACTGAGAGAAAAATAATTATGCTTCTGTTGTTTTCTTGATTTATGGTGTTTGGTTGTCCGAATGTGTCTTCACCGGTTTTTTTTCTATATTATTGATATTCTTAAAAAAAAAGAAATGGTAGAAAGTCATTGTATTTCAGAATTTATATACTAGTAGTAGTAATATATTTATGATCATTAAATCTTTTTCTATTTGTAAATGTGTCCTACGTGTTACACTTTCGCATATCTTTAATTAGATAGTGCAACAAAATGTTTGTACAGCATAACTCACTGTCACACAAATACAACTATACAAACACAAATTCAAAGAGACGAATAAAGCTTCATACATGTAACTCTATAAATTATCCAAAATAAGTTTTATCGTTTGCGTTATACGTGTATGCATGGCAGTGACTAATCATATAATTTGTTTTGCATGATTTACTTACGCAACCAGATTTTATATCAAGGGCATGGAAATTTTATATTTACATATTGAAAGTTAAAAGATGTTGTATGATTGGCAATTAGACAACTATACATAGAGACCAAATAGGTAAAAAGCAACTGAATATAGGCGATCAATATTTAATATACTTTTCCAGATACATTAAACATTAATAAATTAATCGAGTAAAATACAACAGAACATAACCTTATTTAGTGCACAATCCTGATACTAGTATAAGTATTGATACAAATACAAGTACATGTTAAAAGATAAAAAAAAAACAAAGTGTATTTCATATTTATTTTTTTCTCTAAAACCGCATACAGTAGGGCAAATTATTGTTAAATTGTAATCACTTCTACCTCAAATTTATAATAAGGAACAGGTTCTATTTTACAGGAGTTTTTTATGCATTCCTTGTTCAATAGCAGGTTTACTTATTATGATCTTCTGGAAAATTTAATAATATTGTATCTTATATTATAGGTTTTGGACATAATTATCAACTTTATATTTGTCTTTAATATTTTAATATTTATGATTGATTTTCGAGAACAGAATTACTGCAATTTCAGAAATTAATATAATCTAAATTAGATAAGTTTACATAATTATTATTATCAATATATCATCATCTTCATCATTTATAAAAAAAAATTATTTTACCAAACAAAAATCACATTACTGAACATGCTGGTAAAAAACACACTTGTCTATAGCAGAAGTCTAATGTAACATTCAATAAATGTTTTGTATTTTTTTTTGCAAAGTATCCAAAACTTAATTTTATCTAAATTAAATAATTCTGAATAATTATTATGTTAATTATCTTTATTATCATTGTCATTTGAAATAGTTTTTTTTTTAATTTAACAAAACGAAAGTAACAGTACTGATAGTCTTATGTTGAAGTTAATAAATGATTTTTTTTTCATATAATAGATCGTTTATAAGGATTTTCTCATTGACGTATACCAAAAAATGTTGATACGTATATAGTTATTTGTTTAGGATTTTCTTAGGAAAGTTACATGCAGTTTTTGAATTTTTTATCTTCAGCAAACGTTTACTTTTCTGGTGTAATGTTCTTTATCAACTTTGTTCTTAAATTTTAATACGAAACATCATAGCATTTGACGCAATAAGGACAAATTTTCAAGTATTATAGATCTTTTATTTAAATTCAAAGTACCCCTAAAATAGCAGGGAGTCGTATGATTAAATTTATATATTTTCCATCTGAAGAATGTACCCATAAACACAAAAGATATTATAGAAAATAATTGAAAAGACTTAACATTTAGCAAAGGTCAGGTTAGTAGGAGAGAAACATTTTCTCCTAACCATGATTAGTATAATGTGTTTCAATTGTGACCTACTGTGGTCAATGTTGTAAAAATGTAATAAAGTATATAGTTTACAGCATGTGAACAAAACCCGTCTTGTTCCATAATTATACAGAAAATAACTTCAAAACATTAAACTGTGAGAATTAAAAGCATAATCCGTGTTGAACAAATCGAAAATGCTTGGCTTTGTATTGAAATTTGTCATTATGACTTAAATACCCCTGTTTTCAGCCGATTTCCATACTGAATGTGGAAAAATATGAACAACTAAAAATAAAATGAACAAATAATTAGGTGTTTTCATGTAACAGACGGCAGAAGAGGATACTTTGTATTATTTGTGTGAGAATATACCTTTGCGGCTGGTACTTAACCCTTTAAGGAAGATTGTTATTTAGGATTATCTAAGTTAAAGAAATATTTCCTGTATTAAGTGAATCATACGTTACCTGAATGAATTGTTCACTTTACCTGGGTCGTGGGAAATTGTTACACTTTAATCTTTATTGCACCGACAGGTGTTTTCATTAAAGATTCTTTTAAACGTTTTTAAATTTCGCGCGCTCACGTGACGACATTATCGTTATATGTATCTAATTACAATTGTTAAATATTTGAATATGAATTTTTCGTTGGTCAATTTTGAATTTTTCGAAGGCGTTGTTTTTTCTTGTAGAATAAACAAGAATTTAAATAGCCATAATTAATAATTTAATCACATATATCTTAAGAAATAAACAAAATATTATCAAGATGAAAGGCAACCTAGCGTCTATTTACCACTAAATGACAGAATATTTTTAAAAAGTATTTTTGATACTTATGTTATCTGTGACAAGTAGAGATGAAAATATTATTAAAATGAATTTGAACTCCTTGATAAGGTTTGGACGCTCATAAACTAATGCTTTAATCCTTTTGGTGATACGACTATGTGCTTTACTAGTAGATCAAAAGATCAAAGCAAAAAAGCAGTCTTAAGGCCAAAATTTTCAAAATATAGGTCATATTCAATATATGACCAATTTTACAGTCCATTACAATATACATCAAAGAAACCAATACGTAAAAAAAAAGAAACCAACAGGCAGTTTGAATATTTGATTCAATAAAGGACAAAAATGGCCACAGAAAAACAAAACAAAACACAGACTTTTCTACTAAGCCCTACACCAAACACTTTGCCCTAGAAAATTATCAGCACTAGTGGCATCCAACTTGTTTTTCATGACAAGCAGAATTCCAAGGAAAGGAGAACGAGTCTTCTTTGTAGTTTTAGATTCCAAATCTGCAGAAGAATTATCAAGTAAACGTTAACAACCTTGTATACTGTTTCCCTTACTTATTTTCGTTCTTTTTTTCTTTATGATAACATTTATATTCTGGAATAACCTGTAAGGAAATATTTGTTCCCTTATTATTTATTGAAGATCCATCAATTATTGTTTTGTCATAATATGATATAGCGAAAATTCTTTTCGTTACCTCGACTCACCTTCAGTTAACGCATCAATTGGGACAACAACAAAAACGTAATGATGAATACAGAGGTTTTCAGAATTTGTATGTGAAAATTATACGACAATCATTTAGAATGCATTTTAATCTTTGATATACAACTAAACTATGATGTACAAATAACAATCCTGATGAAATTTAATTAAGAAGAAAGGAAAAGAAGGGATGTTTTCAATTTTTGTTTTCATTAAAAACAAGTAACAAATTAAAACATACTTTACTTTTCCATCAACGGTGACCTCTTATGATGTTTTGATCGGGGAGAACAAAAATCAGTCTTCGATTTTTCAAAATAATATAGTGAAAAGTAAGCTGGAAAGTGACTTGGGAATCTCATACATCTGATGCGTGCATCCGATAGCTACCATTTTGTTTTCATTGCATAAACAATGTAATTGAGATTTGTCGCACATTTTGAGTTTGTGTGTTGCAAACATTAATAGGGACTTGCCAAAGTAAAGCCGCAATGTATCAGAGGTTCAACTATAATTACCTTTCTGTTACAAGCACATTCAATTTGGTTCCGAAAAGGAGGCGGATATTCAATCTCATAAGTCCAACAAACTGAATACGCCATAGAAAATAAAAGAAAAACACATAGTACAAAACACAACATAGAAAACCGAATGTTCATTAATGCAAAATTTTAAAGATAAAAATGTAATATTTTTAATAAGGAATAGAAATTGTCTTTAAGAGCAATGCATTGTGTTGAGCGAAAAGGCAAGCTATATGATTCAGTAAAAACAACGAATTACTTTGCCGAAAGAGAATCATTCTTAAACAGTTTAAGAGATAGTCTTAACTTTCAACGCAGCAACATTTTATAAATTTGACCGTTCGATGCGCTTTTCGGGGTTTTACGTCAAACATTGCAACATTTTAATTACTTCACATAGTTCACTATTTCAAGCAGTTTCCTGTATTTCATAATTTTATTTATCAGGTTTCTCGGATTTTAAGTTACATTATTCTTTATTTTTCTTAATACTTGAAAGTGTATATTATGATTGAAATGCAACATAAAATGAATTGTTATCTAAATGACTTTACTTAAAAGTTATTATATCTCATATTCCATTTAAATGTATTAAGAGAAATAAATCTTTTGTGAAGAAAAATGAAAGGTATTTATTAAATTTTGTTTTTGACAATTAAATGTGACACTGCAGACAGGGGTTCCATAATTCTCACGCTACTTTAATTTATGCAAATTGCATTTTTTAAACAGAAGACAAAATTGTCATTACATCAGTGTCATGTGCCACATTAAAAATAAACATTCCATGACATTTGCCACGCGTCACACTTCAGAAACCTTTTCCAAACGTTCCCACACTCTCGATAAAATGAAAACAAATTGCTGGGTCGACCGTTAAAACAGGTGTCCCGTTCAGGTAAACCTAAAGTAATGTACAGGTATGCTTAAGTGTCATCAACGACACGCCTCGCTGCCATTGTCAGTATCTAAACATCGACAGATGCATTAAGGGTACCGGTGCATGAAATAGATCATTTAATATAATACGCTCATGCGCATTTATAATTCAATCAATAGATGTCACATTTCACTTTATTTTTTAACGTTTTGACACGGGCGTTCTATGGTCGCGTGCTTAAGGTGACATGCATTGTGATAGATGATAAAAATTCCATCACACAATGGGAAAATACCGTTATTATCTGCTCGAAATTATTTACTTGAATATTCATTTTATACGAATGGCCATGTGTGACAGTTGTCAACATTGAAAGCAAGGTTTTTGGCATCTTGGTATCAGCTGCTCTTATTATCTGAAATAGTAAGTTTCATTTTGACAAGTCAATGTTAAGGTATTTTTCTTGTACGTTAAATATGTCCCTGATCAAACTGAAGTGTCCTCAAGGAATAGGAACCACGATAATCAACCGGTTATCAACGGTGTTGTCCAACAGAATTAAACGTAAAATAGAAAAGAATAGTATAGATTTAATTGAAAACAAAAACAAAGTAAACAATTTAGACTTCTGAAAGAAGATATTGTTAAGGAAGTTGGACAATAGAAACTTATTTATTCAGAAATTAGTTGGTTAAGCGGCATTATAAAAGTCTTTGCTTGCATCACATTTAGCTTGAATCTGTGTACGTCAGTGAGAATGATTTAATTCATAACTCAATCAATTCGCAGATCTTTTCCGTAAAAAAATAGATTTTGTTTTGTGCCTAGGTATTGAATTCCAAATTCTATACATTGTTTCTTCTTCTTTGAAGTGAGTAAGGGAAAAACCTGTATTGCAGACTCTGCATAAAAGCAGATAATTTATATCAAATACGGGTAAACCAAGCACGTCATATGTTGGAAAATAACTTGACCGACCTAAAAGCCAAGTTCACATGGTAAATATGCATATGTGAAAATTAGCCTATCAATGTTAAAATAAAACTTCAATGTGTTAAAAGATGAAAATAACACTTTATAAATCTCCTGCGTCAGAAACGCTTTTTGAGATTTATATCTTACGAGGAACGCTCATATTCAAACATACCAAAGCCAGGGATGTATAAATATATAGATATCATCAAAGGGGTTGTATAAAGAAACTCCAAATTCAGCTTTTTCTGAGGGAGTTAAAACCTTAGTTTCTTAGTAATTTATCAATTTATCAATTAGGAATTTCCGAAAATATGTTCATGTGGTTTGTTAAATAGGGGTTTATATTGGTAATATACACAGTGATCATAAATAGAATAAGTACTTTTCTTAGACTGTCGAGTCACGTGAAATCATCGGACGTTCAAAATTGGCATATTTGTTCAATACTAAAGGGGAAAAGGCGCTTCCTACTCTTAATTTAGCTGCAGGCGTATCTAAAGGTATCTCTCGCAGAAACGTTTTATGGACGAGGGAGCGCTTTACATTCAGGTGGGATCTCGTTGTTTTAGAAACCTTTGATCAGTCACAATAGTTTCAGAACTTCAAAATGGACATGCAATCGTTGCATCTTGCTTAGGACTGCCTTACGACCAAGCAAAAACAATGTTACGATACTATTTGACGAAAAATCAGGTTCGAATAGCTGTATCCTTTCATCATCGACAGAAAACACATTTTTGAGGATCTTATTCAGAGTAGAAACGTCAACAGTATGCAACTGTGTTCATAAAGCGAGCAAAACAGTATCAAAAAAGAGGGACGAAAGATACCAGAGGGACAGTCAAACTCATAGATCGAAAACAAACTGACAACTCCATGGCCAAAAAAAATAAGACAAACAGACAAATAATAGTACAGATGACACAACATAGAAAACCAAAGACTAAGCAACACGAACCCAACCAAAAACTGGGGGTGATCTCAGGTGCTCAATTCAAACATCTGAAGGTGTCATGAATGGGTATACATTAACTTCAGGGTTTCGAAACTGTGGCGGCGAAATAGATGAATATCAGATTCATTCAAAGGCACCGAGAGAGTCTTTCGACGACTATTCAGTAGGGAGGGATGGTAATCTCTCCGGTAAAGTTGTGGGAAACTACTGTTATACGTTTACTGATATTAACCTATGAGTCACTTATTTGGTCTGACGACAGGATTCACGCTGAGCTGATTGTATTTCTTTAGCTGATTTCGAAATATTCCACAGCGAAGAATAAAATTGATTCATTTCCGAATCGGAGAAAAGATGCATTTTACTTCCGCATTGTCCAATTAGCATACCATATTGTCCCCGAAGCCTTGGATGTTGGAGCCGTAAACTAAGAGTGGAAACGTAACTCCTGAGGAAAGCAGATTGATGAACAAAATACCCGAGCACGTATGATGATAGAAAACTCATTTTGACTACAATAAGATGACGTTTCCGTTAAAAACACTCGATGTAGAAGTGGATTGTACAACATATTCGAAAAAAGCAGATAGCAATATAGTGATTAGTGGAATATTGGCTGGAACGACAGTAAATATTTGGTTTCTAATACAGGAGGGTTATTAATTCATCACAGGAAAAACAACACAAAAACGGACTTCTAAGAAAAAACATATAATGTGTACTTTTCCAAAAGGAGTACGTTTTGTCAATATTCAAAATTTATCAAATTGTAAACTAGCCTTTAAACTAAATGTGTCATCCTGATGAAATAAAGGAAATTATCATTAATATTGTTATTACCTGGAGTTCTATATGAAAGTGACTATTTTATGTGGAGATTAAGTAATAATGAGCTCTTTGTCTAAAACTGACTATGACGATATGAATTAAGCTGCAACACCACATGAAGTGATAAAACATTTTGGTGATTAAATTTATACTGAAAACTTTCAATGTTATCTTGACAAAACGTTTTTACGTTTGTTTTCAATTTTATCAAAAATTATCAGTCTTTATACATATATCGTCTACGTAAGTACACTGTATACCTTGTTACTTATGGTTACAAGAGCGCAATTATATTTTACCGTCAAGTTTTACCCCAAGACGGTACTCAGAATAGAATCTTGTACGGCTTCTGATTGGATGATACAGGATTGGAATTACTTTTAATATTTCAATTACCTTATGGTAAAAACAAATTATTTAAATGCCCAAAAAGGCGCAAGCCAGGGCCGACCGTGCGAGGGCTGTATAGCCAGTCAAGGTCGTTAAAAATTCCAATCATCATCATCATCAACATTAGGTTTAAAAAATCCAGAAAATCAAATTCACATTTTATAAAGTATAGAAAACATCTTCCATTTCTGCACGTCGGAGCCATTAAAAATATGCCTTTTTCATTAAGCGAAAAAAAATTGACGATGTTTTTCAACTGAATTTTAGTCAATTTTTGCCGCATGACCATATATATTTATTGGTTGTTATGCAACACTGGCATTTCTAGTAACAGGAACTGATACCCGTTTTTTCCTAGTTTGTGTAGTCTTCGAGAAATAAAATACGGAACACCACTGGTACCCTATGGAAAAAGCATTACGAATAATTGCGCTCTTGTAACCTTATGTTCTCTTATGTGAATTCCCCAGTTTTTCATAGGCTAACCAATTACAGTTTTATTTAGACTTTTCGTTTTTATATATACCAATTTTCCAACAGTTTGGTTTCGAGCGTACTTGATGAGAGTTATTCCAGAAACACGTTTCGTGTGGTGCAAATTGTATTACACGTTCGTGTTCTATAATATCATCCCTTCAAAAGTTTTTTTAAGTTGCTGTCACAAGACATGTTTTCCACTCTTAATATAAAATTCAATCCATATTGAATTTTACAAATCGTTGACGTTGTCCACTTACAATATGTCTATGCAGTGATTAAGCTATTTTGAGTATCAACGAAAAAAGAAAAATATATTACATACATTGGTAAATGAATTTCAGTCTGAAATAGTCATTTTGATCTCAATATCATATGAAATATATATACATAACGTAACATCTGTGTATTTTTCTTCCTGTTAAGGAGATGACAAAATGCCTTAATTACATTATCATGAGGATTTGAATTACGATAAACTGAATTAAAATGATATCATGGAGTCAACACTAATATAAAAACTTTGCATTTGTAGAACGAACAGATCTAAATTGACCGTGTGCGAAGTTTGTGAACAGTACTGACTTAACAGCACGTGCTATCGTCTGCTAATTAATTAAAAACTTAACATGGCTTACTAATATTTTTTTAATTTATATTCCAGACTTGGTACAGGCATTTTCCGAAGTTGAAAATTATTTTTGGTCTTTTGGGGTCATATTGCTCTTCAACTTGTTCGGTTCTTATACATCCTTAGCTTTCTAATTTTCGGTTTTGAGCGTTCTTGATGAGGGTAAATTCAGAAAAGCGCTTCTGATGCATGAAATTTAAAAAGTGTTTTTTTTACTTTTTAGAAAAAACCAGATGCACATGATTACTTGATTTAACTTTAAATTACACTATACATGTATACAAATCTGAATGGTGAGAACTGTCCATAAAAAGGGGCACACCTTTCCATTTCATACTTTTTGGGTCCCACGGTCAAAATATATGAACCACGACCTTAGTCCCCAATAAGATGCGGATATGCATTTATAAATCAAATAAAACATAACAATATATTAAATTAGAACATGAATCATGCTTATATATAATCATGTGCATGTTCCTGGTTAAGTAAAAGTATTGAAGGTAGCACATGCATTAACATTTTCCATTATATTCAGTAATGATGACGAAATTGTGGTAGTAATTTGAGATATGTCAAGATATATTAGTTTAGATATTAATCCTATATAGGTTCCAGTTGACATGCACTACGACATACCTATAGGCGTAAAGTTTTGCTCATCTACTTGTCAAAACCTATCCAGGTGTATACAAAGTGATCCAGGTGTTTTCTAATGTAGGTAACTGTAATGTACTAAACGTAAAATATATTTCACATGAAATTTAATATGCATAAGAAAAGTCTGTGGTTTTCTTATTCTGTATGTTATGAAATTTACATTAGTCATTAAAACTTTTAAAGTGCATCTTAAATGAAAATGTTCGTGCCTTGTTGTAATCAATAACAGTATAATTTTTCTATGTCTTTCATGAAAAAAGTACTTTTTTCTCCAAAAGTTAACTTTAAAAAAAAAGGTGAAAGATACAAAAGAGATATTCAAACTCATAAGTCAAAAACCCATGATGCTATGGCAAAAAAAAGACCAATAAACAAAATAACAGTATACAAAACACAACATAGAAAACTAAACTGAGCAATACAAACTCCATCAAAAATCGGGGTTGATCTCAGGTTCTCCGGAAGGGTAAGCTGATCTTGCTCCCAGCAGAGGTATCGACCCAGTGCTGTGAAAATTTATACGATGTATTATCCGTTTTTCTATCAGTCAATAAAGATTATTAAGAGTATATCTTACGTAAGAGTAGAGTAGACATATCAAAGGGGAAGAAAAACAGAACCTCTAGAAGTAATGAAGTCAACAGGAATTAAAGACTTGCCAGAAGCTGAATATATGTCTAGTAGACAAAACAAAGTTTAAAACTTGCCAGAGAAGACAAAAAGAATAAAATGAACTAAAGTATCGAGCGTCAAGATAATGGATAGTATCACAATAACAAAGAAAACTGATCTCTTCACATGAACACAAGTTGAAATTCCGACATTTAACAACAGTCAAAACTAAGTAACTATATATTTAAGGTGTGCTAAAATTGTTTAACAATTTTTAGTTCTTAAAAGATATATCAAAATATAAATAATAAAATTAAGGGTAGTTTAAGCAAAGTAGAAACAAAATTTTACACAATAAATTTATACAGGATATATAAATCATTTGCTCTGGTCGCCATGATTTCTTTCGCCCGATCGGAACGAAATGGAAATATTTAGGGAAAAAAAAAGAACAAAGCCTTCTAAATTTAAAATGGTAAGTTAGTTTTCAAACTAGCCATGTAGTTTCAAAAGGAAGTTGAAATTGTGATATCCATTGGGTTCAATGGAACGTATACGGCCGCCATATGAGCTACCTAATTTATATAAAAAAAATTTTTATTTTCCTTGGAGTTCGGTATTTTTGTTATTTTACTTTCTATGGGTCATATAAGCTAAAAAGGACCACTTGTAGATAGTATGATATCTTAGTATGGTCAGTTTTTGAAGATTTGTTCAATTGTTTTCGTTTACGTTTCTCTCTGTTTGTCTCTAACTTTTCTAACCCGCCTACAAATGTTCAGTATCTTATTGTGGGCATCAAAAGTACTTTAATATATCACAAAGTGCAGAAAGACTTCTCAATACTCAATAACATTTGATATGTTTGTATTTAACATATGTAATTGGTATCATAAACACGTTTTCAGAAGTGTGAAACAGTCTTTAAAATTGTTCACTTGGTAAATTATTAGTATTACATTGGACAAAATATCTCTACATCGAGTCTGCCACATGCCTTTTATGTGCACAAACGGTAAATTAGGCTCACCAAAAAGGATGATATATCTATTGAACGCATGTTAACTGTATCAAAGGATTTTAGTTTATCACTTATATATCACCTTTTTGTAATTTATTGCAAGTATGAATCGTAAAGACGTTTTCGTGGGAATGATAAATATTTCAATTCGTTTGTTAAATTAAGCGTTCGAATGACTATGACTTCGAGGATCGTGAGAAAGTTTGCTGTCCCGCATTTTAATATCCAACACTTTAATCTCCTCAACTATTTATCAAAAGTTTAAATCTCGTAGAAATGTTTTTATATTTGTGAATTTTATCACTTTTTATACCATAGATAAATATTTACATAGCACAATCGCGTGCGAAAAAAGGGTTTATTTGGATAATATGAATAATTTAAAATTCATATATTGCACTGCATGAAATTTGTGGGAACATAAAAAGTTAAAAAAAGTTTTGGTTTACCAGGAACCGTGGGTTTTTATTACTATGTTACAGAATAGGTTTACACCTAAACATTAAAGACTAAAGAGAAAAATCTTCAGGATTTTGAGTAGGATGTAAGCTATTTAAGATCTTATTAAATGGAATGTCTTTAAATCATTTTCCATTATTTCACATTCTCAATTGCAAGTAACTATTATAATTACAAAAAAATCTCTACTTCACTAGAAGCTACACTGATGTTGTTCCGAATATTCATTTTTCTATACGAATTAATTAGGGTTTTTTTCGTAAATAGTTTGTATCGGTACCGTTGCACAAATCTTTAAACTTTTATTTGTTTATTTTCTTATTCTATTGCATCGTCATTTATATATATACGTGTAGATCTACTCACCCTTCCGGTGCACCTGATTTTTCTCATTCTTTAGTTTTCTATATTGTGTTTGTTTTGTAGACTGTTGTTTGTCTTTTGGTCGTTTTAGGCTTTTTTACCATGGTGTTATTGGTTTGTCGACTTCTGATTTCATAGGCGGATCCAGGGGGGCCTGGGGGTCCGCCCCCCCCTCCCCTTTTGTGGGAAAAATTGGGTTGATTATATAGGGAATCACTGAAGCATGACTGGAGCGGGCCCCCCTTACAAAAAGTTCTGGATCCGCCACTGGCTTTTGAATATCCCTTTGGTATCTTCCGCCTCTCTTTACGATTTCATAAAATTAACTTTTGCGTGGGTACTTTTTTTAGAAAACGTTATCAATAGTACCTGTTGTAGGGATATGTACAGAGCAGTTATAATTTAAATGCTGTAAATATTTTTTTGAAACATAAGCAAAACAACTTAGTCGCCAAAATTATTACTATTTTTATTAACTAATATACGATTACAGTGGTATGTTGCAAACATTCTTGATACACCAACACTGAAATACAAATAAAAACAATTATTGTGGGTAATATTTTCAAAAGCGTATATAAAACGTTATGGTTGGTCAAAAACGTCAATAATTATAGATATCCAACCAATGACGTGATGTTATTTTCATTTTGGGGCCCCTTAGTCCTTCAGATTCTGAAACAGCAAATCATTGCCAGACTCTTCAAAGCCAAATTCTTTCAAGGACATATAATAACTATACACAAATTATATAATATCGTCTTTTAAGGATTATCAAGCTACTTTAAAGTTACTTACTTCTGTTGCTAGAACAACAATCAAATATTCAACAGCAATTAAATGTAAATGTTTTGTTTTTAGATAAAAAGATTAAATATATAAGAATTGATAAATAAAAAAGCTCGTTTAAGGGTCTTATGAAAATCATGATTTGTTTTTAAAAAAGTATGTGCCAAATCAATCCTGTAACGCGTTTTTTATTATAATGAATAATTGCAATTTTAAGGTCGAAAAAAAGTATTAAACAATATTTTTCTTTATAAAAATGACATAAATCATGCATAGTTATGAAAAAATATGTGTGAGATATATCGAGCTCATTCAAGAACTATGGTAATAATTATCAGAGATGTGTTTTCCGTAAAGACAAACATCGTGTTATTTTATTTATATCATAAAAGTGGCTTTCTATGATGTCGTTACTGTATTAATTGTGACACCGTTCCTACAGTACCTATAAGTTTTGTGTTATCTTAATTTTTAAAAGACATAAATAACTTAAGACTCTAAATTTCAAAATTTCAATCCTGGTATCTATGATGAGTTTATTTTCATTACAAAATTTAGAACAGATAAGGCCACTTCTCTTTTGAACTTCCTTTTTCCTTTTGAGAACATGGTAACTATCATTATAAACAGTTATTAAGTAACCTACGTTTGTTAGAAAAGCAAACGTTCCGATAACCTTTCATCCTCTGGTTTTGGAAAACACTCATAGGGACATACTTAATGTGTGTGGGGGCGCTTGTAACGTCCGTGTTCAACTTAAGGTTCAGTGTATTGTTCTAAACAAGACGGTCTTCAAGTTTGTTTCTCTCACCAGGAGATCGCATGTCACAAAGTGGCAAATCAATCAAATTGATATTCTTGTTTATTGATAAGAACTAGGTCTTACCTGGACAAACATGTAAAATACCTCTTATTTACATAGAACACGTGCAGGTGTTGGCAGGTAGAACCTCTGAAATTTTGGTTAATCGCACCTAAGTCAAATTGCTCTCAAACCACTTCAGATTTCGGCCTTTGAAATGAGTGAATCTCAAAAGTAAATATGTAAATATATAACTTATAGAAGAAACGTGATTTTTCGTAGATTGTTCAGATTGAAACATTTATTATCCGATTTACAACAATGTCTTAAGATTTGAAAATCGGGAAATTTGAAAATACTGAAACTGTAATATTGAAAAGAATCATCCGTAATCAAACATCCTTATCTGTGTGTTATCTATGACAATACGGGACCAGTTACATTATTTTTTGTAAATATAATATAATAAACAAAATCCAGTCTCGGATCGAAAGAGGGCGTATGCTCCCCCTTAAAATCGGCAAAAAAATATAAAAATCTTATATTTTTCATTATTTTAATGATTTTTTTATTAGCATAAAATCTGTCATAAATTGTTTTGACTCACTTCGCTCGGCGGTTTAAATTCCATATGTTCTTAATTTACGATCCCCGTTTCAAAAATCCAAGACCGATACTGAAAATAATACCCTTACTATGCTTTATTAATTACTCGATAACTTCACCTTCGAAACCTACCTAAAATTGTTTAAATATTAAAAACTTACATATTAGTATCAAGGCATGATCACAATCAAAATATATAAAGTTTCTGACAATCAAACAACTGATGATAAAATTTATTAAATCTTACAAGTAAATATTTTTAAATGTACCCTGTCCTGAGTTATGTCGACATTACAATAAATTAATCCTTTTTTATATATTTTTTAGATTTTAAGTGAGGAATATGTTTTTCTCTAGATGTTGTCCCATCAGTCAAATCCAGGTTTATTTAGTATATAATTATGTTATCATTCAATTTATCTGTTATTCTTAAGTTGATATATACTAGTCAACAAAAAAAACGATACAAGGCAATGTATTTTCCTTATATAATGAAACAGGATACACTGTACCAAGGTAAATAATCGCCCAATTGGTCTAATATTTACAGTGTTATTTTCTTATCAAAACCATTGATTTAAGGCAAATACACGAATTTTTTTTTAAATCTTTAAAATTGTATTTCAGTTTTTCCTATTTATTATCTCTTATGATAAATTGTGAAGTTCAAACTTGTGTATCGTTACTTTTGTCCATTCAGATCATACCGTGCGAAATTATCATAATATAATGTCTTTACGCCTATCTACTCTTTTCCCTTCCAATTTTTCCCGAGTTCATCCCACCAACCCAATGATGTATGGAAAACACCGCAGATATCCTAAATTAACATGGAGAAATGAAGAATGACGGGTTCTTTTTTGTTCAACTTGAAATAGAGAAGTTTCAGCCACACACTCCTCTACCCTCCAATGAATATACTCATAATAATACTGCAAAGTTTAAGTAAAGTAATATCTATTTCCTATAAATATATTTTAAGGCGTTACAACTATTCATAGTTAGTATGTTTTAGGAATCAGTATTATAAATGCAGAAGATTTCATATATCCATATACGTGGAGCCGCCAATAAGATCGTAAACGACACCACAGGCGTAGAAGCCGGGGCGGCAAGAGTTTTTGTGCCCCCACTTTGTGGTAATTTTATTTATTGCATATAACGAATGAAAGGGGAAATGAAAGAAGACACTGACCTACTTCTAGACTTTTAGACTACAAATATTACTTTTTCATTTTTTTATTTTTTTTGCCCACGTTTAAGTTTGTTTCTACGCCACTGAAAACCGTTGGCAAAACTAGATCGTTCGATACAAAAAAAAAGACATTTGATTATTCATTGCGTATTATATATCTTTATTACACCCACAACTGTCAAGTATAACACAGTACAAAAAATAAATGGTGAGATGTAATAAATATGCAAGAAAAATATACTTAAAACCAACATAGTGAGTAATATACAACAAAATTGTCAGTATGCATAGTTCTACTAAATTGTGCATTTCAAGATATGTACTGTACGCTATAACATGTGAAATATAACTCTCCTGACGGTCGGAAGTATGTTCAATGGTTAGTTGCAAGATGTCATGTATAAAAAATGTATTTAATTGCGTTTTCTTTGATTTACACATGATAGAAACGCTACAATTTATAAATGAAACCACCCTAACACGAGTTGCATGTCAAATACAATATGCCCATGTACAAACGGAATGTTGTTTTTATACATGAGTGAATTTCCCCAAACGAAATTTGACTGAAACATGCTGCAGTTTCCGGTAACCACCCATACTGCGCTTACAAAAGTTTCCTGACAACTTATAAATCAGGTTATATTCCTTTAGTTTATAGTGCATGTATTATAAGTAAGCATTTTACCATAATAATCGTTTAGGTATTAATACGTCACCTTGGAAATAACTAGAGTACTTTCAGATTCCTAAGTTTGTTGTCTTTAAAGATCAAGCTTTCAATAAACTTCAAATGAAAGATGGCTAGAATGCAGGTAACAACGCCCACTTCCTTTCGGAGCACCTTTTCATTATTTTGACTATTTTCTTTTAATCTAAGTTTTAGAAGTAACCATAATCTCGTTATATACTTGAGAAGCAATCGTAATGTTCATTTTAAACAATAATTATCTGTTCGGTAGTCCCTCTAATGTCCTTTGGAAATGGTTCTTTTATGTGCGTTTAATTATACCATTATCTCCATAATGGCTTTTACGGCCACTGTTGACAAAATATTACGTCATTATCTATTTAGGCGTGGCGATTTTAACATGATAAGTGACGTTATTGCGTAACACAGTGTTGTAACGGTACATAGGTTAAATCAGTTGTTTTAACTTTAAAAGTATTAAAATTTTCAATTTTGTTAAGCGAAACAGAAAATTTATAAAATTTCTCTTGCTCCATACGAAAGTTTATGACAAACGGGACGTCTTTTTTCTTTCCTAGTAATGATAATCTTTATTGCAAAATTATAATTTTAATCATATTTCTTTCCTTCGCGAGATTTTGTGTTGGCTCCTTTGACTTGAGGATTAATTTATGAATTGGTTTCATATGCCCGTGTGTGTGGCGTATGACATTTGGATTTGCGTTATATTTTCATCACTTAAAAAACTTTTACAACATGGATACTTTAATCATTCTTTGGTACTGCATTATTTAAAAAAAAAGAGAGACAGAGAGGGAAAGAGAGAGAGAGAGAGATATCAAGTTGATAATCAAATACCATTAGGGAGCTACCATTTGATTTTTATGGGGGGGGGGGGGGGGGGGGGTAGGCTAGGATGAAATTTGAAAACTATATGCAGGACAGGAGTTTTGAGTAAAAAAAAAGGCAGGATGAGACACTTGCAAAAAAAGTCAGGATGACAATCTAGTTAAAAAAAAGTCAGGATAAACTTTTAAAAAAAAGGCAGGACCGAATAGAGTGAAAAATAAAAAGGCAGGACAGAGATTACAACTAAAAAAAAATGCAGGACAAAATTTTTCACCCCCCCCCCCCCCCCATAAAAATCAAATGTTAGCTCCCTTAGTCGACGAAAAACAGACAATACCATGGCCAATAACCAAACGATGAAAAGACAAAGAACAGCCCACACAACACCAAAAAGAAAACTGAAGATCGGACAGCACATACACCCACCAACATCCGGGGAATGAATTCAGGCTTCCCGGAAGGGTAAGCAGTCCATTCTCCCGACTAGTGGCATAATTGTTTGTCTTGTACCAATGCTTTTGCTGTCTAGATCTTTTACACTTTAGGGAATTTTTCCAATCTAATTAAAATATAGATCTTTCGTATAGTTCGCTTTCTCGTCGAAGCTCTAATGAACATAGAGAATACACTGATCTATATATTTTTTTAATTAGAATGGTGCTTTTTCTAAACTAATTTTTATTATAGGTCTACTTGTACCTTTTGTTGTTCCACTGGCTGCTCAATATTAAAAGGGTTGAGAAAAAAAAAAAAAAAAGCTGCAACATGTTTATGTTCCTGTAAAATATGGAAACTTACCAGAAGAATGACCTCTAGATGTCTTTTGATTTTAAGACGATGGGTTATTTTCTCATTGATGTATTTTACAAATATAACTTAAGATCTGAAAAGCAAGATTTTGTTTATAATTGCTTTACATATATATTTGTAGCGATTTATTTCATTTTGTGAAAGTTTCAAGATGGACGAAAGCACTGAACAATACAGCAATTATACAACTTTTCTTGCTTTTTTATTTTTTGTTAGATATATATCAATTCTGTACAGTGTTTCCAAAATATTTTTCGTATAGTCGAGATCGAGAGAGAGAGAGAGAGAAAATATGAGAATAAGAATCTTTATTGTTCCAATTAAGAGCCCTTGATGGGCAGCATGACATTTATACACACAAAACAATACACTATGGTTTTGTAAAAACCTTTACTATGATATATTTTTTTTATGTTTTGTTTGTATTAGCATAACAGATCATCATGGTTTCTGATGTGCCATAAAAACTAGTGATATCATCGGTTGGAATTTTCGGTTTTCAATCCTCTTCAACTTATTATTAAGCATGTATACTGTATTGTTTATTATATTTGTAAAAATAATATTATAATGATATTATATTATGCTCCTTGTGAGCCCATTTGATGGAAATAAAGCATCTTCTTCTTCTGTATATGCTGAAGAGGTGGACGAAATGCTGGTCTGGTATACACAATAACAAGCGTGGTATCTTTTATGAGTTTTTGCTTTGGTTCACGTTTAATTAAAATAAAAGAAAGTTTAACTGTTCTATATTTAATGTGTTTCTACATGTACACACATAATACATAAAATAGCCCTATCTCAATCCTGCGTGTCCGTTCATGAGCTAATAACTATTTATAAAATAATATAACTGTAAAATACACAGTTAGAAAAACAAGTTTGAGCTTATATTTCCGGAAGCAGATGTTAGTATCTGCTGTATTGATAGTTTTTGTTGACGATCACTTTTTAAATCACTTTATCAGATAAAGTTTTCTTTCTAACCACTAAAGGCATTTTCCCACGACCAAATACAATAGTTCACATTCCAACGGGCACACGGTTAGTTTACCGATAACGTAGTCGCGAGACGTATATAAACTCTTTGTTTAATCATGGTCGTTTATCAACGAGTCGTGTTTACATACCTTCACTTAACAGACGTTCGTACCTGGAAGGCGTGGTTTTCCCACACTTTTGCACTACTGCCAGATAGTCATAATGGCACGTGGAGTTATTTATCCTTGTAATGATTGACATGCCGATACATCACTTTTTTAAAAACCACCTGTCGCTAACCAATGAAATTCCACTAGGCACGAGACCGTTACCTTTAACCCTTGCAATTCTATATTTTGATTGGTTAACAGTAATGGATTCTATCCGTGAGAAAGTCCGTTGAAATGCCATCACACAAGATTGAAACATGTGGCCTGTCATATAAATACCGTGTAAACTGAAATTGTGACAATTATTTTTCAAACCCACTCTTGCTAGGACTTATTATACTGAAAACTGGAAATTGAACACAAAATGTCTGTAACTTCACCGGATATTCCAAATGAAAAAGAAAAGAAAATATCAATAAGAAAGGTAACAGAATTTTCATACTTTTAACACTTAAGACAAAAAAATGGAACTTATAAATAACTGTATGAGAAAGAAAGGAAATGTCAGTAAGAAAGGTTGTTCATTTTTAATACTTTATACACTTCAGAAAAAAAAAACAACTTATAAATAACTTTATAAGATTAAAGTGGTAGTTATATACAATCATTCTTCTCAATAGATCTTTTTTGTTTTGTCAGGTTTCTTAAGTTTTACTTTCATTTTCAGACTAACAAGCCGATAATGGAAAAGAGAAGGCGTGCTAGAATCAACAGTTGTTTACAGCAACTGAAAACTTTGGTCTTGGAAGCTATGAGGAAAGATGTAAGTATATATTTCATTTTTTTTTTTTCATTTTTTTTTCGTTAGTTCTTCTGCAGTTGCATCAAAAGTACGTCAATAATTCTTATCTCATTGCTTGTGTTATGTTTTGAACTTTTAATAATTTTGACCTCGAGCATCACTGAAAAGACATTAATGTTCAAAATGCTCATCTGGTGCAGTACAAGTGGTACCTTTACTTAATATTATTAATTTGTCTATGTATATGTTTCTCTAACACGTAAAGTGATTTATGCGAGGACGTATCCTTCTTCTGAGTTCTTAGTACATTTTGATAACTATTTACCAACGTTTGTAATCTTGAACTATTGTTAATTATTTTTAACTTTGTGGTGGGGTGTGAATGTGCAGATTCATCGTGATTAAATCAATAGTTTAAATCGGACCCTGGAATGTTCATTGATTTAAAAAAATTGGACCCGATTGATAAGTATTAGGGCCAGGTTTAATTGGATATATTAACAATATACAGTCACGCGCCTACTGTCATTGTAGCAGGTTGATACTAAGGATCAACGGCGAGATTGTTGTAGATTATGATTTTATCACAGGTATTGGGTTTTAATCGAACCTCGAATACAAAAGCTACATACAAGATTATTTTTGACCAGACGGTCAACAACCCGGATGATATTGCAAAATTATAAATCCCCTGTCGAGTCCGGGAAAACATATAACGACAAATATTAATTTTGAATTAAAGTATATATTAGTTAATATGACTCTATTTTATAATTTCAGAGCTCACAGTATTCAAAACTTGAAAAGGCTGATATTTTAGAAATGACCGTGAAACATTTACGATCACTACAAAGACAACAGATGTCCAGTGCTCTTGCAAGCGACCCAACTGTGATTACCAAATATCGATCAGGATTTAATGAGTGTACAAATGAAGTTATGAGATACTTGGGGAGCGTGCAAAATGTCAACGACGACGTCCGAAGCCGATTAGTGAATCATTTGTCATCATGTTCACAAACTGTCAACGCTACAACACAGACTGCCCAGACGCAGCCTCAACCTATTAACATTCCACAACAGCAGCACGTGCATCTATCTCAACAGCAGACGACAGTCCGAGTAAATGGTCTGAATTCACAATCAATGAACCAATCGCAAGTGATCAGTCAATCAATCAATCAGTCACAAACAATCAATCAACCTCAGCGATTTATTCAGTTGTCACCTACTCGGGACACTAAAACTCAAATTTCCGGTGCTTTTCAAATAATTCCAGGAAATGGATTAAACGGTCCAGTTGCATTATATGTTGGACAATTAAATGACAATGAATGTACAACGCAGACTACAGTTCCTGTCTTCTCCTTACAAGTGCCACAGGAAACCGTCAAAGTAGTTTCATCACCGACAACTCTTCGCAATAAAGAGAACTTTAGTTATCAAGACTCGAACAAAAATAGCCAGTATGTTCATTCAAGTACACCTAAGGCATTGGACTTTAATCACAATCACCCAATTCATTGTGGAAATGTTAACATGAATATGTATTCTGAAAAATTGTGGCGACCATGGTAGACGTTTGTCTGACCAAAACATTGTTGAGTTTTGTATTGTTACATGTTTGTCTTCCAATTTTATACGTGATAATTTTATATTATATATCTGATGCTGGAACAAAGTGCTAATTTTGTTATACATTTTATACATTGTTATATTTGACGCATTTTAATAATGACGAGTAATCGCTATTAAAATTTTAAAAGATTCTTTATTATTCTGTTTTTTATAGTTTGTTTCAGTTTCCGTGAAACCTAGACTTCCTGTTTTTGAAGGTCTTCTGTTTTATGCTCATGTCGTCTTTTTCCACTTCGATTTGTAATATTATAAAAAAAAAAAAAAAAAAAAAAGTAAAATCACAAAAATACTGAACTCCGAGGAAAATTCAATCGGAAAGTCCCTAATCACATGGCAAAATCAAATGACAAAACACATCAAACGAATGGACAACAACTGTCATATTCCTGACTTGGTACAGGCATTTTCAAATGTAGAAAATGGTGGATTGAACCTGGTTTTATAGCGCTAAACCTCTCACTTGTACGACAGTCTTATCAAATTCCGTTATATTTACAACGATGCGTGAACAAAACAGACATTATAAATGAAATAGTCAAAATATGGGTACAGCAGTCATCACTGTGTTACAATATCAAAACAGACGTTATAACTGACATCCATATAATTTTGTCAGATGTTTATATTGTATTGGTTGGTTTTGTCTGAGAAATATTGCTTTTATATCCATCAAATATTTGGTAGGCATAAAGCAAGGTAAAAAAAAAAAGAAATCATCAAAGATAACAAGCTTACATAAATCAGGCCGTTAGTTTTCTCGTTTGAATGGTTTAACATTTGTCATTTCGGGGCATTTTATAGCTGACTATGCGGTATGGTTTTTGCTCATTGTTAAAGGCCTTACGATGACCTATAGTGGTTCATTTCTATGTCATTTGGTCTCTTGTGGGGAGTTATCTCATTGGCAATCATACCACATCTTCTTATTTTTATAATAATAGTTATAACTCCAGACGCGCGTTTCGTCTATATAAGACTCTTCAATGGCGCTTAAAATTAAACAGTTGGTAGGCCAAATCTAATACAATGGTTGTGTGGTAGGTAAATTTTGAGCCACATTCAACTTTGCAGTCTCATAACATGGTCCAGATATAAAATTGATATTGCATGAACAATTCCCATAACCAACATGAGCTGGTATTCTACTGGGATGTGTTACTAATAAATTGTTAGCCTTTGGATTAATACAAGTTATTTTCGTTCATTTAAACGGAAGGACAAATCTTTATGATACGAACATGATAATTTCATTTAATTGAACGAAAGAAATATTGTATTAAGAAAGACTTGGCTGTATTATACGGAAAGACATAGCTATACGTCGTGTCTTTTCGTTTCCCTAAATATCAATTTCAATACACTCTTTGTAACACTCAACTTTCAACTTGTTTTTATGAATTTCCTTGTAAGAAATTAAAATAGATATACACGCACAAATACACATTTTCAATCAAAATCGTTTTCACACAACATTTTATTGAGCACTAGACTCGGAGGGTGTTAAGAAATATGGTTACCTTGACTTTTTCCCGTTTGTGACGTCCGTTTGGCTATGTTGGATGTATAAACACACAGTCGCGTCCGCTTGGACTTGGGACCTTTGAATCTGATACTCCATGTATATAGATGGACTATCACGTTCTCTGCACGTTAAAGACCATTTGCGACAACTCTTTTAGAAAGCCTGTTCTCGCTATACGACATTTCTGCTCTATCCAATATTTCCTCTTTTTCCAGTGACAGCCAAACATTTGCGTCCTACATCCAGTCCAGCCACAGTACCAAGCAACTACTTGTTATGTGTGTATTTGATTTGTTCTCGTCCTGAACATGCCCGAAATATTCGCTATTGGCCGTAAAGCAAACCAATGAATCGTGAAACTAGATTGTTTTATGCATACTCTGTGAAAATGTATCCGATTAAAGCACCTTTAGGTATTTTATAAATTGTTCAAATATCCCCTTAAAGATGTAGATCAATTTGTATTGAACTGGGATTTTTGACCTTCGATATTCGACAATCATTCCTCGTTTCCTTTTGTTTATATGGTTTCTTAGTTTGGTTGTTGCAATATGTCTTTCAATAAGTCTCTGAAGAATTTGATTTTTACTTATAGATGTCCTGTTATCTCACAATTCCTATTATTTTTTTTTACAAGTTGTCGAAAGAAGAACAACAATAAAAGCGCTGTTCCTATGCTTTTGGTGTTGTTTTTTTTTTCATGCTCCTATAGTTTTTTTGTGTTACGAGTTGATACACCGCATTCTTTCTTTTCTATTATTAAACTAGGGATAATCTAAAGCTTGTCATACATTGACCGCTGTATTATTGCACTAGCGTTGCGTCTCCCACGTATTAGGTCTTAAAAGACCCAATTGTAAACTTTTCCGAATGCATTAATGGATATCTATTCAAGATATCGATCCTTGATTGATAAATTTCAGATCTTGACAAATCATAATAAATGGGAAATTAAAATTTATGAACTTAAAAACAGGTCAAAGTAATCAAGTTTTATTATATTTTTCATGCTAAAAAAGTTGAAAAAGTTTTGACTTGAAATCATTTTACTCGAAAACTACAGATTCAATCGAATGTTTTTGTTTTAAAACAACCAGTATAAATTTACTAATTTTACACAAATCAAGTTGGCTACATATAAAGCAAAATCACAGTTAGACAATATGTATTATTTGGCAAACCAGTTATACCTAAAATCATCTTTTAACGACTCGCCAATTACGTGCTTACAACAAAAATGGGCGTGATTTAAGGGTGGTCAGTTATAAATCGTAGCGGGAATAAATAACGCCTTACAAGCGATATATTGCCCTGGGGCATGAAGATTCGCTTTTTAAACATTCTACAAAATATTATTAAAATGTAATATTGTTATTCTTTCGCAACTTTACAAATGAATTACCTTTATTAGTTAAAATTACAATTTCCGAAGTCAATGAAATGCGTTTGGTCCATTTTAATACAAACATCCGGTAGTAATTTGCTCAGCTTTCACAAATATTCGATTTAATGAGATCACTGATTAAATAAAGCGACTAAATTTTACAAAAACAGAAATTGAATTTTTCGTAATAGATTTAATTTATTTTCCCGTGAGCGCCTTCAAAATCTTGTATTTGCCTCTTTAAATGTTTGAAGCGGACAGAAAATTAATGTATCCAGTGTTCACGACATTTCTTTTAACAAACGCAATTTGTTGATACAAGTACAAAGAGAAAAAGAAATTATATTTATTTAAGGATTTGCTTGGAGCACTATGACTTCAGCCCTTTGCTCATGGTGCCTTTCAAGACCACCAAACATATCTGCTAATAAATGCATTATTTGCGGAAATTTTAAGTGTAAATAAACATTTCCTTTTGCGGTTATATTTATTTTTGTCAGATGTAAAAATGTAATTACATTATTGAGTAAGAGAAATATAATTAAAGACTATAAATTTTCAAAAGCGTTCCTCGTTTACAGTATCGGAATTCGGTGTTTCGACATTGATAATACAGGAGTGCCTTTCCTACTCAAAATGCATTTTAATGTGTCCATTTTGTAACCTTAAGCAACGGAAGAACAATACCCTGTTTTCACTTAGAAAGAGCTTTTGTCATTTAGTGATCATATAACACTTGAATTAATCCTATTATTTACATATCATTTGCATATCATTTGCATACGTTATAAGAACTATGAAATATTTTGATGCTGACTAAATATGTGAAAAAACAGCAGAAAATATTTCAGCAATGTTACGTGGGATACTTTATAGCACCTGCCTCTTTGGGCGTAATTTTTTAAAACAAATACCGAATTCCAAGGAAAATGGTGGGTTAAACCTGGTTTAAAAGCTTATTAAACTTCCTACTTATATGACAGAATTTTGTTTATAGTTTCATTATATTGGGTGATCAACCCAAACGGACATAATTGGTAATTACAAACTAAAATCCTTCAAAAATTGAATTCAAAGCATGCAGCTTTAAAAAGTATACATAAGACAGACATTCACTTCAATTGCCACTGAATACCCGGTACTATTTTCAATGTTCGATATTTGTTTATTATGTATAAATGGAAGTGTGAATTATATAAGGGACAGCAATGCAACACCACAAAAAAATAAAATTCATTTAGAGGAATTTGGACATGTTCATACTAATTTTATAATATACTGTTTCGAATTTCTGGAAAAATTATACTTCATTTAAAATATTGAAAATATAAATTTAGCAGCGGTAGAAAAAGAAAGGCGAAAGATACCAAAGTGATATTCAAACTCGAAAAAAAACTGACAATGGCATGGCAAAAAAACGAAAAACAATCAAAACACAAAGAACAGACTATAGAACACAACATAGAAATAGAAACCTAAAGACTGAGCACAAACTGACAATGGCATGGCAAAAATACAAAAAAAAAATAATCAAAACACAAAGAACAGAATATAGAACACAACATAGAAATAGAAACCTAAAGACTGAGCAACACGAACCCCAGAAGAAACCAGGGGTGATCTCAGGTGCTCTGGAAGGGTAAGCAGATCTTTGATTTCAGTGTTGATTTTCGAATGATAAATGGACAAATGACTATTTATTGGTGAAGTGTTCATTTAAAAACTCAATACAATTCATTGGCGGATCCAGAGGGGAGGGTGTTCCGGGGTTGCAACCCCCTTTTTCATTGTTTTAATTATGTGAACGTTTCATGGTGTTCCAAGGGTTGGACCCCCTTTTTCAAAATGGCTTGATCCGCGCCTGCAATTTTTTAAGGTAAATTCCCCTCTGAGGACAATCATGTAAATAATAAAACACAGTATGTACAAAGGTTCCACGTAAGTATAGATATTGCTATCTTTTTTTATTCCTCTCAAGCAGAAAGAAAATTACCATCACAATTTAATAATTTGGTTCTCGTTGACTCCATAAACTTTCCGGAATGTCATTTTCATTACATATTAATTAGTTCATAATAATTAATATTAGATAATTTAGTATATAATTTCATTTGATATGGTCTTTTTATGGCTTCGCTGTAGGTGCGCGACCGACAATGTTATTCATTTTCTAAAGCCACGTGGACTTTTATTGGTTTAAACCGTAACGTTTTTGTATCTTACTTCAAAAGTTCTTTTTACAGCAAAAGTGTTTTTCATGCAGAATATATTTTACGGTCGAATATGAAGCACAAGTAAAGAAATTTATGTTTAAAATTTATGAATATACTAATATTTAAAAACCATAAAACACCAAATTAACTGCACTATAATTCACTGCAGTTGTTATATAATCATTTCGGTTATATATTTGTGTGTAGTGTAAGAATGTATAAATACACACATTATGCACGCTTTCGAATAACGGGAAGAGGGAAGATGTTCATTGTCCAGCGACTTACAAACTGTATAGTCTAGACAAAAAACATGTAAATGTGATATGAATACATGTACAAAAAAAATAGCCTGGTTTTAAAAATACTAGTTCTCATGGCGAATCCTCAGGAATTCCTCCGGATACATTGTTCGAACTCCGAGGCTGAGCTTTAACTCCGAAACATGATATCAAAGAATTCCATGACTCGAGGTCGAACATGTTACCACGAAAATATATTAAAGGGATTGCATGTTGAAGAAATACTTCATTTCAATCAGAGTAATCATGGCTCAATTTAGTGTATCACTTGAAAATACCTAATTTGCTTTTTTATTTTTTGAATCATTAAACTATTAAAAGGAAACATATAATGCTTATCGTTTAGATTTTGTTTCCATATTGAGTGATGTTACTGATAGGTTTTCGTCTCTTCAACAGTATATTCTCACTTTTCAGATATTCAGTTTACAGGTTTATCTTTATTCGGAATCTTTTTATTTAAATATACCCTTATTAGGTAGAAAACGATCCCATTCTGAGAATCTTATTTGAGCACATCAACGTTTATAGTATTACACCTGATGAAATATACAACCGTGAGAAAATCGAACAAAATCTTCAAAAACCAGCAGGTAAAGTGTTTGTTCTTTCAGAAAACTGATTTGACTATTTATGTACAAAATATCTTCTGATTAAAAATAAACATTTCCTGTTATGATAACACTCTCGTGTTATGTTCCGAGTTGGCTAAATCTTGCCCTGGTCACTACAAGGGTTTCATGGTTTCTGTCAAAACTGTCACGTTTTGAAGAAGTAATTTTAATATAGTATTGTCTTCCTACTTACTAAAGGCTTTGCTGATGGACAGATATATACAGATGTCGTGCTCGCAAATATGACTGAAAGAAGATGGTCAAACAAGTCATAAATCATACTGGTCATATTTCCATATTAATAACTAAATATGAATTAGCATCGTTTGAATTGATGAACCTAAGCGACAGCGGATGCCAAATATGAATTAACATCATTGGATTTGATGAACCTAAGAGACCGCGGATGCCAGATTTGATTTCCATGAGAAGATACACTGGTCAAGACCTTATTAATCTTCTTTTTCCTTTTAAAGACGTGATGAACCTAAGCGGTTTCGGATGCTTAGTTATATCGGCCTGGGGAGGGTAAGGTGGTCAAGACCTTGTCAGAGATGACTATCAGACATCGTGACCTCAAATGACAAGTTAAAACAGCCTAACATTATCCTGAATTAGCTTTATTGCCAGTGGCAAGTCCTAGAAACAAAAGCCAGTTAGTATCAAATAGATTGTCGTTTGTTTTAAAAGTGATTTCATTTTGTCTGCTTCTTGTCTGAAACTTTTTGTAATTATGACCGTAAAACCTATCAAAATATGTCATTATATTCATAAAATATAGTAAATGAAATGACACTCTCACCCTTTTCTTCAAATGGCTATTAAATTATCCCTTTTAAAATGATTTACAGTATAACTATAAAGCGTCATGTTTTTCCTTAACGTTTGTGACTTTCATGCACAAACCAGTGATTAATTCCCGTTATGCCAAGTATGGACGCATTTTTATCTTTTTCCAGAAAAAAAAACAAATATTAAAGTTTGTTGAAAGTCAATTGACAAATATTTCATAGTATTGGCGGTTTATTTTGACTATCGCGTGCACTGTAAAACAGGACGGAATAAAGTCAGTGTCCTGACAATAAAAATATCATTTAAGTCCAGGTAACACTCAAAATTGGAAGCCATAATCAAAGTCGGAATCGCATAGAAACTCCAAACCTAATTCGTCGAAAAGGTCAGCATATTATGCATCTCCTGGTGTAGACAATATCTTAAAGAGAGGCGGAAGATATCAAAACGAGGCAACGACATGGCAAAAACGAAAAACGACGAAAAGACAGTCTACAATACACAACATAGAAAAAGACTAAAAGACTCAAGCAACAATACAACTAAGCTTAATTTTTAAAACTTCAATAATTCATTATATCGTTTCCCAATTTTTTTATAATAAAATGGGTTTTCTATAAAAAGGATGCTGAGTGGATGGAAATGGGACACAATTAGATATCGAGTACAGCAACTAGTCAATATTTTTTATTTCTAGAAAAGCACTTTTATTGCTGTTCTTTGATTTGAAAGTTATTGAGTGATCTTCAATGGGGAACGTAAGCGATGAAAATTTGCAGCATATATAACTTGCATCATTTGAAAAAATAGATGATATGTATTGAATACATTCCTTTATTATACTTGATCCAAAACAGGTAATTAAAAAAATTAATTTACTTTTCGATTGCATTTAGGTTCTAAAGTACAAAAATATTAATTTGAATATTGCTATAATAATTATATATGCTATTACGGCGTTCATCGGTAGATCACACCGATTTCTTTATTAACATGAAATTACAGGTGTCATATAATTAAAGGTATGTTTGTTATAGTTAATACAAGGCTAACTGTCCTAGCCTCAATTACTCTTCGCCCTTTTTATCATTTTCAATACCGATTTATTAAATAAAACTTTTTCACAGCTGTATTCTTCTTTAATTCGTTCCCACGGGTTGAAAGATTTTCGACTCTGTGTTATGACAATTCTCCTGTAATTTGGTGGGAAACATAATCAAGATATACTAATATATTATTATGTTAATATTTTGCCTTATGATCTCAAATATGCCAATAAATGGCGATATTCATTGCGATCCGAATTAATTTAACTCATTTACATGGTCGATGGCCTGGCCATAAAGACCAATTATATAAATATTTTAATGCAATCTCCCGCATTTGAATGAAGTATATTTCTATACTATTTTAAAACGTGCGAAAGCCTTTTTCAAAGACGATATAAAGCAATATCCGGCACAATAGATAATAGATAATAGGTCGAACATCAAAAAAAGTTACCCCCACAAGTGAGGCACGTCATGCATTGTGAGGTGTAAAAAAATGCAATTTCCAAAGACACGTTTAGTAATAAAAATGCAAAAAATTAAGACCTTTTATGCTAACTGATATCTTTATGTCACACATGACGATCGCAAATTGACATTATCTAATTAAATAAGCAATCTAGATTATCCTTTTGCAAGTGTCTGCAAGAATATTTCAGTATCAGATTACTCAAGTCGCTGTTTTATGGCAAACTCTATCATACTTGTTGTTTGAAAAGTGATTGATTGTTGGTTGCTTAACGTCCAGTGGCAAATATTTCATGCGTGTTCAGGACGATGTTTAAAAAGAGAGGCGGAAGATACAAAAGGAACATTCACACTCATTAGTCGAAAACAAACTGACAATGCCATGGCAAAAAGACGTAAAGACAAACAGTATACAAAAAAACAAAACATTGAGCAACACGAATCCAGCCAAAAGCCAGGGTGACCTCTGATGCTCTGGAAGGGTAAGCAGATTTTGCTCCACATGTGGCACGTGTCGTTTTGCTCTGTAAGATATCTTTAGGCTTCAATGATTTGGTTATAAGTTTAGAAATAAGGCATGCATAATATGATTATTAGAACCTTATCAAAATACACACATGTAATTTTTAGAAAAAAATGCGAAAGACGTTTTAAAAATGGCCTTAGTGTGCACGGCGTGGAAATAAATTTGGGTATTTTATCTTTCTTCTTTCAAGTTCTTAAACCCATAGACCTGTAAGTTTTATAGCAATCTCAGTTACAAAGCACTAAACGCAGCCCCTAAAAGCCTGCTTCTGATAGGAAATAATCAAAATATGTTATATCTAAAATCCTTGCTTTTCGTTTGACGCAAAGTACATGCGCCGAAAGAAAAGATCTTTTTGGCGTTATATTTGTAATTACAATTTAACTAGTCTGTCAGATTTGAATATCTAGTTCATTGAACCATGCGCTCTATGTTATAGTTGAATTCCAGATGATTTTTGTATCAATTTTCAAGAAATTTCGACATTCTCTCAAATGTATTTGCACCAACTTGAAATACATTTCATTAAAATAATTGACTTAATATTAGGAGCAAAATACTTCTTCACTTTGAAAAAAGAGAAGTGGAAGATAACAAAGTCGAAGACAAACTGACATCGTCATGACAAAAAAAAGAAAAACGACGAAAAAAACAGCAGTCTACGAAACACAACATAGAAAACTAGACTGTACAACACGAACCCACCAAGAAACGGTCGAACATTGAAATTCGTGGTTCACCTATACACACGAATTAATCCACGAAAAATGGTATCCCGCGATAAAAATTAATCCAAAGTATACGTATACACACTCTTTATCAATCTGCATAAAATTGAATTAAAACTATTTAGAAATCTAGTGCAATGGTATATTTGCCAAACCATGTAAATACAGATTACATATCGTGTCTGCGTCAAGGACAATCTATAGGATTCATCCATTAGCAAGTCGGCAAAAAGCTCTTTTTTTTGAAAATATCTCTCTTGCTACTGAATTTGAGCTTAGTTCAGTAAGTCCAGTAGCTTATATCACAGGGATTCACTGAATTTAGAAAGAAATAAAACGTTTCTTTATTAAAATTGGGAATGGAAATGGGGAATGTGTCAAAGAGACAACAACCCGACCATAGTACAGACAACATTTAGTCTGTATTAAAAGTTTCTGCAACACTTTCTATGCAAGTGAAAAAGTAATATATATACATGTTGCACCGACTCATCCAATTTGTTTATTAATTGTATAGAGATTTCTCTTTTGCCTATTTAAGAAATTTTGAGAATCATAGATTGCCCTTTACGACATTTTGAATTATATAATATTAAATGCAGCAGCAATGCTCGTTGTTGCAGTAGGGGAGGTAGGGTCAATATGGCGTTTGATATCTAGCTATCTCAGTATGAGGCCTCAAGTATACCGATAAAAGAAATAAAATAAATATTCTCATCTTTCCGTGTGGTAAAATGTGTTTTTGTTAACTCATTGTATAAGATTCAGGTATTAAGAAAGCTTCAAAGGTATTTTGCGGCTAATTTCATGGTAAGAAAAGCAATAGTTCAGGTACGCGTTTCAAAGAAACATTGGATAGCTATTATTCGATACTGTGGGAGAATTTACTCATCTAGCTATTTGAGTGACTATCTAAATGTAGGTCCATTGTACGATGTCATGTACAACTGTAATTATACATGTTTGGTTAAATCTCATGGACATTGTCGGTAAAGGCATGCAGGTGCGTGGTACAAATGTAAGCACGAACTGGACACTTAAGTCGCACTTTTCTCAAACGGTATTGTACACGGGTCTTTAATCTTCTTTTCGTGTTTTTGAAATTGTCATCAAGTCAAATAAATATATAATTAGGTGCATATTTTATTTAATTAACTGCATTTAAAAGAGGTCTTCTTTGTTCACTGTTTATTTGCTCAGTAGAAGTTTGTATTTTTTTTGTTGATTTGGTTTTTAGTCATCACTTTTTAATGGTGTCGGGTGCGTTTTATGACAAGATAAACGCCTTTAGATATTCATCACATAAATTCTATGGAATTTTGTCACCACTCTGTCATTACAGAAGAAAATTAAAGAATATTTCTCAGATTGTTATTGATAAGTCTATCATCTAAGATCATGAGCTTCAATCTCGAGCTGTTTAAAAGTGTGGTAATTGTAAGAAATTATATACTTTTATATTTCTATAAACATTGTTACTTTTGCAATCTTAATTGCAGAGAAAAATGTTTTTGAATAAGAAAAAGCGTGCTTATTGTTGCGGTTTAACGAAACTGAAAGCAAATTGTACAGATTTATTGTTCAAACTGACGATAGGTTCAACTTAACTTTTTTCCATAGCAATTTTTATAGGATTTTACTGTTAAATTGCCTTTTATTTCTTCAGGAAATTGCATACATTGTACGGTCAACCTTTAATTTCACCATTTGGTCTATAATTAAGCAAACAAATAAAGGTGTATGCTACTTTTTATCTAGTCCTTCATCGTAGATAGGATCTTAATAGGAATGTTTTTACAGCATAATATAAAATGCCCTTACATACACTACTGTAATATCGTCAAATCATTGTACTCAAGCTGTTATTGTTGCAATAAAAAGAAAGATTCCAATCAGTTTTGAAATAACAAACTAAATGGTACTTTAAAAGGCTTTTAAGTTATTAGGGTTCGCGATTAGTTTGTATTGACCCCCTATTTACAAAGTATTTTTTCGGGTAAGTGCGTTTTTTAGATAACTTTTTATGTCTTATATTAAAAAAATAATATGCAATTTATAATAGATGTTTCTCATTACAAGACATATAATAAAACATAATATTTAAAAAAGACGCAATTCGTAAATGTGTCCCCACGCAAGCGATTAAAATGGAAAAGTGTTTTTTTTTATAAACCTATCAAAAATTGAAAATGTCTTCATGCATACCTTTTTATTTCACTCGTTCTTCCAACGAGCGTCTGACATACACAATTATGAGCCTGGTATCATTGATGAGGTTTTTTTTCAAACTTTCAAAATTTACTTTAAAATTATTACACTTGACAGTATTCAAAATCTATATATTCTTAAATTGCCGTTCGACATTCATTGATATTTAATGTTTTGAAAATTATAATGATCAAAACAATGAGTGAATAATTGTCATTAGAAAAAAGATCAAGACAATGGGTGAATAATTTTGAATGTCATTTAGAAAAAAAGATAAGAATATATAATATTTCAATTCAATTCTTTATTTACACTCAGACACAAAATATGTGTTACATGAGGACAAATTACAAATTAAATACAATAAATGACAGAATAGACAGGAAACTAATAACAAAAGTGTACTTTCTAAAGATCATAAAACTTTTAAGATACATGCATCTTACTAAATGAAAGTAGATAGTTTCTTGATAAATATAGCTAAATTATGCAATAACTGACAGTGACACAATGACAGCATCTTTTGCATTTTCAGTACAGATGGGTATGTTGTATAATATTTCGGTATATATTTCTTCCGAAGTTCAGTAATAGTACTATTATTAAAAAAGAGTTGTTGTAATGCTTCCTTAACACGTAAATATCTTTAAAATCACCTGAAACTTGTCTTGGATTAACAATTCTTTGATAAACGTCTAAAGTCAAATAAGACAAGACTATACAGCTTGCACAGACAAACGGACGTCCTTTCAGTCATGCTTCTGTTGAACGGAAGGATTCCAGGTATAGCTTTATCTCTATTCCCAAATACTGTTGTACACTTACAGCAAGTCAAGCTTGCGATTAAGCATTTGTCATATGCCGCTCATAGCAGAATAATGCATGCGACAACACCATTTACAGCTAAAGATATATCTGCTTGAACGTCGATTATAGATCATACATGTATATAGATATAAGCGAATAATAAATGTTACATGCAAATTTTATATAACGCATAATTTCATCCTACATGCGCAGTTATTTACATTGAAATTAAGTATTTAAAAAATCAAAATAGTATACAGAAAAATGTATTTTATTCTATTAAAAGGTAGCTGGTTAATAATTCATTCTGCCATTTTTCGTCCGGTACAAGTAGAGGGACAGGTGTTGAGTGAACGAAATGTGTCCGCAACTGCACGACGTACAATTATATATTTATATATAGTTAGGATGCAAAATTAAATGAGAGGTTTTGTGAGAATCTCTCACTCGATTTGTGTAAGTTCAACGTGGAGAGTTCGTTTAACTGTGCGGGGTGTATAAATACACAGTCATGTCCAACCGGAACTGGGACGTTAAATTTGATGCCTAGTGAATGTAAAGTGCAACGCTCTCTGAACTAAATTTAAAGAAACCTTGCAATGACTCTCTGATGGTCAGTAGGTAGCCTGTTGCAAGGCAAAATATAGTCTTACCTCTATATTCATTTTCCAGTGGCAGTCAAAATTTCCCGGTCAGCCTACCTTGCAGAACTTACATGTTGTATTAATTGTGTATTTTTCCTCCTCCTGAATATTCATGAAATTTTTGTCACTGGACGTCAAACAAGCAACAATCAATCAATCAATCATTACGTGTATAATATTTTCAAATTAATTTTAGTTTCAACAACTTCCTGCTTGGTTATGCAACTAGTCAAAATATATAGTGATATATTATTCTATCTGTTTCTTTCGTATATATACATATCCATGTGGTGTTAGCTGTTGGAATTTTAATAATATCAACCAAATCTTCTAAATTCCGACCCGATCCCGCTCATATAATTCAACGTTTAACTGCCTTATGCATAAAGAACTATCAGGAAGCTCGAATTTCCATCATAGAATTTTAGTAAGTGAAAGGAAAGAATTGCAGTTTACATTTTTTTATCGGAATCGACACATCCAACACCACAGAAACATACCAGAATTGTTCAATATTTCATTTTTTTGAAAAGCACATTGGGATAGGCATGAGAAGAGTGAATATCCGAAGTGCAAGAATACAAAAAATACTACCCAACAATCTGAACAAAGAACATGGCAACTACCAGAACGTATGATGTCGATTTTAGTGGACAAAACACCTGACTCTGGAATAACACTTTTCATGTAGCCTCAATTTCAAAAGATGAATAACCCAAATACACAGAAGTTTGTGATCATCACTCTATACAGTACAGCCAAAAACGTTTGAGGGATCTGCAGATTTAGTATTATTTTACCTATCTAATTTACTTTTAATCTTTTCCATAAAATCGGATATGTTCCAAAGAATAAAAAGAATTGACTTGAAATAATGACTGATGGAAGAGGAGTGCGTTTTCGCCAATAAAACAACCATCTACCAGAGACCAAAGGACGTAGAGATATTTATCTATATGTCATCTTTCGTTCGACCTTCAACAATGAGCAAAAACCATATATATTCAGCAAACTTTAGAATTCCGCGCAATTCGGTGTCAGGGACCGTCTTTAAAAGACTTGCCATGAGGTGAGAATGTTTACTCCTTGCTGATGGCTCTTTGTGACTTTGCGGTGAAGAAAAGCAATAAAAGAGATGTTCCTTTGCTTTTTGTTTTTATTATAGGTGCGTGTAGTGTTTTTTGTGTCATGAATTGGTATAATATATCCCGCCTTTCCATTATATAACTAAGAGGGGTGCGACAATCAAAAATATAATTTGAAAAATGACGGTAACAACTATGGACAAAGCAGAAATACTATGGGTAAAACTAATATGTATGTTAGTTTACTGCTATCATACGGATTGTATTGTAATATAATATGATGAGTATCTTTTAATTTAAAGTTCATTTATTTTCTTTCTCTTTTTATTAGAGTTAGTTTCTAAAAAATCTAAAATTCATTTCAAATTAGTGGACAATGTTTTTATATTGTTCATGAATGTGTATGGTTTCTTTTAAGTCAATTTGACCAAAAAAGTATGATTTGCATTTTAATTTGGGTTTTAAATTTCACCTTTGTCTGTTTGACACTAAACACATTTCACTGTTACAATTGCAGATGTAGCCATCTCCCAAAAATATTATTACTATAGTGTTCAATTTACTTTTTGTGAATTATTAAACAACTTAATTGGTGTAGAATGAACTTGACCCTCTATAAAATACAAGGGGTGGACGCCAATTCTTCATAAAAATACAAGGAGACTTACAATGATTAAACATGTTCCCAGGGGGTAGTGGCAAAAAAGTCAAGGGTCATAATACATTTAAAGCCGCGAAAAAATTTCTCATCATTATTTGGGTTTTAGGCTTAGTAATTAACAATATGTCCGATTTGACCTGCGACCCAAAACAAGCGCGTGGCATTATTCTTTGGGTCAAAGATCGAGACATTGAAGACAGCTGCCGGCCGCACAGGATAAAAATTGACAAACGAATTCCAAGGAAGCATTTACAATTGGACTTTTTATTCATTATCGAATTTATCCGTTTGATCTTCTTTGGAATGTCTAAACAACAACAAAAGAGTAGAAATTTTAAACAGTGTTACTAATGGTGAATAATAACTACGGACAATGTCCAGTCGTACGACGTGGTCAGTTTTATTATATTATAATCGGGTTTGTCATCATTTAGCTTAGCAATATCTATAGTTACCATCGCGTTAAAAGATTTAACTCGTCCTTCTTATTCTTGTGTTGTCTTGGATTTGACGTATGTTTATTGTAAAATTATTATATCGCTGTCATTAAAGAGATTTCAAGATTATCCGAAAAGCCTTTTCGAAGCAGAAATTATACTGATTATATTGATGACACATTTTAAGACGACAGCGTTTGACTTTTTAAAAAGAAAACTACATATTCACAACATGATAACAATACATAAAAGTGATGTATCCATGTTGATATAATCTAAAAGATATTTTTATAAAAAGATACATGCAGTCCATTCTATAAACGTCTATATGTAATCAGCAATCGTCAAGATCAAGGACGCGCTGTTTTTTTATAGTGCTTATATCCTTGCATTAAATGAGATGTGTTCCCTATATATCCACCCGATTTCATTTTTTTCCATTTCATATAATTCAAATTTAAAAATAAACGAATTTGGGTTTTTTACGAATATGGTGCATGCATCGTTATAAATGAACTAATTATGGTGAAACTTAAAAGATTAATAAACCAATAACAAACAATTGTCAAAATTTGTCAAATCAAGCAGCCGTTATTGAAATTGTAATTTAAAATATGAGACAACTGTACAAAGATATCTGGCTTTGAATGACAAAACACGGAGATCCAACACTTTGTCTCGACTCTCGCGAGTTTCAAGCGTTATCTTGTGTAGAATATAAAAAAAGTAGTCAATTTTAATGTCTAAAAGAAATGTCTGACTACATTCATAGTATTTCCATAGCCAAATTCGTATTGCGAGATGGTTGTTCGCTTTTTGTTAACTGCATGAGTGAACAATGCTTGTAATTTTGTTTTTTATTGTATCAACTTTCCACTAAACCAACTGAATTTTCATCAAACTAATGAAGATCAAAGAAACAAGGTGTTGTCTTTGAGAAAGTTTTTACGCCCTGGAATCGGGCATTTCATGTTTTCATTTGTAGATTTTTATTTTCCAAATGTAGTTTTGATGTGTTAAGGAACCTAATGGCAAGGGCGAATGATTACTTAATTTAATCGTTTTGCATTCAACAGATATATCGTATATGTGTATAATAAGTTTTATTGCTTTCTTAAACCTCGTTGCGTTTGACTGTAATAGTAAACACATTTTTATGTTATTGGAACTCACTTTCTTGTCATAAGTGCAACATTGATCATTTAAATGGTATTCCCACTATTCGAAGAAAAAAATGTCGTGAATTTATGAATATTTTGCCACTGAGCATACATATTGTTTTGCATTCGCAAGCTCATGCTACATAGTATGCTATTCGTGACAACTTTCGATATTTACATCATTGCCTTTCATGAAACTTTAGACTTTGAGCGTTTATGAAAAGTGCTTCAGACGCATTAAGGGAGCTACCATTTGATTTTTAGGGGGGGGGGGCTAGGATAAAATTTGAAAAAAAGGCAGGACAGAAGTTTTGAGTAAAAAAAAAGACAGGATGAGCAACTTGGCAAAAAAAAAGGCAGGATGACAAACTATGTATAAAAAGTCAGGATAAACTAATAAAAAAAAGGCAGAACCGAATAAAGTGACAAATAAAAAGGCAGGACTGAGATTACAACAAAAAAAAATGCAGGACACAAGTTTTCATCCTAGACCCCCCCCCCCCCCCATAAAAATCAAATGGTAGCTCCCTAAATTTAAAAGTGTTGTTTTGATTTTCTAGAAGTCAGCTTTAATTGTTTTTTTTTTCATCAGTACATTATACAAATAGATTCGATTCATGTTAATTTGTTATTTGAGCAACTTTATGGTTAATGCATTCTTATTTACCAGAAAGTTTAAACAAACATACGTTTTTTGAAAATGCAATCTAGTTATATTTGTAACACACCCTAACCATTAAAATGTCGTTTTGTAACGATATGACTATGACTTTTCTAATATTAGTTCGACTCCGTATCACTTTTGACTTTTTGTAAGCTTGGGTTATCAAAATGCATATTTGAAATTTGATTGAAAGTGTCCTATTACTGTTGACATAGTCTCGATTAAAGTTAATACAGATTTATCTTCATAAACGTGTCAGTTAATTAAAAGCTTAAAAGATAGAAAAAAGGAAAACAACTTGTGATTATTGTAACGAAACAAAATTAAAGAAACATCAGCGTTTCGGTAAGAAAACAGGAATGATGCATCGATTTTACAAAATTGTATGTATTCATCTGAAAACATCAGTAGTATACATATTAATGCCACACCAACATTTTGAAATTCAAATTATTTAGTCCTCACTACACATTTTGACCGAAAATTACTTGCACCGTCAAGATACAATAATGCCTCTTTCATAACAATTTTTCGACTTTTTAGAATTTATTCGGTACATTCAATAAAATTCTAAAACAAACATTGAGATCATCGCTTACATGTCATGGTTTCTGGCTAATGTCGTGTTTCCTCCTTTGTTATACATCTGGCTTGGGTGGGCAGATAAACATATACATGTCAAATTACTTGGATTTTCAAACATGATTGTTAGAACAATAAAATTAGAACTTATAGAACTTTTTTCCACGACATCTTGCAAATACGATACCGTTTCTTTTGTTGCACTTTTCTTTTTCACGATCGGTTCACCAGTTTATATGACCATTTAATTTGCTTGTCCATTTTGCTCTTACTGACCTCCATCATGAACGATTTATTAATCAGTTACGAGTTTTTTGAAAATTTTATAGTATTTTGATTACAGAAAGGTCTCGCGTCCAAAGGCAATAAATCAAAACAGAACATTTTTGTCTTTCCTTTACAACGCGTTCATTGAAAAGGACGTCTTTAATATTATAAAATTAATACATTTATCAAATAATAAGGTTCAAATAAAGTTTCTAAAGACCAAAACCACTATAAAAAAGAGATTTCCGATACGTGGCAACGCCAAAATTTTGTCATTTAAAATTCATATATATTTAATTAATGGACAGCCATAAAAAGCTCAACAAAAGACGACACTTAATTTTATATAACGAAACTTTTTTACGACAAATTAAAAGCTTACTATCTAAATTTGATATCTCTGTTTCGACAATATTTAGTATCTCTTGGTGCTCTTTTTCCTGTTGTTTTGTCACTTTACTTAATATATCACATTTCTTACCAAAATTGCTATTTTCGACTTATTATACTAGGAATGGTTAATTTCACACATATGGGTGTTCTTTTACCACCCTAGACTGAACATGTAGAAATCTGCAAGTCCTGTCCTGCATAGAGACATATAATATATTGTACGAAACGGTGTCTGGCGTACTACATCATATACTTTATATATTTGATGAATTTTTCAAACACCGAGTCAATGCTGGTGGACATGCAGTATTTAGCACTTCTTGCTATAATATTATAAATACTGTTCATTTTCTATAAATAAACTGTTTGTAAAAAATTTAACTCAAGTTTTTCTAATCTGAAAGGTAGATGGACTTAGTTATATTTGGAACAACCTTTTGGAATTTGTGGTTTTCAGTGCTCATCAACCTCGTTATTTATGTTGTTTTTTCATTCCGGTTGATTTGATTCGAGCGCAACTGACGAATCAATTTTGTGTGGACGAAACACGGGTCTGGCGTACTAAATTATAAGCACGACATCCTTGATGAGCCTGGTATCTTTTATGACTTTTTCTATACTTGCTTTTGTAATGTTAACTAAAGTACGTGCACAAATGCATCTACATAATAATAGAAACATAAATATTTTAGTACGTCTCGTTCCATGTTAAACCTTTCAAAATTAGTCTCAACTTTAAATGCCAAATTGCTTCTGAATTTCTCCATAATAGGTGAATTCTCCGGTAAGAAAAATTCCATTATATTTGAATTATTATACAAATAGTTTTGTGAATATATAAAATTGAGAATGGAAATCGGGAATGTGTCAAAGAGACAACAATCCGACCAAAAAAGGCAGAAACTAGCTGAAGGCCACCAATGGGTCTTCAATACAGCGAGAAAATCCCGCACCCGGAGGCGGGCTTCAGCTGGACCCCTTAACAAAAATGTGTACTAGTTCAATGAAAATGGACGTCACACTATAAACTCCAAAACATATGAATGAACTAAAATTAAAATACATACAAGACTAACAAAGGTCAGAGGCTCCTGACCCTCCCCCTATACCTCAACCAATGTAGAATAAATATATATGTATTCAGTTTCATAACTTAGAAGTTCATTTTAGAATAAAAAAAAATGATCTATGAATGATACAAGTTGCTGAACTTTTTGTATCTGCACTTTCATGGTTTGAAGTTAATACGAAAGCATAACGGAAGATAAAAGTGACCGTTGAAAAATTATAGGATACTAGATGTGTCGGAACGACACGAATGGCCCCGCTCGGAAATGTTCAAAGTCCGAACGCAACCAAACGTAAACTCGATGTGTAACTCATCATACTAAAAATGAGCTCAATATGTAAAGCCGTTTAGAAAAAAAGTCCGAATAACAGTTAATTTCACAAAGTTTTCAAAGTCCAAAGCCCAAAATTTCGGTAGAAATCAGCAGAGCGGAACCAAATATAAACTCGATCTGTAACTCATCATATATATAAATTCTTCCAAAGATATAAAGATTTGGTTTTGAAGTTTGGTTGTACCTGTAGAAAACCTATTTCAAACGGGATAGCACATCCTCATTTTTACGGACATGTTGTTTTCCGAGCCCGGAAATTTAGAAACGATCCGGGTAAACTTATCGATCCTTTAAATAAACTTATTCGAAAAGGTTACCAATTCAACACTGTAATTAGATCTTTGAATATTGTTTTTATTGGTGTTAATATTGATTTTGTTATCATTAAATTAAAATCAAACGAAATATTATTGTTATATACATATGCACATTCATGGCTCTACAATCTGTCGATACCTGTATCTTGGCATTGCACAAGGACATGTTTTTCTCTGACTGTTCATGACGTCTTTACACTAAATCCATTGGATATTGTATGTGTATACTGATTGATAATTTAGTCTTAGATGCATGATTTTTTTATTAGTTGTTATTGGCTTTGAACTAGCTGTCAGTAACTGCGAGTACTCTCAAATCTGTGCTAAGTGTCTTTTTATTGTTGGGATGTACAAGTACCCATCCACGTCCACTTTGTGTTTTTGTTAGATGTATTTCTATTTGTATCCATCTGATGAGTTAAGCCTTTTTCAACTGATTTTTATAGTTTGTTCTTATGTTATGTTGTTACACCACTCTCCCAGGTCAGGGGGAGGGTTGGCGCCTTCAAACTAGTTTAATCCCGCCACATTCTATATGCGCCTGTCCCAAGTCAGGAGCCTGTAATTGAGTGGTTGTTTTTTGTATGTTACTGCTTATCACATTTGTGTTTCGTTTATTGTTTTGTAGAGTGTATTCTTGTTTTGTTTTGTGCTGTTACACCACTGTTCCAAGTTAGGGGGGGGGGGTTGGCGCCATCTAACTAGTTTAATCCCGCCACATTCTGTATGTGCCTGTCCAAAGTCAGAAACCTGTGATTCAGTGGTTGTCTTTGTTGCTTTGTAACATATTTGTTTTTTGTTACATAAATTAAGCCGTTATAGTTTTCTCGTTTAAATTATTTTACATTTGTCATTTCGGGGCCTTTTATATCTGACTATGCGGTATGGACTTTAATTTCTGTGTCATTTGGTCTATTATGGAGAGTTGTCTCATTGGAAAATATCATACTACATCTTCTTTTTATATTCACATACTAAAATCAGCTCAATATATGTGAAGGCGTTTAGAAGAATGTCCGTATAACTGTTCGTTGCGGAATGACGGAATTACAGAATGACGGATAAGGGTAATATTATATGACATGTAGATGATTTTTTTTTCTTTTTTGTTGTTGTTGAGATGCTGTCATATTGACGTAAATATATATCACATCTCGTTTTATTCTTGTGTAAGAAAATATCGGTATTTGGTGAGAACATGGGAGTGGAATACAGGGTTAACATGCATTGCTAGGTAGTTACATACCGAGTAACAGACATAAGAACAGACAGCCGTACACCATATATGGTTCTGTCGTACGTCTGTAAACTTTTCAAAAACTCCAAAGCAATAAGTAGAACTGAATCAAAGCTTTGTCACACTTATCCTCAGGGTGTCTTTATTATTCTTTATGTTTCCGTTTTTAAGAGAAGGGTTGCGTCATAACAAAACCAGTCAACTCCATCATTTTTATGAAAAATCCAAATTTAACGTTATTTTGCATATACTTTTTCATCTGAGTAAAGTTTTATGTACATGTAGTATTTTTTTTTCAAGTTTATATAACCACATGTAGACATTTACTCACTGAAAGTTAATCAATGACCAAGTTTATGCTTGAGTTGAGTCAAAAAAAATATTTTGAAAAGCGACACAAAAATGCACTCATGATTATTTAATCCACATGTAACAAACTTTTTGGTTTCTCACAGATGCCCAGTCCTTTTAACCACTCTTAAATCATTATTTTATCAACATGTAACAAACTAGTTGGTTTGTCCTAGGCGTCCAGTCCTTTCAGCCACTCTTAAATCAGCTGCGATACATATCAGTACTCAGAAAATGACAAGAGAAATGGCCAATTATAAACAAATGTTCATATCCACAGGAACAGATAAAATGTGATAAACAAATAAGATAAAACTATGTTTGACCACAACTATATACTGACCTTACAATGTTACAAATTATTTCCTGATAAAGTTTTGATATTTTCTAGTAAATTTAAGTTTTAAAAAACATTGATTTTTTTCGCTTGTTGAATTTATCCAGAAAAAACTATCGTTAATTGCTTAAAGAGAAAATGTCTATTTTTCCATACTAAGTATTTAATAAGAAATGGGGTTACGTCTTTGATACTAGTATTCGTATACCATGACAACTTTTTCTTTAAAATTATTGGATCCTGTTCGATCGAACGTAAGATACATTTATGTCCAAGATTAGGTCTAGGTAAAAAATGAAAACAACACGTTATAAATTGTATGCGTCCGAAGCGCTTTTCTGGATTTACGTTCATCAGGAACGTTCAAATCCGATATATTTGAAAGACAATGATGTATAATAACCGAAACAGTTGAAGAGATATTTGACCAAAAAGGATCTAAAAAAAAAACAACAGCCAAATCCATCTAAGGTAAATTTTGCCTGAGGGAGTTGAGACATTAATTTCATTATGATTTCTAAACGGATAATTTTAGAAAGGTTTGTTATAAATCATGTCATTACCGAAGTACTGACTACTAAGCTAAACTATGGTATTGGGCTTTAACTCTAACGAAGTAAACCAGGTGTGTGTGGACAGGATAATGATCTGCTGTGAATGCATCATATTTACTCTATCTTAATTTTCTCTATCATAGGTTCTGTGGTAATAAAGGAGTTATGTATCCACTTATTTAGTCCGAAATTGCACTGAACTAAAATCCTTAAAAGGCCGTCAAATTTTAGGGCATTCTCGGCGTATTGTATTTCTGTCCGTACTGTGTTGAGTTGTTACACAACCAAAAAATCCAACTCATTTCGACGAAAATGGATAAGGTATAAAACATATGTGATACTAAAAATTAAAAACGCAACATAAAAGTGCGCGCACGATTATTTGATTGGCATACAAACACACTGGTTGGTTTGTCCCAGGTGTCCGGTCCTTTCAGCCACTCTTAAATCAGCCGAGATACATATCAGTACTCAGAAAATGACAAGAGAAATGGCCAATTATAAACAAATGTTCATATCCACAGGAACAGATAAAATGTGATAAACAAATAAGATAAAGCTAATGTTTGACCACAGTTATATATGATGTTTGACCACAACTATATACACACCTTACAATGTTAAAAATAATGTTCGATTACAAATATGCTAACTTACAATGTTACAACATATTTTCTGATACAGCTATCACATAAATTTAGGTTCTTAAAGACACCAATGTTTTGTATTATTTCAGTAGGAAGCCGGTTAGGAAGCTATTTTAAAATGTTCAAAGAGAAAATGTTCAGTTTGCCTCAGTTAAACAGTCAATAAAAGCAATAAAGTTACGATCTTGTTTGAAAAATATAAGCATATGTATGGACGCAATGGTACTCTTATATCATGACAATTTTTCTTTCTCAAATTGTTGGTTCTTATTTTTGACATTATTGCCCATGATTTAAATTTGAAGTAATACAGTGAAGTGCGCTTCTTAATATCTTATCTCATATATGTCTAGGTGAAGAAAAAAACCAGACACATAAGATATTAGAAATATCTGGAACCCTGAACGAAGTAACTATAGTGTGCGTCGACAATTTACTCTATTACATGTCCTATGGGTATGCAGGAGTTATCCTTTAATTTAGTTTAACTGAATTCTCTGACGTCAAATTATCAAAAGTCTTCAGACTTAAGAGCATTATCGGACTAACTGAATTGATGTCCGGACGTGTTAAGTGTCTGTTGTGTTTGTAATATGAGAAGCACAACCAAAACCTCAAAATCAGTTTGACAAAATGAGTTTAAAAATGTCTCTAGTTTCCGGAGACACTACCTTTACATACATGTATCATGTTAATTACTTAAAGGCAAAATAATACCTAAAAGGAGGCTATGTTGCCAAATTATAATAGGAAGTTGACAAAATTAAAACAGATGCGAATTGGCATAGATCATAATTTCAATTCGGCCATCTGTGTCCAAAGAATTTATATGAAGTACACCTCTTGTCTCTGTTATAACCTTAGATCTAGTATCATAACTTGGATGTCTGAGATGTTCACTATAATTCAAACGAAGAGATGGGAAACTTTGAATACCACTGGAAAAACAGATGCTGGATAGGGGCAAAAATTTTCCCTTGCAACAAGCCATCAACGGATCCCTCGGAAATTGTTTTGCTATGGACCTTCAATATTCAGACCATGGTAATTTCCATACACGAGGAATCGGATCTAGAGCTCCAATTTCGACCGTACTTTGTTGCAAATTTAGAAGAAATTGCGTCCATTTTTTTTTTTTATATCGTGGGTATCCACGATGGCTACATTTATTTGAGATGATGCCTTATAAAATTTTGAACAAATAAGAAATTTTACTTTGTTCTTATAAGCAATTGTAAAGTATGACTGATCACAATATAAAATGCATCTTTTAATATAATTTTTCTGTCTACATAAGTATATTAAGTATATTTATCCAGTCTTTCTATCCACTCTTAAATCAGACGCGATACATATCAGTACTTGATAAATGACAAGTAAAGTGGTCAGCAATATGTATAAATATCCACAGGATCTCATAAAAATGTGATAAATAAATGAGATAAAGTTCATATTGAACCACAAATAACCACATACACTTTGTAAATATTACGGCACCTGCTCATATGTTACTGTGAGATAGTTATGTTGAAAATTGTATTAATTTATGTAAAAAAAAAAGAGGCGGCATATATCAAAGAGGGAATCAAACCTCATAAGTCAAAGAGAGGCTGACAAAATACAAAATCATGACGAAAAACGACGAATTGACAAACACCAGTGATAAAAAACTAAAGACAGAGCAACACAAACTCTACGAAAAACCAGTGGGGATCTCTGTTCTTTCTTGTAGAAGGGTGCCAACGTGCAACTTGCAATTACATGTGAAAAATAATTAAGCCTTTTCAAACTTTCTCTTTCGACAAAATAGTTTCTTTTAGAAGTCATGTGCCTTTATTATTATTTTTTCTACTATACTGCAACTATACTAGTATCAATATCCATAGTTTGCCTTTTATTGTCTCCAAATATAGCCATTAGAATAACAGTTCACTTGTCATTTATTATGAACCATGCACATGTAGAGTTCAACAATGTACAAAAGTCCGCAAACTGAAATTAATAAATTGGACAATTTTCCTATTGAATGTAGCAGTTCCAACCTCTACATTTAGCCTACTCGTGTTACTATACGACGCAAGCATTATATTATTTTTTTAAAATAAGATATTCAAAAATTACGACATGTTGAATGATTGCCAATGAGACAACTGTATATCAACTAGATATAATAAGATGTGGTATGAGTGCCAATGAGACAACTCTCCATCCAAGTCACAATTTGTAAAAGTAAACCATTATAGGTCAAAGTACGGCCTTCAACACGGAGCCTTGGCTCACACCGAACAGCAAGCTATAAAGGGCTCCAAAAATGACTAGTGTAAAACCATTCAAACAGAAAAAACCAACGGTCTAATCTACTAGTATATATAAAAAAACGAAAAACAAAAACACTTATGAACCACATCAACAAACGACAACCACTGAACATCAGAACAAAACTGAACTAAACTCCGAATGGCGTGGATTTAAGCAACTACGGGTCGCGGAACGGTCTTAACCAAAAAGCAAAACCCCACACCCTATAGTCAGCTATATATATAAAAGGCGCCGAAAAAATATTCAAACGAAAAAAACCAACAGCCTGATTTATGACAAAACAAGAAACGAAATGACAGCAACCAATGATAACTCTGAATTACAGGCCCTGACTTGGGAAAGGCATATATAGAATATGGCGGGGTTAAATGTTATGTTTTTAATTCATCAACATTCACACAAACCAAGGACATTGGTGTAACAGTACAACATAAGAACAAACTATAAAAATCAATTAGAAATGGCTTGACTCATCAGATTCGCACGAGGTACAAAAACAACCAATATGATGACAAAGAGCACGAAGTACCTATCTAAGATTATTCGCAGTTACTGAAAGCTACAGCAAAACAAATACAAATTAGTAAATAAAACCAAGTTCTTCCAGACAAAAGATGTGACAGTTGCATGGACAAACCCCATTTATAAAAGTCTTCATCAGGAGAAAAATAATTGATATAGTAACATGTATTCTTATCTAATGTTTCATTTCAATTTTGATGTTGTTTTGTATGATTATTATACATGATGTTTCATGTACTCCTTGACCTAAGCAGCTCCTGAGCATTGCCTTGGCATTTTTTAGTGCATGCATATAGATTTAATTTCTTACACTGAAATTTAAGCTCAATACTGATTAGGTGCTTTGGGTGTTAAGGGTTAAAGGCCGGTTGTCGCTATCAAAGTTTTCTTGTACAAGTTTCCATGGTGAAAGTTCTTGATGGAATTTTTTATAACGACAACCGTCAAAGAAAACGTTGATCAAAAACTTTTACGGACTTGGATTGAAAGAAATCTCATCCTATTTTTCTTGAAACTTGAATGCACTTGGACGGGAATTATCCAATCACAGTGCAGTTTTTTCTGTGACCAAGTTCTTTTAGGAAAAACTTTGATAGTGAAAACCGATGACTTGGACCACGTTTACCTGGTAAAATTTGTTTTATGACCATGTTTTTGATGCAAAACTTTAATAGTGAAACCTGATGACTTGGACCAAGTTAACTTTGGTAGTGACAACCGGACTTAAGTTTACACTGATATTTAAGCTCGATATTGATTTGGTACTTCGAGTGTTAGTTAGGGAAAATACATTTCCTAATCTGACAGACAAAAGACAGCCGTTTATTTACATTAAGAGACGTTAATGCCTTTATAAAGATAAGGTCAAATGTCCCCCTAAGTGTAACTTTATTTCCATACAAATAAATGATATAGAAATAAGAAGTTGTGGTATGAGTGCCAATGAAACAACACTCCATCCAAGTCACAATGTGTAAAAAGTTAACAATTATAGGTCGAAGTACGGCCTTCAACACGGGGCCTTGGCTAACAACGAACAGCAAGCTATAAAGGGCCCAAAATGACTAGTGTAATTTAAAACAAATCAAACAGGAAAACCAACGGTCTAATCTATATAAAAAACGAGAAACGAGAAACACTTAAGAACCACATCAACAAACGACAACCACTGAACAACAGGTTCTTGACTTAGGCATGCATAAATAAAGTAAGTGCTCCGTTAAATACATTGATTGGCTCAAAAAATGGTTAGTTTTGTTTTCAGCTCTCATGCAAGGATATTCATACGTCCTCCAATCCCTAACGATAATCAACTGGCAACTCCCCTAACTAACTTGTAAAGTGACAGTCGCCACAAGAAGTCGTGTTATTGGAATATGACTTTATAGTACGTGTTTCTATCGTATAATGCCAACTACTTTTGAGGTTTATTTGGCAATACGGCTATACTTAACTTGGATGAAACGATTAAGACAATGATTTAGTACATACCAAAATACGTCCACAATCTAGGTACCAATTTTCAATTGAGTAAGGTGAACATTTGTTTCATTTTAGTTAGATTTATTTGACTGGTGATGACATTGTGGATTCCATTAAAGAAGACTTTATCAAAGGGACTTTTGTTTCTTCTTGTCTGAACATGGTTACAAGAAACATTGTATGATTAATGTAAAAAGCGGTCGTCCTATTAGAATTTTGAATTAGTTGCAATTTGAATTTATTGTTGCAGTCTATTATTGTACAATTGGCTCTTGTGTCGAGAATATCAAATGTCCCTTAAATATTGTTTAGATGCGAACTGGACGCAGTGACCACATTTATTTCAATTGATAATAATCAAATAAATTTACTTAAAAACTGCTGGAAGTATCCTATTAGCCTTTCATTGTGTAGAAAATGGAATTAGATTTCAAACTAATCACCACTGCTTGTCCATATTAAAGAAAACATATGTATAATTTACTGCCATTTGAAACTTACTTCAAAAACGGATGTACTGGTCAAACGCCACGTGAATGCGGAGCTTACAATACTCGTTTTGAACTAGCCTTAAATCAGCGAGTTCTGCGCATGAGAACGGGATTCCATACCCTTATTTAGCACAGCATGGTGCCCGCTACTCAAGGTTTTGATGATTTGAAATTAGTGTCTTTTAAATTGATTCAAAAATTAAGATGACAAAAGCCACTTTTAATGGGTTTGTTGAATACAATTTTGAGACGAGGATTAATCTCCTATTTGTTGAAATTCATTTAAACTTTAGAAAATTTGAACTTTTATTTAACAATGATAAATTTATGTTTGGCCTCCGATGAAAGAGACAGAACGTGCGACCGTTATTACCCTGTCAAAGCGTCTTTGTCCATCTTCCTTAGAAGTCCGCAAGGTTGTTTTCTATTTAACACCAGAAGATTGAGAGATAAAAGAAACATTAAATTAAGCTAAGAAATCAGATAAGTTTGGTTTAAAAAAAAAATACCGGAATTATCCGGCTTGCTGAGAAAATATTCTTTTTTTTCGTATTCTCAGGCATCAACCAATGCAACCAGGTGACGGTTGTCTTTTTTTGCACATTGTTTGACAAAGATACAAACATAATTATCCTTTTATTCTTTTAAGAATTTTTTTCTTATAATTTTCTTTTATGTCATTATATAAATAACCATTGGTCATACCAGTATATTATATGTTAGTAAGTTGACACATGATTGTATATATACTGGTCAATGTTAATCACGCAACAGTAAATCTGAAGGATAATAACTATAGTTTTTGCATTGATTTGAAGCTAATCAATTTTCTGGGAGCAAGATGGAAGATAACAAGGGGACATTCGAAAACCAAAGCAAACAAAAACAAACAAAAACATGGCATAAAAAAAGCAAAAGACCATCATCAATCCACAAAACCGTAACTACACAGAAAACTACCAAGATGTACAGGAATATGACAGTTGTTTTCCATTCGCTTGATGTGTTTGAGCTTGTCATTTGATAAGAGACTTTCCGATTTGAATTTTCCTTGGAATTCGGTATGTTTTTTATTTTACTTTCTACGGTAAAAGATTCTCTGAAAAACTAATCAGATCCTATTCCGTTAATGACAACCGTCATATTCCTCGTTGCAAGTAAACATTCGATGATAAGTAATTGGGGTTTCATAAACCGGGAAAAGAACATGCAGCATTGTGGTTTCGACAAGTGAAATACATCCATTGCATTTTGATGGCGTTTGTAAAACATGATATTGACTTCAAATTTTCCATTTGGAACCCTTGATACAATAGCTTCATAATGACAACACTCGTCTATTAAAGAAATCGTAATAGGAAACACAAACCCTTGAATACTGTATCAACTTGGAGATATACATACTCTTTATGTAGGTGCTTCTGAATTGCATTTCATATAGAGTACTTTTTGAGTTCACTATTCAAATTCCAGTTAAACAACCATAGATCTTAAATTTGGATAGATCAAGAAATTTAACTATTGTTTTTTAAATTCTGAATAGAACTATCATCCGGAATAATGGCTAGATAACATTGTGAGGACATAATTTCTTTGTTGCCCACTAATACGCACGGCAGCGGGTCCAAACCCGCTTTCTTAATCGGCAAATTGAATAACATAAGATGGAGCGTATATAGACACATAACGACACCAAAAGACAAAATACATGCATCTCATTTCAGCATACGTCCTAAAAAATTAACGGTAAACATATATCATATGTTAATCTCTAAATTGCCCCGATTCTATAACATTTCTGAATAAATTATATCTGCTTAACTTGCAAAAAACGGTATTGAAACAGATCAATAGATCATTTTGGCTCTTCCTTTATCGCAAGGTTTACTTAAAATAGGAACAACATGATACGCTGTGTTTTTGCTACCCCGGAATCATGTCACACTTACATGTATTTGTTTATTAAGCAACGTAGCTTTTAACAAGAACATTCGCCTTCGAATATCCGGGAATACTCGTAGGGAAAGTACCTAGTAAAAAGCAACGTTGCTTATGGTAAACAAATTAGTCAAGAATAAATCTTAATGGATGCTTTTGTTACGGATATGAAAATTAAAAAAAAATATAATAAATCAAGGAAAGAATATAGCCAATGGTAAGTGTACGTATATGACAGTATTACTTAACAAGAAATGACAAATTGACAGCAAACAGGATTTTCTGCATTTTGAAGGTAACCATGTTATTGAACATCAGAGAGTAGCTAGTACGAATGAAATTGATGTCTTCTAATGTACAAATGTAAAAAAAAATGTATAGCGCTTTCAAGCTTGTTTGACCTGCCACGTCACAAAAGCATTGACTGAGAAGTTCCTGATTTATTGCACGGAAACGGCACAAAGTGCCAACGCCCAATATATCAAGGACCATAACTCCTTAACGACAAGAGTGAAAATCCTCAATATCGAATTTGAACTACATTTTGCTAATAGTAACAATAAATTCAAATTTAAAAAGCATTGGTTGAACGTTTCGTATAAGTTGTTGCAAGAAAACGATAGAAAGATCCATTTTATTAGCTACCAAGGACCATAACTCTGAACGATATGAGTGAAAATCGTCAGTATTGAATTTGATCAGTAACAACATATTCAAATTCGGTGCTTACGGTATTATGTTAAACTGTTGGATTTTTAAACAATTAATTATCAATGACACATTATTATTATTATTACTGCATATCCTTCCCAAGAGTTAAGGCCCATTTTCCCCTGGACTTGTTCCACTCAGATGATCAAAATCTAACAGATTTCAAATGTTTAATGGAATCTGAATATCATAAAAAGAGTCTATTATCATGTACTTAAAAATAATTTCAACAATTAATTTTACATATTTCCATAAAATAAAAAAGGTATCAAGCGCTAAACGTTGCTATTGAAGGCATTTTGATACTTAATTGCAAATTTTACATGTTATTGTGAAATTTTCAATCGTAGGACACCGCTAACCAAAATGAAAAAAAAATGTACCTAAAAGACAATAAATAGCTTTACATCTATTATGATAATTTTGGTTTTGTTTCTATTTAAAACATTTTTGGATAAATACTCAAAATTGCCATAATCTATCAAAATTGTAGTATTGAGCTATCTATAGAGCTATGAATATAAGCAAAGGCTAGAAGACTAGCGTGAAATAAATTTAGAGGTAAATGGCAGAGGCAGATTAAGGGGGCAGGGGCCCGGGCCCCCCTTTTGTGGGAAATAGTTGGTTCTTATTTAGGGAATCACTGAAGCATTACTGGAGCGGGCCCCCTCTTATGGCAGTTAGTGGGCCCCCTTATGAAAATTTTTGATCCGACACTGATTGGCCCAACCTCAAATTATAATTACGATATATATTCACTAACTCCGTTTATATTAAAGTGGGCTTGATTTACAGAACAATATTTACATTTTTTCTAAAATTTGTTTTTCCGTTGACATTTCCTTTATATCAGAATACAAATTGCACGATCTGTATGGCTTCATTTTTACGTAATGGTTCTTAAAACACGAATTTATTGTCAATATTATATACCATTATTAACTGAACAAATTCCAAGTCATATTTTGCATTCAGTTCTATGCCTTTATTGTGATTTACTTTGGTCCCAAAGCCTCGTTTGTGAATACACCCACGAGCAAACGGGTAAAGCAGACCTTTGACATTGCAAGTGGCAGACACTGCTGTTTCACAATTACGGTGTTAAGGTTGCTTATTGATAACTCTAAGAAACAGCAACTTTATCGCTTAAGTTGTATCATAAAGAACTTATTTTGTTGTTATACCATTACCACGGGGGCACCTGCTTGCAACAAGAGCCCGCTTAAATACACTTTATAAAATAGCATAAAGGAGAGTGTTGTTTTCGACTGATCGCCTGATAACCTTCTGAACAAAATGAATGACCCCTTGCAATCGTCAAGAGGCACTTGAATATTTAAGTACGACCAATTAAATTTAATCCTCTGGCTGTTGGTATACAGCTTATATTTTTGTGTTTAAAACCGAATAAACGTTTCTTTATACATAAAACAAGTTTTATTTGATATAAATATGAGCGTAACTGCTTAGCTGATGTATTGAATCCACCCTTTTATTTAGATAAATGATCAGGTCCTCACGATCGAAGTCTTTTGTAATTTTGACTAACAACGTTTAACTGGTCTTTAAGGCTTTGTAATAGTGCATCCTATACGCTGCAATGCCATCTTTCATTTCAGTGAAAAAAGGATAGATCATATTAAATAGTTAACAAAACGTTTCGGATTAAATTTATTAGGCTTACATGGTTTTATTGTAAAATCTTCATTAATAAAAATCTAAAATAATTCTTAAAAATACTACTTAACTGTCAAAATATAAAAAATGGATTGAAAGTGCTTTAAGGTCTATAAAACAAATCGGTTAGGTTTATCATGGAAGTATTATATTGATATATCAATATAATACTTCCATGGGTTTATATAGAAAAAAAAATATTTAAAAGATTGTTAAGTAAATCATTCTACACACTAAACCGTGAATAGATAAAAATAATAAAAGGAACTAATAAAAAGACCATGTGAAACACTCTACTAGAAAAGGCTTGAAACACTTATTTAAAACATTTTGAAATTGTCTTGTAAAATGCTTAATTAGGTCTTTCCACTTTTCTGTGGAAAGACCTATTGTTTTTGTTCTGATTATTATTATTATTTTCTTCCGCCAAATTTTATTCTCGCGTAACATTTTTGTTTCGCAATATGTCACTAAGATATTTCTTATATAGTATCATACAGTTTATGCGCTTTTTATTTTCACCCATTCTAAGCCGAACAATTTTCTTTGTAAGAGTTATCTCCCCAAACACTGTTTTCCTTGTGACTACATCTACTCCGTAACGGCAAAAGAAAGCGACAAATTTATTTTTTAAAATTGCTCGTTATATCCTTCGCATGATTTGTCCTATTTTGACCGAAGCGATATGAACACTCCATATGAGAGTTATTTCCCCTTATGCATGTGATATAAGTAATATGCATTTCTAACTGGTAAACCATAAGTGATAGAGACCTAGGGTCTTTTGATTTGAGGTCCTTGGTCCAAAAAATTAAAATTAGATCAAGGTCAAAGGTCGAGGTCACATTCTAAATTTTGATTTTGGCTTATTTTCACTTACTTCCAAAAACCGTACAAGATATCGACAAAATATTTTTACTAAATTGTAAGTTGCGACATGTCGTAACAAATGAATTTTGGTTGAAAGGGTACGTTGACCGTAAAAGAGAGTTTTCTCCCTTTTTATATTCAAAATTACATGTATGGTGGTATAACTCATTTACCAAGCATAATAAAGACCTAGGGTAATATGATTAAAGGTCCTTGGTGTATGACCTTGAAATTTAGCTCAAGGTCAAAGTTAAATTTGATGTTCTAGATTTTGACCTTTGTTTTAACTTCATATTTAAACACGATAAAGCCATTGGACTTTTTTTATTAGGTTGCAATTTACATGACCTTGAAAAGTCAACCGGAAGTGACCTTGTGTAAACCGGAAATAGCTTTGTTTTGTAGTTATTTGATGTAAAGTGTATTGAACAAAATATTTTTGGAATCAGTATCAAGTAAACTATCAAATAAAAGCAGAAGTGACATATTTCAAACCGGAAGTAACAATTTATCTCCTTTATTTAGAAAAAAATGTATAGAAACCATATATTTTTGGAATCAGTTTACAATAAGCTATCATTTGACGCTGGATATGATATTTCAAACTGAATTTTCATAGTTCTATTTCAAAATTGATCTGTATGGGTGGAAAGACCTTCAATTGTTCTCTGAACAATTGGTTTTTAATTGTATATACATTTGTTTATATAAACAAGTCTAAATTGAAAACAACGTTCAAACCTTTGATTGCGTTGGATAAAGACCGCAATTTTTATACGTGTGCATGCAAAATAAATTTCGTTGTAGAAGGGTCTAAATACAGCACAAACAACATATTCCAAAAGACCAAAAAAGTGACAAAGTATATTTTAACAAAACGCATTTGACTAGCAGGTCGAACAACGGATGTTCTTAAACCCTGCTGACTGCCATTGGCGATTGCCAAATAAAATGACCACCAGATGTAACAAAATGGATCTAATTATTAATTTATACCAAACAGAAAACAATAAACTTGCGGAAAAGATGGTATGCCGCAAACATGAGGTGCAAAAATTTGTGCACCATATCCGGATTTCGACAATGAATGTCTCTTCAGTGATGTTAGGAATCCAAACAGTATTTGGATGGCCATATAATTTACCTCAATTTAGGATAGACTCTTGAATTTTGAAAGAGTCAAAATAGGATATATATGAACAATTGCTAGAGAAATGTTCTAATTTAGGTATAATAACTGCATTTCACCATTTAGGTGATTGCAGCTATTGTAAGGATTAAATTTGGGGAAAGACTATTATGTTTCAAGGGTGATAAAAAGAAGACGAAAATTTAAGTTCGGAAACTGTTACATTTGTAAATGCTATAATGAGCTTGACTTTTCAATACCTAAAAGTGAATTTGCTGCTTTAAGAAGAACATTTTGCAGTCTTAGAACACAGTGCAAACAACATGATAAGAGTAAGAGGGACGGTTGGGTACATTAGATGCATATTCAATGTCGCATTGTGAGTAGTTGTAGCTCTCTTTAGATCTAGATGAGTGTAAGTTGGCTTTCTTCAAGTTTATAGTTGATCTTTTGAAATATACCCATTAAATTAATCAGCAATCTTTAGCAGGCTATTCTCTCTTCTTCCCACATTCGTTTAGGTAGCATATAGCCTTTAGTAGATGGACTTGTAAAAAATTGAATTCACTCAAAGAAAAGGATGTGTAGCAAGTATTATCATAATGGTATGATAGTTGTGTCTTTTTCTGTTTTACTGTACTTTTGTGACCGTCTTCAGCTTTCTCCATGCTCTAGGTGATAAACTATATCTCGAAGAATGTTTTATTTCATAACGTAAGATCCCGTGTTCATAGATTTTTGCATGTTTGGATTTGAGTCACCAAATTGAATTATTATAAGTACCCAAAATTGATTTATCTTGCTTACATGATTAAAAGTGTATTATCCTTACTTATCAATTTACTGTGAAAAATGTATAACAATGATTGTACTCACAAAATTATCTCTGTAAATCAAACTTAATAGGTAATTGAAAATTAGCAGATGAAGTAAAGATATACAAGATGATGAGCCATCTTATTTGAAACTCGAAACTTACAACACAGGGACAAATTTTAAGTCCATACACCTGCTACATTCTCCAGAATAACAAATTGTTTTAATAGTCGAGAATTTATTTCATCTAAAATATATTGGAAATACGATAGGGAGTTCAGGGAAACAGTCAAAATGAAATTCTACATAAACACCAAATTGTTAAAGTTTCTGATTTCAAAAAGAACTGGACATAAACAAGCCATTTAGGTATGTAAGATTGCAGACTTTTGTAAAGATGTTACTTGCTACCCCCGATAATTCAAAATGACTGAATTTGTTGCATACATAATTTTCATTATTTTGGGGAGTTAGGTCGATCGATCCAAGTCGTACCGTGTATATTCACACCGAAGAAAAAAAAATAAGAATAACGTGAATTCTCAAAATCGTTATCATAATAGATGAAAGTTGTGTTTTGGCTTTTAGTATTGGACAACTCGGTTAAAGTTCTCTATGCATGATTCTAAACTATTTTGAAACGTGCAGTAATGAAATAACAAATGTATACATTTTACGGATGAGAAGCCAGGCTCTTTTTTTACTTCTTTACTTCCTTGAAACAATCATTCTCTTATTTCATAATTTAAGGGACTTTAATGGGTCTTTAATGGTTTTAATAGCAAAATTTCTTAGGGTTATCAAGTCTTCCTCTTCTTCATTTAAGTCAAATGCAAACTAAATGTGTCGGGATAACACGAATTCCCCGACCGCTTCCTTACTTCCAAGGACCGTGATACCTTGAAAAATATATAGGTCATCCGAAACGAAAAAACAAATTTGATTTGTAACTTGCCATTTACATATCAACGAGAACTCGGCTCAATACTTGTCGAAATGTAATAAAATAATATTGCTATGCCGTGTAGCGAAATGTCCTCCGCTGCTGAAAAATGAGGAATAAAACTGTGTGTGCATGCAGTATAGAGTTGTACAGCAGGAACGTATAAATTACATCATAAAGTGACTTTCGAGCTTTTGTGCTTGTTGCTGTTAATCTCATCATTTCAACGCCGGATGTTTCTAAAAAATAAGCAATAGGCCAAACGGTTTTCCTCGTGAAACGAGTCAAGTAATGGTCAAAGTCCCATATCTCCGTTTAAATGATCGAATCAAAATGACAGTACAATATTGACAACTAAAAATTATTGCAAAGAATCCTACCAAGTATGAAATCTTTCTGTCAAACCGTCTCATAGGAGTTGCATTCACAAGGTGTCGTTTTGGTAGGATAGTCCAAAAAAAAAGTCCAAGTCCAAAAACTTCAGTAAAAACTATCGAATGAAAATGACGGTACAACATAGCCAACTATACATAGTGACAGAATGCTACCAAGTATCAGTTTTCTGTTTCATTGTGGTAGGGTGGTAAAATAAAAGTCGAAATCCCATTACTCTCGTAAAAATTGCCAAATCAAATGACGGTATACAAGATGGTAAACTACACATGATGGCAAACAATCCTTCAAGTACATGAGACTTTTCTGTGAAAGAGTGTCGGAGCAGTTGCGTTCACAAGGTGTCATACTGGTATGATATGATAGTATAAAAAGTCCAATAACTCCCGTTAAGATGGTTAAACTAAGATTAAGGTGAAGTATGACCAACAACAAATTATTGCAAACAATCCTGTGCATGCTGGATGAGAGATTTGTAAAATGTGTCAAATGAGTTTTGTTCACAAAGTGTCATTGAGGTGCGATAGTCCAATAAAAGTCAAAGTCCCATAACTGTACAACAGGTGGAATCAGAATGACGGTAAAGTATGGTCAAGAGAATATGATGACAAATAAGCACGCTTTCTCTCAAACGGTCTCTGGGCATTTTTCTGCTTCGGACGGACGGACAAACGAACGAACGCAGGAAGACTATTACAATATCCGCCACAGCGCGAGGTCTGGGGACAAAAACGCATGACATCTGACCAACATCTGTAATTGTTTTATCTAGGATCTGTGGTCTATTGTATATACATTGTTAGAAATGATGCCATAGATGAAGAAAAGCACTCGTTATTTTGGGTTAAAGCTGTGCTGTTAACAATTCTTCAACATGTTTAATGTTATGTTCAAAGTCCTGTAGCAGATAAATACTTTTAGAGGAACAATTAAAAAAAATAAGAGATGATAGGAAAGTTCTGGGAATAAAACGAAACAGACGTTTCTGATAGGTCTTTAACATCTTGCTCAGCCATTGTCTGCATGGTATATGATATACCAGCAGTACATCATTTCTAATTGTGTGAGTAATATTAGATTTCTTTCTTTTCCTTTTTTCTGTTGAGGACAATTTAACAGATTCTACTGCTTTTTGGCTAGTGGCCTTTGTCCTTCAAAAATAATAAGTAGTAATTTGGTCCTTGTGTCCATCTCTGTCAAGTAATAAAATATTTATGACGATCTGTTTTTTTCATCAATGATTTTATCGTTTCATAAACCATATTAATTTCAAAAACATAGAAGAACTCATCGACTTTTTCTATTAATCAAAATGACACTGATTTGAGTTTTACACCTGAAGATTTAAATCTACTGTTTTTAAATTGCTAAATGACCACTGACCATTGTATGATAAATTCGGACACTAGAATTGATCTGACACCTTTGTAAACTTTAATTGAAATCAGATTTCTAATTAGATAATTTTAAAAGTGAATGCTGCAGAAGTTTAAAAAAAATAACTTATTAACATAACTTGATAAATATGTCACTAGAGGCGGTCAGCTATAAAAATCTGGTCATCTTTAATCACCGGAAATCGATCAACTCCTTTAATATGCTGCCCCTGCTCGTGACCCGTGCTTGAATTATCGGATCATCATCGGCTGAAATATCAGTATTGTCTCCGAGTTGACTCGTCAAGACAACAGAACATAAACGGCTGTTTCGGTCGTTTTTAATGTCCAGTGATGGTTAATTTGAGAAAGTTTTAACATGAAAGAGTTTTGCAACATAATTCCATTTCATTGTATTTGAGCTTGAATAATTTCTTACAAAAACGGGAATCTTTTCCGATTATTACTGTTCCGAAAAACTACCGCTAAAAGATCATAAAATGGATTTCTAACATCTAAAGAATAAAAGGGGTCTTTTGACAATAGCTATTATATCAGTTGTTAACAATGTCTTTAAAGCTGTTAATATAAAGATGGGGAGGAATTTTCACGAAGTAAATTTACTACATCAAAGTTCACCGGACCATTTACTAAATTTTCTTCCCTTTTATAACACCTTCATCCGCATACATTAGAACTGAATTTGACTATAAAGAATTTTATATCATTGCTTTAATCCTTATGTTACCCTTCTTTGTAATCATGTCCGAGATTAATATCAAACATATTAAACATTGTGGGAGGGGTTAGAGCGAATAAGTGATCCCCAAATGTCTAGTCCAGTCGTTAATACTTTTTAGAAATTGTTGAACCAAATACATTAAGAACTTCCGAAATGTCAAGATAATGCCATATCAAGCCACTGCAAATTAGAGAGGATTAAAATCTATTAAATATACATTATTTTTCATGACATTTTAATTTGAAATCGAATTTTAAATAGTTTTTGATTTTGCTGTCGTTCAAATGAAACATTTAGCAAAAATCATTTCCGTTTCTAAATTGAAGAAGTTTATTAGAAATTCGGGGTTTTTGAATTTACATGTATATTGCTCAAGTGTTTCTCTTTTGTGTGTATGAGCTTTTTGCCTTTTAACAATCTTATTCTTATGAAAGTTGGTATATATGTTAAAATGAATTCGTAACGTAATGGATTTGGTCAAATCTAAGAAATATTCAGTGATTTTGTGAAATTCCTTAAATTATTGGGGGTGATATAAAATCATTAAAATTTTGATACGGATTTTTTTTAAATCACTCATTAGATGTTTAAACCAAATATGTATCAGAAATTTGGATTGTGATTAAATATTTGACACAGCATAGGTTTCTGACACAGAGTTTATTTTCTAATATGAAAAATTACGTTTGAACTTTTTAAATTTCAAACAGCCTTTTAGCGGTTGATTATTTTATAGTGATTATGTTATGTGCACAAACTATCGTATTCAGTGTTGCAAAATAGGCTTTGAATGACGTCTACTGTTAAACAATTGCCATGCATTACGTTTATACCCATGCCATATTCTGTTCACCGTTATTTGGTCCAATATAATCCACATTTTGAAAGGAAAAAAACCTTATTCAACACAAATGGTATTTCACATTTGGGAAAATCTCACACGTCACTGCAAGTTCAAGAAGACTTCTAGCACCGTTTTGAGAGTAACTCTTTGCTTTGTCTGTGCATTAAATTACATAGCTACAAGGTTATATCAGAGACATATATACATATGTGTATATATGTCTCTGGTTATATCAAACAAATGGTCCTGTTCCGCAACAGCAAACCCGGGGGTTATTTTGTATACGTTCCGAAATTAGTATTCCGGTATCACTTCCGGGGCGTTCGACTTGCATCATAATCTATAATGAGCAAAGAAGTCTAGCACACATTGTCAAATAGGCCAACAATCTCATATCAATATACAGAAATACTGGAATCATTTTGACTTACACAGTTGACACATCCATATATTTGTTATAAAACTTGGTAGGAAATAAGGTATATGAATGGAGGAAATAATTCAAGCGAACTGCATATCAGTATTCTTAATAAAAACAAACTGACAATAAAATTATAAAGATTCTGATTCAGACGAGTGTACAATATCTGACATCTTCATCGGTCAAATTGTGTATTTATCACTATTTTTCACATTTCCACATTGCAAAACTGCATAAATCTATTTATGAAACTTTATAAAATAAAGAAAATAATCTGATCTTTTGACAGAACTTTAAGTGCTTCCTTGCAATTTTAGATTATGCATCTTAATTGTTTCAGAGATTATGTTGGAATCAAAGGGTATGTCTTAATAAAGCATATTTGACGTTCTCAAACAAGATATTTGTGTATATAATTTGGCCATTTTTTCCAAATCAATCTGTTAACAAAACTGAACTTATTCTTAAAATGTCTTCATTAGAATGAGAGATTTATGTCTTCCTAAAGAATGTATAAATCAAACATTTCAATACTTTACTGGCTGCATGAGAAGGAGGACATCAAATTGATACCACATCTAAGTATAGTAATTGTTCTGAATCCATAGGGTTCCAACTTGTGACCTCAAGAAGATTTTGTGCGCCTTGATATCATCATTTTATTTTGTCTTTTTACATTTATTTATTCATTAGTTCATTTATTCACACGAACGCCATGTTAATATCGCCTTTCAATTTTTTCTAAACTTTACAGTGTCACAATTTAGGTGTGGACTGGCTTCGAGATTGTATCAATATTTAAAAGGCCCATTGTTACTATCAAAGTTTTCTTGTACAAGTTTTCTTGGTCAAAGTTTTTGATGTTTTTTTTATAGTGACAACCGTCAAAGAAAACTTTGATCAAAAACTTTGAAGGACTTGGATGGAATAGAATCTCATCCATTTTTCTTGAAACTTGGATGGTCTTTGGACGGAAATTATCTAATCGCAATGCAGTTTTTTTCTTAGACCAAGTTTGAAAAACTTTGATAGTGACAACCGATGACTTAGACCAAGTTTAGCTGGTCAAAGAAAACTTTGACCAAGTATACTTTGATAGTTAAAACCGGGTTTAAAAGTCGTATTTCAGAGTATAGTTTATATCTCGTCCTATATAATTTGCCTTTTTGATTTATTTTTGTACGAAGTATGTCCTACATTTGTATATGCTTTATCTTAATTTATATAAACATGGAAAATAACATGCCCTAAAATAAGACAGAGCGTTGTTTAAAATAACATAATGTAAATGCTACATAAGTTGATATATGACTACATGTATAAATAAACTATCTACTTGCATTATAAGGCACTACAGAGTCCTGATTTTATTTACCATTAGCGTTATTAAGCAACTAAGATGAGGTCCATATACACTTCTGATTCAAACATAGAAAATTTATAACGTCTTATCTTACTCAATATATTGACATAGCTAAGTCGTGGTTACGAATAAGCTTAGTCGTTCAAAAGAGATAGCAAAGCTCACTATGCGGTATGGGTTTTGCTCATTGTTGATTACTTCTATGTCATTTGGTCTCTGGTAAAACATAAAAAAAAACATATGATCTTCAGACGCACCTTTCAATTGATTTGTTGCCATTGGACGTTAAACAACCAACAATCAATCAATTTATTTGTAGAATAGGCCTTTCATCATCATCAATTTTCCGTTGATGGTGGTATATTGAATTGATAAGATTGGTTGTTTGTTGCTTAAATTCAAACGAGGAGTATTTCATGCATATTCACGCAGATAAAAAAAATAAACTATAAATTGATTTGTTAAGTTCTAGAAGTTGGTCGGGCGGGCTGAATAGGGTGCAATTTAGGATTGATACTGTAAAAAATGGGTATATTGTGTTGGTGGCAGAAATTTGCCTCGCAATAAATCACATTTTTAAACTATTCTTGGAGATTCCGTGCTAACCTCTAATATGGAGCTTCAGATTAACTTTCACATCCCGACCGGACGTGACTACGTATTTATACATCCCACAAACGGACAACCCGTCACCACTCGTCTGACTGCAGAGGAAAGTCTAGGTAACCAACCATATGTCTATACCCCATTCAACCGTGAGGAACCAATAACATAAATTAGTAATGCATGTTTATACATTATTTAAACTTCTATAATATTGGTTGAAAGTTATCTTATAAAAAGTTCCGAAATGAAAATAAGTTTTTATCAATAATGATATTTACACAGTGATTAAGTGTACTTTTATTCTATTGGCATTTCATTTAAAAAAAAACAAATCTGTGATTAATATTAATTGGTTAACTAACCTGTTCAAACACAAAAACATGCATTTGTACATCTAATTTTGTATAAAGAGATGTTAATTATTGCTCTTAAACTTTTGATAACTTTCCAACATTGATATATATTTTTTTCAAAAATCAACTAAGAAAAATACATTTTTTGAACATGCGCACATTGAGAGTCAAGCATGTCATTTTTATACAGACTTATAGGAGTCCTGTTAGCTTAAAACGTGTCTATGAAGGACATTACAGATTACGACATTATGAATAATACAGAGCAATTATATCTTTCTTAAAATCAGATTTAAACATTGAGATGTTTGTGACGAAATTAATGAAAATTTAATTTAAACTTGAAGAAACCTGGGACATAATATCATATAGAAATAGACCTTATGCAAATGAATATCAATACACCTGTTAACTTATTTCGGGTTGAAAAAATCTCTATGCCAAGTCTGTAACTGTTTGAAAATTGAGTTGATATAAGAACCCATCAAAACAGACCAAAATTCATCTTTTACTTCGTATTTAATTAAATTGTAATACGAATGTTCCAAAATCAATCAAAGTCTTATGCATGTACATGTATACGTACACTTGCTTAAGATCGATTTCTATCCGACGCAGCTCATATATTGACGTTAGTATAATAGTCCCAGAAGAAACATAACACAAATCTGTACTCAATATCAACTGGGACTATTATACTAGTCCCAGATATCAATGAAATGTTAAAGAAATAAGGGTTAGGTTATTGAGACACCAACCTAACAATACAAATAACAAAATAAATAACATATTAAGACAACTACTGATGAGGTTCCTGACTTAAAAACATACTATAAAAAATTATTTTATAACACTTATTTTCTTATCGCCCTGTATTTTTCATTGTTGACATATTTCTTTTTATTTTTTAGTGATTAAGATTATAACACAATGTTGACTGTTGTTTCCCAATTTTTGACATTTTTACTTATTATGTCTGTTTGTTTTACTCACACATTGTCAATATAATGGAATTCTATGTGACTGTCATAAAAGTGAGAGGTTTAGCTAGCTATAAAACCAGGTTTCTACACAAGGAAATGCCTGTTCCAAGTCAGGAATATGACAGTTGTTTTCCATTCGTTTGACGTGTTTGAGCTTTTGATTTTGTCATTTGACAAAGGACTTTCCGTTTTGAATTTTCCTTTGAGTTCGGAATTTTTGTTATTTTACTTTTTATTTATTATAATTAAGTTATGATGGTTTTCAGTTTATAATTTAAATGTTTTAATTAGATAAAAGAACAAAAAATATTTCTTTTAAACAAAATTTGAATTAGTCAGTCCTCTTCTCTAGTATTTAGAGCATTTCTAAACAAATCATTGAATCATTTTAATATTTAAGATAATTTTTCGAATCCTGAACAACTTAATTCTGTTTGACTTAAAATGGGATTCCATCGAACATTTCTTTTCTATTGCTTATTTATCCATGGAATTTGGTGATTGAATGAAGAAATTAGGCCCGATTACTAAATTTGTCGCCATATCCTCGCCAATTTTTCAATTATACAAAGAACCTGTCAGTTTTGACAGCAAGAGTCATTGTAACTTTCAACTGTTATTTAATGCGACAAAAGATTTCCTGCAATAAAAATTACTTCCCTTTGATCAAATAATGCTAATATAATCCGTCACGTGATTGGTCAATTTTCTTGTAAATTCCAATGCATACAATTGAATGTAAATTTGTTCAGTGATATCTAGTATCTCGTTGAATGTGTACACGTGCCCAAAACAGCGGGTAATTGCCATCTTCCCTGTGGGAAAACTCCTCCTTTTATAATATTTACAATGCTTCGATTACAATTTAAACATTTGCAAACGATAAGCTAGAAAGTTTCACACAAAATGAAGAAAGGTCCTTATGGGTTAATTCAAATGTAAATGTAAATATTTCACTTGATAGAAATCTTTATAGTTTATTTTTCTGGTTTTTAGAATTCATCTTAATACTTAAATTCAATATTAGTAGTTCTCTTGCGATTTTACTGGCATGCCAATTACAAGTTGTATATCAAACCTCGTGACCAGCCTCGGTATCGTGTGTCGATCCCATACTCTTGGTTTGAACAGATTTAGTTAAAATTTCTTTTGGTATGTCAATCTTTTGTCTTCTGTCGTGGGAAAATAACTCAAGTGAATAGAAAAGACAGTTTTAAACGTTAAAATTATTGTAAAACAAATTTAACTGAAGTTAAATGCCTGCATCCATCTGCTTAGAAGAAAGTTTACTTAAACTTCAATGATTTTGTATAATTGTTTAGGCTCTTCACAACGCAGTTCATCAAATTATTTAACCTTTTGATTTCAACGACTCATTACATTCGAGATAAACAGATATGTTATTAGATGTAAGAAAACTCTTAACGTTACGGCTAATATAATTCTAACACAAGGGGACGTAATCAGATACATATTTTTTGTAGCAATCTGTTTCGATCCGAAGCCTTACTTTTAATCGGCAAAGATATCATAGCAAAACTTTAAATACAATTTAATATTGGATCATTAAACGTTATAATCGATGCGAATAACATCCACAAAACAAAATGTAATAACGCATTTCACTGCATGTATATGTGATCTGTTTATTGCCTTTCAAAAAAAATGTCTAAAATGGTTGACGCAAATCAGAGAAAATCGCATATTGCTATTAAAAAGTTAAAAAGAATATTCCAACGTTTGAAATGTTTAAATAAATTTTTATTTATAACCACAACATGTGCAGCAGAAAACAAGTTGTTTTGAGTGAAACTCCCGGATTTCTTTCGGGGTTCGCGTTCCTCAATCTATAGTTTTCTCCGTAGTTTTTTGTGGATTAGTTCGTTTTTTTGGTGGTTTTTCGTTTTTTGCCATGTGGTTCCCAATTTTTTCTTCAACTTATGAGTTTTGTCCCGTAGGTAATTTCCCGCCTCTTTTTCTTGTCCATGATAACCGAAATTAGAAATATTTGATAAAATTCTATAATTAAAGATACAATGCTGAAAGTTTTTTTTTATCATAATTTAGTGCTTTGGGAATGGGGGAGGGGGTGGGTGTTATAAAATTTGATTTGAAATGAAAAATATTTTTTTACATTTAAAAGTATGCACTTTTTTTTGACTGTCAAAATTAAAAAATAAAACAAATATTTAATTACTGTCACATTTTACTATAAAAATATATATTTTCCGTATCTTAATTGATAAACAGTTACTACTAGGTGTTTTAGAATGAATGTAAAAAAAAAAACAAAATAGACTATTTTAACCATCGGCTTTGAAAATTAAAGGAAATGTATGTTCTAGTTGAATTCAAAACATATATCTTATTCATTGGTGATGTTGAAAATGGACAGAAATATTATCAGTGGTAGAAAAAACATTATAACTTATACATTGCAACAATCAGCAATGTTAAGAGACCTTACTAGGAATTCGTAAAACTAACGCCATTTTAGTGGCGGAAGAGATTTCCTTCAAATCAGAGTAGGAGGGGAAACGATTTTTACAAGCTAAAAATGAAGAAAAAAAACCCTTTTAAAGAATTAACCGATATATGGAAATTAAGTAAAGATACAGAATTTAATTAAGATTTGCCTCAGGTATTTTATTTAATTTGAACTGAAAATTGTGGCATAGCCTTGCCCTACCGGCCCACATGAGATTGGACTGTTGGGAGATTTTCAACTTTGTTGCGGTGTTTATGACCATGAGTTGGTTTGTTTCTGAAACTAATGAGCTGTAATCAGTGAAAGGTATTTTATAAAATTATTTTAAGCAATGCGCATTTTTAATATTAATTGTCCATTTTAAAGTAGTCTAATGTTGAATTTTCCTTAATAATTTTGCTGAGACGAGAAGGCTGCTCGGGTTGAAGATATAAAAGGTCACCCTACTGTTTCAGTGCGACCTTAACGACTCCAGCAAATCAAAAATCACTTAAGAGGGATTATTATTTGAAACTGGACAAGGCTTCTTAAGATTTAAAGTGGGTGGCAGTATTCACAATAATAAGGGTTTCTCTCAAAAATCATTTTAATACTGAAAAATAAAACTCTTTAAGAAATCCCATGCTGGTTTTGTCGCTGACCGTTATTAGACATGCATGTTTAAACTGTTATGATTATTAAAATATTAGAAAATCTGAATAATGACCCTCTTAGAAAAGCAGACGATTGTTATTATCAAATGAAAGGGAAATAAATCTCTTTGACGCTAGACCAATTCTAAACCAATATAAATTTGATATTAAAAATTAAAGTGTCAATATAGTAAACAAACTAATCCGTTATATTTTTTCTTTCTGAATAGAATATCACAGTTTGTCGAGTCAAAAAACCGCGAATTTGACCCACAGGTTAAATTGAAGGCAATTTTTGTCAATTGTCAGCATTATATGCATTTGCTTGATTAAAGAATCAAAATAAGACTATTTCGCATGTTTTCTACCCCTATGACAAATGGTCAAAAAGGTTTATAATGGGATGCTGTCCAATTTCATTTCTTTATCCTAAATCGGTAATTCGGAAACATTACCCCGTTTTGTATAGGAAAACTGCATAATAAATTTCCCCCCATTTTCTTTCATTATACTATGCCCTGCTGTTATATCGACAATAACCAAAGCTTTAGACAACAATATCTCTTTCAGGACCGTTGCATAACTGTCAACATGGTAATTAACTTTGATGGGTAAGGTGTCCGTGATCATCATTCTGGTCTTTATACAGATCTTTGAGCACGCTGTTTCTTTCATTTTGAATCGTTTCTCCATATGTTCTTCATGGGAAATCATTTGTCTAATGCTGTCCCTATAGGCTATAATGTTATACACAGCTAGTATGTGTTTTAGAAAAGATTAAAAGGTAACGAAATTTTTATTAATAATTAAGATGTCGCGTGGTGAAATTTTTTAAAACTATTAAATCAATTTATTATATATCAGTTTTTACACTAAATACAAACAAATTAACAACAATTCAGTCTGTGATTATTTAACAAAAAAAAAGTGTTTTATTGGTCATTTAGTTCATTTGATAGACAAAGTTGATGATATATAATCAAGTTTATAATTTTTTATCACAAAAAAAGTTGTATTTCCTTAATTTGAAAATCTTCTGTTTCACAAGGAAAACTGTGTATAGAAAATCATGGAACTATAATGAACAATTATTAATTAAAGATTTTTCTTTTCTTTATTTTTTGGTTTCAAAGAAAAACAGTATATTATTTGTATAACAAACAATTGTCAAGTAATGGATTCGGATCCCACTTAGTTGCTACTCCGTGGCAATGTTTTTTTGTAAATACATGTACTCTCAATTTTATCTTAAAGATACAAATATTTGACTTAGATAGTTCAACCTTATTGAACAATGTGTTGAAACCTTAATAAACACAGGATATAGCGTTTTTTGTTTGTTTGTGAGTTTCTTTATTTCATGTAAATTATATAACATTCTAATGTTTTAATCAGTTTAGTATGATATCTTTCATTATTTTTCAAAATATTTGAATACATGAACAAGTATATCCACTTGCAATCTTACATCTTGACGACATTTAAATTGGCATGGCAAAAGGTCATTCATATTTGTTTTACAAATTAAGGATACCAAAGATACTGTTAAATCGGTTTCAGATCTTGACGCATATCTAGAAATTGACAACGACGGTGGACTGAGAACTAAACTTAATGACTAAAGAGATGATTTTAAGTTTTCCATTGTGAAGTTTACATTTTTATGTAGTAACATTAAAACATCACATTCCTATGGTGTACATGTTTCCAAGTTGATGCAAGCGCTTGTGTTTATCATCATGTTTCCTTTAAATATGACTGCTGCTTATAAGGAAGCTACTAAACAGGGATTTTTCGAGGAAAAGATGGTAAAGTTTCACGGATGCAATTATGATTTGGTTGTCAGCTGTATAATATTCGTTTCAAAGATGACCGCAGATATGTTCCACTTGTTGCCACGATCCCATCCTCCTTTCCACATTTATGACATCGACGTTCGAATGCGATATTTTTTTCCGAAATTTTATTTATTATAAAATAACGGGGGCTAGTGTTGGAGTAAGAATTATTAAATTTTCACTCTCAATTAACGGTTCTGGTTTGTATTGCTCAATCTACAGTTTTCTTTGTTATGTTTTATTGACCAGTGAATATCTGATGTTCGTCTTTTTCTTTTAGTCGTGAAGGTGTCAGTTTTTCCCCTGCTAAAAAGTTTCTGATGGCCCTCTTGGTGCATTTTCCGGTACTTTTCACACAAAATTAGACCTTCAAATGTGTCTATGTATTGTTTCCTTTTCTTTTTTTTTCTCATTTTTTGTGAGGGGAGTTAAAGATATCTTGTATATTCAATTAAGGGTCTGTACTTATTGTCAAAGGTCTCGTTGTAATAATTTGTAAAAATATGTTGGATTCTATTGGTCTTTGTCGGATACTCTTAAATGGCAATCTGAATAGATATCCTTGCCAGAGTGGGATGCATAAATACGCAAACACGTCTAGTCAAAATGGGATGTCAAATCCGTTGCCTTTTGTAGAGAAATTGCGCATGCAGCAACTCTTTGGTGTATCCGTAGACGGCCTGTTGCACGACGGTGGCCATATTGTAAATGCTTACATATTACTTCAATCTACAGTTTTAAAAGATTAATTTTGAGTAATTATCATATCTTCTTTTTAATAAAGGACATTCTTAACCAAACCAAAATTTTTTATCGGAAATAGAGCTATACATGTTTGTTACAGATATCATTCAATACAAAATTATACAAAAACGTAAAAAGTTGAAATTAAAGTCTTAAGCATGTCGCTAAATAGCATTCTTTATTTCAGGATTTAGGTAAAATGTTGGTATTTCTTAAATTATATCAATTAGACTCTTTGGTAATCAAATTCCATTAGGCTTCGTCAATCTTATAAATTTGACCCAGCGAGTAAAAAGTGTCGGCGGATATTTGCCCAAACCGCTTTCTTATTGATTGACTAGCTTTTTTTAAAACTAGATATGTTCAGGTACACTTGACATTTTTCAATAGAGAATTGTATGTTTATAAAAAGATAGAGTCATACGTTTTGTTGAATAGTTTCTGTTGATCGCTTCCAATTGATGGTAAAAACATTTTGTTCCTTTGTCTTAGCATGACCTAAGAAGGACAACTCACATATTACTTTATATTTATACAAGTGTTTATGTCGCGTGCCTCATATTTAAATAATCTAAAACGATTAAAACGTTTATAAGATATGTCCTTAAGAAAATAAACGAAACAAACATTAATCAATCAAATAAACAAAAGTACGACAGACCTCTGCAGGAACCGGAAATATATCTGCAAGTCAGTCGTCGCCAAAGGATGACACCGTCATTGTTATTGCAACTTCATAACATCCAGTTCTGGACACCTAGGCATTCGTAGCTATGATTTAAGATTTGTTGGTTAAATTGATATGTTTTTGTTTCTTTTGTAATTTCATTACAAAAATATTTTCATTTTATCAGGTATAAATATACACCTGAATGGGACGCCACTTAAGTCCTGGGGCGACATCATTTAGTGACACTAGTATCGATGTCAACAGGTCTCACTAATAATACACTGTAAATTATTATTCCCGTAATAACCTTTCACTCTGAAAACTACATTTTTGGGAGAAAACACAGATTACATATTAAATATGACCTAACCAAGATAAACGGTAGAATTTGAACCAGCTTAGGTAATTAAAACTCCTGTATTCAAGATATAAGTATAATTATTTACTCAGGGTCGAAGAAAGTCAAATGAGGATGACATATTTTTTTGTGTTGGTATACATTGGAACTATTAACTATATCATTTCAATATTTTCCACAGAACAATTCTACAGTTTATAAATTATATATTAAAATAGCTTTATCAGGGGCGGATCCAGTCATTTATAATAGGGGGGTCCTAACCCAGGATAAAAGGGGGGGGGGGGGGGGGTCCAACTATATGTCCCCATTCAAATGCATTGATCGTCAAAAAAAGGGGGGTTCCAACCCCCGGACCCCCCCCCCCCCCCCTGGATCCGCCACTGTTTATAATCATACGACATAAATGACGGTCACATTTCGATGCCATGTTCCTACTTCCCCTAACGTTTGTTTGGTGGTTGCATGTTGTTTGCCTAGTGTATAGGGGTTAATTACACCTTTTATAAGAATGCCGGATTTTGATTGGTTGTTAGCCAGTGTATTTTTCGCATATTCTAACTTTTTTTCCTCATTTCAAACGAATTTGCCTGTTTTTTCACCACTGCCGGTGAATTTGCCCCAAATTCTCCTCTCTGCCGTGGTATTTGCCATTTTGGATGTTCCTTTTTTACCCTCGCGAGCTTGTTCCCGCCAAAATTATTCGGAACCTTTCTCACTTTATCCCGACAACATGGTTAAGCACTATTGATTGAGTTAAACCGAAAACTGTCAGAAATATACTTATAAAGAGGGGAAAAAATGTTTATACAAATGAACGATTTAATGATGGAATAACAATGACGTTTACACATATAGATACCATGACGTTGCAAAAAGACAGCACTAACGCATATAAGTACATGTATAATTCCCGCGGTACTACGATTTCCCTTCACATGTACAGACAGTTTCAATCAAAATCTATTCGGTGTAATTAAACAGATATATCATGTTATGGAGGGATATTTGCGAAAAATACCAGTCTTCGGACCAAATTCCCTCGCCTAGCGGCTTGGGGAATTTCACCGACCCTTGACTGGTATTTTTCGCAAATACCTCTCCATAACATGATATATCTGTTCAAAATTCGTTCATATCTAGGGAGCTATTTTTTTTTTGGTGGGGGGGGGGGGGGGGGGGGGGGGCGGGCTAGGATGAAATTTGGGGAAAAAAGCAGGACAGGAGTTATGAGTTAAAAAAAAAAGGCAGGATGAGCAACTTTGCAAAAAATAAAGGCAGGATGACAATTTATGTATAAACAGTCAGGATAAACTAATAAAAAAAAGGCAGGACCGAATAGAGTGAAAAATAAAAAGACAGGACGGAGATTACAACTAAAAAAAAATGCAGGACAAAATTTTTCATCCTAGCCCCCACCCCATAAAGATCAAATGGTAGCTCCCTTGGGTAAAAACAAATTCACAGCACGTCTGTCGGTAGGCAAAGCTCTATACTGTATATGATCATATCTACCATTTGGATTTCTTGGATTTTTTTTATGAGCGTAACCTATAAAAATGTCTTTTGTTCGTTTTTGCAATCATCATTCACAAACAGGGATGTATTTCATAAAAAGTTATAACTCAAATCACTTATGAAACGAAAGACACATGTGTGTCGGCAAATTATGCTTTTATACTCCCGCTTCCTTAATATCAGCAAACATGCTATCGATTTTCAATAAATCAAAAGAGATCAGCAATTTATCAAAATGAGAACGATATCATTGGCCATTCAACGGCTTTTGAATCTGATAAAGTCACTCAATTAGCTTTAAAAATTAGATATCGTTTATGCTTCAAATCTTAAGAACTACATTTTTGTAGAAGTAAATATTGTCTTTCTAAACGTTATCATTTGACCAAATATATGATATATTAAAAGACCGTCTCAAAGCTTAAACACATCATTAATTTATTTGTAATAAAATAGCAGAAAAGGGGTCTTCTCAGTTATTTAGTTTTAGAATGACAAAAATGATATTTCAGGAAACCACGCCGATTCAAGCAAATAATAAAAAGCAGATTTTCCATTTAAAAAGTGCTCGAGTTTTTAATGAACAACGTTTGATCCGGTGACTTTTCTGCGAACGATTGGCGTTCCAGTGGGCACCAATTGTGCCACGTTTCTTATGAATTTGTATAATTCTCAGCCTTTTATTTTAAGTCTCCGCTCTTATAATTTATTTAATTGATAATAATATCTCACAAGATCTAATGAGTAAGAAATTAAGGACACTGCTGAAAAGGACGTTAAGCAACCAGCTATCAATCAATCAATCACTGCTGAAAAAATATGACCTGCTTCTTACAAGTAGTTACTATAATTAGCTATATAGACATCAGTCAACCTTTGGGTACTGACATTTTGTAATGAAGGACAAAAACCTTGGATACAAACCTTTGTTACGAACGTTATGGTAATGCTTCCAAATAGTAACGTATCTGTCGGAATATAGCAAAACTCCTGCATCATCTACGTACAAAATGTATGTGTTAGCAGTCACAATGGTTGTTTCAGGGGCTTCTGTCCATGCTACAGTGCAGTCATCGCCAATTGACCAATTGGTCGATTATTATCAGGTGTTGGTGTCACAAATTACCATAGACGTTGAGCATTAGAATAATTACTTTTCTACCGGATAATATGACTAGTGTCGCATGCGAGCAGAATAATTATACTGACCCTCCTAAAAAAAAAAAACGATTTTACTTCCGATTTTGTGAGGGTTAAAAAAGCTTTCTTTTAAAGTGTTCATATATACGTCTTTTCTTAGTTGTCCGTCTGAAACACCTTGTTGCTTTTGATTTTTGTCACTCGTTTGTTGTCATCTTTGCGTTGTTTGTATTTATCTGTTACATGTAATCATTGCAGCTTTAAAACTGTTAAGAATTGGACAAGCCTATAATTCAGCTTGTCTTTTCCTACTTCTATAGATAGGGTCTAAAGACATACTCCAAACAAGTTTCATGTTAATGTAGACTACATTATATTGTACCAGGCTTGAAGTACCGTATACTGACACGTATCCACCACATCGACAGCTCAGTGGGTGGGATGGGCAACTTAAAACTGACGAGGGATTAAACAAAGAATAAAAAGAACGAATAAAGATATAGTGTCCAAGACTCATAAAGGAAGAAAATGTATAAAGACACATATATATGAGGTTGAATCTAAGATTTGGGGGTTAACATTTGTAAGCATCTCTTATATACTATTCTTTTAAGCTACTGTATAATTCTTCGGCATTGTACCTAGTGGCAGTATCCTCAAACCTACACGACAGAGACTTGAAAGATCAATCACTAGATTAATTAAGAGAAATATGTTAAATAATCTTTATAAATAGATATAACATAAAGTATCACAGATGATAGTTGTATATTATGATAATAAATAATAAGCACCATTTATAACTTCAGCACATTGCGTGGTTTCGCGTTTGTTAATTTTACTAAAATCGAAAAAATGCATTTACCATGGTCGCCACATTTCATCATTTTCCAAACCAGGATTGTCTTGTTGGGCTGTACCGTTGTCATTTTGTAGTTCAACATTAGAATGCAACGGTCTGTTTGAATTGGTGTGACAGTTGCTTGAAGTTGCAGGTGTCATAACGCACGTGCTTGACAATGATGACGTCATAGGAAAATATGCAACAGAATTGGAAATGATAGATTCAGACGGTAACGGTTTAAAAGCGGAAGTAAACGTAAGATTTGTATTTATTCCCTGTGTTGATAAGGATGAATTTGGAAGCATCAAAATTTGTCCGTTATTAGTTGCCGGAAATATCTGTCCAGCTTTCTCTGTAATCATTGGCTTTAATTCGTAATTAGAGGAATTGTTTTGTACAATTAGTGGAAAGCCTTGACTAGCACTCGGTATTTGAAAAGGTTGACAGATTGCGGGAACAAGCACGTATGTTGATGGTTCCTTCTGACAAACAACAGCCAGTTGTCCATTTGAATTGACAGGTCTTTGCACTATTTGTACACTAGTATTTTGGATTTGATTAGAACTATTAGAGACTTGTGGTAAGCATTTTGGTTGAATAATAGCATTATTGCTTGTCAGAATATGCATCTGCTCTGCAATTTTCGAATCTTTAGTTTCGGATTTTGTCGTCAGATCGATTGCATGTTCTGTTTTCATTTGGCTAATTTTGAAATCGATTTGGCTTTGAAGTGAGGTTTTTAATTCTGGAGGAATATTATTTTCTCTGCAGAAATTTTGGATTTCGTCCATGCATTTTCTGTACCCAGCTAAGTATGACTGCTGCTGAGTATCTGTATCGTCTTTATGACCACCTGAAAGCAGAAAAAAAAAATAAACGTTCAAATTAATACTAGTGGTCCAATAGGTTATATATGAATGGTATATAGTACATTGCAGTTTTTTATTGTTTTTAATCTGCTTTTAAGTTTTGGTGTTTCTTAGTCATATTTCAGACGTTTAAGTGCATGCTTTTTTTGTTTCCGCGAATAAACACGTGCATGACTTGTTTTCTTCTATCAGTAGACAGGAGTGAGCAAGGATGTCAACAATGATTCTGTAAACGGAAGTTTAAAGCGTAAAATTTATTCACAATGATTTAAATTGAACATGTAAAAAGTACCTTGTAAACTTGTTTTTGTCTTTTTTACAAATTCTACTGTCATTTCAAGTATGTCAGCTTTTTCAAGTTTCGCAGGTCGGCCCACCTGGAACAAAAAAACATAAAATTAATGAGAAATATTTATTAAAATCATGTTTCTATATAGAAATATCATTTGAAGTTATATACAAAGAGATATACATGTTAGTGTTTATCACAAATGCGGCTCTTTCAACCAACATTCGTAATCAATCTCATGACTCGTAGGTTGGTTGAAGGAACCATATATTTTAAAATTGAGATGCATTACGTATGTTGGTTGAAGGAGCCGTATTTTTAAAAATTAAAATGTATTACGTATGTTGGTTGAACGAGTCGTATCTTTTAAATTGAGATCCATTACGTTGGTTGAAGGAACCTCATTTTTTAAAATTATCACTTAAGAAAAAAAAACAATAACAAATCTAAAAATACGGAAGACAATCGGGATGAAACTATATTTTGATTCCAGATTTGCCTGCTTCTTAATTAATAAATTGAAAGAATAGAAGTCGATAATATACTATCTGATATTTGGTACTTTTATCACAAACTAAATGTGCATCGGACGTCGTGTTGGCTATGTTTGACACGGGGTGGCGGTATAGAACGTCACATACGGGGTGTTGGCTATGTTTGACACGGGGTGGCGGTGTAGAACGCCAAATTCGGGGTGTTGGCTATGTTTGACACGGGGTGGCGGTGTAGAACGCCACATGCGGGGTGTTGGCTATGTTTGACACAGGGTGGTGGTGTAGAACGCCACATGCGGGGTGTTGGCTATGTTTGACACGGGGTGGCGGTGTAGAACGCCACATGCGGGGTGTTGGCTATGTTTGACACGGGGTGACGGTGTAGAACGCCACATGCGGGGTGTTGGCTATGTTTGACACGGGTTAGCGGTGTAGAACGCCACATGAGGGGGTGGCTATGTTTGACACGGGGTGGCGGTGTAGAACGCCACATGCGGGGTGTTGGTTATGTTTGACACGGGGTGGCGGTGTAGAACGCCACATGAAGGGGGTTGGCTATGTTTGACACGGGGTGGCGGTGTAGAACGCCACATGAGGAGGGTGGCTATGTTTGACACGGGGTGGCGGTGTAGAACGTCACATGCGGGGTGTTGGCTATTTTTGACACGGGGTGGCGCTTTTGAAGCGGACAAAAAGCGATCAAAGTAAGTAAAAGTATCAACATTTCTTTTTTGAGAATTGTTCGAACCAAAACATGTATTGCACGGAATGAACCGACCATAATCTATTTTCAGCAATCAGAAGCAGACGTTTCCAGTGCTCCGTTTTCTCAAACAACGCTCCCAGATTTTGAGACTCCATATGCAAGTTTCACTTTTTGCGATTTTTTCCCCGTATGATTCATATAGAAATGAATTATCATAGAAATTATCCAAATGCCAGCTTGTTAGTTAAAATTTATAGGTTTTAAAGTTAGTATGTTATCGAAATGTAATGTGTCGCTCGGGGTGTTAATTTAATGTGTCTCAAGGGGTAGAGGCATTTATTAATTTATTTATTAAGCTATAAGTTTTAACTAACAAGCTGGCATTTGGCTAAATTCTATAATAGGAATTCATTTCTACAAATAATCATACGGTGAAATATCGCTAAAAGTGTTTTTTTTTATCCTGATACTTGCATATGAAGTCTCAAAATCTGCAACACGGAAAACTGGGGAGAGTTGTTTGAGAAAACGGAGCTATGGAAACGTCTGCTTCTGCTTGATGAATATAGATTGTGATTCGGTTCATTCCGTGCAATACATGATTTGGTGCTAACAATTCTCAAAAAAGAAATTTTGACACATTTACTTACCTTGATCGCTTTATCTCTGCTTCAAAACCGCCACCTCGTGTCAAACATAGCCAACACCCCGCATGTGGCGTTCTACAGGGTGTCATATTCGTCGAGTTTTTTCTGATTTCACCAATCGACTGATTGTTCTGACAGAATGGCAAATAAACATCTATTTATAACAGCTTGCATGGTTTTAGCTAACTTCTTTTTTTATTAATTATTCACAGTATGTAAGGTTTACAAAAATCGTTCCTTCGGTTATTGAGGTTTTAATCAATTAATATGTATGTGCAATGATAATAATAAAAAGATTTAATATTCATGCATGCGTTTTACTCTGTTGAATTGAAATGAAGGATATTCTAATTTAAATTGCAATCCCGCCATCTTCCTACATCAGTCGGAATATTTACAAAGATAAATGAATGTAAGGTTTATTACTAGGCGATTTTAAATAGCATGTCGGAAAAAAAATAACTGTACTCATTTTAAAGTTAGATTTAACTGTCAAATTTGAAAGATCAAGTTTTCAGAAATCAAATTAAACGGAAAATTACATCGAATAAAGGAACAAATAACGAATATTTTAAAATATAAATATCTTCTTATTTGTAATAGTTTGCAATGTATAAATTATCTATATGGTCCATGAATAAACGAAACGGTCGCGAATATATTAAGAAGATTATGTTGAGTGTAAAGGGGTCAAGCAAACTCTTGTCCAAAAACGGCTCACAACTGTCATATCAATAGCGCCTTTCTTTAAATAGTTTGAAGGAAATTCATATTTTCGAAATTATATATGGTACCTTATATATATTTTGAATTTGTTAACGAGTACATACGCAGCTGTATTCTTAATTTTTTATGCATTAAATATATCATTATAAACAAGAATATATGTCCATATATATGACACCATGCCCCGCTTGCACTCTATATCTATGTTCGGTGAACTATGGAATCAGGTCAAAAGTCTAATTTGGCATATAATTTTAAAAAGTTCACATCAAAATGAACATGTGTACTATGTTTCAAGTTGATGTGACCACAACTTTATGGTAAACTAACTTAACCAAAAACGTTAACCTTATACGGGACGGACGAATTAAAAATTCATCCCTTCTTTTCACAATGCCAAATTTTGACCTGTTCTCCAATCAAGAACTTTTGCACTGATTCAGAACTCCTGAATATTGTTAAGAAAATTCTACGAAAATATTTAAGATTCTAAAACGTCAATCAACCAATCAATCATGCAATCAATCAATGTCACATTAGGATGTACATTAATGAACAAACGGCCAAAATTGGAACCGGGTGTATTCACTTTTCAACTGTCGCAATAAGGAAGGAATTCGTCTGCCCATTGTATATACACAACTATTACGGGGGTGTTAAACGACCTTGACCACCCATACCCATCCTTCGGTCGGTATTGCACACAACCTTATCTCCAATCTATGATTTTGAAGGTTTCATGGCTGTTTGAGTACCCTTTAACTAGTTTAACTCCACCACATGTTCGTGCTGGTTCCAAGGAAGAAACCTCACCAGTCGGTGTTTGTCTTAATCCTCCAAAGAAAATGATTTTGTCGCTGCTGGTAAATCTTACAGGTAATTTTAAGCTTGATATATAAAAGCATATAATACAGTGGTTGCTGTGTTGCTGTATAGCATATGTTTTCCGTTAGTTGTTTTGTACATAAATTAGAACGCTGGTTTTCTTGTTTGAATTGATTTACACAGTATTATGCCGGGTCCTTTTAATAGCTAACTTGTTTTTGCTCATTGATAAAGGCCGTTCGGTGACCTATAGTTGCTAATATCTACGTCATTTAAACTCTTTGGATAGTTGTCTTATTGGCATTCATACCACATCCCCTTATTTTTTTTATGGCATAGCGATGTGTCTATAGTTAATATGCAGTAGATTTCAAGTTTACCGCTAAATGTCGTGTATCGTTTAATTGTCTCAAATAAACCATAACATTTCCTTTTATTCGTATTTATAAAAAAAAATGTCTAGAAAAATATTTCAATCGAGTGAAACGAGAAATTGCCACGGATTCAATACACCGTTGTTTTACCTTATCGAACACCACGATACATCAGACACGCATGCTTGAGAAGTTAAAACAAAATTCGGAAGTATCATTGATTGTAAGGTCTAAGATCAAAAACGTTAAAGTATACCTTAGTTTACCTGGCAGGTATTGTACATCAAAGTAAAGTCAAAAGTGCATCTCCTCTAGGATATATCAGTATTATTTACAAAAAACGTGGTTTTAATTTATTTTGGTATATACTTACAGACGAAGGTATGGCGAGATAGATGCAATCATGAACTGGTTCAACCACTTTATATTCAATTAAGTATTTTTTGTGCGAAGATAACTTTTCTATACAAAAACCAACAAACTTTGTAATACTTTCTCTTCTCTTATTGGTAAAACCGAATGCACCATACACATTTTTTTGATACGTACAATTTAGTTAACATGTAACATACATATCCTATTCCATCATAAACGCTTAAGCCTCAGAATAAGAAATGCGTTGTTGAAGTCCAACTTTTTTTTCTCATATAAGGTTATAATATAGTAATTTTAATAAAGTCATTGGAGTAGACTAAAATGGGGGAGGGGGAACGACAAACAACAAAGACCAACCTTTTCTATAGTCTAATAACCAGTGTTCTCTTTCGTTTCCATTTTTTATTTTCAATATTTTTTAGGCCAAAAAGAGGAGCAATTTTTTCTTATTTCCCCCCTTGCCCCTCCCTCCTTTGCTCCTACGGTCCTGGTAGAGTTTCCTCCGTATATAACAGGGTTCTTATAGAAACATTGTAGTCAGATAGACTGTGCAGTCAAAGTTATGACCAATTCAGAACATAGTCTACTTATAATAGGTTTTTGAAGAACCCACTACAAAGTACACACCCAGACAGCCCGACAAGCATAACTTCTCTCAATTTTCATAAATGTAGCTAATTTCGTCTCGACAAACGATGTTACCATTGAAAATGTCATTTTAGATTAAAAAAAAATGAGAGTAGACAGTTGAAAAAAGTTCTTGTTTAACAAAGGAAGTCATTTTAAAACTTCTAAAACGTATAAGGTACTTAAACTAATCAACTGTGTAATGATAGCGCGGATTATTCTTGTCGTCTGATCGTAAATCACCTTTTCCTGCATTAAAATTTTTTCGTGCCTTATCATGAAACTATTTGTTATTTGTCTGTACTTCATTATACAAATACAAAGAAATTATTCATGTAAGTACATTTACATACTAATATCTTTATTTCGCAGCAACATGTACAACAAAAGTTTGAGGCGGCGCGTTCTGTGATGTGTCCATAAATAACCATAGACCCCACATTCCGACGTTCGTGTGTCATTCGGACGTCTCTCTTATGTGACAAGACTTAATTTGTATAAGCTTTATAAACCAATATCATTAAATGCGCAGGTACAAAATGAATAACATGCACGCACATGCTTTACAATCTAATTTATGATCGGGTATAACACCTATATTTATTTCAATTTGTGTCGTAAAATATGAATTCGATTTTTCTTCTTAACTCAACGTGTCAATTGAAAAGGAACACTAAACGGACATGAATGCATTTTCAATCTTTTAAGATATCTTAATGATTTAATTTCTCTTAACTTATATATTTAAGATTTTTTTACAATTCTTTTAAAACGCAACCTTGAACGTTTTTACAGGCAGTTCAATAAAAGTATAAATGTGTTTTCCTTGTCTGTAAAAGACATAATCTTACTAGTAATGTCGATAAATGCACCTGGTGACAATAAAATCTCAAATCTTATGATGAATGTATACTTGGTGTAATGCCTTAAATACTTCTCTTTGAAGTTTTTTGTTTAATTTTAAAGTTATTCTCGATAAAGTTGTCAAACCATACATAAATTTTTTAAGGTAATTTCATACGTTTTAACTTGATTAATGCCGTGTTTAAGTATTTTTTTTTCTTAAGTGTTATATGTATAAACTTTTTTCTTTTTTTCCCCTTTTCGCGTTGTAGATAATTTGAATAACAGCAAATATACATTTTAAAAATCTATAATGTTAAAAGGTGTATACAAAGAGTGATTTCGTAAACACTTTAATTTGATAGAATTCGTCGGTAGTACACACATTGCATATCGGTTATATCCCACATCAAGGAAGTCTGAGAGAAAATGTGAACTAATATCCAGTGTTTGTGCCGAATTAGTGAATGACTAATGATGCTGATGTTTTTTTGTTCAAATCTGAACGGTTATCGAAAAAAGACAAGACACGGACTAGAATTGAACCAACGAATCCATTCAGTTCACAAAATCACCATGTTGAATCAAAGTCGTGAATACGAATTTGAAAAGTGTTTCACGCAAAGTGTTACTACCTTCGTAATTCTCTAAACCGGGGAGTTTTAAATTTTCATCGTTTTTATTTAAAAAAATTTTTTGGAGGGAGGGCCTATTGATATAAAAGTAAATGGTAAAATATATCCATATATGTATATGCGAAAACTACGAAAGGGAGTTCTAGAAATAAGTTATTGTTTTCAATTCCGCATAAAAACCATAAGCAGTTACATGTAGTAGCTTAAGTCTGAAATCAAAATTTTGTGTCTCTGGAATATACGTATAAAGATGATAGCTCATTGCACATTCTCCCTTCATATATATATACAGTTAACAAGTATATGCATACCTTATATTTATCTTTATCTAGCTGAGCTATGAGAGTTTGAAGTTGATTTAAGCATTCGTTTATTCTCTCTCGTCTACGCTTCTCAATCAGAGGTTTATTGACCTGAAATGCAAAGATGTCAAGCTTAGTCCTATTGTTTTTTTGTTTGTTTGTTTTATATTTTAACTTCATTACTTGTGTCATAGTTAAAACACACCATACTGTATAGGAGCGAGATAGAATTGATCCTAAATGATGCGTATGAAAACTTGTTACGTGCATGGGTTGAATTTAAACAGCAAAAGAAATGCCAAAAATCAGAGAGGTCCTGAACAGAAATTACAAAATCTGGCCAAGACCACCGCTGCCTAAGGAAATTGAAAAGTAACTTTGAGTTTCAAAACTTATTTGCAACAGTAAAATCAGATGAAAATCATTCCTTACATGAACCAATCAAATAGGAATATCTGAACATTCATAGATCTATCAATGCAAGGGCCGTGTAGCTTTTACTTTTAGTACTAGAGGACCATTGCGTCGTTTCATGATAAATTTACGGTGATAAGATTTGTGTCGTTTAAAGTAAAAAAAAATAATAAATATTAATATTTGGTTTATTTTGGTCTTCATACAAAAAGTTGAACAACTGAAAATGGCCTATCTGGGTTTCCGTGTTTAAAAAGGAAAAAAAATCAAAATCAAATATAACACGGAAGATTAAAATAAAAAGTACTTGTACTTCCACGTGCGATATAATATCATATTAAAAATCTTTTTTTAAACAGTGATTCAACTACAGGTGTTGTTAGAAAAAAAAATGATTTTACCTTAAGAAAGTTTTAACACGGAAACAATGGATGTATATGTACAATTTTCAAATTTTTGATAAATTACACATTGGAAATTACAGAATTTTTCAATAGATCCTTAGTTTTGTGGCGTGTCTTAAATTCATCAATGTCAAAATGTTAACGGTTATACAAAGTGACATTATTGTACCTAATTACATGAATTATATTTCCTTTTATGAATTACCATTCCCTAGTATCGAAAACAAAATAGGTATACAAATATTTTCTCCGGCCATTCATTTAAGTTATGACAGTACAAAGAAATTCAACATTTTTTTGACAATTGTTACGTTGAGAGGAATTAAAAATCATTAGTAAAAAAATATGAAAGACTAAAAAAATTAACAAAACGGGCGAATAAAGGAAGATTTGTAAAAAAAATACTCTTAAAGTTTTTTTTAAAACAGAATTCTGAACTTCTTTTACCCTTTTCGTATCCATGATAAATAATGGTTTGCGCTGCGGACATCCGTCGGATACAAATGAAATCTAGAGTTACACTTGAGGTAGTCGACTTATAGTAGGCCTAAATGTGCTTGGCAGTAATATATAGTATATATGTATGTATATATATGTGTAGTACAATGGCACTTAATATTTATCACTATCAACATCTTTTCAGAACATTGTTTACGTAATGTGACACTTTTCATTTTTTAAATTAATGAATTTGAAATACCAATAAATTTTAACAGATACTACTTAATATACATTTTCATATCTTTTTGTATCAATTAATATTCATATATATATATACATATTTTAAAATTTCGTTGAATAATTAAAGACTTACTCTTTTCTTTGGTCGGTCTGGTGTCGACCCCTCTGAAATTTTACGTTTATCCTCATCTGTTGGTGCCATTTGAAATCAACACAACAAAACAAGTTTTCAATGCAAACTTTTATTTCTTACATGCGTGTACGTTTACATATATTAAAGGTAAGTAAAATTATGTGATTAAATCCTGGCACGCGAATAATGTATTACGTGGATAATCGGAGAAAAGAAAATTTTGATATACACGACTGGGTCACGAGTCCAAATAAAATCTGACAGTTATATTGACCAATCACTGAAAGGGTCGCGTGCAAGCCCGGTCCTGATATAAGAAAACAGTCGTTTCGGAAAGTGGAAAATCACGTCATTTACTAAGATGCCCGAGGATATTCGATGAATAAGTTCTTTGACATGTTATTTCTTGGTCAGATTTATCAATATCGTAAAGGAAGTTTTTTATTACATAGATCTTTCTAGATAAGGTTTGATTTAAAGTCGGATAAAGTCAACAAGTAATTGTTATACACATAAAATAGCTATACATGTAATTTTGCTTACGGGATGTCAAAATGTAACAAAAAGAATTTTGTGTAATTTCACGTCTCGAGATTTCAATCAAGAAATCCCATTTAAACTTTAATGATATATATATAATACGCTTTAAATTGAGTGTGGCCTATGTTTAATATGAATTTGGGAATAGTTCCAAAGAAACTAGATCTTTTCATCCGACTTAAAAATAAACTATCAGTCTTTTCTTCTTTAGAAATATTAGTCATTTCCTTATTTTTTACAGTTTCATATAACATATCAATTATTTACGGGTGCATGTATTATGACGTATTATGAAAATGCATATTTTTAATACTGAAATAGATATCATACCGGAAATTTTACGGATATGGTTACCAATATATATATATAAAAAATCATGTGAAATTACTGGTTATCATTTTCAAATATTTGTATAGAAATACTTTTGTAACCAAAAAAATCCTTGCTATATCACACACAAAAAAACCAAAATTTTCAAGATTTCAAGATAAATAAAAAAAAAAGAGTGAATTCGTATATATTAAACTTGAAGTCTCAAGTAACAGGTCCTCGGTGTCAAACGCTGACAAAAAAAGAGTTTTTATTGAGCAAATATTAGTTTAAATAATAGGTAGATGTTTGGTTTCTTGCTCTACTAAAATATTATGTCTGAAGAACTTGACATTTGACGACAGAAAGCCTGCATTTGACCCGTGTAATAATCATTAAACTGTCAAAGGGCCGATAATATGTCATACTGACTTCTGATAAATATTCATTTACAAAATCGGCATAATAAGAACGCTATTATAAACTTTACAAACACTTATAAGTTCATTAAAACATGATGGGTCAAGAATAAATGTTGTGAAAATTTGTGCGTTGAATACAAACCAATACGTTAAGACACGATATTTGGAAAATGCATGTTGAATTTATTGAAGAAAATATTTTAAGTTTCATATTTGTTTGAAGTTGAATAAATTACTTATTTTATGTGTCTAAAAACTGTATTCAGTCAGCCAACAGTTTATTCACTGTTTGCTTGCATGCATTTAAATACAGTTTTTGCATCTTGTGAGAAGTTTTCCATGTGAAATCTTAGAAAACAATATAGATGCTTGACTGAAATTTTCGTAATGATATTTCGGAATTACAATTTTGTATTGTAATTGGTAAGTTTAACAGACACGCAAGGACATATATTGAACAGAATAATTTCTTTATTTGAAAAAAGGGGGAGATATTAACGTAGCAAATATAGTGTAACAAATTTTTGCATGGAGTTTTCCAATATATATAGCCAGACAACAGAGATTGGTGCATTGTGATGAGACTTGTCTTTTGTTGGATACTCTATATATGAAAATAAAACTTCATTAATTGTGTGCGTCGGGGGCACTTTTCTGAATACACCTTCACCAGGAACGTCTAAATCCAAAAAGCCAGGGATGTATAAATACCTGTATGTTTTCTCTAGATGACTTTTGGATACTTTTGTCGTTAGGTTGATGTCACATCGACATTTACCTCCAATTTTATTTTAGACAAATACCTAACGGTAGATGTGGTATTCAAGTATTGCTACTTGGATTTTTTAAAAACCGTTGCAAATAAAACATTAGTTTGACTTTGGACTGTGTATTGCCACTGGACGTTAAGCAACCAACAATCAATCAATCAATCAATTAATCGGACTGTGTAAACAAAATTGCAGTTATGTCATTTCCAAATGTTTACATTCAAACTCTGTCACGTGTTGGCGAGAGAGTGGTGACGCTCTCTTTATTTTCCATAATGCAATATGTGACGCCTCTTTTAAAGGGTTGTCGTACTTTGTTGTTGTATATAGAAATAAGGAGATGTAATATGATTGCCAATGAGACACCTATCCACCGGAGTTTCTAATGACGTGGATATAAGCAATTGTAACTCACTCTTGTTCCAAGCCGGTAGTACAGAAATCCGCCATTTACAACCAATACCTATTATATTATGCATGTTGTGATTTTTATTTGGTTTAGAGGAAACAATGATATATCAACGAGTTAAGTGTTGTATAGAAGTGATAAAAAAAATGCAATTGCTGAAGTTTTAAGTGAAACTTTTAAAAAGAATCAACGATTGCCACTGATATTAACTCACAATGGAGGAGAGATTTAATATATTTTATGAAGCTTAATTTTAAATGCAGACGTAGACTCGCTACTATCTTAATATGATATGTATATATATCTTATTATATTCTATACCATAAAACCGCAGACATTTCTTATTAAAACCAAGGAAAGGCATTTTTCATTATATATACCAACAAAGGTATATGACCATTAAAACTATGTACATAAGTCATGTGTTATATCAGTTATAGCCATTCTATAAATCCCATTTCTTTCATTAGAATATTAAATCTATCAGAATATATGTGAGGTGATATTTTCCCAAAAGATTAAAATTCAGATTGGGTGAACTCGTGTCAGACATAAAACTGAAGTCCGCTTTATCTAAATTTACTTATGGGAAAAGTAAATACTAGACATTTAAGCGAGATTGTAAGTTTGAATTCTTGCCAACACAAATAGCTTACAGGCCAGATATACACAATTTATAAATCTGTTTTATGATACACAATTGGGTATGCTTTACTTAGATTTATTTCAGAGGTCACTGCTTGGGACAACAGCTGGCCAGTTCAGATAAATATTTATATGTATCACTTAAAATTTATACCTATGTTAAAGGTATACAATTATACCTTATAACATATCCTTTTTTTTCTCAAGATAACCTACTTTGTCTGTAAACTTTACCAAATACAGAAAATGCTACGTATACTAAATGATCGCAGAGGTTGTGGATGGGGGTTTACAGAATAGAGAATAATAGTCAAAACATATATAGAATAGAGAAAAATGGACCTCAAAAATGAATAATAGAGAATAACGAGGTGCTAATATATATATAAAGAATAGAGAATAATGGGCAAAAAGTGTAACAATTAGAGAAAAGGGAGCTAAAAAAATTAAGAATACAGAAATAAAGGACCCCCAATCAGACCCTCATAGTAAGGTTTTAAAATCTGAAAATATCATAATAAAAAAAACATTTGTTTGACAATTAAAACACGTAGTGTAAGACCTATCCGAAAAAAGCTAGACATTATATTGATTTAATATTTTAAGAATTAAAAATATTTTTCAGGTACGTAACCTGTCGATGCTTTTGGAAATTTTGTGACACTAAATTATATTTTAGTGTTTTTTTTATACACAGAAAGCAAACAACTATCGGTCATATTTTTCAATTCCATATCAACATTTTCAAAAATTGACCGAATCTAAAACTTTGTGTTGTACAGAACTTGTGATGAAGACTTGAAGAAACATCAGAATATGTATTTTAAAGTGCTGTTTTGTTTGTTAGAAGAGGATCATTTTTCAATTGTTTCAAAAATATGACCGACAGTCGTTCGATTCCTTGTATGAAAAAGAACAATAAATTATAATTTCGACAAAAGAACGCGCGATAACCTTGCCCTGATCCCAGATTCATGACAGGTTGTTACTTGAAGTCCGACTAAAACAAGTTTATTTATTTAACATTCAGGATTGCTAACGGAAAGTCTCCATTTTGCATCGGGCATTATTGCATGTATATACTGAAGGATATTTATTATCTGAAACATAATTGATTGATTATTGTATTTCATATTTGTAATTGCATATATTTTTCCCTCATTACGACTGGAGATCAAGATGTTGAGACAGCAACGGTAACACAAGCCTACAGTACATGCATGGCCAGTGCCTAGTAACAAATCAAGCTACATAAATATAATTCAACTGTAACAAATTAGGCTACATAAATATAATTCAACTGTAACAAATTAGGCTACATAAATATAATTCAATTGTAACAAATTAGGCTACATAAAAATAATTCAACTGTAAAAAAAGAGGCGAAGGATACCAAAGGAAAATTCAAACTCATAAGTCGAAAATAAAGTAACAACGCCATTGCAAAAAAAGAAAAGGACCAACAGTAAAAAAACAATATGCAAAACACAACATAGAAAACTAAAGACTGAGCAACACGAACCCCACTAAAACCCGGGGGTGATCTAAAGTGTGAAGCGATTTTTGACAAAAGATGAGATGTACCAAGAAAAAAGAAACAATACTTCAGAAAGACAAGCATGAGAATGCTTACAATCTGCGTCGAGTTCAGCTTCCAGTAGATTTCTGGGCTATATTAAATGAATATAGACCAACTGTAAAGCCATTTTTAACAAAGAACTGCACCAGTAACAAAGGAACAACAATTCAGGGAGACAGGGAAATCCCAAAACCTACCATGAGTTCAGCGCCGGGTATAGGTAACTAGGCTGTATAAAAATATAAACCATATGTAAAGTTATTTTTGACAAAACTGAACTAAGCATATCTGTACCAGAGGGCCATCGGTGACTATGCGATATAAGCTGTTCTTCTGCAGGAATCACTAGCTTGTCAACATTGGGTTGTGAGTTCAAACTCCAACCGAAACAGGTGTGCCCCTCTCCGATCTTGCAGATGGTTGTAAATGAAAGAGAGCAAGTAAGATAGGATCAGCTGTTAAACTTCTTAATCTGCCGCCACCAAATGAGATTCAAAGATTCCTAAATGATTACAGGGTGCACTACATTTCATATGTAATCTTCCCAGTACTGCAAAGTACGGAAGCGTTTAAAAGATAATTTTTAAACTCGAAATTTCAAGATTTCAAAAGTCAAAATTTCGAGATTTGAATAGTTAAAAGTTTGACTTTGAAAAACAAGGTTTAATGTCAATTTTATTTTTATTATATCCTTATTTCCCTTCCGTATATATAGCTAAGTGATGCAAAACAGGAGAAAACTTTTTAACAACGTAAAAGTTTTTTAATTGCCCACGGAACACTTCAGGGTATCGAATACTGAAAAGTGACTGCACTGCTTTAACCCATCAAACAACAAATTTTATAATACTGTGTAGTTTTTTTTTCAAATATGTAGCAAATAAAATCAAGTATGACAAGAATGTCCCTAAGGTGATACCCACGGATTTTTGTTAAGTTGCGTCGGTCATTGACCTGCCAATTTATATAGTAAAGGTTGACTGTCCGTACTTTACAACCCCAGAAACTTCCCTATCGACTTAAGTTCTCAAGCGTTTTTTTTTTTTTCTTGTGAAATATTCATCATTTTGACTAGATCTGTTATTTATGCAATAAAAATTTGCTTGTTATACAATGTACAAAAATGAATATAAAATAAAAAATCAGTAAAGGAAAAAAAAACACTTAATTCTTTAATAATGACATAATAGATTACAAAAACACAATTAAAAACAAAACAAAAAATAAATTATCCCGTATCAAAGAATGCCCGCAGTTACTGGTCATATAGCTCTTTTAAAACGTTTCAGCGTTTGTATCTGTATCCCTGGCTTTCACATGTTTAGGTTTTAGCGTACCCGAAGAAGTTTAATCAAGAGTAGCGCTTCGGACGCACGAAATTTATCAAATGTTTATTTCATTTACTGCAGTAAAACCTGTTATGAAATCAAGGCAATCTACACTTTTTTTTTATATATGTGACTGTACGTCACGATAGATTTCATACGAAGAAGTCGTAAACACAGCACAGGAAGACATCATATTGTACAACTCGCAGGTGAAAAATGTTAATAGTTCAATGCAACAAATTTTAGGTTAGTTTCCACACTATAATAGAATGATGAATTGATTTATAAACTTTCATTTTTTTTTTATAATTTTCAGATCTAAATAAAGAAGGAAACAAAGAAAAGTCACGCATTGATGTCAAATCAAACTGGTCGAAAATTAGACCATTAGATCACAGGAATTTAGAACCAATATGGATTTTAATTCGTTACAATTCAAAAAATAAATTTCTCATTGACTGAAAGGATGATTTTGAAAATGAAAGTTCTGGCCTGGTTATAACTGAAAAAAACTTCTTTCCAACACTGGATGAAAATGAATGTTTTGTCCAACAAAATGCAGAACAAAGCAGGAAATAGTTGTGTACGAGAGTGGAAATAAATTTCGAGGACTGAAAAAGCCGTATACTAGCAAACGGTGAAAATGAATATTCAATCAGCAAGAAAGTATCCTGCCTCGCCCCCTCTACACACACACAAACACACAATCAAATCTTGTTATTTCATCTCTCTTTTGTTTAATTATCGTCAAACAACACAAAAAATGTCACTGTCCTTTCGCATAAAGGTTCTAATGAATAGATTGAATCTAGAATGTATTTTTAATTACAAACAGGTTACATCGACAACATGAGGGAGGTAAGGTACTACGATGTATCAATACAATTAACTATATCCCACCCAACATGTGGCAAGATGAAAAAATGTTTTTTTCGACGGGTATTTCCAGGTATTTTTTCTAGTAATCAGTTCAGGACTCCTTAATTTTGTGAATGTTGAGTTCTATATATTATAAACATATACATGCGTGATGCGTCCTGAATGCAGTCGGCGCGTTCAAAGGACCTTTAAGCTTCAATGTTTTTTAAATTTGGATTTTACACTGTATCAGTGTCAACAGTTATATTTCTTCATTTGCTGATATTGCATCAGAATTTTGGTTAGCATTAATTTTATTTATATTTTATTCACAAATAGTTAAAAAGCAGAAAAATTGAGGCAATTTTTTAAAGGGTTTTAGCACTAAATTTTTCAAAAAATTCTGAAAGCAAAAGTTACGTATCAAAGTGGTAGGTGAACATACTGCAAAATTCTATATGACTGGGATGGTATGAAACTCTCGGATTCCACAATTATACTAGTGCACAAGACCTAATTTTTAAGGTAAAGCTTTGGTTATTTTCCAGTGTAGCTTCCTTTTCCCGCAATGACGTTTAGGTAACGCATGCTATCGGTTCTTTGATATGGTATCTATAGATATCTTGAATACTGTTTCATATTTTCGATAAGCAAAATTCAACAACAAAAAATTGTGAATTTAGTCACGTATACTTAACTTTTTCAACAATAGTGTTCTTAGAAATGACAAATGATGCTGTTTTATTTTCAGAGTAATGTAAAATTTCGCGCTCTGCAAAACGTAAAAAATAGTTGTTAATTGGGGGAAAAATAGGGGAATAAATGCATTCACATTTACCCCTAAAGAATTTGACAACGTTTTTAAGTATTTGCAAATTTAAACATTTTAAGAATTATGTTGAAACTTATGTCTACTTTCATTGTTTACACGCTTCATGTGTATACGGTATGATGTTGGCATGGATTTTAAAAATGCTTTCTGAATACGGATTATTTGGTGGGCAATCGAATCAGAACACAAAGCTCTGACTCCGAATTTAACGTATTAATGTAGCTTAACAAATATGGATTACAGTTAAGAATGTTGTTGATGTTTTAAATCTAAAAGCAACATTAAGTCTAAGTCTCATTAGTGTAATCAAAATCATTTGAATGGTTCCTAGTTTCAAGTTGTTTTTTTTTCAATTTATTGTACTTGTCAGTAAAAATACGTAGAGACAATGTATAAAGTCAACCGATCTTTATCGTCATATACTTGTTGGAAAGTCCTGTGTAGTACTAAACATACCCACCAACTCTAACATGACCGGTGCCACACGTGGAGTTGGAGACCCTGTATATTTAATACAGGGGTTAGTAGCCTAGGCTTGGTTTGTTTTAATACACAGTTAGTAGTGGTGTTACGTCCCTTTATAAAAACAACACGGCGTTGAGGAAAAATCTAAAACGTTTCGACGGGATAACAGATGAATACACTGATGATGAACGATTGGAAAATGCAGAAAACACATTAAAAGCATACAAGTTGGTATTGTTGGCATTTGTTTTTGTATATACCAATGGAAATAGGTTCTTTAGATTGAAGACTTGATCACTTTGATAGGCCACGAGTGTAATGCCACATGTTAAGATAGTCGGTAAGATAAATTCGATATACAGCGTGCTAGTGACTTAATACGATAAACATGGGGTAGGTAAATTCCATATTCGCTCTCACATCATATGGAATTTACTTACCCCCATATATATATCGTATTTGGTCACTAGCATACTGGGTAACTAATATACTGTGTCATGTTTTAAATCATATGCCTCGTGTTGGGAAGCTACGCTCTCTGTACATCAAAACTACCCTACGGTACTTTCTAAAGGTCTTGTCGCAAATGTTGATTTCAGTCCTTATTTAACATACACTCTTTTTTAAGTGGCAGTCTAAATTCCCTACTTTCAAACCGGTATACAAACTTTGCTAAACCGTCCTATGGTATTTATTGTGAAATAATGAATATGTATGAAATATTTGCCACTAGACACAAAACAAACATTAACTTAGCAGTCATACATTATAAAAAGAAGGTGAAAGATACTAAGGGGTATTCAAAACCTAAAAGTCGAACAAAAACAGAAAAAAAGTGATTTATGTCCTGTAATTCATTCTATATACTTCTTCTGTGATTTGCTATCATTACGCAGCCTATTAAAGGACGCAATGATAATCTGATATAGAATGAGCTAACTAGTTTTTTTTTAATTCAGAATCTTTAATTTGTTTGGGTTTTTTTTATTATTTGTTTGTTTGTTTGTTTGTTTTGTTTTGTTTTTTTATTATTATGTTTTGTTATTTTTTTTTTATGGGGGGAGGCGTCCTCGACTTATGATATTATAAAATGATGGCACTAAGATCCAACTTAAAATCATAAAAGCTGTATATCTGGTACCATCACTATCCAACGCTATAGTGACCAATATATTTTGATTACCATCAACAAGAAAGATAGGTATTCTTAGAAATTTTAATGACCCTCCCTTCACTGAAACAAATTCATAAAACAGAACATTTTCCCCTTTAAAAATTAAGGGTATACTAAACAGTCTGGCTCGACATCTGAATCTTAAATTGAGGGTGTCACGCTTTCTGCTATAAAAAAAACTTCATGCAACAACTTTCTATAAAGCGTATAACATAAAATCACTATTGAATATAAAGCAGCATGATTGACAATCGGACAAGTATCTATCAGAGACCAAATCACGTAGAAGTTAGCAACTATAGGTCACATAACAACCTTCAACAATGATCAAAATCCATACCGCATAGCACGCAATAAAAGACCCCGAAATCACAAATGTGAAAAAATTCAAACGAAAAAAAAAGTAAATATTTCTGTTAAAATATCCTCTTTTTCAGTGGCAGTAAAATTGCTATCATTATCATTAGCTCCCAATCTTTTTTCGGTGGCAGTAACAATTGCTGTCATTATCATTAGCACCCAATCTTTTTTTCAGAATTTAAAATTGATAGACTTCTCTTCTGAGTTTGTTTGTAATACTTGCTGCTAAGCGTTAAGTAACTTACAAGCATCCATCTTGTCACGTGTAAGTGGATTGCAATTTTATTTATTTTAGCAAGCAATAATTCAGAAGAAAATAGCATTAGAAATAAGCATTGATATTCAGACGAACTGGGCATATAAATAATGTATGGTTATTGAACAACTGTAATACTTGAACAAAAGTTACATTTAAATGGCTAGTGTGTTATGCTTTTAATCAAATCAAATGTTTAATGTAAAATATATTGGACCCACTGAAGAGTTGTTGACGATCCCCAAAATATCTATTCTGAACAAAGGCATATACTGAAAAAAGTTATTGCCATAGGTATTATCAACAGTTGAAAAATGATTTTAAAATATTTAATGCGTAGTAAGTTTCTTAATTTAAACGTGCGGTGGCCGATTTCTTTTAAAACTGTACAACGAAAGACAACTCTAATAATCTAAAAATCTTTCGGTTAATTATCATTTGAATGGAGATAAAATATATCCGAAGATTACAATGTCAATAATCAACATTGTTGAGTGATTGATCGAATGGATTTTAAATGTTGTTGTCGTGGAGACGAAGAATCTCATGGTCTTGTTAACTACCCCAGTTCAAGTGATGCTGAACTAGAGAGATATGCAAATCACGTAATGTATTTGTTTATTATTGTAAAGAAACGCCCCCTTTTGAAATTTGATTGAAGTAAATATATCAAAATAAGTGTATACAGCATGTATGTTATGCCGTTTCTGCATATGGCATTATCAGACAAGAGGCTAAGAACATCATGTATGATATGCCGTTTCTGTATATGGCATTAGCAGACAAGAGGCTAAGAACATCATGTATGCTATACCGTTTCTGTATATGGCATTATCAGACAAGAGGCTAAGAACATCATGTATGCTATACCGTTTCTGTATATGGCATTATCAGACAAGAGGCTAAGAACATCATGTATGCTATACCGTTTCTGTATATGGCATTAGCAGACAAAAGGCTAAGAACATCATGTATGCTATACCGTTTCTGTATATGGCATTAGCAGACAAAAGGTTAGAAAATAATGTTATGATTATGCCTGTTTTGCTGTAGGGGAAACCCCGAGTTTTACTGGGGTATCAAAGGTATCAAACAATGGACTTCTTCCGACAAACAGTAAAACCCAGCACTTGTTAGGCTGTTCGTCATGTTAACAAACTGAGACGGTTGAAATTGGACCGTTAACTTCGATGTCTTAAGTAGAGAGAGTGCAAAATACTCAGTACGCCAAAATACACTTGCAACGGACCGTAGGTTGTCGGTTGTCAGATTACATTTCTGCCCCTAACCAGCAATTAAGAGGGTATTAGAGCAGATTATTACACCAAAAAATGCCGGAATACCAATCAACGTATACATCAATTAACTATTTCTCAAATTTTGTTAACATTTACAATTAGGAAAGACTTCCCTTTGAACCCCTATGTTGACGGAATAAGCATAGGTGTATATTTTAATAATGTCCCCCATGAAATTATGTCCACCGGACATTATTTCATAGTAAATACTATCCATGGACAATATTTACTTATTTAAATGTGTCCCGGACACAATTTCCTATGAAAATATTTCCTCAGGTATGAGAAAGTGTCCATGAACATGGACATTATTTAATACTTGAATTATGTCCAGGTGGACATTTTTTCACAGGACATTATGTCCGCCAGAACATTTTTTGATATGATTAAATTATTAAATGATATCCATTGCCTTGTTATTACTGGACGTATTTTAACCTATAATTGCGAACTTTAATACATTGTTACTTTCACAGAGAGTTGTCTTTTTGGCACTCATACTATCTGTATTTTCTTATTTATATTTTTAAATATATATACATGTATAATGATTTAAATTCAAATAAGTAACAATTGCTGTTCAGTATTATTTTCCTTGGAGGACACAATTTATCAACAATTACTACGAAAAATTGTCCTGTGTAGGTGGACCATATTTCATAACTGTTGCTGTAAAATGCTGTCCACTTAGGGGACAAAATTTCATGGCAATGGGCAATATTTAATACCAAAATTCTATATTTTCTTTTGCCTTCTTCTCATAATAACTATAGTAAAGTTCTTCACATTTTATTTTATACTTTACACACTTCCTTCTTATTGTCATTAGCTGGGTATTTCTTCTCTATATTCACTTTCATCCATTATTTGTTTACATTTGTATAGTAATCAATTTCTAATCAATCATTCAGATTTTATTAAAATTCAAGTATAATAAAACATTTTAATGATCTTTGTTTTACTTCCCTTGGAGGACACAATTTAATAGCAACTACTATGAAAACTTGTCCTGTGGGTGGAAACTATTTCATAACTGTTGCAGTAAGAATCTGTCCACTTAAGGGCAACATTTCATGGCAATGGACATTATTTGATACCAAAATTCTATGAAAAACTGTCCAGGTGGACACTTTTTCACAGGACACTATTATGTCTTACATAGGCAGATATGAAGTTTCATGTACATATACATTTTTATATTTAAATTGACCATTGATTAAGAATTAAGAAACTATTACGAACTCGTGAAGCTTTTGAGTCGTCTCTTTCAACCATATATAGTAAAGAATAGTTTATTTAAAAAGTTTACGGATTAATGTATTTTAGGTGTTATTGTCCAAAGTCTAGTCGTTTTAACTTTTATAATTAATGTATAGAGTTTTATACTGGAAGTGTCTCATAAATCAGATTTTTATTGCTGGATATTGATTATTGTACATGTTGTTGCATGTGCAAATATTACAAATTGTGTATATGTTCTATGCCATTCAATATGTGACACTTTGATTAATAAATAAATTATTATTATTGTAGTAGTTTTTATCATTAATTACAAGAAATTTCATTCGTTCATCCAAACATTTTCAGGAAGAGAGTGGTCATGTGATCAGTAGGTTTCATAATAGCGGGGAACTGCCTCGAAAAGATTATGAGGTAGGATATTTTAGATATGTATACTGAATATTTAGGCGTTATTGTCCAAAGTCTATTTAAGGAATGACTGTAATATTTTTTCTGTCTATGAAGAAATAACATCAAAAATGTGGTGCACACTGAATAACCCGCGTAGCGGGTTATTTTAAAGTGTGCACCACATTTTTTATGTTATTTCGAATAGACAGAAAAAATATTACAGTCATTTCTTATAATTTAATTCTAAATTCCATTTTAACCGTAGTAAACCATGGAAAAACGTTGATGACGTCACGGTCAACAATTTTTTGTGGTCTTCGTTTTTAACACTTTTTTAATCTATATAATAAGACTGAAGACAAGATCAGGTTTGAGAAACATTTCCTAAGTCAGACTAATAATTAGTGATTAGAGTTTAACTGTTGATATTAAGATTGTGGACTTACTATACAGACTTTCACTCTTTTTTCACAAAAAATTATTTTCAAATAAAGTTTCTATGACAGAGCAATATATATTAATTTTTCATAAATGTTTAAATGAATAAAGCTCTTCCTAAATTACAATTACTTTTAAAATGTTCTTTGCCGTTTTTCTCCACTACTATTGCAAAGTTTGTAAACTTAAGTTCAACCTGAGTTAAGCTTGAAGTATCTGTATCTACAAATCATCCAAATAATTTTTACTTGAAAACGGCGATATCTCTCTTTTTTAGAGTTTGAATTATGACAACTGTTATAATGAGCCTTTTGTGGAATACTGTGATAGTTTACGCGACAAACAGGTAAGGTTCTGTACCAAAACTTAGAGGACTAATACATGCTTACATGAAATGGAATAAAAAGTAAGTTGGTTACATGTATAAAATACGACATATAGATTTGTAAGAACCTCAAAATGCACAAGCGAAGGTGTGATACAGAAACTTTGGAAATTCTAAAACTCAATTACTCGTACCTACACAGAAAATTGATAAGTAAAAGAGAAATGAAAATGAAGCTAAACAAAGAATCACAAACCAAAACCAAAATGCATGTTTCACCGTTATCCCAAATATACATCTGATGAAAATTTAAAATGTAAATAATAATTCAAAAATAAGCATTTTTGATGTGGTTCTTAAGTGTTTCTCGTTTCTCGTTCTTTATATAGATTAGACCGTTGGTTTTCCTGTTTGAATTAATTTAGCTTGCTGTTCGGTGTGAGCCAAGGCTCCGTGTTGAAGGCCGTATTTTGACCTATAATTGTTTACTTTTTACACATTGTGACTTGGATGGAGAGTTGTCTCATTGGCACTCATACCACATCTTCTTATTTCTATTCTATGAGAGACCTTTACGGTCAATATTCTGGAACAATGTTTGTTAAAACCCGAAAGTTGGTAAACGCTAAACACGCAATTGAGCAACGCACACATGTAGTCCTAGGTTTTTCAAGATTGTATCTCTCGTGCTCATTTCAAAGCATTAGATTAAAAAAAAATCAAGAAGCTGTGGAATGATTGCCATTACTACAACTATCTACAAACAATCAAAGGACATGGATGGTGATGTAAAACAAAATATTGGAAAGTGATATGGCCATCAGCTATTATATGTTAATAGATATTTAGCACTATTTAAATTGTATTAGATATACAACCAACAATATGTATATGTTTAAAGCAGAATGCTTGTATATTAGAAACATGGATATACCAAGAGTAATGGTCTTTGCAAGAACACAGAAAGCTTTAAGACACATTGATCTTTTTCTAAAGTTTGAGTTTGATTATTTTTTAGAGTTCATATATACTCCAATATTACCGTAATATTTTTAAATACAAATAGCGTTATTTACACAAATATTGAACAATGAATTACAATTTACTCTGTGCCAACATAGCAACTTTATGCAAATTAACCTTGAATTTGTAGGATGTTAACGCATATATGTTTCTGTTTACGTTTCTAGTCAGCGAGGAAAGTAGAGTTTATAAAATGGGTAGTCACGTTACTTGTTGGAGTATTCACAGGACTTGTAAGTTTGATTAAGTGTGCATATGTTATTTGTGATTTGACAAGTCCATGTAAATACGTTGTTAGTCTAAGACAATTACATGAACTCCCATACAATTTTAAAGTACGTTGTGTGGATATGTTAAATATCTCCAGTATGTAGTACGAAACAAAATTCTTAGAGACCAATGATTGAAAATGAGCTCTAAACCCAAATGTAATACTAATCCTAGTATTAGAGTAAGGCTACAGTAGTTTATCGATGTTAAGTCTCATAAATCGATTAAGGATGTTCGCTACTCTGTTTCAAAATAACAAGCTTTTTAAAAGACTGTTATAAATTGATTACATGTAATAAATGGAACTAAAAAAGCAGAAATAATTGAAGGGTCCGTGTCCTCGTTTTCGAGATAATAGCCATTGAAAATTTGGCGGGAAATGATTCTCTCTAGATTTTTCGTACATTAAACATTGGCACCTTTTGTCTATTAAAAACTATGAAAAAATAACAAGAATTTTATAGTATTTTCAAATATGGCTTTTTAAACTATATGTAATAAAATTATGAAAAGAAAAGTAGGGGTTAGTGGGCAATATTTTTAATGGCGCTTCATTGATAAAACCAGAGGATTCCGAATATCTGACAAAAGTCAAAAACAATAGGAGCGAACATCCTTAAGAGGACAAATCTAGGTAATAAGCACAAAATGAGGGGATCGAATAAACTCCAAAAGGAGCGAGGCAGGGTGATTTGACATGGTAAGCGTCTCCTGCTATACATGCATCACATGAGCACCATTAGGGAGCTACCATTTGATTTTTATAGGAGGGCTAGGGTGAAATTTGAAAAAAAGGCAGGACTTGAGTTTTGAGTAAAAAAAAAGGCAGGATGACATTTTATGTAAAAAAAGTCAGGATAAACTAATTAAAAAAAAGGCAGGACCGAATAGAGTGAAAAATAAAAAGGCAGAACAGAGATTACAACTATAAAAAAAAATGCAGGACAACATTTTTCATTCTAGCCCCCCTCCCCCTAAAAATCAAATGGTAGCTCCCTTAAAGCAGTGTAGGTATAACCATCTCCTGTTGTGATGCTTATGGTCAATGCAAAGTTTACAGTAAACGCAAATACGTTATGTAGCCACACAATTTTGTGTTCCTGAATGTAAACACATATTTATATTTTATTTGACATATTTATGTTTTAGGTTGCACTTTTTATCGATTACGTTGTAAAACTTTTGACAAAGTGGAAATATAACTCAGTAGAAGGCTGTATCCTTTTACATAAATTTGTACTGTTATAGACAGTAGATTTGCACTTGGTCTTCTTTGACAATGAGGTGTAATAAAATATCTCAGTTCCATCTTGCCATGTTAATGGTTGATTTGGTTGTTGGTTTCCATTAATTTGTCAATTAAAATAGTTTTTAATTTTCAATTTACGATTCCAATTCGGCGGAATTTTAACTTGAAGAACGCACCTATTGCATTGATGGTTAATTTGTTGTTCTGATCATGCATGAACTATTTTCTACTGGACATAATGCAACAATACCAATCAACCAATTACCGATATGAAATGCTTTAAGAATGTACCTTATGTTATGATTTAAAAATGTACCCAGTGAAATGCTATATGAATGTACCTAGTGAAATGCTATAAGAATGTACCTAGTGAAATGCTATACGAATATACCTAGTGAAATGCTATAAGAATGTACCTAGTGAAGTGCTATAAGAATGGACCTTGTGTGTAATGATATAAGAGTGTATCTACTGAAATGCTATAAGAATGTACCTAGTGAAAGGCTATGAGAATGTACCTAGAGAAATGCTATGAGAATGACCCTAATGAATGCTATAAGCATGAACCTGATTTGATGATATAAGATTGTACCTAATGAAATGATTTAAGAATGTACCTAGTGTATATTACCAGAAAGAACCTAGTGAAATGCTATAAGAATGATTATAACAGCCCCCGAAATGACAAAATGTAAAACAATTCAACGAAAAAAAACAACAATGGCATGATTTATGAACAACACAATAAACGAAAAACAAATATAATTTACAGTGACCAACGACAACCACTGAAATACTGCTCCTTGTAATGTCTTGTTTGATTTTAATCCGAAGCATTGTGTTAATGATTTCATTGAAGAGAATTGTTATTTGACGAAAAAGATTGTCTGGTAGCTAAAATCTAAGTCAATCATTTTTATTGTTACCCCATTGTTCATGTTTTATATGTTTTTTAAAACAGGAAAGAAAAAAAAGAAGCAATCAAATCGTAGAAAAAAGTAAATCTCCGATATGTAACGAAGTTTAGAAACCCAAAGCCATTCAAGTCGACATAAGTATTATTAAAAATCATTGACTGATATAATAAAATAACATATACTTACTCGAGAGAACGAGTAACAAGAGTACACTGTAATTTTGTGGAACCTTAATCACATTACGAGTTTCCAAAGGTAATTTTAAATTCATTGTATATGGTATATACAGATGTATGATAAAAGTACTGTAGCATATAAACCGCTTTCTTTGTATATTCACCTATCTCTCATTGTTTTAAGTGAAAACAAATGAAAAATAAGGGACGGCTTTTAAAATAGAAAAATATTTTTTTTTGGCGGAATAAACGTAATAAATAAATTCGCCTCTCTCCGCTCGTTGAAAGGGTCATACCCCTCTAATTTCAAATCCTTGATGCGCACCTGAATAACATATTTCATTAATTTGAATTTCCTTACAAACACAGCTATATACAAATGTATGGACGATGGCTGTCTTGTTGTTTCTTTTCTTTGGTTGCTTCTGTTTAATGTTGGATTTTGTATAATAGCTTCTTCATTAGTTATCATTGAGGTGAGTTCACACAGGTTTCTTTTCACTCATTTGTTACACATGCAAATGTTTCGTAACTGTAAATTTTATTATCAGTATTAAAGATGTGAGAAATATTGACTTGATAAGCACCATTTATACCTTTTTTTTAATTAGATAATCTATTTTGTAAAGTTTTTTAAATATTTTTTATTAAACAAAGTACTATATATATTTATTTGCATCGCATCTGCATTCATGTTTTAATTAAAAGATGGGCTAGTTTGTTTATTTTTCAATGTCTTTAAATCAGGTAGAAGTTATATGATGCTGTACCGTTTTCTTTTGGTTGGTTTTTTCAGCCAGTTGCAGCTGGTTCAGGAATACCAGAAATAAAATGTTATTTAAATGGTGTGAAGATTCCAAACGTTGGCAGGCTTAGAACATTGGTTTCGAAAGCAATCGGTGTACTGTTTAGTGTAGCTGGAGGTAAGTTAGTAGATGTTTATCGAGGACGAAATCCGTGTTGCTAGGGGGAAGTTTATTGTTGGCTATATCTGGATTACAACAAAAGAATCTATATAAAATTAATATTCAAGGGAATTCAAAATCGTTAACCTTCTATAGTTTGTCTTTTACATATATGCACATCAATCTATTCTGGTTTTCAAATTTTTCGTTAAAAAAAACCTAAAGGGAAAAACGCTTTTCCGCTTTGTTTATCAACGGATATGCAACGGATATGCGTTATATACAATAAAAGCTTAATCTCCTCATTGGATATGGACGTGTACCGCTATATGGTAGATTTGTTTAATCGTCCCCGAAAAAAACTTCTTTTTTCTCCGGCTTCGGTTCAATTCTATCATATATAGATTACATATAACATTTCTTCGCAAAGTTAACATATTAGTAAACAAAAGGGAATAATTGGAGATAACAAATCACTATCGATTAAAGGTTCCAATTTACACCCGGTTCCCCATCATACATATTGTGCAACTTCTACAAATACAGACGGGTTTTTGGCCAAATTGAATCCTTTTTCGATAACATGAAGGTGCAGATTCAAATTAGAAGTTAAAAGCTTTATGACATGTCTAGATTTCTACTTTTAGAAACCAAATTCAATGGAACTGTATTTCAGTCCTGAAAATTACTAATTTACCCGACGTTTAAAATACTATTGATGCTTGTTCATTTCGTTCCTGTTGAAAATTTTAAAGGAGTTTGCATTGACCTGATAGGTCGTCCTACAGTAGAAATACATATTGTTTTGTGCCCTCCTTTTAGCTGAACTTGGGTTTATTGAGAAACTGAACACAGTCATAAGAATAATTTCAATGAACACAATCCTTGATTGTACCATGAACATTTACTACACATTCTGTTTATTTACCATTAGTATACAGAATACATGTCGAATAGGGTTAAACACACAGAATAGTCAATACAGTGCCATTTTCAAAACATACGAAATGTCCAAACATGCTATATATGCAATAGCTTTCAAGCTTTTTAGTCTTAGATGCATGATTTTTTTTATTAGTTTGTATTTGCTTTAAACTAGCTGTCAGTAACTGCGAGTACTCTTAGATCTGAACTTAGTGTCTTTTTGTTGTGGGGATGTATAAGTACCCTGCCACGTCCACACTGTGTTTTTGCAAGATGTATTTCTATTTGTATCCATCTGATGAGTTAAGCCTTTTTCAACTGATTTTCATAGTCTGTTCTTATGTTGTACTGTTACACCACTGTCCAAGGTTAGGGGGAGGGCTGGCGACTTCAAACTAGTTTAACCCCACCACATTCTATATGTGCCTGTCCCAAGTCAGGAGCCTGTAATTCAGTGGTTGTCGTTGTTGTTTGTAACCTACTCGTTTTTCGTTCATTATTTTGCACATACATTTGGCCGTTAGTTTTCTCGTTTGAATTGTTTTACATTTGTCATTTCGGGGCCTTTTATAGCTGATTATGCGGTATGGGCTTTGCTCATTGTTGAAGGCCGTACGATGACCTATAGTTATTAATTTCTGTGTCATTTGGTCTCTTGTGGAGAGTTGTCTCATTGGCAATCATATAAATAAGAAGATGTGATATGAGTGCCAATGAGACAACTATCCACCCAAGTCACAATGCGTAAAAAGTAAACATTTATAGGTCAAAGTACGGCCTTCACCACAGAGCCTTGGCTCACACCGAACAGCAAGCTATAAAGGGCACCAAAAGACTTCTTCATATCTTTATATTCAAAGTTTTCATTTGCCAACTTTGTGTTAGTGGATTCTGGTTCCTTGTAAAACATAATTCTGTTTCTGTTTATGCTTGTTCATGAAATTATTCAGGTCAATATTTAAAAGCTATCTTTAAAATAACTGACTCCCTTTTTATCGCTAAATGCCAGTGTAATTAGTTATTGTATTATTGTATTATTGAATCTGAACATTACTGTGTAAAATGTCTTTTACGAGCATTTAAAATATTGCACACGTGACAAGTGAGATTTATAATTTTATTACAACGTATAAAAAGGATAAAATTCAAGAGAACGTTCTACACAAACACAAAAAAAAAAACCAAAACAACGTTTACAAAATACACAGAAAAGTGTGTAAAAGTGTACTTGATATTTTAATTCAGAAATAATTTTATCAAAACATACCAGCACGTATTCCTTTATATATGGCGTTGTTTTCTTCACATCGAGTTCTTATAATGTAACCTAATCGATTAAATTCCGAGATTGTCCGTTTCCCGGGTCGCATCTCATTTTACACACACTAGTCACGTGACAACGATAAGTTTGTGATATATATTTTGATGTTAAAAAAATTATAATTTGTATATGTTAATGGATTTGTGATCGTCATTTATGATCATAAGTTCTTGTGTTGATTTGTTGTAATCTAAATCATATGGTTGCATAATTCCATCATCTTCTCCGAGCACAACCTGGTGGCTTTTACCGTCTGGACTAATTTTTACAACTGTGTTCGATTCGTATCCACATACATAAGTATTCCTGTTGCTGTCTACTGTTAAACCTTGTGCATTTCGTAAGTCAGAATTTTGGAATCTGTAAATAGTAGTTCCATCTAGGCCGTATGCCAAAACATAATCACTTGTTTGACTAGTTTGAACTATGTTGCCTTGCGCATCACAATCGAAATGTTCAGGAGGAACGGACACTGTTACTTTCTTGCACTGCAATATACCACAATTTTCACCACAATTTAAAATGTTGATTGCCTTTTTACCGATACGAACTGCTAATTTATCTCCATAAGAAGCTAAGTCTGATACCTTGTTGTTTTCAAAATATTTACTGAAATGGTATCCTTCCTCTCCATTTTCCAACCGTAAAATGCCTTTGTCTTTAATAGAAACAAATATAAAAGACTCCGATATTGGCGACTTAGCCATGTCCTGTATTTTTATTGATTCGAATGATTTTAACAGTTTGCCTGACTGTTCACAAATAAAGATTCTTTGATTTTTGGAATCTCCAAGTGCAATTTTGTCCTTTCCGAAAAAACAACATAGATCAGTAATAACAAAATCTTCATTCAACATTTTCTTGATTTGTACACTCTGTTTTAAATGAATGTACTTCTTTCGTTTAGCGTTTGTGTTGTCTAACACTTCGTCTTGTTCTAAGTTTGCAATATTTTCTAATGCATGCCCATTTGTTATCCCATTAGCGCCAATCGTAATTGAGCATTCACCAAAAAGATCACTTGGTCCAGGTATATTGTCTGTATCTAACTCGAAGTCTAATGATTCCTTTTGGTATAGAACAGTTTCGTTACCATCTGACTGGCAATCAGTATCAAATTTGTCATTCAAATCGTGCATACCTGTTTCAACTCTCGCTTGACTAAATGCGGTCTCTCTCATAAGTGTGATCTCTGACTCTGGTAGTATATTTGTTGCAAAAATTTCGTCATTCTGCAGTCTACGATCTTCATGTGCAATAACGTCAACACTTAGAGTTTGGTTTGACGAAGAACAGGTAGATACTTGTGTTGAAGAAATAGTTCCAAGGTCTGTAATCAAATCAAGTAAGTTTGATCGTTGGAAACGAAGCTGAATTCTGTCCTCATCGGTAGGTAGACGAGAAAGGGCATCCATCTTTTTTTGTAATTCGTGTTCTAACGCAACCAGAATTACAAAATGTTGTTTCTTTGTTAAATGGTCTCTGACATTTTTGATATCGTGTTCTATGGATTTTACACTTGATTGGACTTTATGAAGTGTTTCAATATTATCGTCTTCTTTTTTTATTCTTTTCGAATGATGATGTGATAAATTTTCTACTAACCTATTCTGTAATGCATCGATCTTGTTCTTAATTTCTTGACAGAAATGTCTTATCTCATCCTGTATGTTATTGTATTCAGCTTGCATACAGTTTTTGTTTTTAGTTGATTCCTCAATACGTTCATCAAGACTTTCCGTAACTTGTTCTGCTTTGTTTTCGAAGTTTCCAATAAAACTGTCACTATCAGTTTTGCCTTTTATTTCTTCTAATTCACGACATATATTTTGGTGTTCTTGTTTGCAAAGATTGCAGAGGACAGATTTATGTTCAGAACAATAAAACAGAACAGACTGATTTGAATGCTTACTGCATGTTACTGGAATTTCTAGAATGTGTGTACTGATGATCTTTTTGATACAAAGGGGCAGAACATAGTGTTCGCTTGTCATTTTCAATTTTTGATGAACAACTACACATGGTGCGCACAAGTTTTCTACGCATTCTCGACACCAAAAATCAGCAAACACTGTACATTTATCCCTGTCACAAGCATCACACAATGGCGTCTCTTCCTTTACTGTAAGAAACAATATCATATAAAGCTTTCTGGATTTTTATAGTATTATAAGTGTATGTCTAAGGTATATTTTGCATAGTTTGTTCATGGCAAATTGAGATCTATCTCGGACGTATGCACAGCAATACTCACTATATTTTCGTAATTTAAAAAAGAATTACGAAACTGTCTGGTGTTATGCTTCGTTTCTTCATCGGCAAGTATTTGTGCTCAAAGCTCTTGAAATCTTCAGACATATAATAAATAGCCATCATAAGTACAAAGTGTCGTCATAATTAAACAAGACGCACTGAAATGTCTCACCTCCTTTACTTATAATGATTGAATTTCATACATTACACCGAATATAGTTAGCCTATTGCTCATAGTATCTGAGAAACAGATATAATTTTAAAAAAAAATAACATTGATCAATGTACAATTAAAATAAGGTCACGGTCAGAAGAATCCTGCCCGAAAACTTGAGCAACATGTAATTATTTCATATACCGAACATAGTTGACCTATTGATTATAGTATCTGAGAAACAGACATAACAAGGAAACTTCATTTTGACTAATGAACCGTTAAAATGAGGTCAATTTCAGATACACCCTGGTAGACAAACATGTTCACCTAACAATTATTCCGTACAACAAATATAGTTCGCCAATTGCTCATAGTATCAGATAACAGACAAAACCATGAAACTGAACATTCACCAATGAACTCTTAAATGAGGTCAAGGTCAGTTGACCTATTGCTTATAGTATCTGAGAAAATGACAAAACCACAAAAACTTAACATTGACCAATTAACGTACCATGCAATGAGGTCAAAGTCAGATGAAACCTGCCAATGGGATATTTTCACCATACAATCATTCTACACACCAAATATAGTTGACCTATTGCTTATAGTGTATGAGATGCGGACGAAAACTTAACCTTGATCACCGAAATGAGGTCGACGTCAGGTGAACCCTGTCTGACGGACATGTAGACCATGCACGAATCCAATACAACAAATAAAGTTATCCTATTCCTCATAAGTGAATATCTCAAATGAGAAAAGTTGTAATTTCTATTGCAAGCAGTCGCTGAACCCTGAAAATTAGATTAAAGACATATGGCAGACAGAAACTTCGTGACATAAAGCTTCCGTAAACAATGTATTAAACATCTAGATTTTCTACCTTCTGAAATATAAAGCTTTATACAAAGAGTTCAAGCGTCGTCGCTGCCGTCGGATTGTAATCTCTATGTCTCGCTTTATGCGACTTGTGTCGAAGTCGAGGCAAAAGAATGTCTCTTTTTGGCTTTTTTTTCACACAATAGCACCACAATGTCTGGTTGAAGTAAATTTCTGGTTAGTATAATTGTTTTCTTAATAAATATTATAATAATATGCAAATGTTTTATTTCTTCTTGGATAAAAAGTGACTGTCTTTTAGAAAGCAATGATGGTTCGCAAAATGGTGTCAACTTATAAATGTACTAGATAAGAATTATTAACCTAATTATATACCATGTGTATGGCTACTAAGAGAAACAACACAAATAATTTAATATTGTTTGTAAAGTCAGCTTAAATCAACAATACACGTATACGTTTATCGCCAAGATAAGTCCTGTGATATTGTGACTTTTAAATGTATAATTGTTTTGTACTGATTTTAATACAAAAATAGTTCATCGTATCTAAATATAAATCAGGAAGTATAAAAATTACTTTCCACATAAAATAGTTCTGAAAGGATTCTATATACGAACATGTTGATCGCTTTTTCTGCAGCTCACATAAAGGTTGTGCATAGCAAGACATTCATTTAGAAAATGACCCATATCGAGAAATGAAAGAAAACCTATATCACTGTACACGTGTAGATCGATAAACACGATAAACGAAAGAAAAAACCTACACATATAACATTGAATAAACAACAGATTAGTCTGTATTTTTTACGAACATTTTCTGAGACTATTCAAAGTGCTTGAAGTATATTTCCTGTATTCAAACAATAAAATGAATCACAAAGAAACTCACCTAAACTTTCATCCATGCCATTTTTTTATTCTAATTGATATTAATTTAAAGGCCAGGGCCGACCTAGATAGAAATCCGGTTGGATAGCAATTATAAGCCAATAAGGAAATGGGAGGGGCTTAACTATCTTATCAATTATTTATAGAAGTCAGCATGGTAAAACAGAAAACAAACACATGTGGAATTTACCTTTATGTAGATATTTATAATCCGGTCTAAAATTAATAACTACATCAACTCTGTAAATACTAATTGTAGTTGAAATAAAAAAAATTATGTTGATCAGTAATATTAGCATGTTGATAAAAGTTAGCACTTGTAAATTTAATGCATTGGTAAAATTATTCTGTTTTAAAAGAAACTAGAAATTTAGTGGTTCCAAATGTTTATCCTGTAATTATAAGTTAGTTTTTTGTAAATTTTCTTTCCTTTTTGTGTAGCTGGTGCATTAGGATTTCTTGATTTCTACACTGATGTATAGTCTCTGTCCACATTCTCATTCTAGTGGCATACTGCCAAATTTGATCTCAATTTATATTGATCATCACCAAAGCAAATTCTTTTATCTTGAACCATGTTCACAACAGTATTAAAACTTTTAACATAAAATGTTTCTTTAGCAAGAATGTCATCTTGAGGATATTTATATATACTTTTCCATTTGTAAGTACGATCCTCGATGGCTCATAGTTTGAATCAACTTTGCACCTTGATGAATGATGACAATTTACATGGTTATTGCAACAATGTTCAACAATGTTATCCAAACTTTCCGTAAATTTTTAAGAATTTTTCTCTCAGTTACGGACGGCCCAGGTAATGTGTGTTGCTATGGGTTCAACTTTATTTCCCAGCTGTTCACTCCAACTTATACCTTCTGAACGTTTAGTACCTTTTGAAATCTTTGCGACGGCTTCTTTTTACAGCCTTGACAGCATGCCATAAGTCATTCTGATTGATAGTAAATTGAGTGTCCCTTACAAATTTATTTACAGCCAAATTTCTATCATGTGCATGATTTTTAATGGACACATTTTTATTTTCCAAATTTTCATAAATTTTTTGTGTTCCCAGTCTTTCGTGTCGTTGGGCAACTTTATTCTGTGACTTTGTAACATGTTAACAGTCCATCACTTTGTGAGTTTGTTCTCTTAATGCTACAACTGTAGTATCTTTGGCATTTTTCCTCCAACCGTGTCTAAAATCTCTCATGATGTTGATGCCATCTAGGTCATCATACGAAGAAATTTCATTATTTATGGCATTGTCAACTGATAGAAAACTTTCATTTTCAGCGTCTTCTTTATATTTTCTGAAGAACTTTGATCTTCTCTCTTTTGACAACTCTAGTGTAATGTACTGGCAAAAGTCCACTACTATAAAATGCATGACAAGTCCTGTGATTGACCAAGAACTCATCATTTGGAAGGTATGATGATGACGACCATAAATAGGAATGTTATTTTTCTTGGTACACATCAGTCTTACAGATGCTACATGTCCTGTCATAGTTCTTTTCAATACTTTTAGCTTTCCATTACAAATACTGGTATGTGCTTCAAATAGTTCTCCATAGGTATCCAAATATTTTTCTGCAGTAACAAACAGTCCTTTGTCTACATCCTGGCGCCTTGTTTGGGAATAGGTGGATGGAAAGGGATGAAGTTCTTTAGAATTGTCACTTCCAAGTGGTGGTTTAATCCAAAAGTTGAAAAGTTCCTCTATGATTAAACTATTGTAAACTGGCTTATTAAAAGTTGTAGTCAACAACTCTTTACTATCTATAGTTTTTTCAAAATTCTACTTTTGACCGTATCATCACCAGGAATTTTTATTCTAAAATTGGGAGGACGTTTTCGTGAAGAATCTTGTTTTTCAGTAACCATGATCCTAAAAGAAATCGAAGGAATGAGCAGAAATGGGAGATTATGTTTCATGATATACAGTTACAGTTAGTGCCAACTTAGAAAAATGTATCAAAGGGTTCATGATCATTGATTTTTATATAAATAAAAGTGATCAATGCAAATTTCTTTGATCATTATACATGGCTTTTTCAATAAATTAGTTTTAAATTTTGTTTTGTGATTTGTTGTCAAAAATAGTATTTTATTTCTTGCTAAATGAATAACTACATGTACATGTAATCCCCTAATAGCCTCTGGACTTGTTTACATATAATGTACAAATTTCATGAGTACACCTGCAGAGTCAGCAACTTTCTGTACACATAACCTGGTGATAAAATCCAGACCAGATTATCTTTGAAGTCAGTAATATTTTGTTTGTTTGCATTCTACATAATCCTAAAAATTAGTGAAAGTTACAATGGCATTAAGTGATCTTGAATAAGACACTATAAAAAAATTGTTTGGGCATAATGATTCGGAAATTAAAATTCTTGATGACTCTGCTGTTACTAATGAAAAAGGCGGGAATGCACAAAATCCACAGATGATCATAGAAGAGAGTACTCAAACAGACAATAATGAAGAAGATGAAGACGATAATCAACCTGGATTTGTCATACAGCAAGACTCATCCCAAGAAGAATGCAGATATTGCTTTTATAAGCCATGCATTACTGATGAACAAAACAGACAAATGTGGTGGCATGGTCAGTCAGAATTACCCCATCAAAGAAACTCAAGTTTGAGCAAGGAACACTACAAAAGATTTTGGACTATGCTTATCCATCGTGGTGCGTGGAATGATGATAGCTATTTAGTTACGAAAGCAGATGCCATGACCAGTTGTTGGTTTTTGGTTTCCCAATCCTGGTGGGTTTCCGTACATGGGACACATACTGATTTTCTTCATTCTGCTGCAGGATTTTTATTTATTTAATTGAAAGTCCTTTGTTCTGTATATAACACATTTTTGGAGGGAAAATGATTGTGTTACAATTCTGTGCAAATTAGCTGCATATTTATTTGGTTCTTTGAATTATGAAATGTTTATTGATACTTTGCATGGAAGCATGGCTGCATAGCAACATTTACTTCCTGTGTAATCAAAAACAATGTTTATATCCGACCAGCTATCAAATGAAAAATAACTCTGCTTCATGATTTGTTTGAGGAATATAACAGAATAAAATAAGTTAATAATTTTATTTATCCTGCAACAGATCACATAGTTCAGTTGTAGGTTCTGTGACAATTTTTTTTCTAAAAATCACCCTTTGAACAAGGTAATTCTAAAAAAATATGTATGTGGCAAAGAAATTTGAATTCACCACTATTTCATTCATTGGCTGCTATTTATACTCTTTTCCTGGCCTTTAACATATTTTCAGAAAATAAAGTGACCTATATGCATGATACAAGGTTTAGAGAACAACTTACTCGAGTCAATTTATTTATAGTAATAAATAAGAAAATCTATATGAGGGGGTGGACAGCTACAAAGGGAGGCGGGAGAAAGGGGGTGGGTGGTAGATGGGAGGCGAGGTGTTCGGATATGAGAGAAAAGGGAATGGGAGATGGGAGAGAAGAATGTGGGAGAAAAAAAATAGTTTCTATGTAAAATTGATCTATAGCCGATTTTATATCATTTAAAGTGATCATAAATGATCTAAGATTGGTCTTTGATTTTCTTAAACTTTTATACAGCATTTAAGACCATTTAACATGATCTAACATCATTGTGGTTCATCATTGAAATCAAACACGGAAATTGTCATTGCATCCGGATTCGATATGACTTTACAATGCTGACGTTAATGGTCAATCAAACGCTAAACTTCCGGTAAAAATGGAATCACATGTTTGCACGGCGGGTGTTCATGATTTTGGCTGTAAGATGGTAGGAATGCCCTTTATCGTCAGGCGTCAAACGTCCTTTTTTTTGCTTTCGTTAGCGTCAAATGAGCCTTAATTTTTTATCGTCATTTTTCATATCTAATTTTGTAGCTACCGTTAGCGTCACATGGAGTTAAATATCTATTGTTAACGTTATTTTAACAAATATTTCACCGTCATTCGTCATGTGGGGTACCCCATTACTGTCCTCCAGTAACAACACTGTTGCAGTTGATTTTTTTTTATATACACCCTTATAGAATCAAAGGAAACTTTTTTTGATTTTGTCAAAAGGTTGAGAATGGAAAATCATTTCAACGACAGATGTGGCAAGTTTAAAATAGAATCGTATAATATTGAACTGAAGGTTTTGGAAAACAGGAAAATAGTGGTTGTTAATTCCTCAGCATGGACACATGCTGCTCAAAAGATTATAATAGGGAATGAAAAATTGCATGGTAAGTATAGGGCATAGTTTTCAAATACTGCAATTGATGATAAGAACACGATCAGTCACAGAGAGTCACATCATCATTGACACAAGTTTTCTATTCATGGCCCTTTACAATACAGTCAATACACGAGCATACATATTATATAAAATATTTAAAGGATTATAAGGATAGTAAAGATATGTATCCTGCAATCGGGATTTAATTGGGTGTCTTATCAATAACAGCTCAACATATATCGCTAGCTTTTATTTGTGATCAATTGTGTGTATACTATAGAGATATCGCTTTAAGCTCCGCCCACTGCCGGACTATGCATGCATATGACCTTGCGTAACCCATACATTTGTGTTGTCCATGTGTATTCCAATGACGTACTGATTAGCCTTTATTTTAAATTACTGATTGAGTTAGTTGTTGTGTTATAATGAATAATTATTCACCTTTAGAAGGTTTTTTTAATAACCAACTGGGATTCTTTGCGGCGTACCGATCTTCGGCTGGTGTATTTATTACCTTTAAGATAAATACGCGAGGAAAATAAAACGAAAGTAATCGTAATAAAAACGAGCTTTTCTACATGTTTAATAATACTTCATTCCAAAAGCAAGTACAGCTTATAGGATATATACAATGTTTGACAAATGAACCGACAATATTGGGTAGGTCATATTGTAACAATATTAGCATAAATGCTATAATCCGCATTATTATATTTCCATATTTGTATATGTTCATGTTTAATATGATAAATACCGATGGAACACCTATGTATCTAAACTTACTATTCTTAGGGTTATTTGTTGGAAAAGAAGGTCCTATGATTCACAGTGGCGCTATAATTGGTGCAGGAGTACCGCAGGTAAATGTCATTGATTTAGTTTTTTTTTATATGTAGAACTATATTCAGTGTATATTCTAACAAAATTATCGGTTGTTATATGTAGATCTGATAATCTGATACAAAAAACTAGTCCTTTTATTCGTTTCTGAATTGTATTTAATTTCATAAATTAAACGAATATTGAAAATAATGATCATTATGAAAACAAGTCAAAATCAAAAGTAATGTAAAATATATTTTTAAGTCATGCTTTTGAATGGTGCACGAATAAGGAATACCCTTTAATTTGGAAACAGTTTATTCATTTGAAATTCTAAAATTATATTTTATTGTTTTATGAATACGTAATTGATCATGAATTAGAAGTAAACAGGATATGAGAAGAACAAAAAATATGTTTTTACATTTCAGTTCCAAAGTATAGCTTTTAAAAGAGTTAATATAAACACATACAGTTACTTCAGAACTGATCGGTAAGTACTCTTATCATGCGATTGTCATCCATCAAAATATGTGACAAAATAATCTCCAATTATGAAAACGAATTTTAATATTAACTGACGATGAACATGAACTTTATTATAATACATGAAAAAGGTAACAGGAATTACCAAAAATATTAGACAGTACAAATACTTACTCTATCAAAAACCGACTCCTCGAAGAAATACATACCATAAATTTAAGCCTCTCACTCCTTAAAGATAAAGATTGTAGTGACACAATGTCTTGTTGTTGTAGTTGTTTCCCTTTGTATGTTTGGCATTCTTTTCTTGACAATATCTGCAAGTTGAAATCATCAAACTAGACCACCAAAATTGACTCCTTTAGACATGTTTGATTTTCAAAGACTTGTCATATGTTGTATATGGCAATGATATGATAACATAACAGCAATACTATATTCTTTGCAATTAGTTTAACGTTTTTCATAGATTGCCTTTAATAAATATAGATATACAAACAAAGACAAACAACAACTAAAAACACATGGTCCAGATCGCCTACTAAATGTGATTAAACCAGTATTCTCACTTAATGTTCATTTTTACCTTGTTGTTAATAGTGTTTATCAATTTGAATCATGTTACACATGTCTTCAGAACTAATGCAATGGATTAGCTTTTAAAATGCTTTTTTTTAATTTTTATGATCAAATATGAATTTAATATAATCTTGAGTGAATGATTTTTTTAGAGACAAGAGAGATTTTGTTTCTGGTGGAGCAGCAGCCGGGGTAGCAGGTACGTATTAATACTTAATTATATTCACGTGGTCGACTGATTCTTTTCCCTTCAGTATTTATCACACTATAATATGTAGAGGCATTCTTTATTTCGGATGAGTCACCTTTGTCTTTTACAACTATAAAGGGTATACTAAATTAACAAATTGAAAAATGTATCTCAAAAAAGGAGAATGTGTATGATTGCCAATAAGATATTTATCCACCAGAGACCAGATGACGTGGATTTTATACATAATTACCCAATATATTGCATTCATCACATGATTGTTTTTAAGTCATTTTCTATTTTCAATTGTTGTTAAAATTTAATTATGCCTGCTCTTTCATATATAAGGAATGATTGTGCATGACTTTGATTGATCATTTTGAGTTTTTGTTTTCGCCTCCTTCATGAAATGTTTGTCATTAGCGACATTTTTAGAGCCATATTAGTTTGATTGACAAGAATTTTGAAACACTTTTGTTTTGATTTGTGTATATTTCATTTTTCTTAAAATGTCCTGTACCAAGTCAGGAAAATGGCCATTGTTATATTATAGTTCGTTTCTGTGTGTGTTGCATTTTAGTGTTAAGTTTCTGTTGTGTCGTTGTTTTCCTCTTATATTTGATGTGTTTCCCTCAGTTTTAGTTTGTAACCCGGATTTTTTTTCTCAATCGATTTATGAATTTCGAATAGCGGTATACTACTGTTGCTTTTATTCATTGTGACAGAAATGTTTTCTCTAATGATGTAATAACTTGTGTTCAATACCTTTTGTTCTTCTTTTAAATTTAATATCTTTAAAATGATCTGATTAAAACATTACGTACAGTAGTAATTCTATTGGGTATTATTTTGTATCGCGAATGTAAATCCTTCATCCAGTAATCAATTGTCATGCTCTAAATGTTTATCTAAGTCGTGATCATGGGCATTATAAAATTATACAATATTCCTCATTTTTTTATAAAAGAGATAGACGACATAGAAAATCAAAGCTTGTCTAATGACAACAAAATCATAATGGCCCCTAAACATCATTCTATATCGTTGCAGCTGCATTTGGTGCGCCAATAGGAGGAGTCTTGTTTAGTTTAGAGGAAGGATGCTCTTTTTGGAACCAAAAATTAACTTGGCGAACAGTGAGTAGATAACTTGTTGGACACACAGGAAAAGTTTCGAAGAAATCGTGTCACAATTTAGAATTTCCTTACATTCTCGATCAGTATTAAGATTCCGAAACTTGAATAATTCATTAAAATTGCATATTTTTTTAGCAAATTTTCTTTTTGCATTATTTCCATTATCGCTACAAGATAGCTCTAGAAAAAATTGATGAAGTTCGTGATGTGATTATCCTTCCCAGTTATATTTTCCATTCTTTTATTTTAGTTATCATTATTTCTTTTCTTGTATTCAATCTTTAAAAATAAGAAAGTTATACCGACTTAGGGATATTTTCTTTTTGCGTAAATGTAATCTTAGAGTTGTCTCTCTTAACCCTTTGGTAACATTTGTACATTTTTACCTTATTTCATTTACAGTTCTTTTGTTCGATGGCAGCAACTTACTCTTTAAATTTCTTCCTATCAGGAATAGACGGTAATGATTGGGGATTTTTCTACCTGCCAGGTTTAATCAACTTTGGTGTTTTTAAGGTACGTTGATTGTTATGAATCAATCAAAACTTTGAAAATTTTAAACTAATATAAAGTATATTTAAATCGTTGTGAAACATAGTAGTAGTCTGTGAAAAATTAACTTGATAATGAAAAATTGATAAATCAAAATTAAATCAGGCTTCCCTTTTTAAAAAATATATTGTTAATAAGTTCTCCCTTGCACTTTGCCACATAAAAGTTTTTCGTGGAAGCGTTCCTCTGGTTAAAGCAGATGTTAAAATTGGTATTTGCTGCGTCTATGGTCGGCTAGGAATCTGAATGATATTCCTGAGTATGGTTATATGTTCTTTTCAAATGTACAGATAAACTCGGCGACAAAAATTTTCGCTTGGGCAACTTAAAGTAATAAACCAATCCATCAAGTTTCCTGTAGACTGCTACCTTGTGCTCTACCACGTGAAACATTTGAATCGGTCTACTACCAAGCAGGTTATTGGCATGTTGTCCTGAATAGGCATGCAATATTTGCCGCTGCATGTTAAGCAGTCATCTTTTTATCTCGTTCACTTTAAATTATGATAGTTTTCAATTATATTCGATGTCTTAAAACTTCAAAACTTTTTATTGTAGTGCTCTAATGACACTGGAATAGGATGTCGACTTTGGAATATTTTAGATCTGGCTGTCTTTATTGTTATGGGTTTTATAGGCGGAGTAATGGGTGCACTGTTTAATCATCTCAATAAACTTATTACCAAATATAGAATGAAACATGTTCAGAAGAAGAACAAGGTCGTCAGGTAAGGGTAATGTCGATGACTAGAATCGACTCGAAAATAGCAACACTTAGATTGTGAAATTAAAATAACCTTGACGGCACAGGAAGAATAAAACTTTCATTTTCCGTGAAGACATAGTTTTTTGAATCCAGTTCATATACAATAAGCGGAGGTCGTTGAAAGTATACATTGTGCAAATGGGAAAAATAAGTAATGAATGTTAGCTGTATTTTGCAAAACCTTTGGAAGTTTTGGTCCTAAATGCTCTTCAAATCGTACTTTATAAGGCCTTTTTAACTTTTTTGGTTCGAGCGTCATTGTTGAATTGTTTTGAAACATGCGTCTGGCGTAGAAAATTTAAAATTTTCATTCTGGTTTTTATGATGAGCGTGTTTTTAATTGACTGAAAACAACTTGATTGCTTTGCTAAGCTGATGTCAACGAGAAATCGAAGACGTAGAACCGTTCTTGCTTCTCATAATTAAAAGCTTTTTGTAAGACTATATATTTATTACTGGCATTTAAATACAAAAAACAAAACGTCGAATAGCTTAAAAAGGTACACGTGAACCCCAACAGGCCGATACAGTCGTAAAAGAAGAGTACAGAAGTAGAAATGAAATAACAAAATTTTATAAAGATCCTTAATTAGACATTTTGATCAATCTCACCAGTGTCCTTTAACTTTAAAAGAGGGATGAAAGATACCAGATGGACATTCAAACTCATAGATCGAAAACAAACTGACAACGCCATGGCCAAAAATAAAAAGACAAACAGACAAATAATAGTACAGATTACACAACATAGAAAACTAAAGTCTAAGCAACACGAACCCCACCAAAAACTGGGGGTGATCTCAGGTGCTCCGGAAGAGTAAGCAGATCCTGCTCCACATGTGGCGCCCGTCGTGTTGTTTATGTTATTACAAATCCGGTAAATAGTCTAATTCGGTAGGTCACATTTGTGAAAAGGGAAGGGTATTGTAGTTACGACATAAGGAACATATCCGATATCATCTGTGAGCAGCAATCCTCTATCAAGGAAATCATGATAGGAAATACAAGCCCGGGAATATCGTATCAATTGGGAGATATATACTCCGTATGCAGGCCCTGCTGGAATGTTGCTACATAGAAATGGAAAGTTCACAATTATAAGCTGAAATCATCTCTTTTGTCGTTAAGTTTAGTTTTCAACCGACCCTCATTGTCAATTTCTAGATGTAAGTCAAGATATGAGGCAGACTTAACTGTATCTGTCGTATCCTTTATCTCTAGTTCGATGGGACAGATTCGTTCAACATAGTCACCAAATTTTGTATTATTTAGTGAGAGAACATCATCTATATAGCGGAACGTAAAGTTAAAGGATATTGCTAACTTCTTATCTTTCTTCTTAAGAAGTTCCTTTAACTTGCATGCAAACATTCACTACAACGCAGGTTTTCGTAAATTAAAGTTAAAAGCTTCCGAGGTGACAACTAATCAACCACAATCTGAAGAAGAAAGACAACGCCATGGCAGAAAGAAACAAGGCGAATCCATAAAACTCTACTTAGAAAAATAAAGATTAAACAAAGCTTACCAAAATCAAATTATGTTGAACTCATGCTGCAGAAGATATAATTTCATAAAAATTCTTACGATACTAAATACTCATTGGTCCAAAATATTTCATTTTAACTTTTTAGTCGTACGATTTTTTGTGAAAAGAGCCACTGAAATGGTAAGATATTTCTGCTCCACTATTGTGGCACCCATCTTGTTGCACACGACAAGTAAATATCCCTATAATAAATCACTTTCAATGATGTCAAAGATTTAAGATATGAAAAGGAAGACGAAATTGTGGCTGTGAGGCTGTGACAAATGGAACATATGCGTAATCATCCCAGGTATTCATAACGGTTATCATTTCGTCAGTTAGACTTTTAAAGGGATGACTTTAACTTACTATTACGAACCGTTGGCTCGATAACTTTTCACAAATCTTCCTTCATAATACATATTGCAACGATAATAATATATAGAACTGATTTATATAAGGATAATTGTTTTCTCTGTCTGAAACACTTTTCTGGATTTATTTTCATCGGGAACGCTCTATACCGAAAACATTTAAAGCCAAGGATGTTTCACTATCTAAAAACGAAAAGATCTATATGATCAAACGGAAACTCGGAGAATAATCAAATCCTTTCTGTAGTTTATGGTCACATCAACACGGAACGGTTCTCGGAACATGGGAATGTGATAGTTGGAGCGGGGCGTGGTGTCACATTCTTGTTTATATCTTAATTTAGATCGTTGAATTTATTTCAGGATTTTAGAAGCAGTTTTAATCTCAGCTTGCACTGCATTATTTGCATTTGGTGGTTCCATGTTGCTTGGAGAATGTAAGGCAATTCCAACAGTGGTATGCATAATTAATGTAACAACATTATTAGGTGCACAGTACATGCAATTATAGCTTTCACTTTCCGGGTTGCATATTATTCCATTATCGTTGACCAGAAATTACTTTTTAATTGTATAAGATATAGCACGAATTTACTTTAAGGAAGTACACATACAACTGTTATTTATCATAGGACAAATTGTCCTCTGTATGAAATTGCTTAGCCTATCACCTTTTTACATGTATTAAGTGCAGGGAATATTAAACTAGATATCGCACGTGTTCGGTTTAATTGCAAAGCGACCAGTGCCTTGGTACCAACATGATTTAAAAAGATAGACTGATTTGAAATGTGTAGAATGAAAATGACTGTCATTTACACTTGAATCTGCCACGTGTTTATACCATTATGTGTAAGGGTTGAAACTCACCATATGCTTCTACAGTTTTGCTTGTTCTACGAGTATCCTTATAATTGTGTTCTTCCAGGCAAACTTAATTTTAAAATTCCTAAAATTTATTTTTGTTAGGGTGTACTTAATAAAGTTTTTTATGTGCACTGTAACCGGTACCTATCGTTCATCTATTAAACTAAATGAGAGGACCTAGCTGGAGTTGTCTCCCTTCACATTTACCTAGTTTCCTTTACAAATATTATTAGACAGGTGGGAAATGCAATTTTTATGATATAATCTATCAAAGGTCTTGGAAAACACTAACGATGGGGTTTGAATCATGAATTAAAAAATGTACATACTGTTGTGTTCATTTAATCTGAAATTTAGAAAATATAAAGAATGACCTCTGTATTCACAAATATCAAATTAAAGTGTCTCGATAGATTAATATAACCACTTGTTGCTTGATTCTGAATAACATTTTCCACAATGTGAATTTATATTGTATAAGCTGTATTTATTTTCATATTAAACATTGTTTACACTAAGGAGTCGCATGGTGTATTTTCCACAGTGTAATGTTATGCGTCTAGTGCGGTAGATCTATTTAAATGCCTGGTTCATATAGCCGCTGGCTAGCATATTGTATGCGAAAAGAGAAACGAGTATGTAAGTCTTTCCTGCCAGTATACAGCCTTTACATTACCAAGACTCCAGCAATATCCTCTCCCTTGGTAACACTGGTAACTTCCGAGGTCAGGCTGAACTGCTTGGGGATCTCGGAGAAGCAAGGGCCCTAGAGATGCAGTATGTAGGCCCACCGATGTGTGGACATGCCCTAGCACTCATCAACTTTGCTGAAGCTATGGGTAAATAGTTTGGCTAGATAGGAGTCATTAGCCCAGCAAGGCAACCTATCTAAGAGAGACAACTCTAACAAAACCGGACATAACTTGACTCGAAAGCCTTGGTTGGCAACTGATCTAGAGGACAGGAACCTTAATACTGAATCCACTGTCCCTCCAGGTTGGGGGTTGAGCACAAGACCAACTATCTCGTCTCATAAAAGAAATGCAGTAACGGAAACAAGGACAAGAAAAAACTCAACTCGTCTCGTAAGATCAGAGTATCAGCAGACATCTGCAAGCATGAATGATGTCAGTGAAAGCCAAACGGAAGCTGACAACATGAAAAGTATTTTGAGCACGAGAACAAAACTAAAAATTGGATGCTGGAATGTAAGAACAATGTACGAAACAGGAAAATAAGCTCAAGTTATCAGAGAAATGAGAGCATACAAACTCCACCTGCTAGGTATTAGTGAATGTAAATGGACTGGATGTGGTAAAAGAATTATAAGTTCAGGTGAAACAATTGTGTATTCAGGTAGAAACGATGAGAAACACCAAGGAGGAGTAGGAATTATAATGAACAGAAACATAACAAAGGCCATGATAGAGTATGCCCCTGTAAACGAATGAATAATGAGAGCTCGCTTCCATGCAAGGCAGGGAAAACTAACCATCATTCAATGCTATGCTCCAACAAATGAAGCAGAGGATGAAGAGAAAACAGATTTCTATCTAGCTCTACAATCTGAGATAGAAAAAGTACCAAAACATGATGTTACAATAGTGATGGGTGATTTGAATGCCAAAGATGGAAATGATAACACCGGGAATGAAAGAGTGATGGGAAAATACGGGTGTGGCAAAATCAACGACAATGGAGAACGTTTAGTAGATTTATGTGGTGCCAATAACTTAGTAATAAGGGTACTTACTATCTTCCCTCATAGAGATATACATAAGCTGACATGGATTTCTCCAAATGGTAGAGACAAAAACCAAATAGATCATATAATCATCAATGGAAAGTGGAAAAGATGTACGTGTTATGAGGGGTGCAGATGTTGCTAATGACCACCATCTAGTAATTGCAAACATCATACTAAAACTTAAAAAGTTGTCTACGTATGTAAACGTAAAACGGAAATTTGATGTTGGTAAATTACAAGACCCTAAAATCCAGCAAGAGTTTAAACTGGAAATAGAACAAGTTTCAGCTATTAGACAACGTCACAACTGACGATTCAAACATAATATCAGTCAATGATGAATGGCAGCACATACATGAAATCTACACTGAAGCCAGTAAAAGAGGTACAAGGATTTAAAAGACAAGTACACAAAGAATGGATAACACCTGAAACTTGGAAATTGATAGATGAAAGAAAAGAAGTGAACAACAAAATATGTCAAAAACATTCTGAGAGAATTAAGGAAAAGCTAAGAACAAAATATACAGAATGCAACAAGAAGGTAAAGACAGCAACACGTAAGAACAAGAGAGATTTTATGGAAGACCTAGCAAGAGAAGCAGAAAGTGCAGCTTCAAATCAGAGAATGGGACAGATTTACCAAGTAACTAAACAACTAAGTGGTAAAAAAGCTAATGTAAATATGCCAATTAAAGACAAAAACAACAATATACTAACAACAGATCGAGATCAATACTTTAGATGGAAGGAACATTTTCAAGAAGTTCTTAACCGAAAAGATCCAGACGAACTAGCAATTATTCCTGAAGCACCCATGGACCTAGAAATACAAACAGATCAACCTTCAAAACAAGAAATACAGAAAGCCATTAAAAAGCTTGAAAAACAAAAAGGCCCCTGGCATAGACCAACTAAATGCAGAACTTTTTAAGATACATCCAGTGCTAGCAGCAGCAGCAGATACTTTACACCCAGTATTCCAGAAAATATGGGAACAAGTTATTATTCCTAACAGTTGGTCTAAAGGCAACATCATAACAATACCAAAATCAATAGACTTAAGTAACTGCTACAATTTGAGAGGAATCACCTTACTATCCATTCCAAGTAAGGTCTTCTGCATAATTTTAATATCAAGAATTATAGAAGCTGTGGATAAGAAACTACGACAAGAACAAGCCGGTTTCAGAAAAGGTAGAGGTTGCATAGACCACATATTTGTCCTACGAAACATCTTAGAACAGTGCCATGAGTGGCAGAGAAAACTGCTTGTGAATTTTGTAGACTTCGAAAAAGCATTTGACAGCTTACACAGGGAAAGACTTTGGAAATTTTGAGAAACTATGGAATACCAAGTAAGATAGTGCAACTCATTAAGCAGTTCTATACAAACATCTCATGTACCATCAACTCTGAAGCTGACACTAGTTTCCTTGTAAAATCAGGAGTAAGGCAAGGATGTGTTATGTCATCTGTACTTTTTGTAATTGCCATTGATTGGGTAATGAGAACGACTCTAGCAGAAAGTAATACCGGACTGAGATGGACACTATGTACCATGCTTGAGGACACAGACAATGCTGATGATTTAGCACTTTTATCGCATACCGAAGACCATATGCAGGAGAAGACAAGAAAGCTAGAAGAAAATGCTAAAATGATTGGACTTAAGATCAATGCTAAAAAGACAAAGTTAATGTACCTCAACACAGAATGACTGCCTGTCATATTTGCAGAAGGGAAACAGGTGGAAACAGTAGACTCATTTAATTACCTAGGAAGTTGTATAACAACAGAAGGTGGTGCTGAAAGAGATATAAAGGTCAGAATAGGAAAAGCTAGATCAGCATTCATTAGATTAAGCAACATCTGGGAAGACCAAGCTTAGATTCTTTAACAGCTGTGTATTATTTGTACTCCTATATGGCTCAGAGTACTGGAGAATGACTGAGAAAGACATTAACAGACTCTCAAGCTTCCCATAACACCTGTCTGAGGAAGATAATGAAAATATTCTGGCCAAACAAAATCTCCAACAAAGACTTACATGAGATCACAAACACCAAGGACATGGAGACTTTGTTGATACAAAAGAGATTGAGGTGGCTTTGTCATGTTCTACAATCTGATGACATGACCAAGGTAGCCCTTATATGGACACCAGACGGAAAAATAAAAAGAGGAAGACCAAAAACAACATGGAGACGCACTATAGAAAATGAATTAAAGGAAAGAGGATATACCTGGGGTACAGTGGAAAGAAAAGAAAAAAACAGAAAAGAGTGGAGAAACTTGTCCTTGCCCTCTGTGCCATAAGGCATAGCAAGGACTAAGTAAGTAAGTAAAGAGTCGCATGGGTAACTTCTTATAACCTTATATTCATCGAAACTATCAATTATTTATTGTTTGCTTGTCAAATTAAATGTGCATCCCGTTTAGACGAAGACAAACTTGATTGAAAGAGACGGGTGACATGCAACCAGGAATTGTGAAATTTAACCTGGCATCTTCATCAATATACAGAATTGGGTCGTGTAGAAGAAAGTCATGTTCACTTGCAGACTAGTTACTTATAAAGTATTTTCAAAATTAAACCATGGTTTTGTTGCGGGCTGGATGTCCCAAAAACTGAGTACGTTTTTAGAATGTTGCTTTGAATGACCATACATTATGAAAGTAGTCAGTTAAAATTACGAAATCAATAGTCAATGATCTATGATGAAATCCGGATTTAGCAACATTCGTGTTCTAAAAAGATTTACTTGAAAGATTAAGGGTCAGGCTTTAAAATATCAAACTGCCATTTAAGTACCGGTATAAAGTTATGATAGTCATTAAATCACAGTGTCGAAACCTACCCGACATGCAATGTTTCGATTCGTAAATAGTGACAATGCACTGCAAAAACAATGGTCAGAGTGACCCTAACCCGAATATTTCTTAATGTATCTTATTGCTGTGCACGTTGTATTGAAAGAAATATACAGATGACCCAAATCTGGAGATTGCTTAATTTGTAATTTTTGCACATAATTACGATAATTATCATTAATATCCAAGAGATCATGTCAAATTGGAAAGATCCTGTTTTGTGATTGATGTTCACAGCATTACGATCCTGCATTGTCATCATAGAACACGAAATCGTTTCGTTTTAAATGTTTTAAGTTAACAAGGATAAATGGAAATTGTATGATTTGTCACTTTTGCACACAGATATAATACTAATAATTAATATGAATATTCATGGCACGAAAAAAAGGGGCCATGTCAAATTGGAATGGTCCGGTTTTGTGAATGATGTTCACAACATCAGGATCCTGCATTATCATATTAAAGGACATAATTTTACGATATTGTTTCTTTTTAATTTTTTAAAAGTTAACAAGGATATAAACAATTGCATGTTAAGATATATTATTAGATGAATTTTTTGAACGCACAATTATACGTTACCCAAATGTCGGTTTGTCCATATTGCAGGGTTTTTCTTCAAATTTTTAGGTGAAGCGGAATACAAATATTTAATATTTCCACTAAAATTCTTTTTATAGAATTATGATGTCAGCAAGTAAATATTGGTTAACTGTTTAGTTCGTGTATACAACTGTAGCAAATGGAACGAACTACTCACTTGTATGTTGCGTTAGATCTCTTAAGGTGGTACCTAACACTACAGGGAGATAACTCTGTAAAAATCAGCTAAACGTTTTAATAACGTTGTATTGTAAAGGAAATATTAAGCTTCTCAATGATCAAAATTAGTGTTTGTCAAACTGCTATATAACCAATGAAATTTTTCTGATAAAGTGGTTGGTTCAAATTTTTTGAAATTTTTTATATTTTTGTCAAAGGGTCAAAGTAAACATTTTGTCAAAATTTTATGAAAATTAAACGAGCCAAATTAATATTAGTCAAGGTGTTGGGTACCACCTTAAAGGGACAGACTACGACTAAGCTAAAAGTTATTACTACATCTCAAACTACAATCCGAAATTCAATGATGGAACAAGAACCGCATATTTACAAGCATAACCGTATGATAATGGTGTCCACGATTACCAAGTCTTGGCGTACAAAATTATAAGCCTGGTATCTTTACTAGCTTTATTTTACAACCACTGGCTCGAATACACTGCTGGTAGAGTTTTCCTCCTCGAGCGTATCACCAGCCCAGAAATCAGCACATCTGTGTTGACATGATAAGTCATTGATATGGTCATATTTATAATTTAACTGTTTACAAAACTTCTAATTGTTCGAATGCTATTAATTTTGGTCTCAAACAAAGATGTATTGTTTCTAGCAACGACATCATAATATTGGACGTCACTTCAATAATAAAGATGGGTTTATTTCTATGAACGCTATACTGTTCAAACAGCTTTATAAACGGCTGGGTTTCTTTATAATCATGTAAGTCTCAAAGACTGTACATGACTATCCAAACCGGAAGAGAGCCGCGAAGGCCTATACGACTCTCCCATTGAGATTGTATGGGAAGCCCATATAAGCCCCGGTTATTTGCCCAGGGAAGCAATATGACTTAGGAAAATCAGGTTTTATTACATAGGCAAAACCCAAAGTATTTGTAATAAATATGCGATAAAGTACTTTATTTTTTTAAACTATATCAATATAATGTTCTTCTAATTTTCCTATACAATAACCTTAGTAATCCAAGAGAGATTACTAAGGGTTCTGGATGACATCCTTTATCTTGTTCCCTATTTTACGTTTCTTGAAACAAATAATTTCAAAGTCCAGATTCGACCATATCTTACATCTATTTTGCACAAATGGCCGGAACAATGTAAGATAATGCTCTAGTATAAAAATAATTGCGTATGCATTTAATGTAGCTCTGTAAATGTAAAGAAAACGAAGAATTACATAACAATTTAGACAAATCAACACCAAATAATCAATTAATTGAAGTCTACAAATTTGTAATATTTGAATTTCATTTTTAGATAATAAACTCCACAAACGAAACAACGCAAGACTTTGTGCGTACATATTTCTGTGAAGATGGTTATTATAATGACATGGCTACACTTCTATTTAATTCACAAGAAGAGGCAATCAAACAGTTGTTTCATCAAGAAGGTGAACTATGTTCTATGTACAAAAAATCTAAGATGTCTATACTGGACATCTTTTTGAATGTTCATAATTAAGATATTTTACGTTAATCAACATGTAAAATTTTCAGAATTTTACACTTACAAATCCCTTAGATTACAATTTCCAAATCTCTTGTAAGGAGTAATAAGTACTTTATTTAACCTTTTAACCTTTTTGATTCGGGCATCACTGATAGGTCTTTTGTACACGAAACGTGCGTCTGGCGTACACAATTATAATCCTGGTATCTTTGAATTTTTTGTTTAATTATATATAACGTAAATGAAACTCACGGACAAGAAATGAAAACACCCACAGAAACAGAAGATAAGCCAAAATGCAAACGAGTACAAAACATTGTATATGAGATTTGCTAATATTTTGTTGTCGGTTTTGACTTTAAAATGTTCTTTTCATGTTTTTTTACATTGTTTGGATGTTATCTAGTTTATGTTTATATTCATGTTTGTACTGAAATATCATTGATATGTTCTTTTCCAGTTCATTTACTGTTAAAAACGTTGCATTATTCGTCACACTTAGGTTTTCTACCCCACGCATAGATCGCACTTTTTCAGAATTTTTTGCTCTCCAACTTTGTATGTGATTTAGCCTTACTACTGTTTTGACTCAAGTCCCACTGATGAGTCTTATATAGACAAAATGTTCGTCTGGCATACCAAGTTATAAGCCTGGTATCGTTGATGAGTATTTATACAATATCTTACTTTTTCATAAATAAACACCACAAGAAATATGTAAATATAAGAGGAGTGCTGGAACAACAACTTCAAACAAATATTGAAAATTAACACGATAGTAAAAACATCGAGACACAAAATTATACATGAGCTTCGGAAAGGCCCGAAAAAGACGATCTCAAACATAGAGACCTACACTTAGGATTAAAAGTTAAAACGCTTATTGGATTTTTTTCCTGGATAAGAGAATTTAAAGTACTCATATACTAAACATTTGTTTTATAGGTAAATTTAGTATACGTTCCTTGGCTTTATTTGTTATATTTTTCTATCTGCTGGCGTGTTGGACATACGGTTCCAGCGTTCCAAGTGGACTATTTGTTCCATGTTTACTTTGTGGAGCTGCGTATGGAAGACTTGTTGCTACTGTTTTAGTTGAGTAAGTAATAGTATATGTATGGTCCTGTATTTTAGGTATATGACTATGAGAAACAATTGGGATTTTTATAAATCTAATCAAGCTGTAAATTAATTTAAAATTTTGATATTTCGACGAGTATTTCATTAATTTTGAAATTGTAAAGAAATAAAAACTACATTAGGGAGCAGCATCTTCGCGTAAAGATTCATTTGTACTTTTCCTATATTTATTCCTTAACGGCGTCTTTTAGAAGATCATCATCAACGTCAGGCCATGCTATCAAACTGAAGAATCTGACACATTAAGAACAAAGCAATTTATCCGATTTTTTTCTAACATTTGAACGATGTGTTTCAACTAGTTTTAATTTTCTTTTTCAGCGTTTTAGGTTACGAAAATCATTCAATTTACTCTGGTACATTCGCTTTGATTGGCGCTGCTTCATTCCTCGGCGGAGTCGTAAGAATGACAATAAGTCTGACAGTCATCTTAATTGAATCAACCAATGAAATAAGTTATGGGCTGCCGCTTATGTTGGTGTTAATGGTAAATGTCTGCTCTGTTACTTTCTTGAATTACATGCTATTTTAAAATTTTAACTGCTGTCCCTAACATTATCGTGTTTTTACAATAAAATTGTCTATTTTCTATAAATCATTCTTTGTTTTAGTATTATTTTGTCTTTTTCCGATTTTATTCAGTACTTCTTCTGACAGTCAAATGTTTTTTTTTGTTCAAAGAAAAATTCCAAACACTTGCAGATTTCCGGAATATGATTTATTCTATATATGAAAACTATGTTTAACTATAATTTGTTTCATAAAAGAGTGTGTTAATGAAGACTTCTATATTCTCGTTTTATTTTTTACTTTTTTTTTCATTTGAAGATATACCTCAATGTTTAGCGAACTGGAAGAAATATAATACGTCAAGCATGAGTTAAATCTAACTTCCGGATCGGAAAGAATAATTATTCGGTTTTATTAATTTGCTATGAATATGACCGTAACATGTTAAATGTAGCATTATATATATAGATATTCCGATATGTTGAATTTGTAAAATGCTATTTCGCAAGATTTTTTTTCAAAAACTATTTTGCAAAATAACTTCTATATACATGCCTTCTCTTTTAACACATATATATATCCAAACGGTTATGTTGTGATGGTAATTTTTATGGAAACAAACATTTCTATGAGCTCCAAAAATAATAAAATGTTATACTTTAATATGAGTCAGCATAAAAACATACATTTTTAAGATACTTCAAATGCACTCGCTTAATGCTAAATGTCAAAATATTTATGGACATTTTAAAGCAAAATTAGGTTAAGCTAGATAAGTACAGAAAAGGTAAAACAAGAGGGAAAGATTAATTACATCGAACAAAATATCGTATATAATACGAGTCGCATGTATTACATCTAATTTCCGGATCGGAAGTTATAAATATGCGATGTTATTATTTCGATATGAATATGATCGTATTTTGTCAGAAATGCAAATTGATCTTTTTTGAGGAAAAATCAGCAATTCGTTGTACTTCATATATAGTTAAATTATATACTAATATTATACAAAATTAGAACCTACATTTATAGAATACCTCAAATGCATTCGATCTATGTTAAGAGTTAAATATATTCGTTGATATGACAAAGCCATGAAAAGAAGACCTTGGTGGCCGAGTGGTCTAAGTAACTCAAATGCAGTGATCACTTGTCTTATCATCACTGAGGTTGTTTTGAGTTCAAACCCTGCCCATGGCAGGTGCGTTCAACTCCGATATTAACTGACAAGGATTTCCAGTTTTTCCGTCGAACGTCTGTAGTTCTCTTCGTATACTCTGGCTTCCTCCAACAATCAAAACTGAACGCCAAGAGTGCCGAAGTTAGTGTTATATCAATCTAATTATATATATAAACTATTAAAGCCATATGATGTTAGGCTACAATAGAATCAAACAGGTTTAACTAAAGGGCTACCGAAACTTCTTTTTCTATAGACAATTTGTTAAACCATATACATATGATAAGGCAGGCGTGGAAAATCTAAAGCAAAAAACAGATTCTGATGAAAAAAAAGGCCAAACTGAGTCCAATTAAAAATTTGAGTAACATCAAGTGTAACTCAAATGTACATAGGATCATGGCGTGAAGAAAATTCACATATATAATACGTGTCGCATGTATTAAATCTTATTTCCGTCCTGGAATTGATAATTATGCGGTGTTTTCATTTTGAAATGAATATGAAGGTATCATTTGCCTTAATATCATTTCTTTGGTGTATCAAAATTCAGTAGTTAACCGATATTTATTTTGATAACGTTATATTTGGTTTTATCTCTCAGTTTTTGTGTGTTACCTTGAATTGTCTATTTCATCGGTTAATGAGATTTGAACTGTATTTTATCGGTCAATGATATTTGAACATCAGTTAAATCACATCTGCCTTGATTTACTGGGCAAGACAAAGTCAATATATTTTCCACTTACGTCTAATGTATGAAGTCTTGCCTCAGAAGTTAACAACCGATATGTATCTTCATATAAAAAAAACGTTAGCATTTTGTATTTCCATCCTGCAGAATGTTTCTTTTTAACAACCGACCAAAGGAGATCAAACAAAGATGTTTTTGTGTATTTTCCTTTTTTATTTTATTACTATTATTCTTTTCGTGTTTCTTTTTTATCATTATTTTTATGTTAAGAGAATAATTGGAAATACATTTTTATGTTCTTTATTTTTTGTAGGTAGCCAAATGGTCGGGTGATTTGTTTAATGAAGGTCTCTATGATATTCACATTCACCTGAAAGGAGTTCCTTTATTAGAATGGGAAGCTCCTGAGAAGACCGAAAAGTATAGTATATTCGAATATTTTTGTAACATAGGATAAACGATTGTTCCTTTTTTTTGTACTGTTTCTGTTTGAAATGAAAATAGGACTGAATTTCTTAACACATATTGTAGATTTTGCTTGCATTTTGTATGTAGAAGTAGACCCTTACTAATACTCTTGCCGAGGGAAGTCCGTCTAGCCGTATACATACGATTTGTCAAAATAGCAATTTGCGTCTGGTCCAATTGGTATATACATTCATTAATACAATTGTCGGAACGTATTATCCTCTGTTTACCAGATGTTCGGAGTATTGAGGCACGTTAAAACCGATAATATAGACCAACACATGTACATGTAAGTAAGATTATGTGAAAAGTTCGCAAAAACTTTTGGCAAGCGGATCAAGATCAGAAGAGAATAAGGAATATCTCTTTTTAATATACCACCGATTCAAACGGAATGATTCTATCTTTCGGCGCTCGAAAACCAAAATTTTACCTTCGAAAACATTCAGTATTTCAAAACGGTTTCCTCGTGGTAAAATTCATCTGATTGGAATGACTTTTACATCAGAGAATCAAGGAAAGACAAACATATTTTGATTAGCAAATTACTTAAATTTAGATAAATATTTTAAAAAACAACGTTCATACATGCTTATATTTTAATTTTGAAGAAATTCTGATCAAACGATTATCATTTTGAAATATGGTGATTTACTGACGTATTCCAGATTTTTATACACGTACTTTGCAAATGAAAGCGATGTATTTGAAAGATTAGTACGACTCCCTATTCTTACGAAAGAAATTTCTAGCTTAAGCTAATATTCATATTGGAGTTATCAACCCAATAATAAGTTGTTAATGTATCCATGATTAGTTTTCTTTAGCATTTCCGATTTCATTTCTTCACCCGAAAGATTTTTGATTATTTATTTTAGCATGACATGAACATTTTCATATCAGGACACTTTAACTTGCTTAATTTAATTTAACTTCCTTCACAATATAATACCATCGTATATCTTTCCTATTATTTGTATTATTTAAGGTCTTCCCTTTTTCCCTTGGCAAATTATAGACCGTGCTTTTTATGAACCCATATTCGTATTTTTTTAAAGGGCATGTAATTGCAATAAACAAGGGTTATTAATTAGTTAGATAAAAGACAGTACATTTAACAGGAAACACACACTTCCGCAAGTTTGGACTTTGTTTTGTATAAAATTTTAAAGGAAATATGTAAATTACATGCCTTTTTGCAACGTTATTTGTGGTTATTAGAACTGCACGGTTGAGCATTTCTCAACATGTTCTTTAATTGATATTTTATAAATTAAAAATGTATATTTGACTTGAATGAAATCCTTCATGATTGACATTTGCAATTGACTTTGAAAATGGTTAATGAATTGTAAAACAACATGAAATGTATCGTAACATATAATAAAGCATAATTTGTAACATTTTGATTTCTTACATAATAATTATATCTTTTTTTACCTTTTAAGTATAACTAAGGTTCGACCTTCCATTTTCTTCGGTAAATGCTTGTACCAAGCTAGGAATATGACAGTTGTTTTCTATTCGTTCTGTCGGTTAATGCAGTATAACGTTTGATTTTGTCCGTTTTTATGGACTTCCTCTTTTTGAATTTAACTTGGAGTTCGGTATTTTTGTTATACTTTGTTATATAACGTATTATATGTGATTAAATAAACATTCTATGTTAGCTATTAGAAATTCTAGTCCGATATTATGTGCACAAGTGCAAGCACAAAAGAATAATGAAACAGAGACTTGTTTTGAAAGCACTCTTTACCTGGAATTATTACCAGCGTTATATTATATTTTTATACCGTGCATTAGACGTAAAAAGGGTTTAATCTTGATTTAAAACGTACATTAATATTTTACAAATATAGGCAGTAGTCCTTTTCGATATTGAAATTATATTTTATCAAAGTAACCATCATACCAAGATTAATTATATACGAAATCTCCTTTACTGGTATTAATTATTCTTTCCTTGGTTATTATGTCCAATTCTCTCTTGATGACTGCCCCACAAAGACATATAAAACACCAGTGATGTTTTGTTGTTCTTTTGGAAATATTGTGTTAAAGGGAGATCTTTGATTATCTCTATTGAATGTATTGTCAGTTGTATCAGACCATGGGCGATTTAGAACTTGACATTTTATGCAGGGTTTTTTTCACAAAAAGTCTTACGACTAAGATTAATCGTAAGTTTTACTGAAATGTGCATGACTTACGAGTACTTTAACTCGAAAGATTTATTTGTTAAACGTGTCGCAGATATTTATCTAATTGTTGAAGGCCACACGTTAATCTCTATATGTCTTTGAATAAACTAGCTTTTGCAATATTATGTTACATGTTTCACACGTTACCATTCCAAAAAGCCTATAGCATGAAGAAATATCTCTTTAAATATGTACCACATTGTACTGATCCGAAACAAGTACATATACCCACGTAGTTCTGGTCTCTGCTGAATAGTTGTTTCCTTGACAATTATACCACAAATCCTTATTGTTGTATGCAGGTTTTCAGTTTCTTAACTGTGTACTATTATAAACATAAAATTTGAAATATTACTATAATAAGAGAATTACTCACAAGTTTTTTTTTTGTGAAATTAGTCGCTGATATTCATCTAGTGTTAAAGACCACACGTTAGTCTCTATATGTCTTAGAATAAAACAGTTTTTGCAAAATTATGTTACATGTTTCACATATTACCGTTCCAAAATACCTATAGCATAAAGAAATGTCTCTTTAAATATGAACCATGTTGTACTGATCCGAAACAAGTGTACAAACCCACATCTTTTTGGTCTCTGCTGGATAGTTGTTTCCTTGGCAATTATATCACATCTCCTTATTATCATAAACAGGTTTTAAGGCTCTTCACTCTGTCCTACAATAAACTCAAAATTTAACATATCACTATAATAACAGAATATTTTGGTTACAATATGTACAAATAAAAATTTACATGAATAGCTGTAATGCATTTAACGACCAAAATCACAAAACTTCCTTTCCTTGTCCGAAAGCATTTAAGTTATAAACCACTAATTCGGGCCCGGTCAGAAAGAACATACAAGAAAGTAGAACATATTTTAAACAAAATAGTTCCTACGCATAGCTGTATCTTTGTCAATAGGTAAAATATTTGGGTAGTTTTGGTATCAAACGAAAGCTTTGGGACTTGGGATCACTATAGAACCCTTGTTGAAATTTTCTATTGAATAATAAAAAAAAGTATATCAAATTATAAAAGGAGAGCACATTTGCCCTGTTGTTCAGATCAGAAGTACCTGTTTTTGTACTATCAAACTTCCGGGAACAAGTACGCTGTAATATGCAATTAAAGGCATGTTGAATTTTTCAGCACAAGTCAGGATAAGGTATAGTTTTGACATGAAATGACTTGCACTTTATTTGAACTTAAGACAAAGTATCCATTAATGCTTGAAATTGCAGAATTTAACATAGAAAGCAGTGGGGCTATGAATTAGTGGTTTTATTCCTTAAAGAAAGGACAATCTCTAAAGTAAGACACACATTTTTGATTGTCTTTTCGATTCGCATAAGGCAAACAGTAAGTTTCATCAATTTGGCCTGTGTGGACCATGTTGAATAGAAATAAAAGACAAAAGCATTGTTTTGATTTTTGATTTTTCAAGTTTTTCAAATATAATAACATGCATTTTTCTTTTTCGTAGGCTTGTGGCTTCCGACGCCATGAATAAGAAAGTGGTAGTATTTTATCCAGCAACCAGAGTTTCATCTATAGTGAAAATATTGAAAACAAATGCGCATAATGCCTTTCCAGTAGTCACCGTTCGAAACAAGCAATCGCAGGTGTGTACGGATAATGTTATTGTGAGAAGAAATTGAGCAAGTTTCCTATATACAATGTAACATTATTATTTGTTTCACAAAAAGCTGTTATCAGTATACTGTTATTGTATTATTCATGATCTTATATTGAAAATGAGTTTTCGACGGTCGAATGAACTTCTAAGCTGCTGAACGTCTTCCTTTTTAGACAGCTCCGTTTCATAACATCAACATAATGATGTATGTTCGAGTTCGATGTATGTTGCGCATGCATGTAGAGTAAAGTGAACTCGGCTTTGTACCATGTCATGAAACTTTTCAAAATCTAGGTTTGTAGCTCCAAACTATGGTTTTGATGACTGTAAAATGAGGAATATTAAGGCAATTATATTGTTCTATAGATTGATATGTTCAATTTTTACTCATTTTTTGGCATTGCCATTGGACTTCCGACGGATGTATTTAAATCCCTTGGATGTTAGTTCATTTTTTGTTAGTACGGTTAATGCATATCTATGGTATAATAAATGTTTAATTTATTGCTGGGTTTTCAACTACATGTATTAAAGGATGTCTTTTGGGGAGCTTAAATGGGGGGGATTCATTTATTTCGTTTTTTTGTTTTTGGTCTCGATGTTACGTGTATATTTTTTTGTGGATTTTACGTATGTTAAGCTTTGAGATGTTGTGACGTGACTATTGGATTCTTTGAAACGCAAATTCTATATAAAACATCGAAAGTAAGTGACTTTATATGATTTAACACTCCGATGACAACACTTTTGGATCTTCTAATTTGCAGAAATAAATATGTGTTCATCCCTCAGCAGGATTTGAACCTATGCTTCTGTGACATCACGGTAATATACACGGTAACCAGCCATCCAGATCACTTGGCCAAATTGACGATATGTATAACAACCTATAAGATATACCGAATAAATTGGTTATATCGCATATTGCACTTAAATATGTTAATGTATTTTTTTTTATTTTATTTAATTACTGTTTTTGTGAAGGAGTGTGAACAAGTAATAAAGACATAAAATTAAAAAAAATAATAACAGTTGAAATAATAACATGTATAATGTACCATATCTCAAAGGCTACATGTAAAACAAGATTCTAAATGACTTTGCTTTATATTTGCTTGTAGGATTCAGAGGAGTTTGGAGATGAACTAGAACTTTATGCATCATTGGAGTAAGTAATTATAGGGTAAACTACCATACAAGGAACTGTAAATGATCTCAATAAAATTTGTGTTTATCTGTTAGGATTTTCTCAATACTAAACAGTCAAAATAAGAGTCGAAGTCCGTAAAAAGTTGTTTTAGTAGGGACATAAATTTTAGAAACGACTATCACTCTCGTGGTATGTGATTAGCTATTGGTTCTTTATATATATTATCTACTGTGCTGCAATTTGAAATTGAACAAATTGCTGTGTTCGAAGGGAATTCCCGGATTTACCTGCACCACGAACGCCTAAAGACAACATTTTCGACTGTGACAGGCATATCATTTCATGGAGATACAATGTATATTATTGAAATGATGCATCGAAACCTTCTAGGATCAAAGTTATAAAAGAAGAATGAATTCATCATACATGTTTACGAGTTACAAAGCATTCTATTTATGCAATTAATTTATAAAATACATGAATTGTCCGACATTTTAACCGCAGCTATATCAAATGTGTCATTCACTCTGCGGAGAAGGATGCAGATTTGATGGATAGATAGATAGTGTCAACCTCCGTTGTCATATTACATGCATATCATGACAAGAACATGTTGATGTGATACAAACATAAAGTCCTCGTTGTACTTAACCGACATGCTGAGCCTTATCTTTAACTTGTTGTTATCAGAATAACTGTCCACATGAAGACATGTTACCCTACCTTGCACATTATTATTACTTTGTTCTTTCTCATTACTGCCGAGTACTTATAGAGGCAGCAAATACCATTTTTCAAGTTTTTTGTATGACCCGGTCGAGGATCGAACTCAGGACTTTGAATTTGAATGGAACTCTTAAAGTTTTTGTCATTAAAATATTTTTAAAATATAGTAGCGTGATCAATTGTTATGCATACCATGAAGTAAAATCATTGACCTTAGTTCAGTTTGTTAACTATGGCGGGTTCGGCCTCAATGTTTTTAAGTAAGGTGTTGAGTAAAATATGAAAGTCATAAATCGGTGATAATCAAACATACACATAGTTAGTTCAGACACCAACATACTCCACCAATTGCGACCATATTTGTTATCAGTCCTTAAATCATTGTAGCCTTTTTAAGTAATTTCCTTAGTTATAATTTTACGTTTGATTGTTATATTTAAATTTTTTTACATGATCTGGTATGTGTATCAGCTGTTATGCGAAATTACCTTAGGTTCTTGCAAATAGTATGTTATACTACAAAGAAAAAGGAAAATTTTATCTGTCCTAGTTGCATCTTAAATCTTAAGAAAAGTCCAGATGTATAAAAACAATAGTTGTTTACCGATGTTCAAATCTTATTAACCCAATAAGAAGATACAAATCAAGGTTAAAACAGCTGAGTAATTCGCCTGTTGCCCAATGCAATTCATGATTGATTGTTGGTGTTTTAACGCCACTTTTAAGCGCCACATTTGGGCTATTTCTTGGCGGCCAGTTTTTATTGGTGGAGGAAGCCGGAGTGCCCGGAGAAAACCACCGACCTTCGATAGGAAAACTGACAATCCTTGTCAATTAAGATTGGAGTCGAGTGCACCCGCACGAGTGGGGTTCGAACTCACAACCTCAGTGTTGACTGGCTAGTGATTACAGTAGTAGAACTACTTAGACCATTTGGCCACCGAGGCCACCCCAATGCAATTCAATTTATTTAACTAAAGTATTGTTTAATCTGAACTAATATATGAGATATGAGCTCTCACTGAATCCATGAAATAATGTATTGTTAAAAGAAATTGCATCTTCTGAAAACATGTTTCAACGATTTGCCAATTTATTTATTAGCTCACCGGGGCCCGAAGGGCCCCATGTGAGCTTATGCCATCACTTGGCGTCCGTCGTCGTCCGTCGTCTGTCGTCGTCGTCGTCTGTCGTCATCTGTCGTCGTAAACTATTTCAAAAATCTTCTCCTCTGAAACTACTAAGCAAAATACCTTCAAACTTTAAATAAATGTTCCTTAGGGTATCTAGTTTATAAATTGTATCCGAAGTTTTGATCCATCGACAAACATGGCCGCCATGGCTAAAAATAGAACATAAGGGTCAAATGCAGTTTTTGGCTTATATCTCAAAAACTAAAGCTTTTAGAGCAAATCTGACATGGGTTAAAATTGTTCAATTGGTCAAGATCTATCAGCTCTGAAATTTCCAGACGAATCGAACAACCCATTGTTGGGTTGCTGCCACCGAATTGGTAGTTTTAACAAAATTTTGCGGTTTTTTGTTATTATTTTGAATATTATTATAGATATATATAAACTTTAAGCTGCAATAATGTTCAGCAAAGTAAGATCTACAAAAAAGTTTCAATGACCATGATTGTCAATTGACCCCTTAAGGAGTTATTGCCCTTTAAAGACAATTTTACACAATTTGTTCATCAAGTTTGCTAACATTTAAAAATCTTCTCCTCTGAAACTACTGGGCCAATTACCTTCAAACTTTAACTAAATGTTCCTTAGGGTATCTTGTTTATAAATTGTATCCGAAATTTGTATCCCTTGACAAACATGGCCGCCATAGCTAAAAAATAGAACATAAGGGTCAAATGCAGTTTTCGGGTTATATCTCAAAAACTAAATCTTTAAGAGCAAATGTGACATGGGGTAAAATTGTTTAATTGGTCAAGATCTATCGGCCCTGAAATTATCAGACGAATCGAACAACCCATTGTTGGGTTGCTGCCACCAAATTGGTAGTTTTAACAAAAGTTTGCAGTTTTTTGTTATTATTTTGAATATTACTATAGATATATGTAAACTGTAAGCTGCAATTATGTTCAGCAAAGTAAGATCTACAAAAAAGTTAATATGACCAAAATTGTCAATTGACCCCTTAAGGAGTTATTGCCCTTTAAAGACAATTTTACACAATTTGTTCATCAAGTTTGCTAACATTTAAAAATCTTCTCCTCTGAAATACAGGTGAGCGATTCAGGCTCTTGAGAGCCTCTTGTTTTTATTTTATGTTGTGTTTTTTCGAAGATTTTATAAATATTGTCATGCATTTAGGTACAGGACAAAGTCGACCAGTCTCCATTTATATTCTGTTGGAATCCTTCAAAATGTGTCGATAAAACTTTAAACATTTTGATATAGTGGTTACTTCTTTGTGTTTGTCATAGGAATTAGTGGGATTTTTTTTAGAGAAGTGTGATTTTCTCTACCAACAATAGAAACTGGCGTCTGTGTTTCTATGAATATATAAAAAACACAGTACTCATGTATTGAAGATCGAAGACATCCTTTTAATAAAGAATAAAAAAAAATAGTTTAGAAAGAAGAGAATGCGACTCTTTAAGATGTTTACCAAATTGTAAAGACTATAAATGAAGAAATTAAATTTAACTTGCAAATTTTTGCAAAAATCCATATATGAATGACAAAGCTGGTAGCATCTACCTCATTTAAGTTTTCAGTAGACATCTTGATCTCTGATTCAAAAAGTCATTGAGTTTGAAAAAGTCATGCAACATAATTACCACAAGAAAAATAAAATGACAAGAAAACTATTAGCTCAATAACCATAAAGTAGAATATAAAAACGGTTGAACAGTACGAACCAAAGCATGTGCTCAAGTTGTGCAGTTCATGTAGCGTATATACAAACATTTAATAACACCTTCTACGGTGATCGGGGTAACTGCTGTAAAAGCAGTACCGTTTGATTTTTGGGCTAAGTTTTGTTGCAATAATAATTTCACCATATATTCAGCTTCATGCAGTGATATGTGTTACAGGCAATTGTTTTTTTTTATCTCACCGGGCCCGATGGGCCCCATGTGAGCTTATGCCATCACTTGGCGTCCGTCGTCGTCCGTCGTCTGTCGTCGTCGTAAACTATTTCAAGAATCTTCTCCTCTGAAACTACTGGGCCAAATACCTTCAAACTTTAACTGAATGTTCCTTAGGGTATCTAGTTTATAAACTGTATCGGAAAATTTGATTCATCAACAAACATGGCCGCCATGGCTAAAAATAGAACATAGGTGTCAAATGTTGTTTTTGGCTTATATCTCAAAAACTAAAGCATTTAGAGCAAATCTGGCATGGGTAAAAATGTTCAATAGGTCAAGATCTATCAGCCCTGAAATTTGCAGACGAATCGAACAACCCATTATTGGGTTGCTACCATTAAATTGGTAATTTTAAGGAAATTTTGCAGTTTTTTGGATATTATCTTGAATATTATTGAAGATTAAGATAAACTGTAAACAGCAAAAATGTTCAGCAAAGAAGATCTTCAAAAAACATAATATGACCAAAATTGTCAATTGGCCCCTTAAGGAGTTTTTGCCCTTAAACGACAATTTTACACAATTTGTTCATCATGTTTGCTATCATTTAAAAGTCTTCTCCTCTGAAACTACTGGGCCTAATACTTTAAACTTTAACTGAATGTTTCATAGGACTACTGGTTTATAAATTGTATCCGAAATTTTGATCCATTAACAAACATGGCCGCTATGGCTAAAAATAGATCATAGGGTTAAAATGCAGTTTTTGGCTTTTATCTCTAAAACCAGAGCAGTTAAAGCGAAAGTGACATGGAGTTAAAGTGATGAATAAGTCAAGATCTATCTGATATGAAATTTTCAGACCAATTGGACCACCCAGTGTAGGGTTACTGTCAGAAATAGTTTATTTTCATGTTTTTTTTTTTTTTGTTTTTGGTGTTATCTTTAATATTATGATAGATAGAGAGAAAGTGTAAATTGCATAAATTTTCATCTAAGTAAGATCTACAAATAAGTCAAATGATCAAAATAGTTAATTGATTCCTTAAGGAGTTATTGCCCTTGAAAGGTTTATTTTTTTCATTTTTTCGTGCAAGTCTATTAATTTGTCAAAAATCTTCTTCTCTGAAACTACTGGGCCAAATACTTCCAAACTTTTACTGAATGTTCCTGATGGTATCTAGTTTATAAAATGAATCCGAAAATTTGATCCATCAACAAACATGGCCGCATTGGCTAACAATAGAACATAGGGGACAAAAGCAGTTTTTGGCTTATATCTCAAAAACTACAGCAGTTAGAGCAAAAGTGAAAGGAGTTAAAGGGATAAATGGGCCATGATCTATCTGAATTGAAATTGACAGACAAGTTCGACAACCCATTGTTGGGTTACAGTGGGAAATAGTTTATTTTTATTAAATTTTACTGTTTTTGTTTATTTTCTTTAATATTATAATAGATAGAGAGAAAGTATAAATGGCAATAAATGTTCAGCTAAGTAAGATCTACAAATAAGTCAACATGATCAAAATAGTCAATTGACCCCTTGAGGAGTTATTGCCCTTAAAATGTTTTTTTTACATTTTTTGTGAAAGTCTTATTACTTTTTTCAAAAATCTTCTTCTCTGAAACTACTTTGCCCAATATTCAAAAACTTTAATTGAATGTTCCTTAGGGTATCTAGTTTATAGATTGTATTCGGGGATGTGATCCATTTAAAGACATGGCGGCAGTTTCTAAAAATAGAACATAGGGGTCAAATGAAGTTTTTGGCTTTCATCTCAAAAACCAGAGCAATAATAGCAAAACTGTCATAGGTGAAAGTGTTAAACAGGTTTAGATCTACCTATCAAGTAATCTTCAGAACAATAAGACAACTTATTGTTGGGATACTGTCCAGAAATAGTTAATTTTTAGGTACAGTTTTGGGTTATGTATTATCTTTAATATTATTATAGAAAGAGAGAAAGTGTAAATGTCAAAATTATTCAGCAAAGTAGGATCTACAAATAAGTCAAATGCCTGAAACTGAAATTACAGATGAGCGATATCAGGCTCTCATTAGCTTCTTGTTTTTAAATGTTTTTTTATATTGTTAATTGCTTATGATCATGAAAAATATCTCTAAGGACGGAATATCTCCCACCAGTTTACCCCTGAATGGCCTTGAATCGAGCAAGGACCTTAACAGACTTATTAAAAGACCTATGATATATGTGGGAGATATTTAAGTATGACATCGTTCTTGTCCTGTAACTATTTAAGTTATCAACGACACTTCGACCCGATAATTTAATCGGGTGTCAATTTCAATACATTTTACATCGAGTAACTAAATGTCAGTTTCCATTAATTTTATTATATTCCCTGGTAGGCGTATAATTGATGAGAAACAATTAAGATTTGCATAAATCTTTGCAGGAGTATCACCAGGATTTTTTTATGACGTCTAACGTATTAATTTACTTTTTTCAGATTTTTCTCTGTATTTAAATTTATTTGCTTTAAATAAATTACAAATAGTGAAAGTATACAGAGATATGTACACATCAGTATTACAGAATATTGTGTGTTATTTTAAAAGAAAACACGATTTTATTTTATTTTATCTTAAAACTATAAATCTGATGTCGTTGTACGAAATATTAAATTCATAATTGAAATTGCAATGTCATGGTAGAAGTCATAATTTATTGATACACGCAACAAATACTATTTCTATAGATTCTGGATGAACCATATTGTCCATCAAACCATTGGATTACGTGGTCTATACAGTAAATATCTTAACTATACCAGGCTGATTACAAAGACATTATGTAATATATAATACAGTTTGGTTAAAATGTACCTGAATGTAAAGAATTTGAAAGACATTTTTGATTGACTGATTGGTGATTAACGCCATTTTCAGCGATATTGTGCTATTTCGTGGTGGTCAGTTTTTTTTTACGGAGAAAGCCGGAGTGCCCAGAGAGAACCACCGACCTTTGGTAGGAAAACCGACAATCATAGTCAATTAAGATTGGAGTCGAACGCACTTGCCACGTGCCGAATTCGAACCCACAATCTCAATAAGTGTTGACAGCCTTACGATACAACAGTTCGACTACTTAGACCACTCGTCCACCGAGACTTCTGACCAATCAATGACATTATGTAATATATAATACAGTATAGTCAGAATGTAATTAATTTGAATGACATTTTTAAATTTTACGAAACAATTTAAACAAAAACTGAAGTATTCCCTTAGAGCCAATTTCTTAATGCATGTAGAGTAAAATTTTGGTTAGCTTGCTTGCTTTGTTTGTATATTTTACAATTGTAATTAAGACAACGTCCAATCAAATTTAAATATAATATATACAGGTTTAACTATGCCTATCTATATTGTTTGCAGATGTCTATCTTAATTACACTGCTTGAGCAAACGCTCATACAAACATAGCAAGCAAGCCAACCAAAGTCTTACTCTACAAGCACTAGGAAATTAGCTCTAATTACTTATGTATTTTGCCTTTTGATACAGCTTTGTCTACTTACAAGAGTTCAGTTAGCCAGTAGTCAATACTTCTGTGTTGACATGAATTATCAATAAAATGTTCATATTTATAAATTAACTGTTAACAAAACTGAATATTTCAAAATACTAAGAATTTTCTATCCTACGGATAGATGTCCCAGATTAGAGGAGGGTTGGCGCGTCTCCAAACTAGTTTAATCCCGCAACATTCTGTATGTGCCTGTCCCAAGTCAGGAGCCTGTAATTCAGTGGTTTTCGTTTGTTGTTGTATATTATATTTGTTTTTCATTCATTATTTTGTACATAAATCAGACCGTTAGTTTTCTCGTTTGAATTGTTTTACATTTGTCATTTCGAAGCCTTTTATAGCTGACTATGCGGAATGGGTTTTACTCATTGTTGAAAGCTGTACGGTGACCTATAGTTATTAATTTCTGTGTCATTTGGTCTCTTTTGGAGAGTTGTCTCATTGGCATTCATACCACATCTTCTTATTGTTATATTAGCTTTATTTGGCAACATCTTTCGGAATTTTTGGACTCAAGGCTCATCATCTTCTTACTTTATTTGGCCTTTAGAACTTGTTTGATTCGAGCGTCACTGATTAGTCTTTTATAGACGTAACGCGAATCTGACGTACAAAATTTTGATCCTGTTCTCTAGTTGATTTATACATATAGTTTGGGTTGTTCGCAATTGTTGCATACAAATATGGGGGTGGAAATGCAATATAAAAAGGAAAATGAATTATTAAAAACCAGCATCTGAAATCTATCTATTATTACCAATTCCATTTGGAGAAAAAGATCATTTCTAATGATTTATTTTTTTAGAGAAGAAACTGTTCCGAAAAATGCTCACTGGAATTTAACCGGAATGATCATGCGATATCAGCTAGTTACTTTACTAAAGAAGAGAATTTGGTACAGAGAAGAGGATGGGGTATGTTCTTTATATAAAAAAAAAAATCCAAGTTTGCAAGAAGGGTTAAAGCTTTACCTTATAGATTTTTTTAGTGGTACTGTTAACTGTTGACATGTTCTTTTGATTGTCATTGTTCATGTAACATGAAATACTCTGATATCTGCGTTTTTCACCGATTTGTCATTAGTTCAGCCTGCTAACCCATCTTTTGTGATAATATATGTGACTGTGAATATTTCAATATCTTTGTTTCAGTAGTAAACAAAATTTTACATAAAAAATACAAATTAACTTTTTTTTTATAGTTTAATAGTACAAGTAATAATATATTTTATTTTTCCTTTCAAAATATATTTTCTGTTTCATTCAATACTTAAAACTTACATTACAATTCCCAAATTGTAAGACATCAACTTTTGATTTATATAAGTGTATAGTGCAAGTCCATTTGATAGATGCATATCAAATACCGTTAAATAGTCTAAACAAAAGCATTTATAAATTCTTTATAGCCATAAATGCTTAAATGATTACTTAGTTTTATATTGCAAAAGGGTCCTGACATGTCTGTTTCTCACTCAGTTCGTTTCAAATAGTTATAATAGAAAACATTTTGGTAAATGTGAAAATCGAGAAAACAAAATTGAATTAAAAAACCATTTTCAAGTCATTCGTTTTACTTATGATATAAAGTTAAGGAGATGTTGTATGATTGCCAATGAGACAACTACCCACCTAAGTTCAAATGAAATGTATATAAGCAATTTAGGCAACCGTACGGCCTTCAACAATGAGAAAACCCATACCGTACAGTCGGCTATAAGGTCCCGACATGAACAATATGAAACAATTCAATTGAGAAAACTAACGGCCTAAATTATAACAGACCGGACGAGGGTATTCATATTATTTATTTTTCGGCATTATAATGCAAAGCAATATGGCACCCAAACATCAATCAATCAGCAATTTAAACGATTAGCACATTCCATGTACTGAATCAAGACAACATACGTGCAATGTCAAAATATGAATGCATCAAGTATTGGACTGCATAATTGATGATTTCTGATTCTCGCGCTAATAAATGTTGCATGTCCTTTGTTGTAATTGTTATCAGAGATACATTGACTGACAAGGTTAAATCATATTTATACAGCTTCCAATAAATTCTAGTCAAGAAATATCTTCAGAAATGTCGTGATAAATAGTGACGCATGGATATTCTTTTCATACCGAACAATGCTTTGTTAAAATATCAAACAACTGTTGTTATACAAAGTGAACAGTTTTCGTTTCCTTATGTCATTTCGTTAATATCTTTAATGTAGCCAACACAATATTTCATATTTGGCTACTTTATTATCTGACTGATTGTTCTTTAAGTTTGATTTGTAATTGCCTGCTTAAGTTTTCTTAAAGGTATAAAGACGGTAAATAGTTAGATGAATAAATAGACATGACCTCTTTTCCGTGATATTGACAAAAGAATAATTAAACTACCAAAATTGTTCACTATTGAAGAACTTAAAAATAATTCTTTAAAGGAAATATTTTACTGAAGAATTTATTGTTACACACTCTGTCAGATTATCTTGCCTATGGGTTTTGCATGTGTTTGTTTGAAAGAATTGTATGGTCATAACCTGTTATTTTTATCCTGTAATTTTTTGCTTTTCTGACCGATTCGACACAAGTGCGCCCACAAAGAATTGACATTGGAAGACAATTTTCTTTTCGGGAACTACAAGTACTTATCTACCTTTACCAAAACTTGCATCAGAATTAAAAACTTTTTGAGTCAAATGTTTGAATATTTGAACAAAACAAGATCTAGACTGTATGTCCCTCAAAGAAAGTCAAATACAGGTGCATGTGTAATTATAAAGACAACAACGTATGATATGGTATCTTTTCGCTCAAAGTTTGAACTACCTTTTTCAGGTAAGCTCAGACAGAAATTTTGAAAAGACAACAATATTAAAAGTTCTAGATCAATGCTTATCAGAACATTCATCCTTCTAAGATCTAACTATCATTAGGCAATAACAACGGAAACTGTAAACTTTAAGATTGCAAGCTTGAATAAACGTAAGGTGTGATATGTTATATAGATACAATGGATAAGCGTGGATTCTTGAAAAAGAAACCATGAGCCCGGAGGGCGAATGGTTTGTTTTTCATGAATCTACGCTTATCCATTGTATCTATAACTTAAACTATTGTGTTAATTTCTTTTCAAAATTAAAGCCTTTTCTTAATTAGAAGGTATTGTAAGTGAGTTTAAATAACCATGTTATCGTGTCCAACGATGCATTGATAAATCTCAGATCACAATTAATTGGTTAACAAAATACAAATATAACACTTCTACCTTTAAAGATCTTTATATTACCAGGCATATGAATATTATCTGTTTATACAAAATAAGACATATTCGAAATTATTTCTAATAAAATTGAAAATGGAAATGGGGAACGTGTCAAAGAGACAACAACCCGACCAAAAAGCATATATAAAGTATATATAATAAGTATGTTATCGAAATTTTTCTAGCACTCTAGGCACATCACGATTTTCTCGCATAGGAATTTGCGAACAAACCTTTGTAAAATTATGTAGTAAAACAGATGAAATAATACTATATTTATAAAAAAAAAATTGACTAATAAAATGTAATGATTTTTGTTTCAAACATGTGAAATAGCCAATAATAATAAAAAAAAACCGGTAAAACTCGCTATTATTACAAAAATATCCACTATAACATGCAAAATTTGAAAAAAAACAGGGTAACTTAAGAATTGGAACAACAGAGAGAATACAGGGATTCGAACCTAAACCGACAAATCCCTATCTTTTAACTCATTGATTTTAACCATGCTAACCTCGCGGCTACCAACTCATACTATACGACTGCCTATTGTGTCTATATAAAGGTACAAGCCCTGTGTGTCCGATGAACCGATGTATATCAGATGTTCATTTAAATATATAAAATAGACATCTATAGTGTAACCCATTGGTAGCCGAGAGGTTTCGTGGATGTGTTGATGTCAGTCACACATAACAGATTTCAAGGAAGGGTTCGATTCCCAGTGAAGGCATATAAAAATTACAAAAATTAAAGGTAAGTTTTTAAATTAATTCCATTAGTGAACAGAAATCAGTAAATTAGCCAATTCAAACTTAATGAAATTAGGCACACAAAGGAAACAATTGAATATAATTTGGTGAGTCAATTTCAGCGGCAGATTTAGGAAGCGTTGATTCTAGAAAAAGAATCCACGGTAAATGAATAGGCTGACGTCACCACAATGGTTTAAGTGACTTTATCATATACTTGTAGAAAATAATGTTATAATTGTACTCCTTGATAAAACTAATTTATACATATATTTATTCAATAGTTTTGAGGAATTGTCTTAGCAGTGTGATATGTCTTTTGTTATCAACTGCTTCCGGTATATATCAACTGTTTCGAGTTTATATCAACTACTTCCGGTTATTATCGCATGCCTTTCTTTAACGTAATCGCAACGCATTTCGACGTCATTCTGCAAATTCCGGAAAATAAACCTCAGTGGTACATTCAAGTGAAAAACATAGCTAGAAAAACAGAAGAAATATTAGGAAACAGGAAAATATATTATTAAAAAACGCAAAACAAATAATACAATAAATGAATTTTATAAAGTTTTAAAAAAAAGTCTGTATGGCTTCTACTGAAGTATGTGATAAAAAGAACATAACATGTCATTTTTCATATCAGACCCCTTATCAGTTCATGGTCAAAATCATTTCTCGAGCCTGTCGGCTCTCGGGCTGATAAGGGGTCTGATATGAAAAATGCCATGTTATAATCTATATGTATTGAGGATAGATGTCACCAGTCATCCTGATGATACTCACTATAAAGTAAACAACAAATGGTGAACCTAACTTTGCCATATCGAAATAAAGGGTGAATAGTTTCAAACTTGTACCAAATGTACCCGCCGATTTAACAACACGGTAACTGATACTAAAACATTTAGCATTTGAAACTTATCATATATTTTACGAAAGATTATTATAATCACTACCAAAAGAATCTTTATTTCTAAGTTATGTTGTACGGTACAGACTTGTTTTTTCTTTTCGCTGTTCTTTGGGGGAAAATGTTACATTCTCCCGTTGCAGCCATGTTTTCTGCTGTTTCGTTTTCATTGTCCCTATAAAAAAAGAAACAAAAAAAACATGGCTGCAACGTACAAAATTACTTTAAATTAAAATAAATACACAAAAAGTATTTGCATTTGTTTGTGTGTTTTCCTTTGTATATGAAACGTTATTATATGAATAGTCCTTTCATAATGTCTAAGTTTTAATAAGATTTCTTGTTCATGTTCGGGTCAGCATACCTGTTTACATAAAATAGACATAGACGTATTGACAGATACAATTGACTTCCACATTGTTAACGTTTGATCTAATTGACTGTCAATGTGGTAATACGGCTTTAGATGGTTGTATTTATACAGTTGTCCTTTGTAAATATCAAAGAAAAATATCTAATAAGATGTTTTAAAATTACTTTAATGAAATCTTCTGTAAATTTGTCTCATATTTTTAGAACTGAATTCCAAATTTATACATATCAGGGGTGTCGAAATGTTATTTTACACGTAACTCTATTGGTTACTTAAAACCAAAAATACAACCAATATAATTTTTTAACTTTTATTCAACAGAGTTATACAAATGAGGATTGCAGAGTCAACAGCTAATTTCAGTGTATTAAAAATTAAAGGAATGTAATTTCTATTATGACGCATTACAGTATTTCAAAATATCCCTCGTCATTGTTAAATAACTTGTAACTAAAAATTTCTGAAAGGGATGACCGATATTTTCTTGCTTATACGTGTCATGTTGTAAAATGTTTTAAAATCTTTTTTGTGTGTCTATTTGTATGTTTTATTAGGTACTATGGAATACAATTCTACTTTACTGTATGCCGTTCATTAATCTCTATCGATCTTTTAATGTTTTCTTTGTTTCTTGAATGGTTGATTTCAGTCATTTCAATCTCGTTTCATATCTCTTAATTTTTGTTTCTAATATTTTCTAAATTTGTCGTTTTGGTGATCTTTTAAATGTATTTATATCATACACATGTAATATTTGCACATTTTGAGTCTAATAATACATTTTTTATCTTATTGTCGACATACCATTTCATTAAGCTAAGTTGCTTATCTAGTGTGACAAGTGAAAAAAGTCAGTGTTGTATAAATGACAATATGCCTTTTGATTGTCGGTTTGTTTTGTAATTCATATGAATAGTAACTCTTTTGTCGGAGAATTATCCAGTTTTATACGAAACTTATATAGGTTGTCGATGACTTTCACAGAACACCGCTTTCGACGACACCAGGCGTCTTCAAGATATGTCTGTAAGACATAATGGATTTAATTAATCGTTGAAGACCTTCAAACAACTGACAAATAGACGATCTAGAAAACAAGTATTTTGCCGTTTTTAATTTTTTTTTCATTTACTTATATTTCGTAAGATGTTGTCTCGTGTGCATCCCTACCCTCTTCGTTAGATAATGGTTTGATACTATTGTGCAACACACATTTGCTACATTCAAATACTAATATCGACTTTATGTTCAAGGTAAAACGTACTTACTGTGTTCGGATTGTAAAATCTGTTACATGTTTTAATTTCTACAGAGACTCCTAATTGATAATTATCGTTTCGCAGCGAGACGGCCACATAAAGAAAATCAGCGGTAACTGGATTTTATCTGTGAAATGTCCTTCTCAAGTTATAATATTCTTTTGACATGTGTAAGTCAATTCCACTTTTACACTTTTTCCTGATTTGGAATGGAAATCGGATTAAAAGATTTTTATGAGCCATAAAGTATAAAACAATATATAGAGAAAAAAAGTGTCTGCGAGCGCACTTTTTGGAAAAATGAAAAATTACCTTCAATAAAGAAACGACTTGAAAAACACAAAAAAAATCATATAGGTCTAACATCATTTTATTAATGATGAGTATATTTATTATGCATTCCCGTTTTGCGTATTGTGTTAATAATAATAATAATAATGATAATATTTATTCAGGTAAATGCAATATATACAAATACATAATAAGTTTTAGAAACTTAGCTAAATACAATCTTAAAATATAGCAATTGTTGTGACTTTATGCACCTCTAATGCCTTAACCAAAGGATGACCCATGAGAGCAAACATGCTTATTTCCAATGGGGTCCTTATAATCTTCATAATAAGATAAATAATATATCATTCAATTTTACAGCAATAAATATCTATGAATCACAGCTTAAAACATTCGTATAAAAAGCAATCTAATAAAATATAAAATCTGAATCTGACATTGACCTGAGTTTACTCATTAGGTGTTTTTTTACTTCATACTTAAATTTATTTTTGAATACCTTTTACATGATCTGGCAAAGCATTCTAGTTTTTAATACCACCAAAATAGAAAGAAGAAGATTCTACATCTTTGACATTTGGAACATAAAAATTGTAAGCAGTTGGTAAAGTATTCCTATTCGAGTAAGTTCTTAAAAAAAAACACTTTTTAAGTATTCTGTTATCCTTTTTTTATTGCAGCAATACATCTATAATGCGTGTTGTGCTAACAATCACTTTTTAAAAAAAAATCGGTTAAATGTATATATCAATTCAAAGACACAAAATGAAAGTTCATCCAAACGGAGGTGATTTTATCATTATCTAGAGACGAAAAAGAGATCCTTTCTATTGCCGCTTACATAATGACATGTAGCAGCTAAATATAGCTTTGAACCATTTTTATATACTAAAATGTATATTACACAGTCTTTCCATTTATTTTCTTTATACAGAAAATCTTCTCTCATTTTTGGTAACCGTGTGAAGCCTTTTCGGATTCTATCTATTCTATATATATTGTAGTGAAGGTACCTGTTTATAATTACCAGGAGTCCAAGGAATCGGCAGGTAGATAAACTGCATTGTGTTTAGTAATTTTACACAATTTTATGACTACGATATGCATTATTATTTGCCGTTTTAATCAGAAACGATTTTGCAATGACATAACCGGTCCGAAATTGCAGACCGTGGTTTAAAAACCAATTTCACATGTTTCCGGAAAACAGTGTTTTGATGACAAATAAAAATTATAGTTGATGTAAAGTTTTACTTTTGTACGTATGTACATGTATGTCCCGAAATTCTTTTACGGATAATAACTTGACTAAGCCTCAACCCAATCATTTGAAATTTAAAAATGATGTAAGAGACGCCAGTTCGAATATGACAGATTTTGTTTCTGTATTTCAAGGGTCATGCCCCTTAACAAAGGACAAAATAGAAAAACTTTGTTAATTTCACTTTTGTTTTTCAATAGTTGTGTCCCTTGATAAATACAGATAGTAGTTAGCTTATAGACATTAACTTGACGAGGCCTCAACTTAAGCATTTGAAATAAGGACCACTATACAGATTGGGACTGAGTTTGAACGATTTCGCTTTGTTTTTCAAGAATGTGCTTCTTCATAAATGGGCAAATAGATAACGGTTTGATATATGGAAGATAATTTGAGTGAGTATTAAACAAAACATTTGAAACTTTGGATTGGCTTAAGAGTTTACTGGAAATAAATCGTGATCTGTCTATGCTATAAACAGGTCTATCAATGAAGAAGTCTTTACAAAAATACCTTTGATTTAATGTAAGTCGCTTTTAATGCATAAATATTACTATTTTGTATCTTGAAAAATTCACGATGACATTTTTAATCAAAACCATTTAAACGCTTGCTTAGACATGTATGGCGAACTTTTTTTTCTATTCTAATCTCATTAAATTGAGACATATTTATTCCTTAATATAAGTCGAATTCGTTGATCAATTTCTTTCTATTAGTTTTTATTGTTAAGTGTATGTATTGTATTCTTATCTCTTTTTTTTAATTGCATTTACCTTGGGTGCTTATACACATAACTTTGTATCTAATTTCTTTAACCACTTGCAACAATTATTTTTAAATACAACAAAGCAAAAACATCAAAAGGTCTCCAGTGATAGACAAGTATCTGTACCGTATTTCAGGTTCTAAATCACTCCGACTCTATTTTCACAATTGTGAAACAATTCAATCGCATGTACAACATACCAAAGTGAATTAGCTGAAACGATATCAAATTATATATACTAGTAATACATAAAAGAGGCGTTTTCGAATGACCATTACTTAGCAAAAGAAATCTGAGGAAGTTCTTTTATAGAACACAACAGAGAAGTTGAGATCAAAATATGAACGTTAACGAAAATCTTTTATCTCTAGTAAGCTGACGCTCTCATATAAGAAAATCTGGTCAAAGTTTGAACATGATATTTTCAATTAACAGAATGGACAAATGATAGTAAATTTGTGAAGTAATATCATTGTTTTTTTTTATAATAAAATCAAAGTACAGTGTAATAAAATCAGAGAAAGGCGATAATTGATCCAAAAATGAGATTAATTTGTAAACAAATAATTAGTTTCCATATAATGTTTCAAGTGCAATAGCATATCAGATATTTGAAACATATACCTTAAGCTATTACTCATATTTATTGTATTGGCAAGATCAGATTAAGTTATCTTATATATGCACCACGATGGAATGGTACCCACTCCACCTCATTTCCATCATTGATGTCCCATAACACCATAGGGAAGCAAGACAACTCGCCCCACTGCCAAATCACCCCACGCCAAATCGCCTCACACCAAATCGCCCCACTTTTTTACCAACTCGCCCCACTTTTTATAAAATCGCCCCACTCTTGTTTACCGAATCGCCCAACTTTCTAAAAAATCGATCCACTCTGGTTGACCAACTTGCCCCACTCATGAGAAAGGGTTAAATCCCGTTAAATTTACTCCTGCCAACTCGCCCTTCTTATGAAAAAGGGTAAAATCTGAAATTCATATAAAAATATGACAAAACGTTAAAATATTTTCTTTTAATTTCAAGAGACAAGTTGAAAAAAAAACTATATGTTGCGCAAGACACACAAAAGTTCCTATATTTCACAAATACTATTCAAAAATGGATCTATTACTTTAAAAATAACCGAAGTAAGATACAGCTTTACTTTTTTTTATGTATACAGATTAAATAAAGTATATAGTTATCGTGAAACATCCTTCTAGAACAACCAATTCTAAGATCTTAAAGGCGGATTATATTCATTAAAGGAAAATGTATGAAAGGAGACTTTGTTTGGCTTCTTGAATTTGAAAATCAATACAAAATACTATAAATCTATTATACAACAGATGTTAAATAGACATCAGTCTGTAAGTTTTCAGTATCTATATTTTAAAAATGGTTTTTACATATATTTGCTGTAGTCTTTAGTTACAGAGACAATAGTATACCGATGTTCAATTCTCGTAAATCGATTAGGAAGAAACGAATTAAGGTAATAAACAAACAATGAGAGAATCTCATGAACTCCAAAAGGAGAAAGACCTTGTGCGTCTAGCATTTAATGCAAACAGCAAAAACTTCTTTAAGAGCCATATTTTAAAATATTGTTTTCAATGTCACAGATAAGAGACAAGGCTTGAAACATGTCTTATACAAATAATTCAATAAAGGTAACATATGTTTTAGACAAGGACCCGGCTCATAACTATTTTTACAAAAGGTACGTGTAAAATTGTCATTTTAGACCAAATATGTACATCAACATGTACATCACGGCATAGTCACATAACAACTTATATCTCTGTACTGAATTTACCAGATGATATCAGCCTATTCAATTATAAATAGAAGCATCATAATTTTCAAAGCATTGAAATTTTACAATTTTTCAAGTTCAGGGACGAAATATTGGATCTTTGTCGAATAAAATCGCATAAATATAGAACGACAAATTGGAGCATTGGAGCATAATCAAAATCAAGCCGAGGCTTACCGTTTAAGAAACTAAACCTTGTGTAAATCTTTTGTAAATATTCCTTGAGGCAAACTGGGTTCATTACCAGAAAGGCTCGGTCTCGGATGGGGATACCAGTATACCATTATATGTCCGTCGTTGACGAATTCTCATAAGTAAGATAGAAACGTAAGAATAATCACATAAACACATTTATTTTAGAATAAACATACACATTTATAAAACAGAAGAGACGTACTATACAAATTAATTTTGTGAGAAATAAGTTTCCGATTATTGATTATTTTTCCCAAACTTCTTCATCATACATTACTGGAAACTTTTCATAACGTTTACGATCGAGCGACTCACAAGTCGTACACGTTTAACAGAAACAAGGTTTTTGAACGTGCAATTAATGCAGGTGGGTGTTTAAAAACTCGTTGGTTTCGCAATCGACCAAAGGAGAAAATAATCCATTTTTTTTCTTAAAGTGAATGGTACGGCTTATCTTAATAGTAACGATGCAGTTTGCCAGTCATAGATGTTACAAATAATTTTCGCCGTCACCAGAGCGCTTGTGTACGTTAACAACAACGTTTTTACTACAAACATTTTTTCCTACAGAACAAAACTAGTGATCTTTGATTGACGACACATTAGTAAGATCGCCATATACGCTTGTAACATTGGCGAAACTGCTCAGGATAACATCATCAGCAGCATGGGTAACATTTGAACGACACAGACAAATAATAAGTACACATACTGTTTGACGCAGGCTTCATCCTATCCTCATTCAGTAGCATCGAGCTCAATTTTTAAATTGGGCAAGAGTACATTAACCATGGCCTCACCAGCGATGGCATAAGGTGTTCTTTTGCGATGAATCCCATTTCAACGTCTTAAATGCTGACGATCGCACAAGGAATTGAAAACAAATATGAAAGATACATTTGAATTGAATAGTGGGGCGGCGATATTGCAATGTTTTGGGCTGGTGTTTCATTTGCTACAAAACGCTATTGCATTTTTTTGTGACAGGTTTTTTATGCACAGAGATACATATAAGCACCAGTACCACATGTTGCATCAATGTTTCAAACTCATTAGTATTTGAGAGTTTTTAGCATGACAACGCTCGTCCGTATACTACCCGAATCTTCACTGACTTTCGTGCAAAGCCAAAATTCATGATGTAATGGCCATCGTTATCTCCGTATATGTCGCATATAAACACGTATTGGATGAATTAGGACATCGTTTTTGCAATTGAAAACAAATGATTATCACAGTGAATGATTTCCGTCTTCCATTAATCGAGGAATGAAGCAACACACCACTATCATTTGGCATTATCCAGAGCATTGTCTTTTTCCATGTGCCGCCGATGCATGACATATTTTAATGTAAGGGGTGTCCATACAATATGCGTACTTTTTTTAAATTGAGGATTGTTGTCTTTGAAATACTATGTGACGTCATTGTTGAGACTTGGTTTAACACATGTGACATTAAATACTGCAATATGTTATCTATTTATTTTGTATCAATTTAACCTTTGTTGTATATGCTATTATTTTTTTTGGTAAAAATTATCAGGAGTGTTTTTTTTTTTAAGTTATTCAGAATGTTTAAATGCGTCTCCATTCAAAAACGGGGGCCTTTCGTTAAAAAAATAAACTATATGTCAAACTTTAGTAAAGAGTCATTCAAAGAAACTTCAGTTATTTCAAAAGAGACCCGGATGGTTAAATAAACGTACAACGATGGTCGAATAAGTTATATATAAACGTATCAGTACATAAATTTCCTCTTTGAAATAGAAATACATTTAAATCTTTCAACGGTGACTATAATTGTAATGATTCTGCAAAAAAATCTTGACGAGTACCGAGTTATCAGTATGAAAAAACCAAAATGACATGATCTATTCCACATCATCTTATTTTTATATAGCAGCATACGCTACTTACCCTGTCGACGCACCCGGTCTCGCTCCATTTAGGGTTCATTCGATTCCCTCAGATTTTGTTCGAAACCTTGATTTGTGTCTTATTAATCAATTTATGAACATCGGTAAACTATTGTTGTCAAGAGTTAACAAATAAAATTTTGAAATGTACGATTGTTGTTTAAAATTACTTTAATCAATAAGATTACTAACGTGAACAAACTATTGGATTTGTAACATTTATCATAAGAAGATTTACTTTTCTACTGTTCTCTCTTTAGCAGTTAAAATACTGAGTAATCGCAAAATAGTTCGAACAGTGTTTTAACGGAGTTTACCTAGTGTCTCAAAATGAACACACATTTTGCGATTAGATATTCACATCGAACAGACTACTCATTACTCTTAGATAGGTACTTTGTATCTTTAGTCTTTTTGTTAGTTGTCTTTTTGTGCTGGTATTGATCAAGTCCTTCCCAATCTATTTTTGAAGTTCGTTCTTATGTTGAATTGTGCTTGTTATACCCTTGTTTCAGGTTAAAAGGAGGGTTAAGTAAACACAAACGTGCCCCACCCCCTTTCCACATTTTGTAACGTATCTTTCCCGATTCAGGAGCCTCAGCAGCTATCAAGTGGTGGTTTTTGATTTCTGACTGCCATTTGTTTATCATTTTGTTTATTGCTACAGTATAAATCTGGCCGTTTTTTTTTTGCTTTTGTTTTTGTTTTTTATTTTTACTTTTTCACATTTTATCATTCCTGAGTCTTTTATAGCTTACTTTATGGTATGTATTTTGCCGTCGTACGATTAGCTGTATTGTTTGCATCAATAACATTTGGTCTTTGATGGATGTTTGTCTTATTGTCAAACAAACCACATCTCCTTATTTTACATGCAAAACAGAAGAGGCAAAATATTACAATATATTCCACAGGCTATTACGTTTCGTATTCAGTTATCTGGCAAATTTCAGTGAATTTCTTTTTCAGTCTTGCATAAATTCAATTTTTAATGTGACTTTGATATTTTTTTATATGGCTTTGATAGAACATATTGTGACAAGATGCAATTTCCTCTCCTTCTGAAGTCCATAGACTTGTATGTGTAAAAGAGAGTCGGTAGATACCAAAGGGAATTCAAACTCATACCTCGATCACAAACTGACAATGCCATGAAAAAAAAACACAACGAAAAGACAAAAACCCTACAAAACACAGCTTGGAAAAAACTAGGAACAGAGCAACACGAACCTTACCGAACGACGGGGTTGATCTCATTTGCTCCGGAATGGTAGGTATATCATGTTCCACATGTTGCACCCGTGGTGTAATTGTTCATTTTGATTCTTGTTTGTCAGCTTATAAATGAAAGCTATATTCGCAGACACCTCGTGACCTTTATGTGATATTGACATTTTACCAGAACTGAATAGAATAAAATCGGAAAGAAGTATGAATGATATAATTTATTATACAAAGTATCTGTATTTTTTTTTTCTAAAAAAGTATGTATACATTGAAATGATAATTTGACGCAACAGTGCCACTAACATTTTCGTAAAAAAGTTGTTCGAGAATTTCTAAAAGTAAGTATCTTAAGAAATATTTTATTATTCTTTATTTCATATATTCAGTAAAATTTGTCATATGCATATTTCATTTATTCATAGTTTGGTTGCCTTTATCAGTTTAAATTTATTCCTAATTTCATACTTCAGTTTTTCCTAAAAATACATATTTCCACAATAATTTAAAATGAGCATATCTATTAATACATTGCATGATAGTTTATTACAAAATGTAAAGTTTTCGGAAATGTACAGACAATATCCATGAGCTCCATTAAGGCGGGCTTCTATTTCTTTATTCTGAAAATAAAAGTAAAACATTACTTGATATATGGTTCTTTACATTGCAAATAATATGTTAATTTTGATTCTAGATATTGCCTCACTAGCACTGAAGATGTAAATTAACGTCTTATTTCAGTAATTTTGATATAAAATGAAAGATGAATGACTGGTGGTCATTATTCAACATTTTTTAATAATAACAAAATTGCATGACATTTAAAATGATGGGGTTATTTTGCATGTTACTAAGGTCTCAACCCATTTTGGTACGTTCTAACTTCCGGGAACCAGCACGCTATTATATGCATTTAAAGGTATGTTAATTTTTGACAGCTCCTGACATTTTAAAGTAGTACTTTGACAAGAAATGATTGTCACTTTGTATCTTTCATTAAGGATAACCGTATATTGCAAAAGGGGGGGGGGGGGGGCAAGCTGATTCTGCTTATGTTTAACCGTTAGTAAACACAGATAGTCTGAAATATGGAAACTTCAATTTTTTTTCTGTTTTCAAAATGATTGTCTCAGTGAAATGTATGCTACTTTGCTTTAAACATAAAACAATCATCCGTTCGTAGAAAATTGGAGATTTATGTATCTTCTCTTCCCACTTATCGTCAAGGAAGAGTGAAATTAGACCAAACAAATATTCCGCAACACATGATAGTTAAAAAGGCTTAAACAAATCTACATGACTTTTTGTAAAAGTTTTCTGCTGGGAATTGTGATTGTCATGGTCTGTACTGATATGACTAAAGGTTTATCTTTGTTCAGTCCCTTATTTCTCTTAATTGTCTCACGAGTGCATGTCACTTCACGTCTTAATTACATTAACTGAAGTTGCAAATTAAAGATTCCTGTCAAAACTACGTGTAAATCATTTTTGACTGACTGAAAGACGACGAATTATTGCTTTTCATCTTTGAAAGTTTTCGGCATAGTTATTTAGTCAAGCTTTAAATAAATAATAGTCTGGCATTGTCAATGTCATTATGAATTCAGATCATAATTGAATAATCATTTAATATAATTTTTAATATCATCATACATGATAAGAAGTGAACAATTATGTCTCAGTGTGTCCTTGAAGTGTTGGTTTTATTTGTAAGTTGTCACCATGTATTTGTTTCATTGTGTGAGATGGCTGTAAATTTTATTTAATTTGATATAGGCGCAAGAATATGACACTTATAAAATTTGGCATCACCTTCCTTTCCGTTTTGAATTTTCCTTGGAGTTCGGTATTTTTGTTATTTTACTTCCTCTTTCAAACTGATAACAACCCAGTGAAAGCTGTGTGTTTTAAGATATGCTTGGAGAATAATACTGAAACGTCGTTTCTATTCTGTTTAATTATTATATTTTTATTAAAACGTTTGAAATATATATCTTTTTCCTTCAATCTCCATTTCCGTATTTTGCATATTTTTCAAATCTTGTGGATAAAGTATTTCAGCACACAATTTGTATCCATATGTTATTAATGAATAAATATGCGTGTGTGTGTGTGTGTGCGTGTGTTTAAAAATACTGATCATTACTTTATAAAACTAAAATTTAATTATTAAATTTACAGTGATAAGTTTCACTGATCGGAAGTGTTTTCTGTTCATCTAAGGTATGAGGCATTCTGTTCATTGGATATATTGCAAAAAATTGAATTTGGCAGATTGAATTAAAAATACTACTAACAGATATATTAAAACAATAGTATAATATTAGGCAATACAGGTTCGTAAAAAATATCAGAAAGGATATAGACAGTACCATTTCATTTCCTTTTCTTGAAAATTGTATTATTCTCTGGAAATAAATTTCTTTTTTCTTTCAGGTCTTTTAATAAATTTTCCAATTTTGATATAAACTCGCTATCGTCTTCCCTGGTTAACGGCTGTCTGTTATACAGTATTCGACTAATAAGTTGAGAATCGTCTGAAAAGAAACAATTCAAAGTTATCAATATGATAGTTGAGATTCGTTTAAGTGGTATATAATAACATAAGGAAATTGAATATAAAAGGTATAAATTATTATACAAGCAAAACCTCATAAAAAATACCAGACTTATACTTATTTACGCCAGACGAGTGTTTCGTCTACTAAAGACTCATCACTGACGCTCGAATCCAAAAAGGTAAGAGCCCAAGTCATACGCATCTGTGTTTAAACAGGTTGCGTTTATGATCTTCAGTCTTTAATCTTCTATGTTGTAATTTGTATACTGTTAATTGTCTATTGATTGTTTTTCGGTTTTTTTTGTTGCTAAGGCATTGTCAGTTTGTTTTCGACTTTTGAGATTCAATATACCTTTGGGATCTTTCGCTCCTTTTTGTGTTATTTTGCCTCCGAATGTACTTAAATGCTCTGTTATAATTTGCATGTACATATTTCAAATCCATTTTAAAAACAACGCTTCAAGTACCGCTTCAGAAAATTATTATTATTACTGAAGATATATACAAGTACTTTTTCTTGAGAGGATGTTGTTGTTTTACACGTGAATATAATAACATGAAATAATAAGTGTACGAAAGCATGCTACAAAGTAGCTGAAAATATTTAATACAATATCCATTTATCAAACTATAGTTTTAAAAGTATTTATTATATTGTTTTATAAAATATATATGTTCTTACACAATATTGAATATGATATTTCACATATAAAACGATATATTTCGATTTCTTGCATGATCGTTAAAATAGTAATTCCAGTCAGGAATTTTAAATGCAAAATAACTCTAATGAAATTAAAAAATTAACAATCGACAGAAATGAAAGTTGCAACAGTTCCGACTTATAATGTCTTTGAAAGCAACGGAAAATGCAGTTCTAAAACTGTTGAATTATACAGGGGTATAATATTCTTTTTTTTTCAATTACGACTCATAAAACTTATCCTCTTGAAAATTACTTTATTAACAATTTCAATTTTTAGGTTTTTAGTTTCTGGGTCACTATAACTACACGGAAAACTGTGGTTTAGATAAAACAGTCTTTAGGGTCAGTTTAGATACTTTGGTTTACCTTTTTTTTTAAATCCGTATCAAATAGAGCTGCTGTTAGCAAACCTTCAAAAGCCGAGGTTCATAAGTCAGATAAAACCAAGCCAATCCAAAATGAGATAAAGACACAACAGATGTTTTCGCAGTAAAACTCAAGGCGTGCGCAGTAAAAAAAATGCTAGGTAAAATGAAACTGTTATCCATAACGTTTGAATTAACGTTACTTCACAGAAGTATAAATGCATGCATGGGCATATCCAACGGTCAGCAAAAAACCCTACATAATCGCATAGACTTGTTCCTGACTGCATTGAAAACTAAATCTAGAATAGTGCGAAGTTAAAAGTAGCACAACAGTCTAAATCAGGGAAATTTGAAGTGGTCGTATTTATATAGCGATAATTTTCAAAACAGTAGGTAAAACCACCATTACTTGCTTGCTTTTAAATAAGCATATTTGAAATATAACCGGTTCTAAAGCGTTTCTATATTACCATGAAAGGGCGAGGAGATTCGTCAACTTTCAAACCGTGATTTTCGACGGTATGATAAGGAATGCATAACATTCAATTTCTTAAACTAGCGTGCTTAGAAGGTATTCATGTATTTTTTAATATGTTATATCAATAATTATGAAAAGGAAAGGTTGAATCACTGAGTATATTTTTTCTGCTTTGAAATTCCAAGTGTTCAATGACAAGTGACCAACTAAAATATTGAGTAGATGCTAGTTTTATCTTGCTTTTGTGTATGCTAATGAATTTACTTAAATATGAATTCATTAAATGCTTAAGCTCCTTTAAACTGTTAAAGGATGTAATAAATAGCATTAGTAATTGCGCATTCGTGTAAATGGACGGTAAGGATTGACGAAAGATGATCAAAGTAAACATTTTTCGTCAATTTTTTAGTTCATGTGCTCTCGTTCTTTATGATAATATATTAATGTATTTTATGCGACGGTATCTCAATTACTCCCCGTTCACCTTGAGACTTAATATCATGTTTCTGCGCACAATCCTTTTTCATGATCATTGACAATTCACTTAAGGTTTTAAGACCATCGGTACGAAAAGTTCATCGGTGTTGAGGCGCTAGCCATCACTCAAGCAATTATTTATGTAGGTGCTTCAAAATTGAAGAATTCATTTTTGCTTGACGTGAGAATATTTTCATCGTGTTAATATATTTTACAAAGGTAAGACTCTGGTTGATGCTTGATTATTTAAAGTATTAAAGCCTTATATACATGCTATATCCAAAATAAAGTTCCTATCCGGGTTTGCAAATACAACTTTAAAAATTTGAATAATTTCGAATAGCTGGGGTTTTTTTTGGTTTTTTTTTATTTAGCTCAAACCGAATTCTTAAAATGACGAAACAGATTGATAGATTTATCAATATCCTGGCATGAGATGTTTGAATAAATAAGTCTCATGTTGTGGAAATTATTTCATTTTTAATTGTTTAAATGATCAATGGCATATTATATGAACATGATTGTAAATATTTCTGCTCCCTGCAATGTCAAATGATTAGCGTAACGAGTATGAAATTTAATTTAACATAGTTTTAATGGATGGCAACTGTACTTTAAGCTCTTAAACAACATAACTCACTTTTACAGTATTTTCTAATTGAAATTTGTTTAATCGACTGTAGTAATGACACTTAAGTAGTTTTTATGCATCAATGATTTTACTCATTTTAAACAATAAGTGTAAATATTTCAGCCATATTTAAACGAGGAGAAAATTTTATTAATCTGTTTATTCCAATACAAGCTACTAAGATTAATCAAGTGTGTTATACTTCCGTAAACTATCATGGATAAATTTTATTTAATTTATGTGTACATGAGAAAATATCTAATAGTGTTCAAAGCAAAAGAAACGGTGTTGTTATTGCTGTTTTTCATCATGAAATCCACTCTTATGGATTCTGTAATAAGTGAGGTACTTGATAATACTCGTAATCCTTCAATGACGATTGTCATTGTTAAAACATTAAATACTAAATATCATATCGAAATCCACAGAGTAAATAAGCATGGCATATAACTCAAAACATTTTAAAAAAGTTTAAGTTTCATTATATATATTTAACATATATTTTACTTGGTAGATTTTGGCTTGCAAGTATATTATGTGATGAGCTTTTCCATTTCTCAGTGTCTCGAATGGTTTTTACTCTATAAAGTTTGATTATTACTTTACAGGAGGAAAACATGAACTAATTCAAATAATTATCAAACCACGCTAAATATCTATTCCCTTTTATTTAAATTGATTTTATATTTTATTGTATTTCCTTATTTTCTTTAAATGATGATTGCCTGATATTGGTTTCGTTTTATAGCCTGTTGAAGATTTGTTAAGCAATATATTTCTATTGACTGTGATAGTCCTGTGTTGAAATATTGATTTCACTTTTCATCTCCGAAAAAGCGATTCAAACGCAACAATTTGTAAGAATGATTGGAGCTATAGATTAACTTTCAATTTGCCGTTTCCATATCTAAAGTTAAACTATGGGTAATTTCATTGTTTGTACCTCAAGATGAAAACAACGTACTGCCATTGGTTGAATTTCCATTTATCAGGACGGTGCTAGCCGGTCACAACGTTTTAGTGTATTTTTGAAATATTACCAAGAATGCATTGGATTCTGAAACGGCAAATTAGATAACAACTTAACGACACTACAACGTCAGGTCTTCAACAACAGACTATTTTCTATTCAATATGTCAAGCCCTAAATCATTCAATGTCTACAAGGCCGTGAGAAAAGTTTACAAAGACTACCTTCAACGAAAAAAACCAACAATTAACCTACAATGAAAGTTAATTTCACTGCAAGACTCTTACTCTATGATAAAGTAAAATGATAAATGAATAAATAAATGAATGAATGAATGAACAAATTAAATAATTTGCTGTCTTTCAAAGAAAGAAATGCAACACGTGAACCTACGAAATCAGTAAGAAATTATTGCAAAAGAGGGTTTCTTATTTCTCTACCCCAAACTGAAAACTGTTTTGTAAATTAAATTAAACCACACTGGTTTTGACAAATTCGCATTTATTTTTCATTTATATTCTTTTTTTTATTTAATGTTTGAGTGGTATTGAATTTGCAAGCGCATGTCATAACAGAGTTTTATTTAGTAATTGCGTTCCCTTAATATTTTTATATTATGACATTTATAGAACTAAGTGCATTTTCATGAGCAGATTTTACAATCGGAAATTATTTTTTTCGTATTTTGCACACCCTAAAGATGCCTTTGCATTTCGAACATCCAAACGTCACTGAGATTTTTTTTAAGATTACTAGAATGATTTTTGTATACTTTATTTTCTTTTTATTTCTATTTCTATTTTGACTATGACTGTATCCACTAAATAAGATTAAAGGCAATCAACTGCAATCGAATTTTACAAAATCATTCTTGTTTGGTTAAGAATATTGACTGTATTTTAAATCTATTCAACAATTTCAATAATAAGTAAAATTTCTTTTTTAATCTCTTGTTTGAGGGTAGATCACCGAGACATGGAATACGGGTCTTAAAATCAAGTAAAATGAATTTCTCATTGAATGGTCATATTTTTTCGAAAAACAATAATCCACCGTCAACAGGGTTCTCTAAATCTACCTATAAACATACAGGTTTTATTTCGGAAAACATAATTTAAACATCTCTAATTTAATTGAGTTGTAAGAAATAGATTATATTCATCATCCGTCAATAACGAAACATATAAAAGGCCACTCATCATGAATGTTATATCAAACTTCAAAGAATCGGAATTTCGTACAGTTATGAAAACTGTTGACCAGGAGGTTTTGACTAACTTATCTCTATTGATAGAAAGATTTAACCTCATCTCTACAGAAAATTCATATATCTATTAATATAATTTTTGTAATTAGTTTCTATAAATATTTTGATAAAACTACTGTGTATTCATAATAAACTGATTAAATGTGCAGATAGCTGTATATCTTAATCAAGGTTGAGTTAAAAACAGTCGAAAGGTAAATCAAAAGATGTGGATGGATACCCTATATCCTTTGTTTTTCTTTTAGTTAAAAGGTTTTGCCGATATTAGTTCGTAATGCTTATTGCAAACTCCGAATAGCCCATCGCCCATGCAGTATTTTAAAACTTACCAATTATAATGAATGAAACTTAAAGCGTTCGATCAATACGGAGATGTGGTATGATAACTATCCACCAGGAAAAGAATGGAGGACGTAAAAATAAATAGGTAATCTTACGGCCTTCAAAAAACAACAATCGAATAGTAAGCTTTAAAAGGACCCGGTATGACAATAAGTGAATCAATTTAAAGAGAAAAACAACAACCTAATAAAAAGAGTAACGGAAAACAAATATGACAGACAGCAGCCAACAACAACCATCGCATTGCAGGGCTTGATTATTTAGACCAAACTTTGCGGTAATATTGTGCGAAAGGTTATTTTTTAAAACGAGCACAACTTCGTTTCAACTGAGTGAACATCATAGCCGAAAGATAATTTTCTTCATCATTATTTTCAAATTTATTCTTTAAAACAACATTGTTCAAAATTGTACGAGAATAATTTTTGTTAGACGACTAAAGACAAATGATCCTTCGGTTTGTGCATACATGGCGGCAACGATGTTGTATACGTTGCTAAATACAGGATCATACATTTGTCCTAGAAAACAATCTTCAACCATAAGTTGGATATACTCTGCATGAATGCTCTTACCAATGCTTCATGTATCAATGAATGTCAAAAGCTGTCTAATACAAGAATTGAAGATGCATCATCTCTAATCCTATAGAATGGCGATTTAAATCTTTCTCTAAAACAATTTATTTAACATAAATCAAACTTGCCAGAAATAAAGAATGATTTTGATGTTTTGTTTCATTTGTGTGTCATTCTTTTAGGGTTTCAGCAGAAAAATGTACACAGATTAAAAATATAAAAAAAAATACCTGAAAATTTAGTGAAAAAAAAACTTTTGAACAAGTAGAAATCCCTTCATTTCTTTATGCTCAATTCCATGAAGTTGTAATATTAAGATTTCCCAACTTTTGCAAAACTCTTAGTAAAGGTGTGGGAGTTTTATAAATGCTCGAAACCCTATTATTCAACATGTTTTGTAATTCATTATATGAGACATATAAACCTTTTAATATTTTATACCAAATGAAATGCTGTTTTGCGATGAAATTGACCAGTTCCATGTTACTGTTCCCATGAGAAATAAATATTTAATGAGGAATTGTACCTGAAATGTACTTCTTTATTCTAATTATTTGTAAATAAGATCATGAACTCATAAAAAACATTGCTGTGAGCTCTTGTATGATACATTTAAGCAACTAATTGTATATCCTGTCCTCTATCAAAAGTATATATATACAGTCAATATCAGGATATAAACAAATCATTGATTCCCCAATGTACAATAGTTGTTCAGTCTTCGTTATTCATACTGTTAGTGTTTAATTGTATTTACTAATTTAAGACCACAAAATGTTATTGTGTCTGTCTCATGTCCAAAACCTTTAGGGATTTCGGTATGTTTAATCATTTTATATCGTGTCTGGACTTAGAAGATTTAGAGCTACACTTGGTAAAGTCATCGGTCTATTGTTGTAGACGTCGTTTTCAATACCCGCCAACTTTTTACTTTTTGGGGCCTTTTAATTTATTTGATTCGAGCGGCACTGAGGAGACTTTTGTAGACAAAACGAGCGTCTGGCGTACAAAATTATAAGCCTGGTATCTTTGATGAGGTCTTTTTCTCTCTGGGTATTTTTTTCTAGTTTCGTTATTGTTTTTTTGGTTGTTATTCGTTCGCATGAACTTTATATCTCCGTTTATAGAAAATATGTATATATATAACAGTTCAATAAGTTGTCTTCTAAATAATCTGCGTACAATCAATTTCGATTTCTTGAGGAGAGAAAAAATTGAGTTTTGACTACCGGGAATTAATCCACAAACATTATAGTACCACAAACATGCAAGACAAAAACAATAGACATGTACTAAAACTGTCGAAAAATTTAAACATCATTTGTAACAGCTTTAAAACAGTAAGAAAAGTCTAGACAACGTGTACAAACAAACTGTTTATACACAATGTTCATAAGTATTGGTTTCCGTTACGGACAAAAAGGTTAACATGATTAGGACGCTTTAAATGACGCTAGCGAAGGCAAGATAACAGATAAACTAAGATTCAGACGATATGATTAAGCATTTCAGTTAGTTACTTGAGACAATTATGGTTCGGAGAACGAGCTGTGTATTCCTACGAAGGTATTTATAATTTATTCAAAAATTACGTATATGGTCTAAATACTCATATGATCCGGCCCGTTTATAACCAAACGAGTATATACTCGTATGGTCCCACCATACGCGTTTGGTTGGACCATATGAGTATGCGATTGACATACGCGTATGGACTAAATATTCATATGGCCCGAAACTGATAACGTTCATATCATGGAATTGTGATTATTTTAGATCTAGCAATTTTTAAATTACTTTAAAATTAAGTGGTTTGTTATTTCCTTTTGCAGATTGGCAGATGGATAATTGCTGACAATGTATAGTCCTTTATTCCTGTTTTAAAAGCTTTGTTAAAAAACCTCTACCGTTTGTACTGTACATGTGATGTCACTTTCGTGAAAATAATTGGTTTGCTTATTTAAGAAATAAGTATAATTTTTATCACTATTATTTCTATAGTAATAGTTTTGTTTCAAAAGAAATTTTCTAATAATTTGCTTTATTTTGCGGGTTCATAAAAAAAATTACTGTGCACTAAAATCAGTATTTTTAATCATTGTTTTCGAAAGGTTTTGATATTCTCATTTTAAAATAAAAAGAACTAAAAAAACTTTTTGCAGCTATAATCTAAATGTATTTTCAAAATATAAGTGACATATTTACCTCTTTTTCCGTACCAGTTTGCTTCTGTCATACATATAAGGCATTTTAACACAAAACAAACGGTTAGCAACATTATTCCTTTCATTTTTTGTATTAATTTGAAAGCCTAAAACTGTGGAACTATTTTCTAAAGTGGATGTTTAAATGCTTGTACAAAGAGTTTATAGAGGCGTTCAAAATTATCACGTGGATGCAAAGGCGGATAGTTCTGTCAATACGAAAAAATCAATTAGACATTTGTCTTCCTGTCAAACAATAATTCCACTAATCAGATTGCCGATCATAATTAAATTACTCTGGCTTTGTTCCTAATAATACTTAATCTTAATACTAAAATCCATTTCTGATGTCGTAAAGAAATACCTGTATCGACATTGCCGTAAACAGGCGGAATATGTTAAATATGTTTCCTATTTGCGTTTTTGTAATGAAATGTATCCTAAATCGGTTAATTACTTCAGAGAGATCATCAAATTGGGAATTAATGTTTATTTCATGTCTTTATCTCATTGAGACCCAGAAGATGCAGAAACGATTACCTATCTGTACATTTATTTATTTTTTAAAAGCTGTTTTCATTCTATGGCTTTTAAAATTTACAAAAGATATCCTTTTTTTTTCTTTTTTACATACTTTTTATCCATCAGAATTTAACTTCGTACATTCGAAAAGATTGACAAAATCTTTGTTTATGTAAAACACTATATTTTCCTCCCAACAGTGGCAAAACGTATGTGTCTATTTCTAAGTAAGCCCAAAAGTAAATCCTTTTGTTTCTTTTTTTTTTATATTTTTTGTCAATCAGAATTTAACTTCATACATAAGAAAAGTTTGACGAAATCTTGTTTGTGTAAAACATGTATTTTCCTTCTAACAGTGACAATAAGTATGTGGCAATTTCAATTTAACCCCAATAGTTAATCTTTACTATGTATTAGACATCATTTGAATGCTAAGACATTTCGCTATTGTTGAGATTGTTATTTGTTATCATTGTCTAAACTTGTGTACTTAAAAGTCTTCAACGCTTTACATATGTGTAGTTATTTTTGCTATGAAATAGGTATGTTTAAGAGATGCGAAAGAAAGGGACATTGTTCACTATTGAAACTAACTATTTTATAGAAAGGGTACCTTCGATATTTTTTTGTATACATTGACCATTAAAATATTTTAATTTAAAGTGAGTAAAAGTACTCTGTGTAGTTTCGAACTTTCCGTCTAGCATACGTTCGTTGTCCTTAACCACATGTTCATAGTTCATCGATTGTTCACGTGATTTATCTCATTTATTATGAGTAAAAGGACAGATATTGGGCATGTAGAATCATTGCAAGGTATAAATGCACATTTCCGTCTGAAGGGGGTTTACATTTTTTTTTACCTCATTTTTAGGGATCATTGGTAAAGTAAATGTATTAAATTAAGAAGATTTAAAACCGGGTTAGTTTAAGATAATGTAAGGAATAGGTCAGTGAATTGGTGTATGGAATGATTGTAAGAGGTACATGATCGTCTGGCAGGGTTCGTCTGACCTTGACCTCATTTTTATGGTTCATTGGTCAACGCCATGTTTTCGTTATTATGTTTGATCCTCATATGGTACAAGGAATAGGTCAACAATATTTTGTAAATGGAATAATTGGAAGTTGGACATGCCCGTCTGCCAGGGTTCGTCTGACTTAGACCTCATTTTTATGGTTCATTGGTCAACGCCATGTTTTCGTGTAAATGGAATAATTGGAAGTTGGACATGCCCGTCTGCCAGGGTTCGTCTGACTTTGACCTCATTTTTATGGTTCATTGGTCAACGCCATGTTTTCGTGTAAATAGAATAATTGGAAGTTGGACATGCCCGTCTGCCAGGGTTCGTCTGACTTTGACCTCATTTTTATGGTTCATTGGTCAACGCCATGTTTTCGTGTAAATAGAATAATTGGAAGTTGGACATGCCCGTCTCCCAGGGTTCGTCTGACTTTGACCATGTTTTCATTGATCATATTTTTATGCGATACAGGTAGTGAAACTTCAGAAACTTTCAACATACAATTAAATTATGGTAAATAAACAAACGGAAAAGTTCAGTTGTTTAATTTTACGACAGTTTGGTGTTGGGTGTTTTGTTTATTTTCTATTCTAAATTCATGCATTGAACGAAGTATACATTTGTCATCTGTCACTAAAACAAATATTGGCGTCTAATGAAATTCTCTATCAATAGCTTATATAATCAATTTGAAGAGATCAATACAATAAATTGTACAAATGTTTCATTTTGTTACTGCAAAGCGTAATCGTTTGAATCAACACTTGAACAGACAATTATCTTCTTAAGCGACATTCAGCTTGCTTTAGGATGTTAAAATCGTATGTAATGCATGGCACTAAAATAATAGGTTCTCTTTCATTCATTGTGGTATTAATGTGTCCTGGTGTTAGGTGAAAGGTCAAGTGAAAAAAAACACCTTCATTTGCCATATTTATAAGTATTATTTCCCTTAAGTCTACAGTAACTCCTGACAACAAGATACCAACAAACGGTCCATTGAAGCAGAATTAAGTGTACGAAATTTACGAACTAAGTATGTTTGTAGTCATGCATTAAGATTCGTGTGCCCTGCTAGTCTAACTATTCTTACACTCATATAGAGAAAACGTTATACAATATCTTCTTTAAAAAGAGCCGAAATATACCAAATGGATATTGAAGCTCATAAATCGAAAAACAAATTTACAATGACATGGCAAAAAACGTTTAAAAACCACTGAAACTGAGGACGATCTCGGGTGCTCCGGATTGGTTAGCAGATACTGCTCCTCTGTGGCACCCGTCGTGTTGCTCATTTAAGTACAGATCTGGTGATACAATAAGAAATAAAACTCATCAAATATACCAGGCTTATAATTTTGTACGCCAGACGCACGATACGTATACAAAAGACCCAATAGTGACGCTTGAATCAGAAAAGTTAAAAGGTCAAATAAAGTACTACGTTGGAGAGCATTGAGGGCCGAAAGTTCCGAAAGGTTTTGTCAACTAAAGCTAACGTAATCTTTTCCTAGGGAAGAAAATCTTTAGTTTTTTCGAAGAATTCAAAGTTTTGTAAACAGTTAATTTATATATGGCCAAAACAAACTTTAAGCAACATCCTCTTTCAATTTCCGATATATTGAAGAGGTCATTTTACTCATATTATTCATTCGTATAAACGGCTATATTTGGTTAAAGGATATGATAAACCTTTCTAAACAATAGGTTTAATTCAAAAGACAATGACATTGATGTTTACACGCTATTCTTATATCAACAATATGCTGTTGTGATGTTATTTATATTTTTTGTTAACAGCAAACCATTTCCCTAGAGCAAGATCGTTTATTGCAGTTCATTAAGGAATTGATGAACAACAGGTGAAAGTAATTGTTTTTGATATTCTATTTTATTTCCAGCGATCAACACAAAGAAAATTGTCATATGAGGAGATGACAGAAGAATATCCTAGGTATCCAGATATTTATGATATCAACCAAGACCCACATTTAATCATATCCGATAACATGGTCGTGGTAAGTAGCTAATAATAATTATGTTTACAAGTCACGTATTTTATCAATACGACTTTGTTTGGGAATAGGAAAACCTTTGATTAACTGGCCTTTGCATTGAAAATCAACTTTGCACATATATTAACAGTATCATGAAACTATTCAGTTTTCATACATGTAGTCATAATTTATAAGTGAGTTATTTGCACCGATACTATTTTATATTTGTTTGGATACGGGGAAATTAGTTATCTGTGATTTTTGAAAAATTAAAAAATATAAGAAATTTGCTTGGAGATGTCGACATAAAACACATAATATACGAAAAAGTCCATACATAAACTTTTTATGCAAATGTATGTCCAATTAATAAAAACACATGCTTTTAGAAGATATCATGTGACGTATATGTCAATCAGTCAGCAAACCAACAACACTACCGACCTGAAATGATACATCCGTTGTAATTTCTACGAACTACCTATACATATTTTACAAATTGCGCAAAGTAAATATGAAAAGAAACAATGATACTTTTAAATTTATTTATGCATGCATAGAAAGAAATACTTTCCCAGTCGATGAACCGGGTTTAATTTCGATGGTTTACCCTCCCAACGTTTGTCTGTTTATACCGGAATTTAGATATATGTTTTGACATATATTGGTACAGTTCCCATGGATTTGATACTGTATTGACAATTAATGTTTAGCGATATGTATGTTTTAAAATCTTAATTTACCACGTTTGTCTATGATTAAATAGTATGTGTCGTGGAGCTGTACTGCCAGTTTCATTATTACCATTGTAAGTCAATTATTATTAATAGTGGAACTGGTATATGAATGATGATATATGTGATTTGTATTTTATAGGACTTAACACCCTATATCAACCCATGTCCATATACTGTTTATCCAAATACGCCAGTACCTCAAGTTTTCAATCTGTTTAGAAGTATGGGATTACGTCATCTACCAGTTGTCAGTCACGATGGCCAGGTAATATTATCAGTAGTTAAAGTTTATCAGTATATTATTCACTATCACATAAGAAGGTACTTTTATTCCTTCATCTTTCCTGTTCATTTATGCAAGAAAATAAATAAGTATTTTTCTTACCTCACATATATCTATGATTTATATTTAGGAAATTGATTGGTCTAAGCGTCACTGACAATTTTGTTTGATTGCGACATTCCTTCGACTTATTTTTTGTCGTTTTGATTGATGTGTGATTTAAAACTAATATGGTTTCAAGCTTTTTAGACTGCGGTTTTACCATGTATTTCGGAAACATTTGATATGAGAATTTGTTGATATATACACAATATCACAATAGGATGAAACTAGTAAATGACAATTTAGACCAGTTTAAATAAGTATCGGCCACCACATTTGCGGTAATGTTAAAAAAAGTATTCCTATAATTAACATAATTTTATGTCTATAAAAAGTCTTCAAAGATATCAGATTTACAGTTAAGTACACAAGAAGCGCGTTTTGTCTAAAAATACTAATCAGCGGCGCTACGAAGTAAATGAGCATTGAAAACTTAAAACTTCAAAATGTGGAAACATGTGCATTTCAAGGTATAATTTTAGATGCTGTCTAACCTAAGAACTGCTTTTCGCGGTAGGCAATATAAAAATGAGGAGATGTGGTATAATTGCAAATGAGATATTTATTCACGAGAGTTTAAATGAAGTGGTAGTAAGCAGTTATAGGCCATTATACCAAGCTTACATTAGGGGAAGAGTTATGCATAATGCCATGCCATTGTCTGCCAGTATTGTTATAATTATATCTACTTCCTAATTATCTTATTTTTCAATGATCTACAGGTTCTTATTCAATAGTTATATATCAAATTTCTCCAATGTCGCTTCATCTATTGTACTAAAGATGAAAACAGCATATTAATTTTCAGAATATGTATCTTTTTTCACTGTACATTTCCTGCTTTTAACTAAATATATATTTACTCTTTATCAAATTTCAATTTCAATAGAAAAATCTGAGTTATATTTCATGGATCTGGTTGCAGATATGTAAAGTATATGCTATACCTAGTTAGAAAACAATTAACGTTTTCCCAAAAAAATAGAATATCAACTTATTTTTTCTTCTACTTCTACATTATTTTGTCTTTTTTTTATATTACTTTTTAAGATTTGCTTGCATCAATTTGCGACTTTACTGCTGAATCGTCAGCTAAGCGGGTAAACGGATATTTGCGGTTAACAAATCAAAAATTGTTTTCCGCAAATCTTCAAATACAATACTTCTATTTTTATCATAATCTAATTGAAAGAAAAAATTTAATTTAATTTTGGATGTAACACGTCTTCTGATTGGCTGAAAGTGTTTTGTCTATCAGCTCATAGACATAATTTTGTCATGTGACCGCGACGTCATCAACGTTTTTATCATGATTTACTCCTTTTAAGAATTAAATTATAAGAAATGACTGTAATATTTTTTCTGTCTATTTGAAATAACATAAACAATGTGGTGCACACTTTTAAATAACCCGCTATTCAGTGTGCACCTCATTGTTTATGTTATTTCTTCATAGACAGAAAAAATATTACAGTCATTCCTTAAATAACTTAAATGACGTATGTGCTTGTGCGTACAATTTCATATCATCAATTAAGGAACTGATGCGCTGACTTTTGTGGCATTGGAAATATTTCACAATAATAATGTCGAACAAATTGGTTATGAGCATAGCACCTTTAGGAAAAAACTTAATTTATGTAGACTGTCGTCTTAGCTTCCGTTTCAGACATGAAAGTTAAACGCTTTTTTTTTATTCATATAATAGCGAAAAAAATGAGTTGGAATAATATATTTATTATTAAATTTTTTTCTAAAACAAAATGATAATGATTATAAAATTTTTATTTTTTCTCTTTTTTGCGACTAATAATTACAATATAGAGGTGGGAGACTTGAAATTCGTTAACATTTTTTTTTTGTTCTAATCATATTTTGTCTAGTGATAAAACCCGGACACATTTCACCCAAGATGTTGATGCACGTTGTAAATGGAAATCTTAAGTAATCCTTTATTAAGACAGTCTATACTTAATGATAAATTAATTATTTTTGACAGTGTTGTATTACTTGATTTATTGAGAAATGAACCTTATCAGTTGTTGTCCTAAAGTCAATAAGTGACACCTTAACCTGTTATGTTGGGGGAGAGCCTGGCAACTGGATCGGAGACAAAATATGTTTAAACTTTACAAACTTTGCTAGTGTTCAGATTTTGCATCACATATATTATCAGTAGTTACTAGAATTAAACGCCAATAAAAAATTGTCTACACTTTAATAGCAAATTTTCATGTTTTATTAATGTTTGTTCCTCGCCGCCCAGAGCAGAGGATATAACAATACTGGAAGTCTTCGTCCGTCCATAACACATTTCTCCTCGGAGACCTTGGCGGAAATCTTTAATACTTAAGGATGTTCGCTTCCTTTGTTTTTGATTTTTTGACAGATATTTGGAATCCTCTGGCTTTTTCCATGTAGTGCCATTAATTTGATTACACATAGTTTAAAATGTCATCTTTGAAAATCTTATAAAATCCTTGTTATTTTTTTATCGTTTTTGAAAGAAAAAAAGTGCTAATGTTAAATGTATAAAAAATCAAAGAGAGAATCATTTCCCGCCAAATTTTCAAGGGCTTATATCTCAAAAACAAGCACACGGACCCTTCATTTTTTTCTACTTTTTTAGTTCTTTTATTAATATACTATCAATTTATAACAGTATTTTAAAAAGCTTGTTATTTTGAAACAGAGTAGCGAACATCCTTAATAATATTGTTTGTGATCGCTTGAACACACTTTTTGAGAGTAATAATACTTTCGCCATTGTTAGTCTATTGTAGAATAATGACACCTTGTGAATGATGCTCCTTTGAAACTATTTCCCCATCAACTTTTATACTTAATATGATTGTTTGTCATCATGTGTAGTTGGCAATACTATACCGCCATTTAGATTTATCAATGTTTGCGCGAGAGTTATGGGTGTTTGACCTTTTGTGCATCTGTAGGGTACAGGCACCTTGTTAACGCTCTTTCTTAGACCGTATGCCAGACAGCTTTAAATATAGGTGTGCTTATTTTGCATCCTATTTTGTTGACCATAATTTATCAGTATTTAGCTTTGATCCTTTTTTGCGAGAATTATGGGCCTTTGATTATAAAGATTTTCCATAGCACAATAACCACAATTGAACGATACCACCTGAAAACATTGCCCAAAATCTTCAATGTTTGGTATGATTGCGTGTTATTATGCGTAGTTGACCATAGTCTTCCGCCATTTTCAAAATACTAATATTATATGAAAATCAGAATCTGTTGTTCACAAAGTATAAACCATATTTTTAGCTCACCTGGCCCGAAGGGCCAAGTGAGCTTTTCTCATCACTTGGCGACCGTCGTCCGTCGTCCGTCGTCCGTCGTTAACTTGTTACATTTTAAACTTCTAGAGAACCACTGAATAGAATAAAACCAAACATGGCATGAATGTTTTTTATGAGGTGCTGACTAAGTGTTGTTACTTTGAAGCCGATCCATCATCCAAGATGGCCACCAGAAGGGGCTTAGTTTAACATAGGACCCTATGGGAAATACATACAAATGTCTTTTTTTAGAGAACCACTAAATGGAACGAAACCAAACATGGCATGCATGTTCCTTATGAGGAACTGACCAAGTGTTGTAACTTTGTAGGCGATCAATTATCCAAGATGGCCGCCAGCGGGGACTTAGTTTAACATAGGACGCTAGGTAAAATACATACAAATGTTTTCATTTAGAGAACCACTGAATTGAATGAAATCAAACATGGCATTAATGTTCCTATTGAGGTGCTGGCCAAGTATTGTAACTTTGTAGCCAATCAATCATCCAAGATGGGAGCCATCGGGAAACTTAGTTTAACAAAGGACCCTATGTGAAATACATACAGAAGTCTTCTTTTGAAGAACCACTGAATGGAATGAAACCAAACATGGCATGAATGTTCCTCATGAGGTGCTGACCAAGTGTTGTTACTTTGAAGCCGATCCATCAACCAATATGGCTACCAACGGGGGACTTAGTTTAACAAAGGACCCTATGGGAAAAATATACAAATGTCTTCTTCTAGAAAACCGCTTAATGGATTGAAACCAGACGTGGTATGCATGTTTCTTTTGAGATGCTGACCAAGTGTTGTTACTTTGTAGCTGATTTGTCATTGTCCTTATAAAGTCATTTTCTACAATCTCAATGAATTAATTGGTAATTTCTGTGAACTTTACAAAAGTCTTCTGCTTTTGGTTAAATTACGGGGCCAACATTAAACCAAAATTGGCCTCAATCATTATAATGGTATCTGTTATGATTTTAATCTATTTTTACATGATTTCCAAACCCAAAGTAGAATCAGGTGAGCAACACTGGCTCTTGGGGGCCTCTAATTATCTTTTATTTTGTTGACAGGCTCTTCCAGACACATTAGGTTATGGTGTTACTCTAATAAACAATTATTGCTGTAGTAATCATACATTAATTCAAACATATCTCTGACCAGCGTATGGCGTTTACATATCTGAATAAATACGTTACGGTCGTGCATTCTTATAATATACGAAGTTCATTAACAATAGTGAGCTCCTTACACAAAAACAGATCCAACAGAGTTATGAGAAAGAGCGACTAATATCGACACTATATAAGATTTACGGTTTACTTAAGAAACAGATCCAACAGAGTTATGAGTAAGAGCGACTAATATCGACACTATATAAGATATACGGTTTACTTAAGTTTAACAAAATTTTACCAAGTCAGGAATATGGCAGTTATTATCAAATAGTCCTTTTCTATGTTTGTTGGCGTTTGATTTTTGTAGCAGTTCAGTGTTTCTGTTGTTCCGTTGTTTTCCTCTTATAGTTGATGTGTTTCCCTCGGTTTTGGTTTGTGGCTGTGATTTGTTTTCGCTTAATCGATTTATGACTTTTGAACAGCAGTATACTTCTGTTGCCTTTACTTACAGATTGGCTGATACAATGTGTCTGTGTTTCAACATATTAGCGACATTTTTTCGCGGTCTTAGATCTTAAGAAACCAGATAACTAGTAGTCGTCTGTTCTGCATTTTTGCCGATTGTGTCCTATTCGCGACATTTTGACTGTTAACCTCAGTTTTCATACATTTTATAAAATATCGTTTTTGTAAAGGTCAACGCGTATTGATTTCTAATGGCTATTAAGTAGTTAACGATTATTTATTTGTATTCCGTTCAGAGGGTGCATGCACGTTTAAAGAGGAAACGACTGAAATCATCACTGTTTTTGTAAAGGTCAATGCGTATTGATTTCTAATGGCTACTAAAGTAGTCAACGATTATTTATTTGTATTCCGTTCAGAGGGTGAATGCACGTTTAAAGGGAAACGACTGAAATCATCACTTCATAAGTATTGGTTGACTGATATGATGTGCCTGACTCAACTCACGAGAAACATATTTTCGCGGTCAGGGAATGTCAATGCAGCCGTTCTCGCTCCGTTTGTGCAATTCCCTCTACGCTTTTCTACTTGCTTTGTATATTCGTAAGGGATTTATGAGTTTTGAGCACCTGTACTACTGTTGCCTCTAATGTATAGTAGTACCAAATATTACACATTCACTGACACTTAAAAACAACACACGTTTCTTGAATCATGACTAATTCAAAGTCAATATAATTACTAACCCATCTTGTCTTTGTGGGTGCAGTATTGAGACTGTACGCCCCTTTATTTTCGACTGTCCTTTTTATGTAAAGACCCGAGAAAAATTCTGATGAACCATCTTAGATGGCTCCCTGATTACCTCATATTGAATGTTAAGTTACTGACATCTGGTAATTCGAACCTCTCGTTTGAACAAACCTCCAGATATTTAAATATGTCTTCGAATTAATCATTTCTTATCATATAAATTTCGGAATTTTGGGTCCCTCAATGCTCTTCAACTTCGTACTTTATTTGAACTTTTAAAATTTTTTAATGCAAGCGTCACTAATGAGTCTTTTGTAAACGAAATGCGCGTATGGCGTATTAAAAATTAATCCTGGTATCTATGATGAGTTTAAGATACCGAATAGTGTATTTACTGTACTTTCACATCAATATCATTACCAATTTCCAGTTATTATTCTTGTCATTTTGTCATAGCTAGACTCGTAATGTATTGTATATTTTGAAATATTGGTTGCTCATATTAACATTGTATTATTATAAATTGTAATTCAGAGCGGACTTCATAAGTATATTTTACTTGTGTCAAATCCATTTTACTTTGAATAAATAAAATATGTTTAATTTGAAAACAAAAAACACCACAAATATACTTTACTCGTATGAGTAAACGAGCTTTACTTTGATAACAATTGAATATGGAGTATTATAAACGGATATTAACAGATTATTGATGATTTTTTCAAACGAGAGGGTGTTTCTCAGCTACAATCTCATCGAAGGTGCGTCTTAGTTTCTGACGATAAATTTCTATCTCAAGCGCGAAGCATGATAAGAAAAATTATCACAAAAAAAGATCAAAGGAAAAATACACAAAATAGCGATAATACATGAAAGTAAATGTAACGTATCATATGAATCATGGAATATGAGTCTGAAGCAATGCATTATTGCATATTGTTTTAAATTATACATTACACACATAATGACATGAATCTGCAAGGAAAGTAAGCGCAAACTGACAAATAAGTTGGCGGTTTCTATCAAACATTGCCTTCCTCAGTGCAACTGTCAAGCTATTTTTTTTTTTTCATGTTGCACTTTATTTCTTTAGGGATCCTTGCTACTCTAAAGTTTATGTATGTAATGCATAACATAGAACAATTTGCATTAAAGTATTGCTTAAGGCTTGTGTTCCATAATACATACAGACTGAAATAAAACAGAGCAGCTACTGTCATTGAAGAGAACTTGTTACCAATAAATATATATCAGATATAACATTACCTATATTGTGTGTACTTCATATAACTTAAAGTATTAGATACACTTTGATTGCGTTAGTCCGAATGGGTGTATCTAATTTACACCAAGATATCATTGTCAATGCAGAATAATAGTTTTCAGTAATTTAGGAGGAGGGTCTTTCAGCGATTTGACCATATGTTATTGAAAAGCATGATATATACAGGGTATTCAATTTCATTTAACGACATCTTGGTGTAAATAGATAATAAATATGTCTTTCTTTATTTCAGCTTATGGGTATGATCACGAGACATAACTTGACACATGAATATCTAGAACACATACTTCAAGAACATGCGTCCTCTTAAATAGAATAAAACAATTGTGACTTGTAATTTATTTAATACATATATAATAAATGTAAATATGCTAATTAAACAGTTAATTAATGTTAGTGATACCAGGTCATTTAAATTTAACATTTAAAATCTTCTTTTTATAGTGTTGTCAAAATGTTTATTTTAGGACAGATGGAGACATACGTTTCCAGGCTGTAGTTTAATTTATTAAAAGAACATAAAATAATTAAACATTTAATACAAAGGTGGAGATACCAAAGTCCAAATTTGGTTCGTTAAAAAGTTGTTTTCGACACCTCACGCAGGTATCATGGTTTATGATCAATTACAGGGGCATTTTCTGCCAAGGTCTTGTCCATCGAATTTAGTTTTACTCTCAAATTTCATTTATTACGTACTAGAATGTATGACTATAAAAGTCCTACAGGAAAAGACATTGCACGAAACTGTAAAAAGTATCAACATTTTTGGGATCAGAACGCCATCTAGTTCACCATACGGAGTGGCCTCTGTAAATTATCATTAGACATGTTTCCCCGGTGCAAATAATTGTATAATGACGATTTTTCTGTTGAGACGCAAAGAAATAAATGGAGAATGTGCCCATTGGACACAGATGATGCCCCGCTTGCATATAACGTTATAAATGGGAATAACTCAAGAACGGTAAAAGTAACGCCACCAAAAAGGTAAACTAAAGTTAGAGAACGGAAACCAATTTTGGGACGTACGTATGGACGGACAAGGGTAACACTTAATGCCCCTCCGGCAACGGCGCCGACATAAAAATAAACCTCGTCCTATCTATAACCTGTATAAAAACAAAAGTGGCAGATACCAAAAGGAGAATTAAAACTCAAGTCGAAGAGAGATCAACAAAAATCTTGGCAAATACGACAAAACAAACAGCAGTCTACAAAACAAATAGCAGTCTACAAAACAATCAGCAGTCTACAAAACAAACAGTAGTCTACAAAACAAACAGTAGTCTACAAAACAAACAGCAGTCTACAAAACAAACAGCAGTCTACAAAACAAACAGCAGTCTACAAAACAAACATTAGTCTACAAAACAAACAGTAGTCTGTAAAACAAACAGCAGTCTACAAAACAAACAGTAGTCTACAAAACAAACAGTAGTCTACAAAACAAACAGCAGTCTACAAAACAAACAGCAGTCTATAAAACAGACAGTAGTCTACAAAACAAACAGTAGTCTATAAAACAAACAGCAGTCTACAAAACAAACAGTAGTCTACAAAACAAACAGCAGTCTACAAAACAAACAGCAGTCTATAAAACAGACAGTAGTCTACAAAACAAACAGCAGTCTACAAAACAAACAGTAGTCTACAAAACAAACAGCAGTCTACAAAACAAACATTAGTCTACAAAACAAACAGTAGTCTGTAAAACAAACAGCAGTCTACAAAACAAACAGTAGTCTACAAAACAAACAGTAGTCTACAAAACAAACAGCAGTCTACAAAACACTTCATAAAAAACTAAATACTGAGCAACACGAACCCACGAAGATCACAGGGTGATATCGGGTGCTCCGGAAGAGTATCATAATGATTTTGTTGTTTTTTTTTTTGGTGAGTCAAAACAGTAAACGAAATCAGTCATCCTGTTCGTCCTTAGTTTACTAGTACTTCTTTTTCAGCTGTCATTCAATTCAATAACTGAACTTGATGAGCACTTCCGCCATCGCCTCCCACTCAGGTCAAAGGTCTAAGTCTAAAGGAGGTTGAAATATTATCTGGCTAGTCAATATTGTATTAGCGAATTTTTGGGGCTATTTGTTTATAAAATTGAACCAAAATGACTTGCTAATAATATTTGATTATTCAGTATTACGTTCTTGTTAATGCTTGACACCAAGAAAATCACAACTTATGTTGTCATAAATCGTCGCTTTTGCCCCTTAAACAAACGATTTTTCCATTGTTTCTCTCACCTAAAAAAAGTATTTACAAAATTACCGAACTCCAAGATAAATTCAAAAAGGGAGAAGTCCATAAACCCCAAAGAAATCAAAAGTTCGATTATATCAACCAACGAAACGAATGCGACGAAAATAGTGGTTTTATAGCTAGCAAAACCTCCCATTTGAATGACGGTTGTTTATCGTTCCGTTAAATTGACAAAATTTGATGAGCAACCAAAAGATTGTTGATTGATTGTTGGTTGCTTAACGTCCAGTCGCAAATATTTCATGCATGTTCAGGACGAGAACCAATTAGAAATAAATACAATAGGTAGGTCCTGTAATTCGGATCCAGCAGCCAAAACTGTGTATAGATACATCATAGACATACAAATCAACTGACTTAAAAACAATTTAATAAACATACATCACTAATCAAACAAAGACGCCAATAAACAAAAATTTGTAGTTGAAGTACATACATTATAGTAAAAAATGCAGTTCAAGAGCGGTGAAAGATATGAAAGGGAAATTCAAACTCATCAATCAAAAACGCCATGGAAAAATAAAGGAGACCAGAAGACAAACCCCTATAAAGTATAAATACAAGGGTAAACTAAATAACAACAACACTATAAAAACCTGGCTTGTTGTTTTCCATTCGTGGTGAGTTTGAGCTTTTGATTTTGCCATTTGACAAACGGCTTTCCGTTTTGGAATTTTCTTTGGAGTTAGGTATTTTTGTTATTTCACTTTTTAGTAGTAGTTTCAAATTATGAAATTATTTTTAAAACATATTCTAATGTAATTCGTTTGTAACGAAGATTTGTATTGATCAATATATATTTTGAGGAGGTAAAATCCACGGTTTACCGGTCTGTAACAAAGCCAAACCGCCATTTTAAATTTCGGAATTTTTTGGTATGTGATTTCTTCAGTACGGAGCAAAATAGTCACGTTTTTTACATGAAAATCTCCTTTCAGACAAAACTCAATTCAATTTGAAGAATGCGCAAAGTCTAAAAACGTCTGGTGTTAATTTTGATGACGAAGTGTGTCTATGAAGTTGCGATGTTGAAGTGCAAAAGACAAGAACAGAATTTCATAGGATTTAGTATTGATGACAATTTGATATAATTATTATATGAATAGATAGAGCAGTCCAAAACTGTTCTATAAATAGATTTGGCAAGATTTGTTCTAGAATAGAACTGTCGAAAACTGTTCTAGTGTAGACTTGTCAGAATCTGTTCTAGGTTTGAACTGTCAAAACATATTCTAATTTAGAATTGTCAAAAAGTGTTCAATGAAAATATATTCTGTCCAAAACTGTTCTAACGATGCCAGGAAAACTGTTCTACGGACTGGTAGACGTTGCTTAACTTCGGTGAACGGACGAGAACCGGTGTTTTCAACGTGGTTCGGCCCACCATTTTTTCTTGAAATGTCTGTGCCAGCTCGGGAGTGTGGCAGTTGTTGTCGGATGGTCTGTTTCTGTGTGTGTTGGCGTTTGTTTTTGTAGCAGTTCGGTGTTTCTGTTGTTCCGTTGTTTCCCTCTTAAGGTTGATGTGTTTCCCTCGGTTTTGGTTTGTGGCCCGGATTTGTTTTCGCTTAGTCGATTTATGACTATTGAACAGCGGCATACTACTGTTGCCTGTATAGAACAGTTCTACTTACAATTCTTGTCAGACTTTAAGAGAGGTATTGAATTATCCCAACTGTAATTAAAAAAACAAACATTTTGATTATTTTGTATTAAAATGGAAATAAAAGAGAGGCGAAAGATACAATAGGGACATTCAAACTCATAAGTCGAAAATAAACTGACAAAGCAACCGCTAAAAAGGAAAAGACAAACAGACAAACAACAGCAGACAAACAACAGCAGACAAAACACAACATAGAAAATTAAAGACTGAGTAACATGAACCCCACCAAAAACTAGGGGTGATCTCAGGTGCTCCGGAAGCTTAAGCATATCCTACTCAACATGAAGCACCCGTCGTGTTGCTCATGTTAGTACAAATCCGCTGATACGTCTAATTCGGTAGGGCACATTCGGGAAAAAGGGGACGGGATTATAGTTACGACAATTGGAACATATCTGTTGTCATCTGTGAAACATAACGGTCAACCAACTCGTGATAAACTGTATTGTATTTCAAGCTTTACATATGTAAAGCTAGTAAACTCAATTTGCGACAGTATAACCTATTGTACGTATACGAAGCCTAAAATATTGTACAGTTAACTCTTAATTTACCTACATATACAAGATTGCACATGTACGAGTATTTGTTGTATCATTGTGTCATAGAAAATGTCAAGTACTTTGAAATTAAATGACAAGTACCAAAGATATATATGTAGTTTTGGAGAATCACCCCTGTGATTTTTTAATCATTTTCAGACTATCATATCAATTAAAGAGCAGACGTTATATCTTTAAATAATAATATGCATAACTGTGTATTTCTGTGTCACGAGTCAAACTATTTATTTCAAAATTATTTACTAGTACTGGATTAAAACATATACATCCCTTTACAACTATAGTTAGTAGGTGTAATACCACCAAATCATAGTACGTCACATCCGGTTGCATACGAAAATAAATCAAAAAAATATTCCCTTGAATTTGACAGTTGTAGGTAATTGATCCTTCATTTCATTACAGTAAAACATTTCTGGGTCATAAACATATATCTTTGGTATTTCAAAGCACCATTATTTTTTTATTTGGGGTTTCTATAGAGTATTTTGGAAACTTGAGGTTACATGGTTATTAAAGCTTGTACACAGGTTAAAAAAGGGGAAAATTTGATTGGTTAACTTCCAGTGATGATTATTTTCTTATATGCAATGAAATGTTATGTGAAATTTTTTCTATAGTACTGGACAGGATAAAACTTTACTCATGCCAAGTATTTCTTCATTTGAAATAAAGATAAATTCTCTACAATTTTTTGAAAAGTGCAAATTTAACAAAGACTAATAGGGGAAAATCAATGGTGGTATTACACCTAATATACACATGCAATTGCTGAATGATATGGATCATAGGATAACTGTCATTGAATATCCAGGGCTTTAAACAACGTTTATTTCCATCTAAATTTTTCATCTCCATCCCAGGACTACTCCCATAAGACAGAAAAACCAACGCTCAAAAGGGAAAGTGGGATGTATAAATACAGTCACGTCGGTTAGTTATTATACGGATACGATACTCAAGTCTCATTGTTACTCAACTATGAATGGTTAGAGTAAATCAGTTATATTAAGAGATGTTCAACAGAGGAGTTCAGTGCAGTGGCTCCTTGATTAAACGAGACACATATAAATCGTTCCATCCAGTTCTTATATTGAATTCTTCGTTTAAGAATGCGTATTACATGTTAAATAAGGGTCTGGATGGGGTATTCATTTCTTTATTATATAATTTTAGATCATTTTCCTTATTCTTTATTTATTATGCCCATTATTTTCTATAATTACTTATATTTTAGAACCCTATTGTTCTTTTTTTTTTCTTTTTTTTCGCTTATTTGTCTCTATTCTTTATTTTTTCCTCCTTTATTTTGCACTTTTTGTCCATTATTCTCTACTCTGTAAACCCCATCCAAACCCTGTAATTTTTTATAAAGCATCTACGTTTCCAACCAATGAAGTAACGTTCTTATCATTTTATAAGGGACCAGTTAATGAATTTACCAATAATCCTTCACATTTTGAAAGGGCAAGTCTTAATTGATGAAGACCACGTATGCCGCATGCGGAGCAGTGTGTCTTTTTCGAACAACTGATCAAAACGTCATAAACTGCAATCGACATTTATTTTCATTAATAAAAGGCCATTTCACAGCAAAGGAAATGCAACTCGAGTCGTTATAAACTCATCTGTTGAGAGTAAACCAGTATGTTTAATTTTTTTATATTTTTAAAAGCTGTGGCTGACCTAGATAGAAATCCAGTTGGATAGCAATTAAGCCAAAAAGGAAATCGGAGGGGCCTAAATGTCTTATCCATTATTCATAGAAGTCAGCATGGTAAAACAGAAAACAAACACATAAGGAATTTACCTTTGTGTAGATACTATAATCAGGTCTAAAACTAATAACTACATTAACTCTGTAAATACTAATTGTAGTTGAAATAAAAATACAACGTTGATTAGAAATATTAGCATGTTGATAAAAGCTAACACTTGTAAATTTAATACATTGGTGTAATTATTTTCGTTTAAAAGAAACTAGAAATGAAGCAGTTTCAAATGTTTATCCTGTAATTTAGTATAAGTTAGTTTTTTGTAAACTTTCTTTCCTTTTTGTGTAGCTGGTGCATTAGAATTTCTTGATTTCCTCACTGATGTATAGCCTCTGTCCACATTCACTTTCCCATGGCATACTCATTTGATCTCAATTTATATTGATCATCACCAAAGCAAATTCTTTTGTCTTGAAATATGTTCACAACATTATTAAAACTTTCAGCATAAAATGTGTCTTTAGCAAGAATGTAATCATGAGGATATTTATACATTTTTCTGACTTTTCCATTTGTAAGTACGACCCTAGATGACTCATAGTTTGAATCAACTTTGCACCTTGATGTTTGATGACAATTTACATGGTTATTACAATAATGTTCAACAATGTTATCCAAACTTTCCTTAAGTTTTTGGGCACTTTGCTCACAGTTACGGACAGCCCAGTCAATGTGAGTTGCTGTATTTCAACTTTATCTCCTAGCTGTTCATTCCAACTTACACCTTCTGAACGTTTAGTACCGTTTGTAATCTTGGTGACTGCTTTCTTTACAGCCTTGACAGCATGTCATAAGTTATTCTGATTGACAGTAAATTGAGTGTACCTCACAAATTAATTTACAGCCAAATTTCTATCATGTGCATGAACTTTAAAGGACACATGTTCATTCTCCAAATGTTCATAAATGTTTTGTGTTCCAAGTCTTTCGTGTCGTTGAGCAACTTTATCCTGTGACTTTGTACAATGTTGACAGTCCATCGCTTTGTGCGTTTTTTCTCCTAATGCTGTTACTGTGGTGTCTTTGGCATTTTCCCTCCAACCTTGTCTAGCATCTGTCATGGTGTTGATGCCATCTAGGTCATCATATGAAACAATTTCATCATTTATGGCATTGTCAACTGATTGAACACTTTCATTTTCAGCGTGTTCTATATACAACACGGAGCCTTGGCTTACACCGAACAGCAAGATATAAAAGGCCCAAAAATGACTAGTGTAAAACCATTCAAACAGGAAAACCAACGGTTTAATCTATATACAAACGAGAAACATTTATGAACCACATCAACAAACGAGAACCACTGAACATCAGGTTCCTTACTTAGGACAGGTGCAAATAAATGCAGCGGGTTGAAACGTTCTAATAGGCGCCAACCTTCACCCTACCTGAAACAATTGTGTAACATCACTATAAAATATCAATCAAAATGGCTTAACTCAATCAAAAGACATATTTACAAAAACAAGTGAACATACACTGAACGAATAAATTTGACCTATGACACAATGTAAATACAAAATTAATAAAACAAGGGGTTAGATGTAAAACAATATCAGAAAGACAACCATATCCTTGGACAAAATGCCGCCATATAAAATAACGTACACAGGCAAATAAAAATAATTGTGTTGTAAGGTATACATGAAGTACGGAAATAATGTTTACCAAATAAATAATTTTGTTGTTCCTAGTACGAGAACAAAAGTGAAAATTTATCGTCATACTAAACACTGAATAAGTAAACATTAATTAACAAAAATACATTACAAATTATATCAACAGGTCAAATTAACACGAAAGTACGATTTGAGAGTACTCGCAATTACTGAAAGCTAGTTAAAAGCCATAAACAATCAATAATAAAAAATTCATGCATCAGAGACTAAAATCAACTAAAACACATCCCAGGGATTTAGTGTTTTAACGTCATGGACAGTCAAAGAAGACATGACCTGTGCAATGCCAAAATCAAAGTATCGACAGGCAGTAGGATAGTTAGGAGTAAACCTGTTAATAAATATGTTTAATGTAATATATAGATAGAGTAATATATATATAGAAAATGAACGTGGATGTGTATTTAAACGTTTGAAAAAAATACAAATTTAGTTATGTTTTAATTTGTTGATGACAAAATCGATATTTGTGCCAATGTAAACTATATTCAAAGATCTAATTACAACATTGGTAAGATAACCTTTACTAATAAGTTTGTTTAAAGGTTCGATGAGTTTAAACGGATCACAAAGTGATTTCCGCGCTTTTAGTACAATATTACCGTAAAACTTAGGATGTGAAATCCGTTTTTAATAAGTTTTCTACATGTACAGCCAAATCTACTAATCAAATCTGTGAATCTATGAAAGAATTTGGTAAACGTTTTAAGCAATTTATGGTAACGAAATCCCTGACTTAATAATTTACCAGTGAACCATTGATTACGTTCGTTAAAATCTATGACATCACTACACATACGGGCATAACGAACGAGTTGGGATATATAAACACCGTATGATGGAGCCAAAGGAACATCGACGAATAAAAAGGGAAAATTAACAATTGGGAATGAAAAATCGTCTCTTTTTTGTCGTAAATTTTATTTTGTTTACATAGAATGTACAAATTTCATGAGGTCACCTGCAGAGTCAGCAACTTTCTATCTGTACACATAACCTGGTGATAAAATCCAGACCAGATAATTTTTGAAGTCAGTAATATTTTGTTTGTTTACATTCTACATAATCCCAAAAATGAGTGATAAGAAAGTTACAATGGAATTAAGTGATCTTCAGTTAAAAACTATAAAAAAAGTGTTTGGGCATAATGATTGGAAAATTAAAGTTCTTGATGACTGCTGTTACTAATGAAAAAGGCGGGACTGCACAAAATCCACAGATGGCCAAAAAACTCAGACAGGCAATAATGAATAAGATGAAGACAATGATTAAGCTGGATTTGTCATACAAGACCCGTCCCAAGTAGAATGCAGATATTGCTTTTGTAAGCCATGCATTACCGATGAACAAAACAGACAAATGTGGTGTTATAGTCAGTCAGATGTACCCCATCAAAGAAACTCAAGTTTGAAAAAGGAACATTACAAAAGATGCTTCTCTATCGTGGTACGTGGAATGATGATAGATATTTAGTTATGAAAGCACATGCCATGACCAGGGAGCACAAGAGAGACATTATGCCAAAATGTGTTGTGAAACTTTTTCGTAATTGGTTTCCTAACCCTGGTGGGTTTCCGTATTTGGGACACATGTGGGAATAATTTTCTTTATTCTGCTGCAGGATTTTTAATTATTTAGTAGACAGTCCTTTGTTCTGTATATAACATAATTTTGGAGGGAAAAGATTGTGACCAGATAAAATAGAATATTATGGCTGTTATTACAATTTTGTGCTAATTAGCTGCATAGTTATGTAGTTCTATGAATTATGAAAGAAATATATAATGGATTACTTAGGGGTGTAAAAATAAGAACACAACAGGTAAGGTGTTTATTTCTTCTTTGCATGGAAGCATGTCTGCATAGTAACATTTACTTCCTGTGTAAATAAAAACAATGTTTGTATCCGCCCAGCTATCAATCAAAGTATATTTCAAACGAAGAATACCTCTGCTTCATGATTTGTTTGAGGAATATAACAGAATTAAGTTAGTTGATTTTTATTATCTATGATCATCTATCCTATTAATCATACAGTTCAGTTCTAGGTTATGTGACAATTTTTTTTCTTCTGAAAATCACTCTTTGAACAAAGTAATTCTAAAAATTCTGTCCTTGACATGAATGTGGCAAAGACGTTTTCGGACGTATAAATGGGGCATAAGATGCTTAGTGGGTGGGCAATCACAAAGTATAAATGGTAGAAAACAGATAACAACACTGCCAAAAGAAACTAAAAATAGCAATTCCGCAAAAAAACCCACCAAAACTCAGGTGCTGTGGAAGGGTATGTAACAATCTGTTTTTATAAATGTTAATTGTTCCGGTATGTACTTTTAGAATTTATATACACGTAGATAAAGACGAGTAAAATTAATTATTTCTGACTGCTTCATGTGCATTGGCAAATATTACATTCATGTCCTGCCTAACAAAAAATACCAAATTAGAAAAGATCGTTACAGTCAAATTAAAAAAAAAATGAATTCATGTTTCAATGGTGTTAATATGTCCTTTGATTAAGTTAAGCTATTTCAGTTGATATTTTATAGTGTGTCTTTCTATGTTGTTATGTTACATTATTGTTTCAGAAAAAGGGTGAAGGTTTGGTACCATTAAAACGTTTAAACCCGCTGCATTTGTTTGCACCTGTCCTAAGTCAGGAATCTGATGTTCAGTAGTTGTCGTTTGTTGATGTGGTTCATAAGTGTTTCTCGTTTCTCGTTTTTTATATAGATTAGACCGTTGGTTTTCCCGTTTGAATGGTTTTACACTAGTAATTTTTTGGGGCCCTTTATAGCTTACTGTTCGGTGTGAGCCAAGGCTCCGTGTTGAAGACCGTACTGTGACCTATAATGGTTTACTTTTATAAATTTTGACTTGGATGGAGAGTTGTCTCATTGGCACTCATACCACATCTTCTTATATCTATTAACATAACTGTGAAGTCTGAAAAAAGAAGTATAACCAGTTTATTTACCTGCCTATAATCATGATAATAGAGCTATTCCTAAACTCTTCTTAAGTGGGACACAAAATGAAAGTAAAATACAGTTATAAACAAATAGTGTCTCTAAAAATATGTAATAAGTCTCTTTCAAATAACTTTATTATAACTAATTCTCCTCCGCAACTGTTTTATAGTACTTCATTTACTAGTACTTAATTTTCAGGATTGCTTGATAATTTGGTGTGATTTCAGAAAAATGTATATTCAGTGGAATATATCTGTTCGAAAGACAAAAATAGACTCAAATAGTATGCCAAAATTCCGAATCAAAAAGGATAGGTCAAGTTATGCTCATAGATGAGACCAGTTTTAATATTCCTTATTCATGGGTAGCACTTGCTATAATCATCATATTTTTTCCAACGGTTGATAATTTCTATGGGTGTCGATCTTTTGAATACTTTGCGGTTAAAAATCGAAAATAGAAATGTCATTGCCATAAAGTCTCACTCTGAAAAACATGTCTCTTCGAAGTAGATATTTTATTTGGTAACGACTAAGGTCGATTCTTTCCGGGCGTTTTGAGTTTCTTTGGTAACGACAAAATCGATTCTTTCCGGACGTTTTGAGTTTCTTGGTAACGATTCTTTCCGGACGTTTTGAGAATGTGCATAAAGAAGATAAATCATTGGAAGCTTTCCATTTTCTGCAGCAAATTCAAGCAGCACTTGTTCATGGAGTAGATATCGCCTAACTCATACGATTTTTAAGTTCATAATTTCTTTGATTCAAGGGTTTCTCTTTTCAAAAATTGTATGGACACATTCAGATTTTTGTTGACCGTTACGGAAAATCAATGGCTTCTGATATGTTCCTGGTGTCTCAGCAACAATTCAATCTCTGATTCATTACCCGAGCCTATAACCTGATAATTACTTACAAACGAGTATAAATGTTGACTTCCTTGAACATAAATTTCATACAAATGCTTATCTCGTTAGCAATACACTTACACATTTGGACAAAAATATCACAATTAAAAACTGACACCTACATTTTAAGAAATGATTTAAAATCCTTAAATATAATATTTTACAGGCATGTTTTCAGTTCTGAAATCAGGCTACATGTTTGTGACATGGCTTAATACAATAACATTTTACATTTATGTGAATAGGCTAGAAGAAGAATACATGACTGGCATACAATTATTTTGTCTGACGGTTTTCGTAGATAGTATATGCTCTAAACTATGAGACGATACGACGTGTGTTTCTGGCAAATCATGATATATTAAAATCAGAAGATGCGTAATGATTGCCAATGAGTAAACTATCAACCAGTGACCACACGACGAGATTGTAAACAACTAAAGAACAACGTGCGACCGTCAACAATGAGCAAAATTCATACCATGTAGTAAGCTTTAAACGGCTCATACAAAATTTAAAAGAGAAAACCAACGGTCAGATTTGTGCTTAAACAATTAACAATAAACAAATATGACAGACGGCAACCAAGGACAACCTACAAATAACAGACTTCTGAATTGGGAAAAAAAATAAAGAATGAGGCGGGATTAAATATGTTTGTTCAGCGTTTAACCCTTCCCATAGATTGAGACAATAGTTTGACTGCCTATCCTTAATAGACCCTTAATAAGCACCAAATATGTGCATTATTCCAACAGGCGAATTCAGGGGGGGGGGGGACAAATACCGGTAGGTCGTACGCCCACTTTTTGATTGGAAAATATGTCATTCTTTAGCATAAAAACGTCGATTTTTTTTTTATATATCCTATATTACTTTAATTTTATGAAATGAAGACCCCCTTTTCAAAAATCCTGGATCCGCCCTTGACTCCTGGTTTTGTATCGCCCAAAGCTTTAGTTTTAACAGATAAACAGTAGTATGTGCATATGAATAGCACATTGGTCCGATAAAACCAATCATCATTTTTAAAACTATGTGATCCCAGACCATTGTCCTTTGAGTTTCGAATATAGTCCCTAATGTGGACAGTGTATTACTTGCATATTTTCCTTCATATACCTTCTCAATTCACTGCTTAATGTTTTTTGCTTCGCATCACGGTGCAGAGCTATTCATGAGTTTCAGTCGATAAACACGCCATCTTGAAATAATTACTTATCACATATAGATTCTGATTGGTTGCTTTATGATGCGGCTGAGATACAGCAACAGCTATTAGCTTAAATGAGATAAAGAATTACAGACTTTTCTCGTCTCAGGATAAGTCATCACATGGCATAAAATTAACTATGTGTATTTCAGTTCCGATCAACTGTCATTAATTCATGTTCGTTTTATTATGCATATAATTGCACTCTAAAATTCAATATTGAAATATCAATTATTAATACGTGTTTATTTGCTTTGTTAATCTGCAATATGCACGATTTGTTTTGCTAAACAATGTTCCTATACAATGTTTACAAAAATGCATTATCTGTATTTTATAACTTCTGCCAATCTAGGCAAACCTCCAGAGAGGCACACCTCCAGAGTCGTGTCTATTTGTAAATGTTTTAATTTTCAACAAGTAAAGTGAACAAAATTTTAAAAGCATGGGTGTATAACGCACACTCTTAAAGTAGGACAACATCATTTTCACTGAAACTAAATATTTATTGCTGTTTACAATTATATGTTATTAACATACCTAAACATTCATATATATCTAAATAAATTATATACAGAACTAGCAATCAAAATCGCAATGCATTGACCAGCTGAAAGAACTAGAAAACCACACTCCGCAAAAACACATTGACAACTAAACACTGAACAGCCAGTTTAAAATTTCAGAAAAGTTCATCTTAATATATATACAAACTAGAGGCTCTAAAGAGCCTGTGTCGCTCACCTTGGTATATGTGCATATTAAACAAAGGACACAGATGGATTCATGACAAAATTGTGTTTTGGTGATGGTGATGTGTTTGTAGATCTTACTTTACTGAACATTCTTGCTGCTTACAATTATCTCTATCTATAATGAACTTGGAAATTTATGAAAATTGTAAAAAATTGACTATAAAGGGCAATAACTCCTTAAAGGGTCAATTGACAATTTTGGTCATGTTGACTTATTTGTAGATCTTATTTTGCTGTACATTATTGCGCTTTACAGTTTATCTCTATCTATAATAATATTCAAGATAATAACCAAAAGCTGCAAAATTTTCTTAAAATTACCAATTCAGGGGCAGCAACCCAACAACAGATTGTCAGATTCATCTGAAAATTTCACGGCAGATAGATCTTGACCTGATAAACAATTTTACCCCATGTCAGATTTGCTTTAAATGCTTTGGTTTCAGAGATATGAGCAAAAAACTGCATTTTACCCTATGTACTATTTTTTAGCCATGTCGGCCATCTTGGTTCGCGGGCGGGGTCATCGGACATATTTTTTAAACTAGATACCCTAATAATGATTGTGGACAAGTTTGGTTAAATTTGTCTTAGTAGTTTCAGAGAAGAAGATTTTCGTAAAAGATTACAAAAATTCAAGATAATAACCAAAAACGGCAAAATTTCCTTAAAATTACCAATTCAGGGGCAGCAACCCAACAACGGGTTGTTCGATTCATCTGAAAATTTCAGGGCAGATAGATCTTGACCTGATAAACATTTTTATCCCATGTCAGATTTGCTCTAAATGCTTTGGTTTCAGAGATATAAGCCAAAATCTACATTTTACCCCTATGTTCTATTTTTAGCCATGGCGGCCATCTTGGTTGGTTTGGCTGGGTCACCGGACACATTTTTTTAAACTAGATACCCCAATGATGATTGTGGCCAAGTTTGGTCAAATTTGTCTTAGTAGTTTCAGAGGAGAAGATGTTTGTAAAAGTTAACGACGACGGACGACGCCGACGGACGACGACGACGGACGACGGACGACGGACGCCAAGTGATGAGAAAAGCTCATTTGACCCTTTGGGCCAGGTGAGCTAAAAATGATATTCCAAGTCTAAGATATTCATTTTATATCAATCAATATCTTAAAATACCACATTTCCAATACTAAATCAACAACCACATGCACACATATTACCTTAAATTGGGGAAGAGCGAAGCAGTCCACTGCTTTTTAGAAACTCAAACTTGTTTGTATTTGCGATTGGTCATAAGTTTTAAGAGAAAGTGGTGATTTCAATTTTAATCCATTTGAAAAATGTCAAAATTAGTACGTCTGAGGCTGTCAAACTAAAATAAAGAATCCTTTAACATTAAAATGTCCATATTTTGAGATAGCTCTGCTCAAGTTTCTATAACTCTTTTACAATTTGTCCAAAATGTAGCACACTACACCGTAAAACGCATGTAAAATTGTTTTAATTGCAGTTAACTGAGATGAATTTTCTGATCTTGGAATTCTCTTCATATTTTAGATACTGGTTTCACTGTGTAGCTTCACGACCGGATAAAGGTATTCCCCTCCCCAAAGCAAAAAAAAAAATGATAGCAAAAAAGTATCTATTCTATTCCCCGTACAGTAAAAAAACTATACGCCGTACAATTTATCCGCTTTCTAGTGAAAACAATAGTTTATTTCGCAATACAGTGTTGTTTAAGCTTAAATATGATTTATAACTTTGAATAATCGAACGATAATCCTGTTTTAACAAGTTTGAACTTGTTGCATGCTTCTGTCAACAGGTACCACCCCGTCCGATTCTTACGATTTAAAGAGAAAGGAAGCCAATTATCAAAACATCATATTCAGTTCTAAATATACTAGTCAACAAAAGTAACGACACACAAGTTTGATGATTGATTGATTGATTGTTGGATGCTTAACGTCCAATGGCAAATACTTCATGCATATTCAGGACGAGAACAAGTTAACAATAAGTACAATAGGTAGGTTCTGTAATAAGGGCTTACGGGAATAAGGTCGGAGAAATTTAGACTGCCACGGGAAATGAGGGTATATTGGATAGGGACAGAAATTTAGCCTTGCAACAGGTCACCTACAGACCCCTCAAAGAGTTGTTGCAAGGGTTCTTAACGTGCAAAAAGCGTGGCACTCTCTTTACACGAGGCATCGGATTTAACGTCCCCATTCTGACCGGACGTCACACAAGTTTGAACTCTAATTTATCATTAAATATAATAAATAAGAAAAACTGTTAAATTATTCAGTGAAAAACATTCAGTTGCAAAGCAAGTGCATATGAGTAAAAGAATCTGACCAAATTGGAAAGTGAGAAAATACCGTGTTATTGAACACAGGGGTCAGATTTATTTTGCGGAAAATGTTGACAAAAGTCGGCACTTTATTTCGAAGATGTGAATTAAGTATTCAAATATCTGCATAGGCATTCAAAATTTTAAGCAGACCATGTTTACGTTTAAAGTTTTAAGTTCTGATATCAATTTTGGAATTTTGGGTGAAAATACGATTTTTGAAATAACAAAAATTGCCAACAAAAAAATCGCGTATTTGCCTTAAATCAATGGTTTTGATAAGAAAATAACACTCTGTAAACATTAGACCCATTAGGCACTTATTTACCTTGGTACAGCGTATCTAATTTCATTATATATGGAAAATACATTGCCTTGTATCGTTTCTTTTGTTGACTAGTATAGTAGCTACATTATTAGGAATCAGTACCACAAAACTATACTTGTCAGTAAAACGTAGACTATAATGAAAATAAGAAGAATTTGACCTTACTTGACTTCATACTTGTTTTTTCCGCCGCTTCGGGGGTACCTATATCCGGGGTGATGCTACGCAGTGGGTTTTACCGTCTGATTAAATATGAAGAGCACTACAAAATTAATTGTAGTTTCGTGCTATTAGGGTTAATATGTATAACAATCAAATAAATATTAGACGCTAAGATGGTTTTGGTTTTTTTTCAATTTTAATTACACCTTTTATAGGTATCTTGGATTTTGATTGGTAGAGAGCTAGTTTATATTTCGTGCACTAGCATTTTCTTTGATCAGATGAACACTGTAGCACCACCACCGGATATAGGTACCCAAAGTGGTGGAAAAAACAAATTGTGAAGTCTGGTAAGGTCAAATTCTTCTTATTTTCATTATATTCTACGTTTTACTGACAAGTAAAGTTTTATTATGCTGATTCTTAATAATGTAGCTACTAATTAGGGTTACTCTGTTCAAAAAAGCATGCAACGATTTCAATCTGGTTAAAACACGTTTATCCTTCAACTATTCATTTGACGTTTTCGTTTATAACAAACTTAACATATCATATTTAAGCTTGAACAACACTGTATTCCGGAATAAACTATTGTTTTCACTATAAATTCATGTAAATAAAGCGGAGAAATAAAATAGATACTTTTTGTTATCATTGTTTCTTTGCTTCGGGGTACCTACATCCGGTGGTGATGCTACACAGTGATGAGTTTCGTAAAGATGAAACACCGTTCCGGTCAAAACTTTAAAACGCTGAACAAAAAATGCACACTTTGCAGCAAAAAAATAAAATGTCCGATTTTGAAAACACACAGCAGCTTGATTTTGAAATACACACTGTTAGCTAGATTTATAAATTCACACCTAGATTTGGAAAGAACACATCTTTTCAAATTACACAGCATAATTTAGAATATACAGCTAGATTTCAAAATCACACGGCTAGGTCTATTAGAATATTTAACAGATGCAACTAGATTTAAAACATACGCAACTTGAATATGAATTTTACCCAACTAAAATTCTTCCACGGCATTTACCACATCTCATTAATATTCATACAGAGCAAAGGAAGGCTGAACTACTGCTTCTATTTCATGTGTGTCCAGGTTTTCTGGTCAACTGACCCTACGTTAGTTGTGAGTTCGAGCACACGTGTGGCAGGTGCGTTCGACTCCAATCTTAATTGAATTAAAATTGTTAGTTTTCCTGCCGAACGATGGCGGTTCTCTCAGTTAGCCACTCCGGCTGCTTCCACCAAAAAACATGACAGCCACGAAATAGCCAACAGTGCTGAAAGTGGCATTAAACATCAACAATCAATCACTTTCACGTTGTAGCTCATTCCCGCGCATTTTTACTCAAAAGTCCGATGAGTTCCGAACGCCAGAAATAAAACGCGGTAGAAGTTCAGATACTGACTAAACAAGACAAGATTAATGAGATGCGCTAACTGAAGTCGCATGTTATCAAGATGTGTACTTTTCAAATATATTGGTGTGTCATAAATATACCTGTGTTGCTTATAAACTTAGTTGCCTGTTCTGCATCTAGCTTTGTATTTTTGAAATCTGTGTCTTTAAATTTCAACTCTAGCTGGATATTTTTAAATTTAGTTGTGTGTATGTGTTGTAGTCTCAGTATGTAGCTTTTGTTGAGTGCTCTAAACAGAATTTTGACGAGAACGGCGTGCCATAATTTCGTTCATGTTTTACCACTGCTGTGGTCACTCTGCTGTGGTCACAATAATATTAACAAGGATATTTCTGTTCTATCCTTTCCGTCGTAGTACTTGCCAGAAACGAATATGCTTTTTTACCCTTCAGGTTACACAGTGGCGGATCCAGAACTTTTCATAAGGGGACCCGCTGACTGACCTAAGGGGGGAGGGCCGCTCCAGTCATGCTTCAGTGATTCCCTATATAATCAACCAAATTTTTCCCACGAAAAGGGGGGGGCGGGCCCCCCTGCCCCATCCCCCTGGATCTGCCTATGCGGTAGATGTATGATCATGTTTGCGCTTTTTTAAATACGGCTTTTTTTTTAACGTCTGAATAACGGAGACTAATGGAAATAACTTTCAAATGTTTAACTTAACCATATCTATTGATAAGCGGTGTAGTTAAACAAATATATATGATGTTCAGGGTGTATTTGTAGAATATAAACGTCTTGGGAAGAAATTTCCTTCGCCAAGCGACTTTCATCTTCTCTCTTAAAAATCTTTCCTGTCATATATGATGTTCTGAACATCATATATACCTGTTCAAAGTCCATACCAACTACCGAAATGTGTGCAAAATAGATTATACAAAATCATATTCCTTATCGACCCTGCTGATATCAGTCAACCTTATATTGGACCTCATGCATCATCTTGGGACAATCCCGTGGTATGGACAAATACCTAAAAAAAATGTAACATCAATGATATGTAAAGGCTACATGAATGTGTCTGTAAAGAACAACAAGGCCGTCAAGAAGTTAACATCCTTACCTGCAAGTAACGAAGCGTAACTAATGAGCAAACAGACTTATTCGATTCAGTTGGTGTTACATTTCTGCTTCAATTAAGAGGTTTTCCCAATGTGATAGGAAAGTTTATTATAACAATGTTTATGAAATGGAACTTTTAAATTTTTCGGACTGAAGGTAAGGTTTGTTTGAATTTGAAAATATATGTATGAAAGGTGGTCTGTACCCAATTTAAAACACGTAATATCATTATGTTTTGGAAGTTCCTTGTGTGTCGCTTATAGTTATTTATTAGATAATTTATTCTTTGGAATTGAGGTTTAAGTATTCCTTACTCCATGAGTATTTCCTAGTGTAACTTGTCAATAGTTATGATCTACAGTTTAATACAAAGAAGTGTTTGTAGTTTGTAATTTGTATTCATAATGGAATTGTCAAGTTTCTATAATTACCACAATGATACTAACTTTAATTTATAATTGTTTTCACCTGGTAACTACTTCGTATATTAGGAAATTGGTAAATTCGTCATTTTCGTACAAATATTTGTCCAAGCAAAGCTATTTACACGTGTATCGTTCGGTGAGTTATGAAAATATCTAGTACTTTGTCAATCGCTTGATTTCAATTATCATATTCCACTTATTTATTTATTAATCATTTATTTACTCCGCATATATTTGTTGATCTAAAACTTTGTACTTCGGTTTTTTATGTAAACCAAACAATGAGCTACACAATGATACATGCATAGTTTTTTACATGATCATTAATAAATGTATAAATAGCGACAAATTTATGGACCTGCGGTCATCCTTTAATTATTAGATATATATTAGTAGTTATTTATATACTTTAAATGTAATGATGTTTAATAATTGATAATTAAGCATGTACTTTAAACATCTCATAAACATGTTTAACCCCGCCGCATTTTTGCGCCTGTCCCAAGTCAGGAGCCTCTAGCCTTTGTTAGTCTTGTATTATTTTTAATTTTAGTTTCTTGTGTACAATTTGGAGATTAGTATGGCGTTCATTATCACTGAACTAGTATATATATTTGTTTAGGGGCCAGCTGAAGGACGCCTCCGGGTGCGGGAATTTCTCGCTGCATTGAAGACCTGTTGGTGACCTTCTGCTGTTGTCTGTTCTATGGTCGGGTTGTTGTCTCTTTGACACATTCCCCATTTCCATTTTCAATTTTTCTTTAAATGTGTTGAATTTTCTGGAGAAATTTTAGATCAGCAAATATATGCAGTAATATTTTGGTCTTCATTGACATTTATCATTGACATTAGTTATAACATTATTTTCATTTTTTTTTTAAATTATACTGTATTGTTAACCCGAATAGTTCAGTCATTATATTCCGCTAGTCTCCGGTGACATTAACGCGAGTGGGGGGAGTCGATCACGGAGAGAGAGATAATTATTCGGGTTACTGTTTTGTCTAATAAATTAGAGTAAACCGGATATCCTTGTCGCATGCCAAACATTACAGTATTAATGTCCACATGCTTTAATAGCGGTATTATTATAAATTATCATAAATTTCTTAGTTTTCGTTCCAATTAAGACCAAAAATATTTTAATTAACTTCACTGTGTCAAATAGAAATGTTAAGTAGGTAAATGAGATTGAGTCGAACAATTTCTCCTGAAAATATTTGTATCTACTTAGGAACTGGCCTTTCAAATGTGTGTGTCTGTATGGATGAGCTTTTTCTCTGGACAAACACATTTTTTTACTTAAATCATAAATGAACTCCATTTTTTCCCCTTCATTTTCAAAGGAAACACTCTATGTTTTCGCGTCTCTTCTGTAACAAATTATTTTTTAAAGAAATTTAGAATAAACAAAACTATCTAAAAAAATATCCCCCACACCCTACAAAAGATGAGTAGTCAGTGCCTTAGATAAAACGACCACATGGTCTATGGCAGTGCTAAGTTGCATGATCAGCTGATGATCCAAATTATACGAATCTCATATACGCCACATGTTGTTTCACTGTTCAGTTCTAATGGATTTTACCAGTAACCAATAAATGTGCTTATTACAACCACTACACCAATTGTTTTAGTATTTAAATGTAGCAGATATATCAGAAATATCTTGGTAATTCCTGAAAGAAAGATTTATTTAAAACGTTACTCCTATGATAAGCTGTTATTTTACCAAAGCATGGCTCATCGCTGTCACCGTTCATTCAGATTATTGTTTTGGACAATCTATAATATAAATCGACTATAGAAGACAAAATATATTAAAAGTACTTATAGAAGTATGAATGCAATATTCTTTTTACATGAATTATATTTCGAAAAAAAAAATTGCAAGCTATATTGCACTGAAATTGGACATATTGTATTATTCATATTTTAACTCATATCTCAATAAGATGGGTCAATCAATGTTTTTATGCATGTCGAATGACAATAGGTTGAAATGACATGAAATGATTGAAGATATGTATTCTTCGTGTAACATTGACACATATAATTATTGTACATGCTTTAAAATGATTGACTGCTAATATTTCACGTCAAATGAAAATAATATATTCATGTTAGGAACAGGCTCATACCACATCTTCTTATATCTATCATAGTTTGGGTTTTTTTAACGAAAATTGATTCTAATTGAAAAATTCCCTAAATTGCCTAGCTTCTAATTGAAATCTTATCAATTATAATAGATTTCCCATGTTGACTGTATTCCAGTTGACATAATTGTTTGTGATAGATGAAAAGCTCATTGACTATAACCTAAACCGAGTTAGAGTAGATACGGTTAGCCCCCATTGCCACCTTTTTTCTTTTGTCAAATAATCTTCCTAAGAGTTGTATATCTTTATTCTCATAACGTCAATGCATAACATCGGTACAGAGATAACATTAACAATAACTATTTACAAAATATACAAAACAAGCGAAAAAGAGATTAAAAAAGTCACTAGCCAGGAAGACAAACACAAGCATTTATATTTGTTGTAAATGATCAAAGCTTCTTCATGACTGGTTTTCGTGTACTCGACAGAAGTTGAGAAAATCCTGCAGGGGTTTGTTGTAATCATGGTATTCTAGCAGGTGTAGCCATCTTATTCGCGAATTAAAAGGGGACAATGCTCGATCCCGCTTAACCACTCCACAACCTTTTGGAATGTTCAATTATCATTCTTTTATCAGTCTTTGATGATTTAATTCATAGTTATTCAACACGTGCTTAGTCTGATGCTCATTTCTTCTTTGCATTAAACTCAATTAAACATAAAAGAAGAATGTGTCCCCGATCAAGCGTTGTAATTTCCCAAGACAAAAAGGGACATAATTTTAGAACGATTAATGACTCACTGCCCAAATTCAAACGCTGTCTTTTTGTTGTGGTTATTAGCATTGTGTATGAGTTTTATAAAATTTGGATGAGGCAAACTCAAGTTAAAGTGCGGAAACGAAAATTGGACGGACAGACGGAAGGACGGTCAAGGGTAACGTTTAATAAACTGAAATATAATCTGAAATGAGGTTTTACCCAAAGAAAACGAGAATACTGTTTTTACTACCACTAACATATAAGGGCGAATTGCATTTGATCTGAAATGTTGCCTTTAATCGGGTCAGTTGCGAACCTTTTCAAAGAGTTGTTGCAAGGGTTCATTAACGTGAAAATTATCACTACGCGTGATTGGACTGAAGGTTCCAAAATTAGGGTCGAACATGATTGGAAAGTAACAAACCTCGCGCAGAAAACTGATGTCCCTCCCCACCCCTTTGTTACTGTAAGATGCCATAGGTTGATGAATTCCATAAGTCCTGATCGTAGAATTTTTATACCCTAGCTACCCTTCAGGTCATACCATTTGAAATTGGCTCATATACATCAATATGTATATTTTAGTAAATCAGCCACGTGTAGGCAAAACAATCGGTTTCAGGATAAATGAAACACGATTATTACATGGCTAGTAAATTTACTTAATTAATATTGTTATAACTTGGTAAACTAATTTATAACACTGTATCTCTTTACCGGAATATTGAAATTGTCAAAAACATAATAATCTAATTAAATATTTATTAACTGCTATGTTAATAATCAAAACTACACAATTATTATGACGTTCTTGTCTAACCATGCACAAAAGTATCATAATCAGTCTTGTTAGTTCGTTGTTTGGCTTTTGTAAGTAATTATTTAAAATGTTGATCTCATTGTACCATGTTTTCATCTGTCATAAGAAATTTTTAACGTTGTACCGGATTTAGACAATACCACAACTTTTCTCATTAATAAGTACATTGTTATTGCTCTGGAAGGCTCATTTAATTTTGGGATATTGGTAAGATTGTACGGATTATTGCATGCCTTTCAGCTGTATACGTGAGTATATCTAACATATGCTTTACTTTTTGACGTGTAATAACTTTCAAATTGTTACTTTCAAACGATTGATATATATTTTCCAATGCAATTAGGAATTTCGTCTGTTTTTTTGATTTGTTTAGGTTTTTTTTCTTCTCAAATGCACAATTTTACTTTTTTTTTAATTGATGTTCATACAATTATCTCTGCACAATAAACCAATATCACACTCATATAATTTCCAGAACGAAACTAGATCATTTATATAGTGATTATATAGCATAGGTGATAATGGACATCCTTGTTTATGACCACTGTTGACATTGAACGATTCTGATTGATGACCGTTTAGTTGTACTGGACATAAACATTTGTGTAAATAGATTGTATAGCACAAAAATGATCTGCAACATCAAGCCCATATATCTTTAACAACAATATATTTCTATTTATGGTATCATAGGCCTTTTTAAAATCAAAACAAGAACAAAAAGTAGATTTACGAAGCTTTTTCTGACATCAGTTATGTTGTATACTTGTGCTTCGATTTTGACGGAAACCATACTGCTCGTCTGCTAATATGTTATTGTCATCTACCCATTGCGTTAGCCTTTTGTTTAAAATATTACAATAAAGCTTATACGAAACACAGGCTAAAGCAATACCTCTGTAAGGCAAGGGGTCACACAAATCTGCCATGTTTACTTTAGGTATGGGATCATAATAATATTAATTTAGTTCCTTAAATCCGATGTCCTTTGGAACCTAAAGCAAAAATCAATAAGTCGTATTCAGCAAACGAAATTGGTTACGTCAATAGAAAGTTATTAAAAAAAAAACTAAACATACCCAATATCTTCGCTTACATTTTTTAACCTTTAAACCTCTCTTTTTGACTTAAATTAAAAAAAGTGATAAAGTTAATGCACACACATTGATGCAAATCAATTAAGGTTATTACAGAAATTAGAAAAGGTTAAGACATTAATTGGTAAAGGTTAATACAAAAAATGATTATTAAAGTTAATACACACACATTGATGGAAAGTTAAAGAAAAAAATCGATTAATAGCATTACCGAAATTGATAAAGTTTAATACATAATTGATAAACGTTAATACAAAAATAGATAAACGCTGATACAACAATTGATAAATTAATAGTAAAGAAAGACATGATGTTGTATAATGGCCATAATACATGTGTGCAGAATTTCACTGCAGAAAAAAATAAAGGAAACATTTTAGTCGGCTTCAAATTAGCGACTTGATATCGTAACAAATTATACAAAAAAAAATGTTTGATCAGTGATGGTGATGGGAACTAATTTCATCCTACCTCCTATAAACTTCTAGGAATATCATTGGTTAAAAGCTTGCACATGGAAACCGTGTAAATTTAATACACGGTCATGCAGTGGGCGTGTTTCATTTTAACTACACGGCCAGTGGGCGTGGTTCATTCTGAATTTTCGGTCAGTAGTAGCGTTACGTGACAAAAACATGTTTTAGAGAGCCATCTTTCTCACTGTTAAAAATTGATAGTTCTGTATTGTTATTGTTGGTATTTTTTTGTATAAACACCAGTGCAAGTAGGTTCTAAATATTGAAGACTTTATCACTGTAATAGTGTACCAGACACCAACTATTGTTTTAATGACTCATATTAAAAATCAGGAGAACCAAAAAAAAAAAGAAGATCAACAAATGAAGAATTGAACGCTGAATATAAGATGTAAGCTACAAATAAACAATTTATTTCGTTTTTAAAGGAATGTAAATAAGATGCAATTATTTTTTTTGTCAAAAGGTTGTATAGAAAGTCATTATAGTTATATGTCCTTTGTGAGGTCTTACTAATATCGAGTAGGTGTGAATTATCAAATGGTTAGAATAGAAAGAATGCTTACAATTGAAGAACGTTTCCTAAAATGTTGCATTTTAATTTTGCAGAACTAACCTTTTCTGGTAGTATTAACGACTTGTACTTTAAATTCTGAAAATTTAAGAGGAAAATACAGATACCCTTGAGTTCCCTCTTCTTCAAATATACTATATCCCTTGAAAGTTCTAGCTGGTAATACATCCCGATTCCTGACCCGCCGGACAAAGGTTATTTCGTTTATTTAAAATTTATCAGATTAAATAAATATGTATATAGATACAAGAAGATGTGGTATGAGTGCCAATGAGACAACTCTCCATCCAAGTCACAATTTGTAAAAGTAAATAAACAAATGCAGATAAATGAAAAAACAGTTTATTTCATCGAGTAAAAGAAAAGAACATAATTCTGGAACCATTATAGGTCAAAGTGCGGTCTTCAACACGGAGCCTTGGCTCACACCCAACAGCAAGCTATAAAGGGCCCAAAAAATGACTAGTGTAAAACAATTCAAACAGGGAAACCAAAGGTCTAATCTATATAAAAAACGAGAAACGAGAAACACTTATGAACCACATCAACAAACGATAACCACTGAACATCAGTTTCTGACTTAGGACAGGTGCAAACAAATGCAGCGGGTTTAAACGTTACAATAGGCGCCAACCTTCACCCTACCAGAAACAATAGTGTAACATCACAACATAGAAAGATGTAATTATGTTCAATATAGACATGTGATTGACTTTAACTAAGAACCTGGACAGAATATTCAGTTTCGAGATTTCTAAAAATGTGTTTGCAAGTATGTACATATGATATCCCCGAAACATCAAGACCTTTATGATATGCATGTACTCTGACGTACATAGGGAAATAAAAATAAGTTGTAGTCTTAAACTGTAGCAGGAAATGATTTGTTCTTCTCTAATATATACGTACATAAACGTAGGAAGTGAACAAGACTTCATGAATGTGATCATGAATAGTTGTGACGACTAGAGATTCATGTACACCTTATGCTGACGAACAGACAGGAGTAGAATATGAACCTAACTAGTAACGAGAAGGTACACAAATAATCTTAATTAGTACTTTATTTTGACCTTTTTAACCTTTTTCCATTCTAGCGTCACTGATGAGTCTTTTTGATGACAAAACGCGCGTCAGGCGTACAACATTTCAGTCCTAGTATCTATGATGAGTTTATTAATAACAGAAAATAGAAATTGTTTTTGACGCTAACTTTACCAACACAATCTTTGGCTATTTTGACAGACTGAATCTGTGAAAAAAATCTTTCTTTCTGATTAATCAAAGAACTACATGTATGTACTCGCGGTACATAGTTCCCTGGATTCAATACCGAAAATAACTTAAAACAATTAATCTACATTACGTTCTAATTTAGAAAAGACAACTTTCAATTTTTAAACATTCTTTTGACAGAAACAACTACATTCATTTTCATGCCCCATCTACGATAGTAGAGGGCATTATGTTTTTTGTTCTGTGCGTCCGTTCTTTCGTTCGTTCGTTCGTCCGTCCGTTTGTCCGTCTGTCCCGCTTCAGGTTAAAGTTTTTGGTCAAGGTAGTTTTTGATGAAGTTGAAGTCCAATCAACTTGAAACTTAGTACACATGTTCCCTATGATATGATCTTTCTAATTTTAATACAAAATTAGAATTTTGACCCCAATTTCACGGTCCACTGAACATAGAAAATGATAGTGCTAGTGGGGCATCCGTGTACTATGGACACATTCTTGTTGATAGATGGTTCTTCTTTCTAGTGCGGATGTAGTACATTTTCATAGGTCTCAGATGTCATTTGCGTAATGTTATTAATAGTGCAGATTTTATCTTTCATATAATTTGATATCATTTTTTTGATGTACATAGTAAAGATCAGGCTGTCCTAATTTCAGTTTTAGGCACTATAATAATTTAAAGCAATAATAAACTTACCGCTAAGTACTAAAACCTCTGTTGGCTTTATTTATTTACACATACACCTATATTTGATAAAAAACCGAACAAGACTTATTATAACAATGTAACAACTCTATGTTTTATGGTAATCAGTTCTACCCATGATTCCATAGTTGTAAAAGAAGATTTTGGAGGACATCTTTAGTGTTTTTCACTAAAAACATCACTGTAAAAAATGTGATTGGTCAGCTTGCACACTTTCCCTATAAAATACATATTCTATATAGATAGCTAGCGAACTGCAAACGACAAATACAAACTTCATGTGTCATGTAATTAAAAATTAATTTGTTCATGTTTATGTCACGGTAACAAGTCAGTGAACCTTGTCAATTGTTGTCTTGATTTATATCTAAGTGTGTTTATTTTAATTTGAGGAATTTGTTAATGGCGAGCACGTCGACTTTTTGTAAATTCTGTAAAATGTGCCCCCTCTCCCCATGGGTGACCGGGGAATCGAAATATGGTCACGTTCAATTTGTCTTTTTTCGGCAGTAAAACATTTTCCGACGTGGGGCGTCCGTTTGGCTGTTCGGGATGTATAAGTACGCAGCCACGTGCGGTCAAATTAGAGACGTTAAATCCGATTCCTCGTGTTAAGAGTGTTCCTAGCTCTCTTAACGTTAAGAAACCTTGCAACAACTCTTTGGTGGGTCCATAGGTGACCTGTTGCAAGGCAACATTTCAGTCCCTATCTAATATACCCTCATTCTCCAATGACAGGCAAAATGTCCCCTACCTTTATCCCAAGTGGCCTCTATGACAAATACCTGGTGTATATATTGTTAATTTGTTCTCGTCTTTAACATGCATGAAATATTTGCCACTGGACGTTAAGCAAACATCAATCAATGTTAAATGTATTCTGTTTTCTTCAATCGATTTAAAGCTTGATCTATTGTAATGTAACTTGTCTATATTTATATATATATATATACAACTAGGTAAATGCACTTGGTTAAACTCTTCAATTGTAAATATTCTTTCAATTCCAACCATTTGATAATTCACACCTATTTGTACTTATTTCTTTGTCCAAATTTTCAAAATACTTTCTTGAAAAGTAATTTATGTTAAAGAAGTCTGCACCTGTCCTAAGTCAGGAATCTGATGTTCAGTAGTTGTCGTTTGTTGATGTGGTTTATAAGTGTTTCTCGTTTCTCGTTTTTTATATAGATTAGACCGTTGGTTTTCCCGTTTGAATGGTTTTACACTAGTAATTTTTTGGGGCCCTTTATAGCTTACTGTTCGGTGTGAGCCAAGGCTCCGTGTTGAAGACCGTACTGTGACCTATAATGGTTTACTTTTATAAATTTTGACTTGGATGGAGAGTTGTCTCATTGGCACTCATACCACATCTTCTTATATCTATTATATGTTTTTAAAAAAGGGGTCATAAACTTTTAAAACAGAAGTATGACACATTTATGTGCTGAATTTCAATGCATTAATTTTGCATTCAATTAACCGAGAATGGTTTTATATTATTTTTAATGGTTTTTTTTAGTAAATAAATTGTCACATTAGTACGGAACGTCCTTAATTGTATGCGGTTTATACTATTAATTTACATTTAATTTATCAAAATTAAATGTTTTATACAACAAAAAAAACAAGGTGTATTTATAAATTATTTAACAGAATCCGTGTATCAATCAAACCCATTCATTTTATTACCAGAAGCAAGATTTACTGCGAAAATAAATTATTTCTATTGCATTTTTTGGATTTAAAAAAAAATCCAGAAAGAGGTTGTAGTGCAGTGATAACTATTATAACCTCTCACGTGTTCGTGTACTTATACATCCTGGCTTTCAAAAGCTTCTGTTTGAGCGTTCCAGATGGAGGTACATTCGGAGAAACGCTTCGCACGAAATCTATAAAGTGTAACGTTCATGTGTTATGCATAGCTAATAAGTTTGTTGGTTGGTATTGAGATGATGTAAAAGAGATGCGAAAGATACCATTGTGACATTCAAACTCATAAGTCGAAAATAATCTGACAATGTCATGACAAAAAAAGAAAAAGACCAAAAGACAACCAACAGTATACAAAACACAACATAGAAAAATAAAAACTGAGCAACACGAACCCCACCAAAATACCGGGGGTGATCTCAGGTGCTCCGGAATGGCGAGATTTTTAATGACAATCTCTTTTCTCAAACAAATGGTTTTAAATAGTTGTCTATTAAAAGTCTGGTATATGTAAATTTATGTCTGACATTATGTATTCCATTATAACAGCTAAGTCAAGATGGGAAAGGTTATAAAAGGTGCCACGTGTGTAGCAGGATCTGCTTACTCATCGGGAGCACATGAGATCACCCCCGGTATTTGGTGGGTTTCGTGTTGCTTAGTCTTCACGTACAAAGGCTATAATGGTTTTCGTTGATTTAATTAGGGCCAAATGGTCATGTAATTGCGAAGCGTATTGTTGATTTGGCTTCTCAGACGGTTTTTTCCGTATGGGCTGCAATGAATATTATAAGTTTTTATGGTATTTATTTCATAAATCAGGCCGTTTGCTTTTTTCGCTTGAATTATTTCACAATAATGTCGGGGCCTTTTATAGCCTTTAATAGCTACTATACCGTATGGGTTTTGCTGATTCTTGAAGGCCGTACGGTGACCTATAGTTGCTTTAATCCGTTTCATTTAGACTCTTTTCAATAGTTGTCATTATTGACAATCATATCACATCTCCTTATTTTTATATCAATCAATCTAATGTGACGCTCTTTTTTTTTTGCTTTGTACAAAAGTGTTTTCATCCAAATAAAATATGTGATGCACGTGCTTGACATAACAATCGAATTTACAAAGTCAGTGTTATTTTGAACGACTTTTAAAGATCAGATACAGTCGTCGCTTGTAATGAAATGCAATAAAATCTTTTTTTTTTTTTAAAGTAAGCCTATTTGTAGTTGTACTATTCTAAATCGTAATACGGTTTTGTACCAGAACTTTTTTTGCTTCATTAAATCAAATGGACTCCTTCCGAACAGTCTTATTGGTCTGCTTTTAAAGAAAAAAATGCTTAATGTTCTTATAAGAATCGAACAAATTCTTGTACGTCATGCTCTATGTTTATTTGAACAAGGGTTTGCATCATATTTGTCAAAATTTTACTTATATTTTACACCTCGCTAACACTCGGAATAAAGATATGAATAAATATACTGCCTTCTCGTGTTAAAATTTGCATAGAGCGTGGCATGAACAAATTATTTTTTAATTAACATTAATATTTGCATAACACCATGTCAGATATAAATATTAAGATATTGAATAATTTTTTTACGCGGCAAAGTTTATACATTTTTTTTTTTTCATTTTTTTTCATTTAACAATAAATTGTTTCTGTTTGATCAACACCGAGTTTTTTATTGCAGAGTTCTATGAAAACAAGGTAAGAGACAGAGGCTGTAATAATTATGTGTTTAATTTAAATGTGGTATTTTTTTCAGAAAACAGGCAGTGCTTGGTTTAATAAGAATTATGGCAGTCTCCAAATCTTTTTTGATAATCGCTGTATTTCTGATAGTCGGATACGAGGAACGTGCGGGTATGTTTATGCTTAATCATCATTATTAACATAATTAAAAAAAAATATAAAACATTCATTTACAATTTGTTTTTTGTTTTTTTTTCCCCAGAAATACTAGAGATATGTGATTTCAGGTAAAAATTTAGTTGGTTCCAATGCATGATAAAAAAAAACTCTTCATAACTTACAACTCAGTTTTAATTCTTAATTTGAAGAAAACGAATTATTGTAAAATTACATAATATTTTGTCATCAATTCATTTTTGCTTTTCTAAAAATTATGGCATGAGATAAATGTTTTATGTAAGATGTATAGGTCACTTATTAAGAATTATATATTGCTATTTAGTTAGTCAAACAAAGCGAGGTTTTTAATTAAATAAAAAACAATATTAGTAAATCAAAGTTTAATAATATGCAATTCGCCGATTTTTATGATCTGAATTGTTCTTCGAAGTTGTTCAGCAGCTGAAATACATCTTGTTGGTAAAAAATGATCTGAATTGTTCTTCGAAGTTGTTCAGCAGCTGAAATACATCTTGTTGGTAATAAATGATCTGAATTGTTCTTCGAAGTTGATCAGCAGCTGAAATACATCTTGTTGGTAATAAATGATCTGAATTGTTCTTCGAAGTTGTTCAGCAGCTGAAATACATCTTGTTGGTAATAAATGATCTGAATTGTTCTTCGAAGTTGTTCAGCAGCTGAAATACATCTTGTTGGTAATAAATGATTTGAATTGTTCTTCGAAGTTGTTCAGCAGCTGAAATACATCTTGTTGGTAATAAATGATCTGAATTGTTCTTCGAAGTTGTTCAGCAGCTAAAATACATCTTGTTGGTAATAAATGTCGTTCTGTTTTCTTTATTTTTTTAAAAGCGATCAATTGCATTATTAAAAGTGGTCTTTAATAGACTATACACTGGAATGATTATTTTAATTTGAACAAACTTCCACTCAGATTTGTTTCAACAATAAGAGGATCAACATCCGAAAGGTGATAGAACCTGTTAGGATTTTAATATCGAAGAGCCAAAATAGTACATTGCTGTTGGAAAAATTTTTACTTATTTTTGCAAATCATTTTTTAACACATTTTTTTTTTATTTTGATTCGAAGGACATATCTTGAATAACACAAAAATGGTCAAATTTGTATCTGAAGAAGACATTGCTTAACTTCTAATAAATATTTGTCTTTCTTAAAAATGTTCGTTTAACTCGTTTTTAATGTTTGAAACTGAAAATTGTCCAAAAATCTTTCATAAAAAAATTATTGAATAACCTTTAACCATATGCAATTTGGTTCAGAAACGGGACATGATCACAGTACACTGTAAGAGCTGTGATAGAGTAAATCTTAATAAAAAATAAATTATTTTTTTTAAAACGGCCCTGGTGTGAAATAAATTTAATTAAAATTGATACAATCTCTTTTGAACTGATATACTAATTTACTGTGTTCCAATAGTCGTGGCCACAATCCTGTCCTCCTATCCCTGTGACTTACCGAATGAGATTTATCACTGGGTTTGTACTTATATGAACAACACGACGGGTGCCACATGTGGAACAGAATCTGCTCATCCATCTGGATATCAACCACTGGCATTCTTTTGTAGTGTTCGTGTTGCTCAGTCTTTAGTTTTCTGCGTTGTATTTTGTAGAATGTTGTTTGTCTTTTGGTCTGTTTTCGTTTTTTTTTTTGCCATGGCATTGTCAGTTCGTTTTCAACTTATGAGTTTAAATATCTATATGGTATCTTCTGCTTCTCTTTTACTACTGTTTACCTTTGTTAGGACGTAAGAAGATCAACATAAACACACTTGTTTTCATACAAAAATAAGGAGAGGTGTAACGATTGCCAATAAACGAGACAACAATCCATTAAAATCCAAAGGACAAAGATGTGAACAGTTACAGGCACCGTAAAGACTTCAACAATGAGCCATACCTTATAGCAAGTTATAAAAGATTTAAAAATGTGAAACAATTCAAAAGGGAAAACCATTGATCTGATTTATACTACACCAACAAACGAAAAACAATTTTTGCAAACAACAACCAACGACAACCACTAAATTACAGGACCCTGGCTTGGGACAGGCGCAGGCATAACGAATTATGGCTGAGTTAAACATATTTAAGTCTGTGAGCACTCAACTCTTTTCCTAAACTTGGACAGTGGTGTAACAACACACCAAAAGAAAAAAGATATGAAAAAATGAGTTAATTCTCTGTGAGCACTCCAGCTTCCTCCTTCAATAAAAACTTACCGCCATGAAAAAGCCAATAGTGCTAAAAGTGGCGTTTAACACCAACCATGCAATCAATCAATTAAGTCCAGTTTAAATAACATAAAACAAAATGCTTGATAATAAAGACCAGTTCTGTAATATTTGTTTACCATGTTTGAGACCCAATTTTAACCATATATAGAAAGATGTCAAATGCACAGTACGTGTGTCAAATACACAGTACGTGCATTCATGAAACCTCAGACTGGGTGAATCATTACTGACTGATTGTTTTGCACATTTATTTAGTCACGTGTTTATATTTAGATCTGCATTTAGACTCTAGGTAAAGTCCCTGTATTCTCTTCAAGGCATTGTATCCTGTCGGCCAGTCGGTTTTTAATGTTATGAATTGACTGTTACGACTGAACCATAATTTCAACAAAGATTTTAAAAATATTGATTTATTACCAGACATAACGTAATTAAGTACATGTATTTGGCTTTGCATTGCATTTGATTGTTTACATAAAATGATAGACACAAAACAAACAAAAAACAAAACATTAACGAATTTGTCTTTGCATTAAAGCATGGCACATTCTGCATGTGCCTGTCACAAGTCAGTAGCCTATAATTCAGTTGCTGTCGTTTGTTGTTGTATATCATATAGGTTTTTCCGTTAATTATTTTGTACATAAATCAGACCGTTATTTCTCTTGTTTAAATTGTTTTAAATTTGTCATTTAGAGGCCTGCTTGCTATGCGGTATATGTTTTGCTCATTGTTGAAGGCCGAACAATGACCTATAGTTGCTAACTTCTACGTCATTTGGTCTCTGCCGGAGAGTTGTCTAATTTGCAATCATACCACATAATGAGTACTGACCGTGATTCACTGTCCCAGGTTAGGGGAGGGTTGAGCACTCACAAACATGTTTAACCCCGTTTTATTCTTTATGTGCCTGTCCCAAGTTAGGAGCCTGTAGTTCAGTGGTTGTCGTTGGTTCGGGTCTGTCATATTTGTTTTTCGTAAATTGTTTTGTCTTAAATTAAACCGTTAGTTTTCTCAATTGAATTGTTTCATATTTTTCATGTCGAGGCCTTTTATAGCCGACTTTACAGTATGGGTTTTTCTCATTGTTGAAGGCCGTGCGATTGCCTATAATTAATTGCATCCACTTCATTTGAACTTGAGTGGATAGTTGTATCATTGGCAATCATACCACATCTCCTTATTTTTATATAGACTTATTAAAGGCTTATGCATTTGCCTGTCCCAAATCAGGAGCTTGTCGTATCTTCATGTTTGTTTAGTTATTTGGAGAATTTGGTGTTGATGACAGACTTTTGATAGTTTCTTTTTAATATATTCACAATTTTAAAGCCTCGAGATTATGTAGTACTTGACATATTGCATTTAACCCTGTTTGATTTTGAAAACCTTTAGATGTCTCTTTTTATTTTTGTCATTGGGTTGCTGTCTAATTGACGTATACCACACACATCAATATACTGGACATGCAAACTACTAATGAAACATGGTTTTCCAAGACAAATGGTACAAATAATACCCGCCCATTATTTTTTTGTGTACGATTTTAATAAGGTTTCATTGTGAGGTTAGTATAAAAGGTCCCTGCATGTTTTGCAATAATTGTTTCCCAATGGTTTCAGTACTGTCGGGTTCTGATGGGACTAAATCAACACTGGCTTCCTGAGCATGGAATAATTTTATTTTACATCTGGTTCTATTGGTTTTTACATCGCGATGACCGTGAGGGCATTCCGATGTATTGTTGCCACAGAGATTTGACTTTCGTTTTTGACTGGTAACCGATCGTATAAATACGAGGACATTATCGAGTGCAAAATAACATTCCTTATCGCTTGTTATAAATTCATTTCTTCAATGAATACTCATAAAAATATTTTATTAGAACATAAATTAATAATATGAAAATGTTTTGTCGTTAGAAATTATATATAAGTAAAAAATTCTTTAATGTCTATGCACACGTACAGAAAAATTGTGTTAACGCATGCGGAAGAATATCCCAAGAACGTTTTGCGGCAAAATATGAATGCCTACTTAAATCCAATCTATTAGAAAAATCGAATTATTACAGCAGAGTGTCCACCATGCACTTGCACTGCATTATTATTAGAACAGTAGAATAGAATGATATACAAATGGATGAAAATTATATATACATGTAACTGTTATATACAAATATTAATATAATATATAACAACAAACCAGAGTATACTGATTTGTATCACTACAATATAATAGTTATTACGGTGCGGTTGAATTCCCTGTCATTTATTCATCATCCACGCACGAACTTGTCTCAGAAAAAAATATATCTCTGTACATTAACCTCACTTTCAGGTATAGAGATGTGATTTTTTTTCTGAGACAAGTGCTTGTGACCATCCACAAGAACTTGCGGTCATCCGATGTTCAGTACTTCAGTACTTTGATTAACATTGTGTCTACTGAGCAACAATGGTCAAATATGTCCGACCGGTTTAAAGTAACTTTGAAAATAAAAAAAAAGTTCGAATAACCCCTTGTAAAATGCCGTTAATTGAATCATTTGTGATACACACCGTATTTTACCAAAATCTGTAACATAGACCATTTACTGTTCATTGACCTTAACTGTATGCACCTTAAGGTTTAAAGTAAGTTATTAAATATGACGGGCGCCTCCTAGTTTTTACATAGAAGATAGTAGCTAGAAGTACATTTATTTTCTGCTGCCCTGTTAATTAGAAAAGAAAAATGAAATAGTGAGAAATGAATATCAGCTATTGGTGCGAAATTTGGAGATAAGTCTTTTTGATGAGCAAAATTTTATGTGCAAAATTAAGCAAGGAGTGATCTTAATATACTACATCAAAAAATGCTATTTTTCCACTAGAAAGAAAGCTGCGGCACCATATATGTGTTTTGTGGATTAATTCACACCCTGTTGTTGAAAATACAAAATTTCACAATTTTTTTCAACGGTTTTTTTATGAGGAAAACTCAGAACTCAAAAAAGCTACCAATGTCGCCTATACAAATAATAACTTCTTTTTAACCTTAAGGAACTTATAACAATGATTTCAGAAATGTCTTTTTATACAGTTTGTAACAGTAAATGGAGGTCTATCTTGGAAACCGACGAAAATGGAAATTCACGTGGAAGCAAAGAACAACTGAAAAAATATGTGCTATCTGGTGCAGACGTGCGCATTAAGGTCCATAAATTAGATTTTGGTGCAGATGTTCTAATGGATGTAAACAATGCATACTCAACTAACAATGAAATATGTTGTCAGTCAATTTTGCATATTGGCAAAGAATCTTGGGATACATTTCCAAGAGATGTTTTCTGGAGATTCCTGTTAATCTGTACTACTGGTCATGTAAACCAAGCTCGGTGGTATGTTGGCGAACACACCAAACCGGAATCAGATACAACGACAAATATGAGAATTACCTGGTTTATAAGGTGAGTTAAACCTAGTTCATAAGGTGGGTTAAACTAGGTTCATAAGGTGAGTTACACCTGCTTCATAAGGTGGGCTTAACATTGTTCATAAGATGGGATAAACCTGTCTTCAACTAAATGTTCTTGTAACTTCTTCAACATGTTTACTAGTTAAAATCTAGAAATTCTGAATGAAATTCAGCGGAAACCTAACAATCGAAATACTCATTAAAACATGAATTATACATAGCATAATGCAAAATCATTTTGGCGATCTTGAATTTTTTTTAAAATAAAATGAAAAGCAATTGTCTTTTTTCGAATTACAGTAGTTTGTTTTAAGGTTTCTTAATTCGTTTTGCATCCTCAATAGCAAACAAAAAAGTAAGTATAACAAACAAGTGCACACACGAACATAAATACCATATCCACACAAACTTGACATAGTATGTGTACAAACGAACATGAAATCATATGCGCACAAGGACATAAAATAGCATATGCATACACGAACATGAAATAGCATATGCAAACAATATAACATAACATAGCAAATGCATACACCAACACGAAATAGCATATGCACACACGAACGTGAAATCGCATATGCACACAAAAACAGGAATTTGCATATGCACAAATTAACAAAATAGCACAGCACATACGAACATGAAATAGCATATGCACTCACAAACATGAAATGGAATATGCACACACGAACATGAAATAGCCTATTCACACACGAACATGAAATTGCATATGCACACACTTCAAAAATAAGACGATGCATATACGAACATGAAATAGCATATGCACACACGAACATAAAATAGCATATGCACACACGAACATGAAATTGCATATGCACAAATTGACAAAATAGCATATGCCATCACAAACATGAAATAGCATATGCCATCACAAACATGAAATAGCATATGCACACACTAACAAAATAGCATAAGCACACACTAACAAAATAGCATATGCACACACTAACAAACACACACTAACAAAGTAGCATATGCACACACTAACAAAATAGCATATGCACACAAAATAACTAGCACCCCACCAATCTTTTTTATTATACGTCCTAATCATCATGTAGAAAAACAATAGTTCTTTTCTACGCTTACTGAAATATTTTATAACAAAAGTAAACTAGTCAGCGAAAATTATTGTTTAGTATAATTCAATCTAGAAAAAAAAAAATTTCAGAATACTGTTCATGTACGTAAAATAATATTTATATAAATCATTCGATATATCTCTTGATTTTAGGACTATCAGTTGTGATGACTATAAGAACGGAACAACTCCAATATATTGCACAAATCAGAATGCTAACTGTGGACCGAAATCGAATCTTTTTGATGCCGTTGCTACCGGATCAGACTTACGGGTTGTCGACGAAAGTCTCGGGTACGCCACACGTTTAGAGCATGCTGCATTTTCAAAACGAAAAGACATTATTGGTGCAGAAAGCATTTGGGCTGTTAGTCAAGTCGCAGTTGGTAAGCATGCTGTATTTACTGATGACGCATTTTGGTGGTTCACCTTATGGTCGTCTGAAGGAGATGTCGATATGTCCAGATGGCGTATTGGGGAACATAAAAATGCTGGCCATACCAAGGCGTCCTTTGATATCAAGTGGTATGCTGATTCTTGTTGGCAGTTAGCTTATAGCCATGATGGGAACGGTGAACCAATTGATGGATCTCTTGATCTTTTAAAAGCTGGAATATTATCTGGACATCGAGTAAGAATTGCCGTAGGTCCATACAGTATTGAAGCAGACAATCTTCTTATTAAAGATGGACAAGTTAGTGCTCAATTATTAGGCCATGTTTCGAAAAAAGATGTTGATGTTTTTCAGGATGTTGTGTATTGGTTCTGGCAACATGTTGCCACTACTGGAGAAGTAGAAACCATACGTCCATTTATAGGTGATAACAAATACAAAGGAATGTCCGGGGGAAGACATTCTGTCAAGTGGTTCATGGATACCAGGCATTGGAAACGAGCCATATCAACTTTCAACTCAAAATCTGTTACTAGTAAATCAAAAAAAGACTTGATTGATTCCGTGAAAGACGGAAGTTCTGTGAGAATTATAATTAAAGAAAATGATAACAATATAATGGCGATTCGAGCTGATAGTTTAAGTTTCAATCAAAACGATACAGAGATAGCTGCGCAATCGATACGAAATATAGGTCATTTTTATCCGGCAGGTTCTGTTCGGGAATTTCCATCATCCCCGTATTGGGAATTTACTTCTATTTCAACACTGGGTATCAGTGTAAAATCAAAATGGACTGTTGGAATATACGAAAATGTAGGCTTTGATGTTCAACAAGTATATACGGAATGGTTTACAAGTTAATTAGCATGAACTATTTAACACTATTAAACACTTGTACTTGCTGAGCTATAACAAATAATCAAGTATTATCAAGTTTTGTGGATTTTTGGTGTTAATAGTTATGTAAAGATACTTTTTATGTGTTATTCTGTGTTACGCATCATACGAATTCGTCGACATGTTATCATCAATCATTTTAGTGTTAAAAAAAGGGTAAAAATGCATGAGTATTCAGCTTACATTTTTGAATGCCAGAGAAACAATACATTTCGTCATGGCCATTTCCTGATATATACAGTTTCTACAAATTTGAAGTAGTTTTAAATATTTCGAAATGTAACCCTTTGAAACTGTAGAAAGGTCGCATTATACACAATGTAGAAATGGAATGCATGTTTTCTTAGAATTTTATACCAAGATCTGGACTAACTAAAGTTCCGGGTTTTTGTGATTATTGATTTTTTTTTATTTATCTATGTTTTGATTTTATCTTGTACAGTCTGAAATAATAGAGGCTTTTCTGATTGTGCTATGATGACAAACATAGTTTACTCAACACAAGAAATGTTAACCGTTGATAAACTTGGAACAAGCGAATCTCGTGCTGTTGGCCCTAAAAATAAATAACGGATCAACAAGTTGAAATTCAGCGAAGAATATTTAAAAAAAAACCACATATTTCAGTGATGAAGAAATTTGTAAATTTTTATGCATGTTGTTGTTCTAAACTTTAAAGCGTCTAGTGTTGATTTAATTGTTAACAAATTACTGGTACGACGTTTTTAGCCAGATAACAAAAAAAAAAAGAAATACATGTGTAATCTATATTCATAACATTGGTATAATCGATTAATCATATTGTTTATAAGCGCCTTTTATGATTGAAAACATGATGTTAAATTATTTTTTTCTGTACTAACTTGTGGTAACTTCTGTAAAAATTTTCCATCTTCATGTCAAACCTGATAGCGATGATAATTTCTATAGAAAATAACCGTTATCTATGTCGTGTCAAACGTGATAGCGATGATAATTTCTATAGAAAATAACCGTTATCTATGTCATGTCAAACGTGATAGCGATGATAATTTCTATAGAAAATAACCGTTATCTATGTCATGTCAAACGTGATAGCGATGATAATTTCTGTAGAAAATAACCGTTATCTATGTCATGTCAAACGTGATAGCGATGATAATTTCTATAGAAAATAACCGTTATCTATGTCATGTCAAACGTGATAGCGATGATAATTTCTATAGAAAATAACCGTTATCAATGTCATGTCAAACGTGATAGCGATGATTATTTCTATAGAAAATAACCGTTATCTATGTCATGTCAAACGTGATAGCGATGATAATTTCTATAGAAAATAACCGTTATCAATGTCATTTTAAACATGATAATACCCAAACGGTTGACTGGGATATGGAAATATGGTCATTGTCGTACTCAGGCTCAGACTCATAAATCAATCAATCAAAAATACTGGATATGGTTTTTCAAGCGCAAATTTTGTTTACAAAACTTTGAATTTTTCGAAATACTAAGATTTTTTCTACTCTAGGAATATATTACCTTAGCTGTATTTGGCAAAACCTTTCGGAGTTTTTGGTAATCAATGCTCTTCAACTTCGTTTTTTTTTTGGCCTATTAAACTTTTTTGATTCGAGCGTCACTGATGAGCCTTTTGTAGACGAAACGTGCGTCTGGCGTACAAAATTTCAATCCTTGTATCTATAATGAGTTTATTTGTACACCGAGTTCTGAGTAATGTTTTATGACTGAAATGCCTAGACACTCCAATCTGTCAGTAGACTCATGCTATAATGCTAATGGGGATTCCGTTTGGTTGTTTTGAATGTATGAATATGTAACCACGTCCAGTCGGAATGGGGACGTTAAATCCCATGCCTCGTGTAGGGTAGATGCAACGCTCTGCACATTAAAGAACCCTCGCAACAGTTTTTAGGGCTCCGTAGGAGGCCTGTTGCAAGGCAAATTTTCTGTATCTATCAAACATACTATTCTTGTCATCTAAATAGTCTGCCCTTCTTTCTGGAAGACACACTTTGCAAAACTACTTATATAATAGTTGCTATTCCTCGTCTATCGTCCTGAACATGAACGAACTTTTTGCCACTGGACGTTAAGCTACCAACAATAAATCAATTATTTCTCGTAATGAATATGAATGAAATACTACCACTGGACGTTATGCATACAGCATCCAATCAATGAAACCTGACAATGATTTTGACACTTTATTTGCCAAGTAAAACATGTTCGACTTCTTAAAGATGGCAAGGCACTTGCTATAGAGTAGACAAGAATTATATAAACGTTTTGAAATACGATTTAACAATGTGGGATAGATTTATGTCAGACAAATACCATTCACAAATCTTTTGATTACTTATCTCACGGGTTTTTTTTTTAATATTAAGTTACCTGCGCCTTTTCCGTCAACGCCTTATCATTAATAACAGAGACGAAGTTTTTCCGTCAACTTCCTATCATTAAAGACAGAGACGAAGTAAAATAATTTGTCTTACAAGTATTAAAGTTATAAACACCCAAGGAGACAGTTTTTTTTTCTTTCAATAGAACGAGATTTCTCCGTATTTTTTTACATGAACACAGTGTAAATGGCCGGATTCAGGGTGGTGTCGGGGGTTGGAACCGCCCCCCCCCCCCTTTTTCGTTTTTATGCTCCACCTAGGGGCATTATATTTTTCGGTCTGTGCGTCCGTTCGTCCGTCCGTCTGTCCCGCTTCAGGTTTAAGTTTTTGGTCAAGGTAGTTTTTGATGAAGTTGAAGTCCAATCAACCTGAAACTTAGTACACATGTTCCATATGATATGATCTTTCTAATTTTAATGCCAAATTAGAGTTTTGACCCCAATTTCATGGTCCACTGAACATAGAAAATGATAGTGCGAGTGGGGCAGGTTAAAGTTTTTGGACAAGGTAGTTTTTGATGAAGTTGGAAGTTCAATCAACTTGAAATTTAGTACACGTTTCCTATGATATGATCTTTCTAATTTTAATGCCAAATTAGAGTTTTGACCCCAATATCACGGACCGCTGAACATAGAAAATGATAGTGCGAGTGGGGCATCCGTGTACTATGGACACATTCTTGTTGTTGTTTTTTTTTTTAACTATGTGAACGTTTCATGGTGTTCCAGGTTTTGGAACCCCCACCTCCTTTTCAAAATGGTTGAGACCGCGTACGGTGTAAAATATTACAGGAAGACATTCCAAAATAGTCATACAACATATTATTATTATTGTTGACTTAAAATGTCATGTTCTACCATTAAATACAGTAATTAACATTTATATGTTCTGTAAATCTGTTACTTATAATGTTGTCAAAAGGTTAATGTTTAGTCATCTATCATGTGCATACAAGGATAAATTAACACTATAATTATATATAATGCAACTCTTGTTATAATAGAAATAATTTGTTTCTTCTGTGGGTTGATATTGATAACAAGCTTCGTGTATTATGAAACATGCTAAATATATATCTGTCAGATTAAAAAGTTTGTATTTTGTAACAAAAATCTCCATTTATTATATATTTCGTACGGTAACATAATATAATATCACATTGAACTTTGAGTAAGTATAAATTAAACAGCAACCTAACACCATAGGGTAATCAAAATAGACCTCCAGAGACCACTTAATAAGAAACAGTGGTCAATACCTTAAAACAAGCTATAAATTGCCTTGGGTCCATACAAAGTATAAATTTCACAGAAAAAAGGTTACACGACGGATGAAGCTAGTGGAAAAGTTACTACTTTTCCCATCCGGGTCACGGTAGCTCACCCCTGGTTTTACATGGGGTTCTTGTTGCTCAATCTTTAGTTTTCTTAGTAACAATATTATCAATACCGTAAGCGGTTATACTTAAAGTGGAGCTTGCGAAATCGAAAATATTTCATCTGGATTCCAGGTTATAGTTTTCTGCGTAGTATTTTGTGGAAATTTGTATGTCATTTCATAGTTTTTATTTTGGTCTGCCATGGTGTTGTCTGTTTTCATCAATTTATATGTTTGATTGGCGCATTCATATATTTCCCTCTTTTTTAAATCATCTAACATCTAACATCAACACCAAATCCCCCGTTCCATAGTGATCTAATCTATGGCTTAATGATAATTCCATTGTTTCTTACTCCAAAATGAAAATACCGTCTCTTCATTGGGCGAATTTCCATTATTTGGGACAACGGTAACCAATAACAATGTTTTTTACCCAGAATTCCAGTTTCTTAAATGACAATTTAACAGTAGACAATAACATAAAGAGAAATGACCAACCACTCACCAGAATACTGAGATGGAACAGAAACATAACACGGAGTTAAACTAGCACTGAACTCTTACATTTGTGCTTTTTCTCCATCAGCAAAAAACTTACTAGTAATCTTATCATTAAATAATATCTGTTTAAAACAAATTGATCAATAAACCAATTATATTTCATTTACTTTTGAATATTTAGGGGACGATCATTTCACCTGTCCCCCTCTTCAGAATGTCGAATGATCTTCTCCTAAGACTGTTAGTGTTAAATGTTATATGCAATTATTCATTATTTGCCCCTATCTAACCCGCACGCTTGTTTTGAACAAACCACATTGTTATGTCGTATATATTATTTATCGTGGTATTTTAATGAATAGATGTGGTACAAAGCCATCATAATTTTTTTCACGATTACAGTACATAACTATATAAGTTTTTCTTTCGTGTTGATCATTTATCCATGTTTTTTGTTTGTACAACCCGAATATGAGGTAACCTTATAGATGAGGGTTTGGATGGGGGAGGGGTCCTTCATTTCTGTATTCTTTAATTTTTTAGTCCATTTTTCTCTATCCATTATACTTTTTGCTTATTAATCTCTATTCTTTATTTTTTTTGGTCCATTGTTCTCTATTCTTTACATTTTTTACCATTATTTTCTATTTTGTAAACCCCCATCTACACCCTCATAGACGATTGTACATACTGTATTAATTGTTCAAAGTTGTATTTACTTGTCTATATTTCGTTTTCGTTTTTTTTTTTTCGTCGCTTAATTTTATTTGTTTTATGTTCATTTTCTTCATAGATGTAAGATTGTCATATCAAAAATGCTATTATCTAAGACATGAATAGTGAAAACACCCAACATTTATACATATTGTATAAATTAAATGCTGTATAAATTCCTTTTTCGTGTAAAGCCAAAACTTAATCTTGTGGCATATAACACAATAAACTAATGTCTTAGTTTTGGATTCTTTATTGCAAGGTCAGGAATTTCATCAAATTAAACAATTAATAATCCTAACGAGTCCTAAAAAACACAATGTAGAATTTCATGAATATTAATGCAAGTAAGTTAACCTGTGACTCAACAAGTATAATTGCAGTCTAAAATAAAATTTATGAGATAATCTTGTCTCATTTTAACTGGCTTTTCAAGCTTTATATATGAAAATGGCAAAAATGTATCTAGTGCCTGACTTCATCTGGTCATGGATATGAATTGTACTAAAGCGGGGAAATAACATTAAGTCCAAGACTCATGTTAGTATCAAAAACTATATGAACAAATTGACATTTACTAAGATATAAAAAAAAATAGCAACAGCAACAACAACAGCAAGCATTATTCAGCATAATAAGCAAAGTTCAGCATCTTTTAAAAAATATGAACACAACTTGTAATTACATGCCTGCAAAGATCCTCACACATACATACCAAGTACAATACATTCAGCTATATATCTGCTGGCATCACCAAGAAAAGCATGGTAACCAGAATGACGAAAATGGTAATCATAGTGACAAAATGATGACGTCATAGTAATTATACAAACATTTCAATTCTCCCTTTATGCTGTTAATTACTCTGAAATTGTTAATATTAGAGTATATTGGCCCTACCACTTTTATATTTGGTTTTTATCAAAATTTATGAAGGCCATTGTAAGTGATCTATGTTTGATATACGACACCATGGGAAGTTTCTACATATGCCCTATCTTTCACTTCAATATAATCAAGACAACTTTAAATCCGCAAGAGTATTAGCTAAGGATTTAAGATTATTATCTGAACCGTTCCTTGCTCTTTAAGGAAGTTCGCTACTCAGTTTCAAAATAACAAGCTTTTCATAACACTAGTATATATTGATAGGGGATTAGTAAAGGAACCAAAATGAGCGGAAACAAAATATAGGTACGTGTGCTCGTTTTCGAGATATTAGCCATTGAAATTTTGGCGGGAAAATGTTATCTCTTGATTTTTCATACTTTATCATTGACGAGTTTAAGTTCACAAAAACTATTAGAAAATAACAAAGATTTTATAGGACTTTTACAGATGGCTTAAAATTTTACATGTAAAAGAGTTATAAAAAGAAAAATGGGGGTTTGTGGGCAAAATTTTTTAAGGCATTCAAATAGATAAAACCAGAGGACAAAAATTCCAAAACATGCCTGGCGAACATCCTTTACTTCGTACTTTAGAAGGCCTTTTTTAACCTTTTTTATTCAAGCGTCACTGATAAGTCTTTTCTAGGCGAAACGCACGTCTGCCTTACACAATTTTAATCATGGTATCTTTGATGAGTTTATTTACCGTTGCTGTTCTAGAGTACCTGGGTAACTCGCTAAAAGAAGGGACAAGATGTGACAATATGATTTGCATTGATTTTTACGTATAAAAGAATCCAGTCGTATAAAGGGACTGTCTATTGTATTCTTGTCATACTAAATCATAAGTACAAAATGGTGACAAAATACTTGTAAAGCTGTCAGATTCTTCATACAAGTACAAGCAATTAATCGGCTATTTGACAGCTACAAATAGGATCATTATGTGTTAATAAATGTAATACACAACATTTGTGACAAAATGTCCAGCCTATTACCCCTGTATAAAAATCCATGGTTGACATTTTATAGATATTTCGATATATGAATCTCATTTGAAGTTTAACTAGAATATTTTCTAATAGGAAGTTTCGGAAGATTAAGGGCCGGGAACCTATTGTGGACATGTAACTTTATACACCAGATTTAGAGTCAATTTCAGTACCAGAACTTCTCGTTTTTCTCTATATTGGCACTCAGATACCAATTAAGAAAAGCTATAAAAAAAAACAAGTCGAGGAACGACAAACAAAAGCATGATCAACAGAAAAAGATGAACAGACAAATAACAATCAACAAAACACTGCGTACAAAACTAAGAATTGAGTAACACGAATCCCATCAAAACAGGAGGTGAACTCCAAAGGGTAGACAGTTTTTGCACTCTAGTGGCACCCGTCGTTTTGGTTAGAACAAGTAAAGATCCAGTGATAAGACGCCGATAGAACATATCATCTGTGACAAATATATTCCATAACGTCAACCAAATCAAAAACTCATCATAGATATCAGGATTAAAATTGTGCACGCCAAACGCGTCTTTCGTCTTCAACAGACTCTATGTAGTGACGCTCGAATAAAAAAATTAAAAAAAAACAAAGTTTGAAGTTGTAAAAGCACTGAGGACCCAAATTTCTGAAAGGTTTTCCAAATACAGCTAAGATTATCTATTCCAAGGGTAGAAAATCATAAGTATTTCGAAAAATTCTAAGTTTTTGTTTTAAAGTTTATTTATAATTATGACCATATCGATGATAATTCATGTCAACACAGAAGTGCTGACTACTGGGATGGTGAGTTTTCCATAAAAAAAGATTACTAGCACTTCAATTTGACCATTATTGACGCTTGGTTATAGACTCCTTTTAAGTAGTAACTCGATCACGAAAATAACGATATGAAGCCAGACCCTGGTACATTGTATATCGTATAAACTTGGAGATATACTATAAAGGAACTGCTGGAAAGTTGCAACATAGAAATGGAAAATTCACAATAGGAAAATTTAGGAGTATTTTGTTTCAGGTTTAGTGAGGTTGGTTCTATTTACCAACCTCTTCGGTAGTTGTCTTGTGTCATATTTTAAATTTGCATTTATTTTCTATTTTGAGAATTCGGTGTTGATGGCAGGTCTGTGATAGTTTCTCTTTAATTTATTTACAACGGTACAATCTATAGCTTAACATATTGTAAAGACACATGTCTATTGTTGAAGACTGTTTGTTGACCTTTAGGTGTCATTTTGGTTATGTGTGTGTTTGGGTTGCTGTCTCATTAATGTTTACCTAGAATTCCATTTATTCATAGTCACCACACCTTCAGAATTATTTAGAAAGATGAATGCATCTATATAGTGGATCGTGCAGTTAAAGGATGCTTTTTTCATTCCTCTTCTCTTGAGAAGCTCCGTTATGAAATCTGTATTATACAAATAAGTTTATTAAATTAAAATAAGGAGATATGGCTTGATTGTCGATGAGACTAATATCCACCAGAGACCAAAGGATGAGGATGTAAACAATTATAGGGTGTACGGCCTTCAACATGGATAAAAACTGTTATGTATAGTAAGCTATAAAAGGCCTCATCAGGTCAAAATGTGAAACATTTCAAAAGAGAAAACCCAACGGGCCTGATAGATACTGAAAACAACAAACGAATAGAAATATCGTAGATAGTAACTAACGACAACAACTGAATTACAGGCATGACTTGATAAAAGCACATAAAGAATCTGGCGGGGTTAAACATATATGTGAGCGCTAAAACCTCTCAAAACTGGACAGTGGTGTAACAGCACAACATGAGAGTAAACTTTGAAAATCAGTTGAAAATAGGTTGACTATTGTAACTATGAAAGAGTTTAGTAAAGGTTTTAAGTAATTTGTGGTAACGAAATTCATGACTTAATAGTTTCCCAGTTAAATGAAGATTACGTTCGTTAAAATCTAAAACGTCACCACTGACATGGCATAACAAACGATTTGGGAAATATACACATAACGTAAGAAGGGGCTAAGGAACATGATTGTCCAAAAAAGGAAAATTAACAACATGGGGGAATCGAAAATCATTTCTTTTTCGTTTTTCATAGCATAGCGCCTCCCAAGTGAAATTGGAAAGATGACTTGAAAAGGAGCACAGTTAATTCCTATTATCATGCCGATTATCTGTTAAAACGCATACCAAATATGTTGTAGATAAAATCAAATCAAATCCGAAGCATCTTGATGATGTCTGTTTGTTAAATCGAAGTGGTTTTCTACAGAGTATGAACAACGATAACATTAACGGTATCTGTTAAAAATAACAAATATGGCGTCGGAAAAATAAAATCAAGCATCTTGGTGTTGTCTGTGTGTTGAATCAAAGTGGTTTTCTACAAAGTATGAACAACGATAACATTAACGGTATCTGTTACAACACACCAATCAAACATAAAAAATATGGCGTCGATAAAATAAAATCAAGCATCTAGATGTTGTCCGTTTGATTCAAATTGGTTTTCTAGAAAGTATGACTTGCACAAAGAAATCTTCTGAAAGTATTTTGTATAATATTATAATCATATTTAGAAATAACAACATGAGGTATAATTGTCAATGAAGCAACTCTCCACCAGAAACCAAATGGCGTAGAAGTTAGCATGTATATGTATCTACATTTCCAATTTCCTGACAGGTTGAATTAGAAATATTTTGTTAAAATCCAATTAAATTTATGCTTTTCATATTTTCAAATGAGAGTAGCATAATATTTCCATATTGAAATTGAAAATCTTATATAAAAATACAGCAGAAAGTGTTGCTAGAAATCTTCGTTGTGCCAACCTACAGAATTACCTTGATCGTGACGGACTCAGCTCAAGGAAGTATATTTCCTTTTTTTGAAAAAGCTACTCTCTGAAGGCCGCGGGTAGAAACATAGTATCAATATATATATATATATATCATTTTGGGATATTTTAGATCACAGTTTTGTCCGTTTGTTACAATAATACGTTGGAATAAAAAATATTTTAATTGGAAAGGTTATACGTAGAGCACAGGCTGAATTATATGAAAAATGTTGCCTACATGGACACCTTATTTAGAAACTGATTATTTTTAAACGATATTTTATTCGTACTAAATAATTTAATAATAATAATAAATTGAATTGGATTGGACAATAGTCTAATTTAAAATTCGTCCTCTCCACACAATAAGGTATAGTATTGTACATCACATAATCATATCAAAACAAACGAAAGCGTATCAGGGACATAGTATTATTTTTACTTTTTTCAATGTCGTCTTTAATCATGGAATTTTTTTCTTTTTATCTAATTTTCCAGAAATATTATTTTTAATTTTTTCACTTCTAACATTTATATGTGCTGAGTGGCTACATAACGCAACGCATCATATCCCAAGCCCCCTTTGGTCCCTTTTAAATGGCAATACAAAAATGTTCTTTTAATACATTTCTGACACATTTAGCTACATGTTATTTTAACAGATTAGTCTTGCATCGACATTTTTTCAGTGGTGTCAATAATTCACTCTATTTAGTGACAGTACACCCTTGTGTGTGTCAATAATTCACCCTTTTTAAGTACAATACACCGTTGATTGTGTTAAATAATTCACTCTTTTTAGTTACAGTACACACCCTCTGGTTCAGTTGATATAAAACAAGAAGGTGTGGTACAATTTACTCTACACCCTTGGTTGTGTCAACAGTTTACTCTACAACCTCAGTTGTGTCAACAATTCACTGTCCACATTTGATTGTGTCAACAATTAACTCTACATCCTTGTATGTGTCAACATTTCACTATTTACCCTTGATTGATTCAACTTATCCACTCTGTTACAGTACAACCTTGGCGATGTCAACAATTCACTCTATTTAGATACAATACAACCTTGGTTGATTCAATAGTTCACTTTATTTAGTTACAGTACACCCATGGTTGTTTTAATAGTTAACTCTTTTAAGTTACGGTACACTCAACGGTTACGGTCAACAACTTGCTCTAGTTAGTGACAGTACACCAATGGTTGTTAAACAGTTCACTCTATTTAGTTACGGCACACTCTTGACGGTGTCAACAACTTTTCTCTATTTAGTGATAGTACACCCATGGTTGTTTTAACAGTTCACTCTATTTAGTCACAGTACACTCTTGGCGGTGTCAACAACTTTCTCTATTTAGTGACAGTATACCCTTGGTTGTTTTAACAGTTCACTCTATTTAGTTACGGTACACTCTTGACGGTGTCAACAACTTTCTCAATTTAGTGATAGTACACCATGGTTGTTTTAACAGTTCACTCTATTTAGTCACAGTACACTCTTGGCGGTGTCAACAACTTTCTCAATTTAGTGATAGTACACCATGGTTGTTTTAACAGTTCACTCTATTTAGTCACAGTACACTCTTGGCGGTGTCAACAACTTTCTCTATTTAGTGACAGTACACCCATGGTTGTTTTAACAGTTCACTCTATTTAGTTACGGTACACTCTTGGCGGTGTCAACAACTTCCTCTATTTAGTGACAGTACAACCTTGGTTGTTTTAACAGTTCACTCTATTTAGTTACGGTACAATCTTGGCGGTGTCAACAATTCACTCAACACCCTGGGTTGTGTCAACATTCCACTTTACACCCTTTGATGTTTCAACAAATCACTCTATGCCTTTCATTATATCAACATTTCACTTTACGCCCTTGAATGTGTCAATGGTTTATTATTGGTTGTGTCAACAATTCGCTCTTTTGAATTACCGATCATTACTTGATCTACCTTTTCAAGCTGAGTACAAACTATCCTTATATCTTATTCGGTCTTGACGTCATATGTATAAGATCGATTTGAATCGATAAAAAAATCCCAATCTGTTGCTTTTCAGATTATTAAAGAATTGTTTCCATTTTCGTATCGTTTAAGACTGTGTTCGATTGTGTGATATTTGACCTTCGACTTATGTATTGAACAAGGATTAAGTATTGCAACAGCCGGTCCAAAAGCTCATACAAATATATATAAGAATTTTGTCAACATAATGTTGGCATCCTAGTTTTGTCATAAAGGTGTCAATCGGATATAATAACTGAAATCTCTGAAGAGGAAATGTGTTTTTTTTATATATTTACAGTATGTACCATGTGTTGCTATAAAGAAACTGGTCAAATTATATTTGTTCGTATGTTAAATTAACTGAAAAATATTATTGATCAATGTGTATTTGAAGTTTGTCGTTATTTTACAATAAATACATATTAAAAATAGTTTGAACGTTGAAAGGTTATTACTCTCGTATTTTCATCTTTTTATGTGTGAACATATGCACGTATTTAATAGAAAAGAATATTAACATTTACTTTTATATCTACAACTAATTACGGATTAATTCTACTTTGTTTTTTAATCTGCAATGGAATTTGCAACGATAAAATTCATAAATCATACTTAAAAATGAGTATGAAAATGGTAGTGTCCTTTGTACTTTAAGTGAATCATATTGTTAGACATTCAGTTAAAGAAAAATGGAGGGAAACTGTACTGTGCACCGTATACTGTTCTATATAGATGGATGTATAGATGACCAGGAACTAGCTGGGGTTATGCTTGGAGTGTTCAGTGCTGCCCTCTGGACACTTGTCCATATATCGTAAGTAACAGTTCTATATATTCAAATACAATGATTAATGTAGATTTTCTTTGACATTATTTGTATTGAATGGCACCAATTTTAGTGCACTAGGTGCCTATTTTGACAAAAATATCTCTTAAATGTTAATTCACGCCAAAATATAAGGATTTTTGAAAAACACACATACATGTAGCACACAATTTATCAATAATTAGTTTTCTATGTAGTGTTATGTGGACATTTTCGTCTTTTCGTCGTTCTACTCATGTTTTGGCATGGCGATGTCACTTTCTCTTCGACTTATGAGTTTTGATTGCCCACTTCTGCCTTTTTTATCCTTACCAGTACAAAGCAACCGGAAATAGCAAGGTGTATTGTGTGAGATCACACTGTAAAAAGTAAAATAACAAAAATACCGAACTCCAAGGAAAATTCAAAACGGAAAGTCCCTTATCAAATGGCAAAATCAAAAGCTCAAACACATCAAACGAATGGAAAATAGCTGCCATATTCCTGACTTGGTACAGGCATTACCTTATGTAGAAAATGGTGGATTGAACCTGGTTTTATAGCTAGCTGAACCTATCACTTGTATGACAGTCGCATAAAATACCATTATATTGACAACAATGTGTGAACAAAACAAACAGACGTAATATGAAAAAATATCAAAAATAGATAATTAAGAGTTTGGAAGTGTATTGCAAATCTATTTTTAGAATTGGATTGCATAATAGTTAGTTATTCATTGACAATTCATATACCAGCTTATTTAAATCAAAACATGCTCTTACCATAAGGTTTATAAAGATTAGGGTGCAGTTCCACTGTAATTGACTATTGTCATGTGAAAATCTAAAGGGTAGCATCTAATAGATTTATAATATTGTGTGGACTATTTTTAAAATGAACTTATCACACCTTCTATTTTCCTATAAACAATACACCAGCAATAGTTCCTGGAATGGAAACAGTCTACCAGCAGCAGTATTGACCATTTAACAGTTCACTAACACTATAAGAAAAACCTTAGTTAAAATACGAATAATTAACAATAGCAGTTCTTGATGCCAGATAAGCACATTGTGACAATTCGCAGGTATTCTTATAACGTTTGGTTAAAAAATCTTCTCAGCCCTTAAGACAAAGTTGAGAGCTGAACTCTCTATAAACTATTCAAAGGTTAAACCGACTCAGCTAAATCATAACTATACAAAGGAGATGACTTTTTAACCTTTTCTCTTCTTTTCAAACTGTTGTAATCGATGATGATGTCATTTGTTCTCACTGTTGGATTTTTCATCTCAAATGGGACATCAAGATAATATGTTCACATTGACCTCTGTTGTTTTTAACATATGAGAAATTTTTTGAATTGCCGTATTTGTTTTTGTGCTTAGATAAATGATATATTTCTTCAATATGGTATATATGTTTTCTAAAGTAAGGATGAGGATTCGTAATTAAATGAAAATTTATACTACCAGGTTACTGGTTCCATTTCTAACTAACAAGGGTAGTAAAATCTCTCTCTCTCTCTCTCTCTCTCTCTCTCTCTCTCTCTCTCTCTCTCCATTGTAACACTTAACGCTTTTTTCTTTTTCAGATTCTACACAAACCAACGTCGGACAATGAAAATCAACCGTTATGTAATGTCATCTATTATGCTACACATGATTGCTGATGGTCTAAGCTGTATTGGGGCCATATTAGCTCAACAAAAATCATTACAGGTTAAGCATTTAATTACTAGTGCCTTTTATGTTATGTGGTTGAATCTTAAACCAATTTAGAAAAACAAAATATATTCACTGTTTCTATATTGACTCTTTATTATCAACAGTAACAAAAAGGAATATAAAACGTTCAATTCATCTACTATTTTTGACGTCATAAACGGCAATAAACTTTCCGTCAAACGAGACGTAAAGTTGTCTTGCCTTTTTTCGAAAATGGAGCGCGTACGGCTTAACGAGTCCATCTGATTTACTCAGTATGATACGTAGGAGTTCGCCATTCAGAGAAAGCTGGTGAATATCATTGGAATCTCTCCCAGCTACATAGATGTTATCATTGTAATCGGTCGTTATTCCCTCTGAACAATCCATATCTTCACTTTCATAACGGAAGATCTCTCCTCCATCAATGGTGACACCATAAACCTTATACGTATCACTATAAACAATAGTTCCGTTCAAACAGGCATGGATATACCATATTCTGCCGCCATCGACTGGGACAGTATGCTTAAGGTTACCACTGGCATCTAAGACTTTAAAGCAACCATCGCAACCGATGATAAGCTGGTTGCTCACGTTGGTGATTCCTGCACACCATGTTCCCACATTAGCCGTTTTAGCCGGAGCAAATGTCATGATATTGATGAATTGTATAGCTTTGATTTCTGGTAGTGTAACAACAGCACTTTGAGTTCCCATTAGTAAAGTTATCCCCCATGGTCTTGTGGCAAGTGGTACTTCTTTTATTTTTCTTCCATAATCATCATACAGGTAAAGGTGATTATCGTTCCTGTTGCAGACGAGAATTTTGTTTGTTGTAGGAATATATTGGATGCCAGTAATCCATACGTAATCGAGATTTTTTCTCGTCTTCGGTACTTCAATTTTCTTTTTCATGCGGAAGTTTTCAGGTTTCAGTGTTTTATTTGTTCCCATAGTTGTTCGAGAGAACTTTGTCCGATTCGTTAATCTGCTCAACGGTAATGGCGGTAAAGCTGAACCGTCTCGCATGCGCAACCTGTTCATATCTAGCGGGAAATACTTTAGAGGCATCGGTTCATCAGTCGGCATAGCGACTTTAGATTGTGTCGTTGTCACATTGATGTATCCGAATGATTTAATACTGCCGAGCATGTTTTCAGTTTCATGATACGATATATGATATCGTTGGGATTGTCTCTGATTTTCATTCACGAAAATTTCCTGGCCTTTCCGAACGTCTCTATACTTTTGTGACATCAAAAACAAGTTCATATCGGAACCCATCGCTATCATCGTTTCAATATTTTTGGTCCAGAGTTTGTTTGTTTCTTGCTGTTCTAGGATGTCATTGTGTTGTCGCTTTAGTTGGAGTGTTTTTTGAAAGCAAATACTAGACACTTCTTCTTGAATTTGTTCATGCAAAGCCTCTATGTGTTTAATCAATCGGTCTCGAACTGTCGATATCTTCTCCTTTACAAGTTTTTCCGATTGTTCAATGTCCGTAATATTTTCTAGTCTATCTTCAGCAAGCCTTTGTAACATTTCTCGCATATTTTCAAGGCTTTCGAGCGTCTGTTTAAGGTGTAGAGATTTTCGGAAGTTTCGTGCGGCATCTTCTATTGGCAGCATTTTTAAACAGCCTCTGTGATTTTCAGTCATGCATAATCGACACAGGGCCATATCATGATTGATACAATACAGGTCTATCGATCTATCATGCTTATCGCAATGAATGGGGTGTAATGCTATTTCAGGTTTGAGTTTTAGATATTCGTCGATGGAAATAACAGAGTGACTTGTTGTTGTTTTCATTTTTTCGTGACATTTTCTACAGTCATGACATAAATTTTCGGAACATTCCCCGCACCACCAGTAAGCGATATCTGACATTTCTACTCGCTTGCAGGCGTCGCACTCAATTTTTTCTTGACCCATCTCTGAAAAATTAATGAAAATACATTTTTCGATATAACTGTTCCTTTTAGAAAATTACTGAACATGCATATTGATTTTATCTTTCATTTTCCCGTTTTGTGTGTAAAATCAAATTATTTTATTGTTGCTCTCTCTTCTTATTGTCCTGTTGCAGTATTTCATGTACTTGTACAGATTTTATTTTCAACAGGTTTTTTTTTCAGAATAAAACTGTTATATATAATAAGTAGGTGTGGTGTGATTGTCAATGACACAACTATCCACCAAAGTCAAAATGACGTGGGTGTAAGCAACTATAGGTCACTGTCTGGCCTTCAATAATGAGCAAAACCCATTTAGTTAGCATAAATATATGACAACCTCTAAATAACAGGCTCCTAACTTCGGACAGCCACACAAATAGTGTAGTGGGGTTAAGCATGTTTTAAGCGCGCAACCCTGCCCTAATTTTAACCTACGACAGTGATGTATCAGCATACATAAGAACAAACTGTATAAATCAGTAGGAAATGCTTAAAGCAAAATATTGGTACGAAGCACCAAAACAACTAACATAAAGGTAGAAGATACAAAGCATTGATCTAAGAGTACTCGCAGTTACTGAAAGCTAGTTAAAATTAAATTGAGAATGGAAATGGGGAATATGTCAAAGAGACAACAACCCGACCAAAGAGCAGATAACAGCCGAAGGCCACCAATGGGTCTTCAATGGAGCGAGAAAATCCCGCACCCGGAGGTGGGCCTCAGCTGGCCACTAAATAAAAATGTTTACTAGTTCAGTGAAAATGGACGTCATGCTAAACTCCAAAACATATAAATGAACTAAAATTAAAAAACATACAAGACTAACAAAGGCCAGAGGCTCCTGACTTGGGACAGTCGCAAAAATGCGGCGGGGTTAAAAGCCAATTTCAACTAATAACTAACTCATGTTCTCCAAGACTAAAGTATCAATCGTTACATTGCCAACGAATTTAGTGTAAAGGCGTCATTATATGTATAGAGTTCTTGATATAAGACGATATAATTGGAACCGTTAACCTAGCCTAATAAAATGAAATACTTTTTAAAATTACTATATTGACCTCCAAGTAAAATATTGCTTATAATCTAAATGTTTTGCCTTTTAGATTTCATTGTAATTTGATATTTTTTAACTGTTATATTCTTTTTTCTTTATGATATACGTCTTCTTGTGTCCCAGTTTTAACAAAAGTAAAATCTGCTAATGTTCTAAGGCGATTGGTTATTTGTCTCCTAAAGGTGGATTTAATCAAGCGGATTTCCTGGTGAACATTTTCTTTGTCATCCCTTAACCCAAATTCCGGCATCTGATGAAGAAAATAGTTTATTGTAGTTTAAAGAGATTCTTACCTGTTTTATTAATATTTTATCCAATTTAATATAATCAATAATATCAACCTAAAATTGTTGTAAGTGGTATCCACGGTTTGTCGTTCAGCTCTTGATTTCACTTTGTGTAATACAACTAGAGCTTTTCATTTAATTAAGCAATCCTTTTAGTTGGAACAATTATATTTGTATCATTTTACTTCTGTATTGTTTTGTTTCTTTTGCTTTGTTTTAATTAATGCTTACCTTTAAATGACAATTTGAACCGACAGGTGAAATGACAAATTTACAATACTATATCAAATCGTTTGATTGTAAGTTGATCTTGCAATTCTGTACCTGTTATTGTTGTAATTGCAGGAGTTTCTATTTGCATATTAGTGCACGAGGAAGTCATACAATAGCATAAGCCAATATGTAGACTAAAGATTTGCTTGGGTTTTTTAGGAATAATTTGATAAAGATATGTTTTGCCTTTGCAAACAATCATAGTTTGTCTAGAATAATGATGTACACAAAGTTATTAATAAAATATTTTAACATTCTATCAATTATATTTTAACTGAACGAAAGAAGGTTTTGAAACAAAGACAAGGTACGCGTAAACATCTAAATTCATACAATTACGTGACTTTGCCTTTAAACTTATACATGTTATATTCAAATTTTCCTTAAGAAACTATAATCATGTATTGCATGAAATGTTCATTTTACAACAGGAAATCCCAATATATTATATGTATACTCATGCATATACAATATTTAACTACCAACATTTACTATAATTTTGAAAATGCTAGTGTTCTTCCATGTTTCTGATAACAACTTTTGATTCAGTAACATATATTTATAAAGGGACGTAACACCATGCACTACTAGCCGTGTATTGAAATAAGCCCCGCCTACTAACCCAATATGGAATATACACGGTCTCCACGCGGTTGCTTTTAACCAATCATATTCCTGGAAATGTATAGGAGGTAATATAATTGCCTTTATCCACGTAATTTGAACTCCATTACTCATTACAGTCACGTCTCAGTCATTACAACTGAACGGACGTGCTGGGTCAGCTCTCCTTTACCCGCTATCTTCGATGAGGGTTTACAGTTAGATGGATCAACGACTTACTACTTTCGATGACAGAAACCAATCCAACGCTGTTCAAACTACGTTAGGCTATAATCCGCGTAGGGGCAAATTCCCGCGTCAACATACACTCCAAAACCCATTATGGATGGGGGAGTGGTATGCCGAGTGACGTCCGAGGGCTGTATCCTAGGTGTTAGATGATGGACCGCCATTTCACTGTCTCACGACTCTGGTCCTGATAATGCTTCCTGTCATCGTTATTACTACGTCCGAGACTCATCTACCAGTACTCCATCATCGAGGTTAGCGGGCTGCCAAGCTGACCAATCTAGCCCTGAAAGCAGCCGTTGTGAAGACATAACATCAAAATAGTCAACAAAAGAAAAACCAAAACAACTCACAAAACCAAGATGGCGGCCTACCAAAATGGCGTCCTCCACCTGTTCCTGACCGATGGCACAAAATTATTTAAACGCTCACCAAACGCCTTCGGGCACCGAGCCGACCGTGCGAGGGATGTATATCCAGTCAAGGTCGTTAAAAACTTCCATTTGTTGTAATTTGAACTCTGGTGGATAGTTGTCTCATGCATTGGCAATCATGCCACATCTCCGTATTTTTATATTTCATATTTTATAGCTAGTGCACATCGAGAAGTTGTCCCTGTGCCCATGCAGAAATTGCATGGAACCAATACATTTCTATTCCCATCAGTGCAAACTGGGTCATTGATATCATAATATTTGAATGATGTTGAAATACATCATACGTCCACAATAAGAGCGAATCAAATCGTTGGTCTAGTTCCTCGTCATTATGCCTTTTTTTAAATTTTAAGTCACGATTCGCACTTAGTATTAAATGACTGATGACCTTTTTTACTAAGTATCCAAATAAGTTAATAAGACTTTTTCAAAATATCACTTCTTCTTCAATATTTTTTTGTTTATTTGTGTTACTGAGTTGCTGTCTCATTGAATTTACTCTGTATCTCTTTTTAGTCAACTGTATGGCTTTCAACAAATAGGAAAACCCATACCTTTTAGTATGCTAGAGATTTGGGTAACGCACTGTGATCGCCAAAAAATCTAATGTTTCTCACGATGTATATGATTTTTTAAAACCTTGGTGGTATATATTCCCTTTTCGGAAATTTCACACCGTTTAAAAACAATTTTGGATCTGCCCTTGGGCAATAAACGTAAAAACATTTAACAGTACGAATCAAACAGAAAGTAGTGATCTAAGAGTACTCGCAGTTAATAAGGCTAATTAAAAGTCAAATTTCAGCCAATAAACAGACCAATACCAGTTTTCCCAGACTATGTATTAGGAAAAGAATAAGATATATACTCATGGTAACTAGCTTGTCTGTGCTCTTTGCTCAATTTATATAATCGCGTCTAGATAAACCTTGTTGATTTAAGCAGGATTTATCTAGTTGGTAAACATTATTTTTGAAGAAAAAAAAACGTTTAGAACAATTCAACCGTACTGCCATTATGATAGTTTAACCTTTTCGTTTTTATGCCTTGCATGTGATAGTTCTACAAAACTGTTCTTGTTCAGTTATTGATATCTGAGTAATGTGTATAACTGTATTTCTTTTATATTCTAGGTTATATTTGCTTTGTTTGGTACAGTAGTTAATGCAGCTATTGGTTTACATTGTTGGTGTTCTAGAACACCATCGAATGATAATATTGGTAAGTAGGTAATATGTAAGCCGGCGACCTCATGATCTGCCGGTGTAGTTTCTGTAGTGTAGGTTTTTCACGTGCAGGGGCGGATCCAGAACCTCGAAGTCTAGGGGGCACCATGAAACCAAAATTAAAGATTTGTTTTGATATGTATATATGCGAGTGTGGGTGGTGGTAGTGTCATGTATTGGGATGATGGTGGTCGTGGAAAGGGGGGGGGCGGGGTCAGGTCTTCATTTCTATATCTTTTCATTATTTTTGGATCCATTTCTTTCTACTCTTTTATTTGCTGCCAATTGTCCTCTATCCTTTATAGTTCATCACACCTTTAATCTGTTTTCTATATTTTTTTGGCACATTTTTTTCTAGTCTTTACTTTTTGACCATTATTCTCTAATCTGTAAACCCCATTCATACCCTCATTCACGGTAAACCATTCATACCCTCATTCATGGTAACCTATTCATACCCTCATACATGGTAATTAAAACAAGAAAAAAATGTGTATATACATATTACTGTACTATAATAGAAAAAGAAAGGATATGGGGTATCCATCCACGACACAAAATCAGTACATGCACAGCAAAATAACACATAATAAGCAAAGGAACAGCGCTTTAATTGCTGTTCTTTATCTCAAATATGAGTATAGGTTTTCTAAAAATACGATATCAATTTATTAATGATATATATATAAGGCACATACCATTCATGTTTTGTGGAGGGGGAAGGGTTTTTTTTAAAGACAAATCATTGGTTTCCATAAAAAAATAAGGGGAACAACACGACATTCAGTTTAAATGTGTATACAATGTGAGTGTTTGGTAATAAAGACGTATCTTATATCGATACTAACATTCCTGACACTATTCTTTTCAGACCGATTTTAGTTGGTAATTTCTTTCCTGATCAGAAGATTTCTCTTGTTAATCGATCTTGATCCTGTAATATTGTATTAGAAATCAATAAATATATTCGTATTAATTCCAATCAGCATGTAGATGTACATGTAGTTTACATAAATGCTTTTGGATATAGACATTACACAAAGGTGTCAATATTTACACACCCATCGATAAGTTGTCATAAATCACGCATGTTGAAGCTGGGGTTAATTAACGACCAATTTAGGAAGTCAAATCAAGCTGTGTCTTGATTTTAGATCTAGATATCTACATAAACAGATACAGTAGCAATAAAACTATGTTAGAATATTTTTTGGTGACCCCGACTGGGGGGGGGGGGAGGGGGGGGGGCACGTGCCCCCTGTGCCCCCCGGTAAATTCGCCACTGTACGTAACATGTGTTCTGGCCCTGTGCACAACCCTTTTCTTTTCTCGTCTGGACTTCGGATGTGCCATTTTTATTTAAAGGGGAAGTAGCTACGATTAAGAGAGAAAAAAATATGATTTGTTTGTTTCAAAACATTTAAAAAGGTGACTATTGAAACAATATTTCGCTATTAACAGTCAGTATGGTTCAATTTTGTCAATTCATGGAAGTAATATTGAATTAAATATTACTTCCATGGTCAATTTAAGTTCAAAACATCGCTGATTCAATAATCAATAATTCAACCTCGTTTGAATCCGTATTCATGTTAGCCTGTGTTTAAACCTTTGTTTGAGATGGGTTACGCATATGTCCAGCATGTACAATGAATACAGCTGAAAAAGTGTAACAAGTGAATACCTATTTCGTTTATTGATTCGTCCTACTAAGCATCCTTCTCTACTATCGACACCCGTCATGTTTTTATGACATGATAATATAGTCCAGGATCCTGATCTAATGTCCGCTGGGTTAAGGTAAATATGGAGATTAATGCGTGCATTTATTTATGCAAATCGTCAACAATTACTTTTATTTAGAAGTTTTTATTGCAACCCAGAGAAATATCTAGCTGAAAACATTTTAGATAAGAATTACTGTTTGTTTCAATTTTTGCCAAGTTCAATATTTTTCAAAACATTGAAAATTTGAAATATACAAATTAGATGATCAATTGGTATTTGATGCTAAATTATAAATAAAAAAATGAGGAAGGAATTATGACAGCGAAAACTGTATGATTGCATGGGAATATATGTGACAATCTATTCTACAGATTTGTATCGTCAAAGCATGATAGCAACCGTATATACTTGGAACAGATTTTGCATGACAAGGCCTTTGTTAAGTAGTTTTCTTATATATAGTAGCACTCTTTAAAAAATACTGATATGAAGTAAAAGCTCGGGACTATCATACCAATTGAGAGATATGTACTCCAAGTGTTGGTGCCATGCTGTTCTATTGGAATTAGACTTACTTTATGAAATTAACTTTAGTTTTCAATCAACATAAACTCTCGACCTCCAGGTACATCTGACGTAAAGTAGACCTAGAAGTAAACATGCACGTTCTGTTTACATATTCGTTTTTTTTGTGCTTGTTTTAATTGAAAAGACTCAAAACAAATATAAGATGACACATGACAGTAAGAACCGCATAGAAAACATAGTACATTTGTACTTATATTTATGTTCCAAGAGAGTGATCCTTCGTGCTCATTGATAATTTCACTTTCACTCAGAACAGAACTACCTTATCCTCAAATCAGCGATTCTCAGGGATAATATGCTTTATATTAATAGTAATGCTTAACTTCAATCTGTTTTTTTATTCTGGGTTGCTGTCTCATTGACGTTTACCCCACATCTCCTGTTATGTAAACCGTCTGGTGGTCTCGTGGCAGCGTGTTCGTCTCGAGTACGGGAGTTAGTGACTCGAACCCCGGTCGGGCCAAACCAAAGACTTGAAAATTGGTATTTGCTGCTTCTCCGCTAAGCATGCGGCATTAAAGAGTAAGAGAAAAGATTGGTCAGAATAATTTGTCCGGGTAAGGTAACATATCTTCCTATGTTCTGTTACGTTGTGAACTAGCACGTTAAAAATCCGGCACAGCGTGTCGGTCTAGTACAAAACACGATTCATATCCATACCGAATTAATATATCCTCGTCCTGAATTTGCATTTATTTGCCGCGTGACGTTAAACAGCCATCCAGCCATCCACCCATCCTTCCTTTTATTGATATTATTTGTTTCTATTTTGATCATGTGACACTTTGTTATTATAGGTACGGACCAAAAAGGAACGAAACGAAAGCCTGTAACGGAAAAATATCATTGTTTGTGCTCAGCACTCTTTCTGACCCTGTGTTTGATGTTTATAACCATGTGTGTCACAGAATACCTTACCATATCTGATGATAAAATCGTATACGAAAGTTCTGCAAAGGTGAGATAAAGTAGTTTTTTGTGCATATATATAATGTTCTTACATGTTCCAAAAGATAGGTTAAACAAGAATCTAACATGTTGTACTTCGAAATTATTACAAAAGTCATAAAGCCCAAATAGGGTGTCCTGACAGATGACGACGGATATGTTCCAATTGTCGTAACCACAATCCAGTCCTCTTTTCCTCGATTGTGACCAACCGAATTAGACTTATCACCGGGTGTGTACTTGCATGACCAAGACGACGGGTTCTACATGTGGAGCAGGATCTGCTTGTCTTTATGCCTGAGATAACCCCGAGTTTTTGGTGTGGTTCGTGTTGTTCAGTCTTTAGTTTTCCATGTTGTGTTTTGTATACTGTTGTTTGTCTTTTGGTCGTTTTTTCGTTTCTTGCCATGGCATTGTCAGTTTTTTTCGACTTATGAATTTGAATGTCCCTTTGAAATATTTCGACTGTTTTTTTCTGCATGTAACATATAGTTTTTTTTTTTTTGGATACTATGATTTATTTTCATCTTTTCAGTAAATCAAAATAAACTGTTTTCTGCAAACAAAATATATCCCGTAGAAGATAAGGAACATTATGAATTGACATTAAAGTTGACCTAAAATGCATATATCCTATATGAATAAGAAGAGATGTGGGTTATACGTCAACAGTGTTTCAGCGACAGGAATATCCAAAAGACATCTAGGGGCAACATACAGTCTGCAACAAATTGGGAAAGTCATACATAATGTTTAGCTCTTCGTCGTTCGAGTCCAAAAAGAAGTTGTGAATAATTAAACAGAAAATATCAAAGATGTACCATGGCTCTTTCTCTACTACATGAAGTAGTATTTAGTATTTGATATTATATGATATATACTGTTAATGTATATTTTTTTTATTTTCTAGCAACAGCCTTACATGCATACTATAGTTATTGTCGGATATATTTTGGGCAGTATTGGTGCCGTATCTTACTGGTTTTCTAAGTTTTACGAAATTGTGGAATCGGTAAGTACAATTTGCATTTGTTGCCAATGTTGGTATCGAAAAGAATCCGGACGCCTACCAAAGCGATAAATTTATACAGTGTAAAAACTGCGAGGACCACAAGACCTAACAACTGAGACAGAAATAGGGAAAGTTATGTGGAGCAGGATCTGCTTACCCTACCGGAGCACCTGATAATACCCCGGTTTTTGATGGGTTCGTGTTTCTTTGTCTTTTGTTTTTCTATGTTGTGTTTTATATACTGCTGTTCCTTAGTTATCTTTTCGTCGTTTTTCTATGTTGTGTTTTGTATACTGCTGTTCCTTGGTTATCTTTTCGTCGTTTTTCTATGTTGTGTTTTGTATACTGCTGTTCCTTGGTTATCTTTTCGTCGTTTTTCTATGTTGTGTTTTGTATACTGCTGTTCCTTGGTTATCTTTTCGTCGTTTTTCTATGTTGTGTTTTGTATACTGCTGTTCCTTAGTTATCTTTTCGTCGTTTTTCTATGTTGTGTTTTGTATACTGCTGTTCCTTGGTTATCTTTTCGTCGTTTTTCTTTTTTTTGCCATGGCATTGTCAGTTCTTTTCGACTTATGAGTTAAATTATCAATATGATATCTTTCGCCTTACTTTCAAAACAATTGAGAGACAATTTGACTTTATCCCACCTTTGCAGAAATTCTATACAAAAAGTAAGACAATTATAAGATTTTGATTTTTGACACAATACGCAGTAAAACATAATTATTAACTCCCGAATAAGAGAGCATTAAAACAATATATGAAATTTATGACAACAAATATTTTACCGATTAAAAGTTAAAAAATATATTATGAAAAATATTAAAGAAATCTTTTTTGTAGTTTCAGTTCTACAAATGAAAACTTATTTTAAAGGTACAATAACATATCATAAGTCGAGGAAAGAAACGTGTAACTATGAAAAAATGCAAGAAGAACAACGTACAAACATCGTTCTATTTACATATATCATTTAGATTAAGCACCAAGAATCCAAGAAAACAAGAACTGGAACGATAAGGTGCTCTGGTAGCTTTAGTGTTGATAACTCTTGTTCCAATGATGTCAAACTAAATGAGCTCTAGGGTCGGTAGCTCTTACTTGAATAGTTTCAGGTGGCATGCTGCTCATCGCTAGTAAAATTAGAAGATAAATTAGAGGCAATAGTTGTCAAACGATGTTCAAATTTCATAAATCCATTAAGAAGATACAAATCAAGGTTAAAACAAAAGATAAATCGCATAAACTCTACAAATTGTGAGGCCTGGTACGCCGACAAGGTAATGTCTCCTGTTATGCACGAATCTACTGCCACTCGAATCAACGCGGTGTTGACCAACACTCTTTTGTAAGTACGGGGAACATTATTTTCCGTGCTTTATACAGAATGTACTTAAGCCACTTTTATATATGCATTCTACTGAACAAAAATTCGTAACGGGTTCCGCGGAACCCTATGTCTCGCCTGCAATTGTCAGTGTAAATGACCGGTGTGTAAATGTGTAATGTTGACTGACAATGAAAAAAGTTCATTTATCAGTAAAATACGGTATTTTCTTTTACAAAATCATTTTTATTTCTTCTGATGCTATTTTGTTTTATCTTTAATAAGCTTCTGTCCAAATTTCTTACATTCCATGGAGGTTATTGATTTAAAAGAAAAATCTACGACTATATGTAAATGTTAGGTGCAAACAAATAAGTGCATAAATCATTAAAAAAAACGCGGAAAAATGAATAAAACATTTTCAAACTTTGCATTATTAGACAGTATCTCTTAATCATAATAAAAACGATATGTAAATTGAATTTTTATAAAAACTATGACACTTATAATGTAGCGAGAGATCTAGGCCGCATGCACTAGTCGGTAGGAGATTAACAGCACAAGTAATGAGTCGGTGAGACTACCAGTGCACATGCACGAGTCGGCGAGGTAACCAGTGCACAAAAACGAGTCGGTGAGATAACCAGTGCACAAAAACGAGTCGGTGAGATAACCAGTGCACAAAAACGAGTCGGTGAGATAACCAGTGCACAAAAACGAGTCGGTGAAAAAATCAGCATACAAACACGAGTCGCTGAGAAATCTCGTTTTTCGCTTATCATTTTTTATAAAGATTAGACCGTTGGTTTTCTTGTTTGAATTGTTTTACACTAGTCATTTTAGGGCCCTTTATAGCTTGCTGTTCGGTGTGAGCCGAGGCTCCGTGTTGAAGGCCATACTTTGACCTATAATTGTTTACTTTTTATACATTGTGACTTGGATGGAGAATTGTCTCATTGGCACTCATACCACATCTTCTTATTTATATAAAGTACAAGCACGAGTCGCTGAGAGAACTAGAGTACAAGCACGAGACGCTAGGAAAACCAAAACCACAAGTAACAAGTCGGTGAGAGAACCAGCGTACCAGCACGAGTCGGTGAGAGAGCCAGCTCACAAGCACGAGTCGGTGCGAGAACCAGAGCGCAAGTATCGAGTCGGTGAGAGCAGCAGAGCACAAGCATGAGTCAGTTAGAGAACCAGAGCATAAGTAACGATTCGGTGATTGGACCAACACACAAACATGAGTCGGTGAGAGAACCAGAGTACAAGCACGAGTCTGTGAGAAAAATAGAGCACAAGCATGAGTCGCTGAGAAAACCATACCACAAGTAACGAGTCTGTGAGAAAATCAGAGCAAACGCACGAGACGATGAGAGAACCAACCCCCACGCATTAGTGTGAGAGAGAACCAGAGCACAAGCCCGAGTCAATTAGAGAAACAGAGCACAAGCCCGGGTCGATGAAACAACCCGAGCACAAGCACGATTCGATGAGAGAACCAGAGCACAAACACGAGTCGGTGAGAGAACCAGCACACAAACACGAGTCGATGAGAAAACCAGAGCCTAAGCACTAGTCGATGAGAAAACCAGAGCCTAAGCACTAGTCGATGAGAAAACCAGAGCACAAGAAGGAGTCGGTGAGAAATCAGACAACAAGTAACGAGTCTGTGAGAGACCCAGCACACAAACACGAGGCGATGAGAAAACTAGAGCACCGGCACGATTCTATGAGAAAACCAGCATACAAGCACGAGTCGGTGAGAGAACCAGCACACAAGCATAAGTCGGCGAGAGAACCAGAGCACAAGTTACGAGAATTGTCTCATTGGCACTGATACCACATCTTCTTATTTATATAAAGTACAAGCACGAGTCGCTGAGAGAACTAGAGTACAAGCACGAGACGCTAGGAAAACCAAACCACAAGTAACAAGTCGGTGAGAGAACCAGCGTACCAGCACGAGTCGGTGAGGGAGCCGGCGCACAATCACGAGTCGGTGCGAGAACCAGAGCGCAAGTAACGAGTCGGTGAGAGCAGCAGAGCACAAGCACGAGTCGGTAAGAGAACCAGAGCTCATGCACGAGTCAGTGATTGAACCAGAACACAACCATGAGTCGGTGAGAGAACCAGCGTACAAACACGAGTCGGTGTGAGAACCAGCGCACAAGCATGAGTCAGTTAGAGAACCAGAGCATAAGAAACGATTCGATGATTGGACAAACACACAAACATGAGTCGATGAGAGAACCAGAGTACAAGCACGAGTCGGTGAGAGAACCAGCACACAAACACGATTCGATGAGAAAACCAGAGCATAAGCACTAGTCGATGAGAAAACCAGAGCACAAGTACGAGTCGGTGAGAAATCAGACTACAAGAAACGAGTCTGTGAGAGACCCAGCACACAAACACGAGTCGATGAGAAAACTATAAAACCGGCACGATTCTGTGAGAAAACCAGCATAAAAGCACGAGTCGGTGAGAGAACAAGCACACAAGCATGATTTGGTGAGAGAACCAGCGTACAAGCACGAGTCGGTGAGAGAACCAGCGCACAAGCATGAGTCAGTTAGAGAACCAGAGCATAAGTAACGATTCGGTGATTGGACCAACACACAAACATGAGTCGGTGAGAGAACCAGAGTACAAGCACGAGTCTGTGAGAAAACTAGAGCACAAGCATGAGTCACTGAGAAAACCAGACCACAAGTAACGAGTCTGTGAGAAAATCCGAATAAACGCACGAGACGATGAGAGAACCAACCCCCACGCATTAGTGTGAGAAAGAACCAGAGCACAAGCCCGAGTCAATTAGAGAAACAGAGCACAAGCCCGGGTCGATGAAACAACCAGAGCACAAGCACGATTCTATGAGAGAACCAGAGCACAAACACGAGTCGGTGAGAGAACCAGCACACAAACACGAGTCGATGAGAAAACCAGAGCATAAGCACTAGTCGATGAGAAAACCAGAGCGCAAGTACGAGTCGGTGAGAAATCAGACAACAAGAAACGAGTCTGTGAGAGACCCAGCACACAAACACGAGTCGATGAGAAAACTAGAGCACCGGCACGATTCTGTGAGAAAACCAGCATACAAGCACGAGTCGGTGAGAGAATCAGCACACAAGCATGAGTCGGTGAGAGAACCAGAGCACAAGTTACGAGTCGGTGAGAAAACCAGAGCACATGCACGAGTCGCTGAGAGAACCATACCACAAGTACGAGCCGGTGATTGGACCAGAGCACAAACACGAGTTAGTGAGAAAACCCGCACACAAGCACGGGTCGGTGAGAGAACCAGAGCAAAAGCACGAGTCAGTAAGAGCTTAACACACAAGCATGAGTCGACAAGAGAACCAGAGCACAAGCACGGGTCTGTGAGAAAACCAGGGCACAAGCATGAGTCTATGAGAAAACCAGACCACAAGTAACGAGTCGGTGAGAAAATCAGAGCACAAGCATGGGTCGATTAGAGAACCAGAGCAGAAACACGAGTCGTTTGGAGAACAGAGCATAAGCACGAGGCGGTGAGAGAACCAGCACACAAACACGAGTCAATGAAGGATTCAGAGTACAAGCATCAGTCGGTGAGAGAACCAGCGTACAAGCAAGAGTCGGTGAGAGAACCAGCGCACAAGCATGAGTCAGTTAGAGAACCAGAGCATAAGTAACGATTCGGTGATTGGACCAACACACAAACATGAGTCGTTGAGAGAACCAGAGCACAAGTTACGACTCGGTGAGATAACCAGAGCACATGCAAGATTCGGTGATTGGACCAAAGCACAAACACGAGTTTATGAGAGAACCCGCACACAAGCACGGGTCGGTGAGAGAACCAGAGCACAAGCACGAGTCGGTAAGAGCCCAACAGACAAGCAAGAGTCGGCGAGAGAACCAGAGCACAAGCACGGGTCTTTGAGAAACCAAGAGCAAAAGCATGAGTAGATGAGAAAACCAGACCACAAGTAACGAGTCGGTGAGAAAATCAGAGCACAAGCATGAGACGGTGAGAGAACCAACACCCACGCATTAGTCGGTGAGAGAACCAGAGCACAAGCCGAGTCAATAAGAGAACCAGAGCACAAGCCTGGGTCGATTAGAAAAACAGAGCAGAAGCACGAGTCGATGAGAGAACCAGAGCACAAGCACGAGTCGGTGAGAGAACCAGCACACAAACACAAGTTGGTGAAGGAACCAGAGTACAAGCATCAGTCGGTGAGAAAACCAGAGCACAAGTAACTAGTCGGTGAGAAAATAGAGCAAAAGTGCGAGACGGTGAGAGAACCAGCATACATGCATTAGTCGGAGAGAGAACCAGAGCCCAATCCCGAGTCAATCAGAGAACTAGAGCACAAGCCCGGGTCGATGAGAGAACAAGCGTACAAGCACGAGTCGGTGAGAGAACAGGCGCACTAGCATGAATCAGTTAGAGAACCAGAGCACCAGCACGAGTCTGTGAGAGAACCAGAGCACAAATACGAGTCGATGAGAGAACCAGAGCACCAACACGAGTCTGTGAGAGAACTAGAGCACAAATACGAGTCGTTGAGAGAACCAGACCACAAGCACAAGTCGGTGAGATAACCAGAGCACAAATACGAGTAGATGAAAGAACCAGAGCACAAGAACGAGTCGTTGAGATAACCAGACCAAAAGCACAAGTCGATGAGAGAACCAGAGCACATACACGAGTCGGAGAGAGAATCGGCGAACAAGCGCAAATCGATGCATGTTATTGCTAAACATTTAATTGGCTCTTCGGTGTACACTGGAATCGATTTTGTGAATAATATTATTTTTAAGATAAGATTGATTAAGCTGAAACATTTTGTAACAATCTCATCATTTAGTTTGACAATAAAAAGCACAAATAACCTCTTATATTCAGATTCTATGTAGAACATGGCTGTGCTTAAAGTACAAATTAATTTTTTTACGAGGAAAGCGATACCAAGAAAAGTGCAGCTAATAAGTTGAAAAATGCGTCATATACATATCCTTTCAAAATATTGTTCGCAATAAATTACAAAAAAAAAAATCAAAAACATTATCACGACAACAGTTTATTTTTTTATATTTCAAAATGATAAAACACTCACGAGGGATGGTTGACATGCGAGATGAAGAATAAGGAAAAATTACTCAAGCTGTTTTTCTTAAGTGATGCTAAAATTAATCGGTCAACACTTTGAAATACTTATTATGGCATAGCGTATAGGAGAATAATGTAAACTGTCTTTTTAAGTGATACAAAACATTAATACATAGTGAAAAGTATTGCACAATGCAAATTAACTGTTTTAATTCGAGCGTCTGATGATTCGTTTGTAGACGCGAAAAACGCGTCTGGCGTAAAAAAGTATAAGCCATCTGTCTTTGATAAGTTTTTATAAGGTATTTTGTGTAAAACCTTACAAACAACTTGATTTAAGGTGACCTCCATTAAACTAACTGTCGAAAACCTTTTATAACAGCTGTCTTTTCAAAAAGCAGCGACAGAAACTTGATAATTTTTCATTTTGTGGTATTTTAAGCGATTTTTGTCTCATTTATATGCAGCATCTCGCATCCCTTTTCCTCGTATTTACAGAATGATGTAAAAGTCAAACAAACCAAGTTGTTGCAAATTAATTCCTGAATTAACAAAGAATTCTAATTTGGTGTCATAAATCAAATGTTGCAAAAACCGACTTCCCTTTCTTAAGGATGTTTGCTACTCTGTTTCAAAATAACAAGCTTTTTAAAAGTGTTGTAAATTAAAAGTATGAGAATAAAGGAAAATTGAATAGTCCGTGTGCTTGTTTTCGAGCTATATAGAAGCCCGGGTGAGCCATTGAAAATTTGGCGGGAAGTGATTCTCTCTAGATTTTTAATACTTTTAACATTGGCCGCTTTTTTGTTTCAAAAACCATGAAACAATAACAAGGATTTTCTTTTATTTTCAAATATGGCTTTTTATACTTTATGTAATAAAATTATGAAAAGAAAAGTAGGGTTTTGCGGGCAAAATTTTTAATGGCACTATATGGATAAAACCAGAGGATTCCGAATATCTGGCAAACATTCAAAAACAAGAGGAGAGAACATCCTTAACCCTGTTTAAGTGTTTAGCTGAGGTTTCAGGCTATTTTTTCAGCAGGTACCCTGTTTAAGTGTTTAGCTGAGGTTTTAGACTATATTTTCAACAGGTACCCTGTTTAAGTGTTTAGCTGAGGTTGCAGACTTTTTTCAGCAGGTCGTTTCCAATATTCCTTATGGTAGTTATGCACTAGATCTTTTCGTGTGATTTTGAGTCAACAATGCCTGCTACTATAGTATGTGCAGTTCCAGCTGCTTCCCATACTTTCAAGGACATACAAAAGTAATATTTTATTTCCGTATAAAATGCAACATCTAAGGCTGCACGTGCTCTCCGTCAAAACAATGCATAGAAATACAAACGTTAATATGGTTGTAGCAAAAACATGTAATTGTGAGAATTGAAGGTTTTTGGTCATTTTATATGGTTGAAAAAGTATTGAGCGTGTGTATATTTCTAGAATAAAGTGTGGAATTTTTTATACACTCAAATAAGATTACAAAAAAGCCATTTAATTCTAAAATGAACTTGTTTATTTAAGTCAATTCGAAGTATTTTTTCTGTTAGATCAAATATATTATTAATCAATTCCTTTTATTATTGCCATTGGTAATGAATATGTTTCGATTTCGATTTAAACAAAACAATTTCAATTCCAACTTTTGTCATTAGCTACATATACCTCTCTTGTGCATTTCATACACGACGTATCCAAATTAAGGAAGTATATAGGCATTCCAAGGCTCCATGTTGAAGGCCGTACTTTGACTTATAATTGTTTAATTTTTTAAACATTGTGACTTGGATGGATAGTTGTCGCATTGGCACTCATACCACATCTTCTTATTTATATTCTAGGAAATTTAAATTCGTTTTACATGTAGATCGTTCATAAAATTATATGGGGCTTTACCTATCATGATAGTAAATACCATTTAACTCTTAAACCACGATTGTGACAATAACAATCATTTATACTAAAAAGAAGACGTAAAGTTCAATGTATATCATTACCATATGTTTTGTCTCGAACTAAATGGGTGAAATTTCAGTAAACAAATTATTACCAAAAAAAATATACGTTTGCAGAATTATTTACGAGGTTTGTTTGCTCTGACACTGAAAATTGCTTTTTGTTAATTACTGAAACATGTAACTCACCAAAAATAACAACACAAAATTTAATCATTATTATGAATCATAAACGTTCATCCAATGTGGAGCGTCTGGATTGGGTGTCCATTAATTCTGTATTCTTTCATTTTTTAGCCATTTTTCTCTATTCTTTATATTTTACCACCCCATTATTTTGTATTCTTTATATTCTAGCACCTTATTATTCTCTATTCTTATTTTGGGGGAGGGGTTTCTCCATTTCTTTTTTTGTTGCCCAATTTCTGTAATAGTAGTCCATTCTCTTTTCTGTAAATCCCATCCAGACCCTCATGTAATGTATGGTTATTAGTTTAAGAAGTTCAACCCACTATTTCTTATTTCCAGATTACCAGGAATATATTATTACTCTGTCATACGACATCTTATATAAAAGCTTCATATCTTAATCAGTGAATAATACAAACACTTCGTTCATACTGCGGATTGCTACATTCATTCTTCCGTTGTTCTGTTTGAATGTTTCTGATAAATATGTCATGATGATGGCCCGACCATATAGTTTTACCCTTATCTGTCATTCCGTCATTCCGCAACGAACAGTTATACGGACTTTTTTCTAAACGCCTTCACATATTGAGCTGATTTTTAGTAAATGATTCTACTATGATGAGTTAAAGATCGAGTTTACGTTTGGTTCCGTTCCGCTGATTTTTGTCAAAATTATGGGCTTTGGACTATGCAAATTATATGAAAATAATAGTTATATGGACTTTTTTCTAAACGCTTTCACATATTAAACTGATTTTTACATCGCGATGACCGTAAGGGCATTCCGATGTATTGTTGCCAGAGAGATTTCCATTACGTTACTGTCGTGTTTGACTGGTAACCGATCTATAATCTATAAATACGCGGACATCATCGAGTGCAAAATAACATTCTTTATAGCTTGTTATAAATTCATTTCTTCAATGAATACTCATAAAATATTTTTTGTAGAACATAAATTAATAATATGAAAATGTTCTGTTATATATGTATATAAGTAAAAAATCATTAATATCTATGCACACGTACAGAAAAAAAATGTGTTAACGTATGCGGAAGAATATCTTAAGCACGTTTGCAATCTCCCATGCAGAGTTATCGGTCCTTGCTCTCTCTCAAGGACCGATAACTCATCATTGGAGATTGAACGTTTTGCGGGAAAATATGAATGCCTACTCAAATCCAATCTATTAGAAAAATCAAATTATTACAGAAGAGTGCCCACCATGCACTTGCACTGCACTATTATTAATATAGTAGAATAGAATGATATACAAATGGATGAAAATTATATATACATGTAACTGTAATATACAAATATTAATATAATATATAACAACAAACCAGAGTATACTGATTTGTATCACTACAATATAATAGTTATTACGGTGAGGTTGAATTCCCTGTCATTTATTTATCACCCACGCACGAACTTGTCTCAGAATTTTTTTATATATCTGTACATTAACCTCACTTTCAGGTATAGAGATGTGATTTTTTTTCTGAGACAAGTGCTTGTGACCATCCACAAGAACTTGCGGTCATCCGATGTTCAGTACTTCAGTGCTTTGATAAGAATGTGAGTCTACTATGATAAATAACAGGTAGAATTTATGTTTTGTTCCGCTCCGCTGATTTTTGCCGATATTACGGGCTTTGGACTTTGAAAATTTCGTGAATATAACAGTTATACGGACTTTCATTCTCAAATTTCCACTCCTAAAAATGACTTCAAGCTTTTTTTGCAAGCGGACCCATTCGTGTCGTTCCGAGACATCTAGTTTTCTAAATGTCAATGTCAGCAAAACTCTAATAGATCTATAAGAAAGAGAAGAGATAAGAGAGGCGAAAGATACCAAAGGGACATTTAAAGTCATAAGTAGAAAATAGAAAATAAACTGACAACGCCATTGAAAAAAATAAAAAGACCAAATGACAAACAACAGTCTACAAAATACAACGTAGAAAGCTAAAGACTGAGCAACACGAACCCCACGTAAAACCAGGGGTGAAGTCAGGTGCTCCTGAAGGGAAAGCAGATCCTGCTCCTCATGTGGCATCCGTCATTTAAGAAATTGTAATATCTACTGCAGTATTGATGTTTATGTTTTTTGGGGTTTACATTTAGAAAAAAGGCATAGGGTCAAACTTTTTATAACATCAATAGCCTTTTTCAAACCTTCATTTCAGGAAACTTGAACAAAAGCTTCTTCATAATCAAGAGCTACCTTCTAAATTAAAAATTGGATTTGTTTTTCCAACTTATCGTATTTTACAAATTAATGTATTTTTTAGGCATCAACAGTTAGGTACAGTTAGCTTTTGTTTGTTTGTTTGAGTGTGTGTATTTGCCTGCGTGTGTGATCGAGAGGAGATATCAGTTTATATGAATAATCGGTTTCATCTTTACATGGACGGTCTATCAGTAAAACATCGACATACGATCGTGATAATAATAAGAATGTTTGAGTTTTAATATATTGTTTGATTGACAGGAATATATACATGTACTTGTTTTTTGAAGAACTCAGGACCCATTTGTGTTGTGTCTGTTCTGTCTGTTCTAAATATTAATTAGGTAAGGCATAAGTCGAAATAATTTTGTCAGACCTTAATGGAATTTTACAAAACATGTGGAGCAGGATCTGCTTACCCTTCCGGAGCACATGAGATCACCCTCGGATTTTGTTGTTGCTCAGTCTTTAGTTTTCTATATTGTGTCTTATGCATTGCTGTTTGTCTTTTCGTTGTTTTTTCATTTTTTGTCGCGACATTGTCAGTTTGTTTTCGGCTGATGAGTTTGAATATCGCTTAGGTATCTTTCACTTCTCTTGTACAGAAGTGCATATTTAATCAATAGATAGCACCCTGAACAATAGTCCGAGATTATTCTGACGTCTAACGGCCTTTTTTTAAGGATTTGCTGTGGCCGGGGTCCAATGGTGTCAGCAAATCTTTACAGCAGATTCCATTGAGTGTGTAGCCAAAGGTAATATCTTTGGTTAGCTTGCTTGTTAGCTGAACCGTGAAGTCATTGTTAGGTTAGGTAAACTACCCTACTTTAAGAATAGACTTGTCCGACAGAAAACCAATCGATCTGTCTGTTGGACTATGCTACTTCGAAAGGAGGGTAGTATACCTGACCTAATAATGACTTCACGGTTCAGCTAACAAGTAAGCTAACCAAAGATATTACCTTTAGCTACACACTCAATGGAATCTGCTGTAATCGATTCGAAATAACAACATGAATTTACCTGATTGCCAATTGCATATGTCTATAATATAACAAACGAAGTGCTCGCTTGTATGGATTAGGCTTAATGCCGGCTTGTAAAGAATAGATTTGAATGTTATAAATAATGTTTAAGGTAAAAGAAAAGAAAGGATGTGGGTATCCATCCATGACATACAATCAGTACATGTACAGCAAAAAACACAAAAAGCAAAGGTACAGTGCTGTTCTTCATCTCAAAGTCACTAGTACTAGTACTAGCACACTAGATGTACAAATTTAAACGCAAAAAGCCTTAACATGAACTAGTGTAAGGCATAAATCATTGGTAATTTATAACATTGTATTACTTGGTATTTGAGGATTTAGTACAGATAATCTTTATATTCCAGTATCGACAAACCAAACACAAAGGGGTGCATACATGTATGTATCTAACAGCTATAACGGGGGACACAACCTATCTGATAGGAGTATACATACAGATGTCTACAGTCGTATACATTATAAAGACATTACCATGGACGCTGGCGAGGTTAGTGACAAGTCTTGATACAAATGACAAAAAAAAAACATCACTTATCTTCTTACCTCTTGCTTATTATTTAAAAGAATAGCGGATTTTCTTTATGTATTGTCCAAGGTACAGCGAGGTGATTTTTATTTATAAAAATAGAAATGGTAGCAAAAGAAAATGGCATTCAGACATATTTTCAATTATGTTTAACAAAAAAAGAAAAGTTTTTCAAGTAGTATTTTACATTTGCTGTAATCTAACTTTTTCTTTCAGAATGGGTTTGATTGGAATTCACGTAGGAGTATCCTTGATAAACTTATGATTCTATGTTTCACAAAAGAGGGACGAAAGATACCAGAGGGACAGTCAAACTCATAGATCGAAAACAAACTGACAACGCCATGGTCAAAAATAAAAAGACAAACATACAAATAATAGTACAGATGACACAACATAGAAAACTAAAGACTAACTAAGCAACACGAACCCCACCAAAAACTGGGGGTGATCTCAGGTGCTCCGGAAGGGTAAACAGATCCTGCTCCACATGTGGCACCCGTCTTGATGCTTATGTTATTACAAATCCGGTAAATAGTCTAATTCGGTAGGTCACATTCGTGAAAAGGGAAGGGTATTGTAGTTACGACATAAGGAACATATCCGATATCATCTGTGAAACGGTTATTCCATAACGGTCACCAACTCGTGATGATTTCAACTTCACCATTTGGAACTCTTGGTTTAATAGCTTCCTTGTGAGCAGCAATCCTCTATCAAGGAAATCATGATAGAAAATACAAGCCCGGGAATATCGTATCAATTGGGAGATATATATACTCCGTATGCAAGCCCTGCTGGAATGTTGCTACATAGAAATGTAAAGTTCACAATTGGGAAGCTGAAATCATCTCTTTTGTCGTAAAGTTTTGTTTTCAACCGACCCTCATTGTCAATTTCTAGATGTAAGTCAAGATATGAGGCATACTTCACTGTATCTGTAGTATCCTTTATCTCTAGTTCGATGGGATAGATTCGTTCAACATAGTCACCAAATGTTGTATTATTCAGTGAGAGAACATCATCTATATAACGGAACGTATTTAGTAAAAATTTCCCGTGTTTCTAGGTATCTGTCCTCTTCTTTCGAAGTATTTTGTTTACTCGTGTAAGATATACCAGGGCAATATTACAGCTAGAGATTACAATGCAAACAGCTGGTTACTAGGCTATCTTTCTGAACTGTCTATGTGTTTTTCGAGTTAATAGATTAATGTAAAGGGCAAAAAATACAGTTAAATGTAAATCTATCACACATCAAACTTTACTTAACATAAAACAGATCATATTCCAAAGAAGTTGTTCCAGCAGTCGAGAGCAAACAGATGACAACGTGACCTTGCTAAAAGAGTAAGTAGTGACTGAGATCAGTGTATATAAGTCAAATAGTGATTTTCTGCAATTGTGAAGTACATGTAATCATTTTTTTGAAGTACATTCATGTAATCGATGTCTGATCATTTTGCTTAAATCTACATAGTGTTACTGTTTAAAATTTGATGTAGACTTACGAAAATGTACATTCTTTTGAAGGCATTCCATGCATCAGTAGGTCAAGACAATTTGTTTTAGCTTGCAATAAAATCTATCCTTTTAAAAACTCTTCCAGAAGAAAAATTTAAGAAAAAAAAAGAGACGGAAGATACCAAAGGGAGGAACAAAACTTAAAAGTCGAAGAGAGAACGACAAAATAATGGCAAACAAAAACGAAACAGTCTCCAATACACTACATAAAAATCTTAAGATTGAGAAAAATGAACCCCAACAATAACCAGAGGTGCTCTCATGTGCTCCGAAGGGTAAGCAGAACCTGCCGCCCACATGTAGCACCCGTCGTTTTGCTCATGGAAAGTACACATTCGGTGGTATTACAATAGAAGAAAAAAGGACTGAAGAATGGCTACTACAATGAGAACATATTCATTTCTTTTTATAACAGATATATTCCATATCGGTCAACCAATTAATCATGGCGCCCGTTACACTCTGAAGAAGTCAGTAGATAACAGAAAAATTAATTATGAAATTATTAAAATATTATACAAATTAAATTAAGTCGACAGTATTTTACCGATGTTCAAATCTCGTAAATTGATTACTGAGGAAGTGACAAATCAAAGTATTAATTTAAATAACTTTATAATATTTTCAGTTTTTTTTTATAGTGTTCCGTAAACAACATAGTCATGTGAAAACGCAGAATATCAATTAAGAAAGATACGCCGTGTGTCGAAAAAGCAACCAAAATCCGGACCAAACAAAAAACCAAACTGATTCGAGAAACTATAAAATTGTATATACCAATTATTCATCAAAATTGTTTTCGTTTGCATTACGTCCCTAAAGAAGTTTGTTGATTATAATCAAAAGTACACTTTTTGTCTTATTTAGGAACAGAAAATCTGACGAATCTGATTGGTCAGATGACAGTAGTACTGTTATCTGTGGAACATGTGATCTTCAGACCAGTGTCAAACAAATTATCTGCAGAGAATCACCATTGTTTGACAAAGAAATAACACTTTATGAAAAAGGAGTTACAGAAAAAGTATGTTCTGTTATATGGGAGATAACTTAAACTGTCATGAAATAGAAGTTCCTTCATAATATAAGTTCCAAGTATAAGAAGTAAAATCACAAAAATACTGAACTCCGAGGAAAATTCAAAAAGGAAAGCCCCCAATCAAATGGCAAAATCAAAAGTTCAAACACATCAAACGAATGGATAACAACTGTCATATTCCTGACTTGGTACAGGCATTTTCTTATGTACAAAATAGTGGATTGAACCTGGTTTTAAAGCTAGCTAAACCTCTCACTTGTTTACAGTCGCATCAAATTCTATTATATTGACAACGATGTGTGAACAAAACAAACAAAAACAATAGATAAAAATGTCACAAATAGGGGTAAATAGTCTAATTCGGTAGGTCACATTCGTGAAAAGGGAACAGGATTGTAGTTACGACATAAGGAACATATCCGATATCATCTGTGAAACGGATATTCCATAACGGTCAACCAACTCGTGATGGCGTCCGTAAAATTTACAAAGTGACGATTTCAACTTCACCATTTGGAACTCTTGGTTTAAAAATGAAAATTCACATTTGGGAAGCTGAAATCATCTCTTTTGTCGTAAAGTTTTGTTTTCAACCGACCCTCATAGTCAATTTCTAGATATAAGTCATAATCAAATGGCAAAATCAAAAGCTCAAATATTCTGTAATATTATTTCCACTGGTTTTTGTTCCTTACGGAATAAATTAAGGGTATAGAATATTTGTTCAAACAAGAACTGATATTATGACATTGTTTATAACAAAGTTTCCAGGGGAACTCCTGTTAAGAGGAACAAATATTGGTTGACGTATGACCTAACGAGGTCATATAAAAAGTCCTATATAAGTGGTTTTTTTTCTCCAAATCTTTATTGAATGGCATGCAAAAATCTTATATCGGCTTGCACTCGTTAGTTTGTTTTCAATACAGGTACTGAGTTTTAAGAATTTGCCTAAAAATAATTTAGTTGGAAGAAGTAGTTCTATAATTTCCCATCATTTAAAGATTATTTTCCATTTTTCAAAGCATCAATTTCATTTTCAATTACTAGTATATATAATAATTATGTACAGGACAAATACGCACGTATACCAAAGACCCATAATATATAAACTGGTCATATGTACACAATTTAGCACAGATGTTAGAAATAAAGTAATAATTGCACCATTAGGTGCAAAACTACAAACTAAGCTAAAAATCCCCTTTGAAACACATGTTTCCGTTGTTAGTTATACACATGATTTAAGATATTTATGAATAAATTATGATTTATATTGAACGTTGTTTTAGGTTTATTATGACAAGGGTGACAACCCAGCAATAAATAAAGATACAAATACAAATATGGAATCGGCGTCATCCGAAAGTCCAGAACTTGAGGTAATAGTGTACAGTGTGAATTTAAAACAGACGAACACTGACAGCATCTTGACGATTAAAAGTTTCAAAAATATTAATTTTGAAAAAAATAAGTTGATTTTTTTAAATATTTTTTTTATGACGAAACATAAAATTTATATTATATTTCTATGTCTGGGTTTATCGTGGCTTAAACGTCAAGATATATTTATTGAAAAAAAATAACACGAAAACAGTTGCATGGAATAATCAATTTTTCGATTCGAAACGCCACATACATATGTCAGGTCCTAGAAAATTCATTGTCTAACGCCGCATATATATGACAGGTCCTCGAAAATATGTTAGCTAACGCCGCATACATGCATATGACAGGTCCCCGAAAATATGTTAGCTAACGCCGCATACATATGAAGGGTCTCCGAAAATCTGTTAGCTAATGCCGCATACATATGACAGGTCCTTGAAAATGCGTTGGCTTATATATTTGAGATAGGCAGAAGATTCAAAAGGAATATTCAAATTTTTAAGACGATGGAAAACTGTCAACGCCATAGCAAAAACGAAAAGCGAACAATATATATGTATATATTTCTTTAGGTAAACTTATGCAAGTTTTTGAGATAACACATTACATATTGTTTGTTTTTTTCGATGTAAACCTATATGAAAAAATACATTAAAATTCATTAAACAACCCTATAATATGCACATTAGTTTACAGAAAGAATTAAAAAAGCCGATATTGTACCTATATAAATCATATAACTTCTTTTTTTTCAGTGGGACTTTGAGTGGTCATCAGACACAAAGAAACGACAGTTTTCAAAAATGGATATTAACAAAGTGTCTCCTTATAACGGATATTATAAAGTGGTAGAATGGTTTAAAAAAAGTTGTGATATCGATAGTCAGTCTGACGTGGATGATTTCACGGATAGTAATAATATATTTCACAAAACAGGTCCAAAATAAATCGTTGTTACTGAATTAATGTGAATTTGTGTATCTTATTACGACGAAACTATATTTGGAGTAAAAATTATTTCAAATACCTACACTTGGTTGGTGATGCTGAACTCTAGCGTAAAATATTTCATGAAAGTTTAGGCTGGAAAAATTAGAGCATTGTTGATCGATAAGATCAATTCAGCAGAGTGTGTCTACTGGAATGGCGGAAAATTGATAAAAATAGTATCTTGGGTTGGGTAGAATTATTCCAAGAATGAAGTTGTTTGGTGGTTATTTGTGAGGGAGGGTGATTTCACAAACAGAGATCTTTGCACTCTTCAAAATAGAGAGGCGTCGTATTTAACGTCCCCTTTCCTATCGGACGTGGCTTACGTATTTGTATATCCCGCACAACCTAATTGACGCATACAAGGCGGGTTTTAATGCTGGAAGGAAGAAGTCCAGCTGACCATATCCCTATAATCCTTTCAGAGCCTCCATATTCAAAGCAGCGTCGTATGTCTCGGAAAGCCGTGACAAAATCACTGCATACTGAAAAATAAATCAACCGTATAAAGCATGACAGGAAATGATTCTGCTTTGGAATGGATAGTTAAAGGTGAAACCGGCGTCTCAAACGAGTTTTCGGCATTTACTAATGGAAAAATGCGCATTTAACAGGTTTCATCGATTGTTGCTTGCTTACTCCCTAGTAACAAAATTGCATACATATTCATGATGAGAACAAATTATAATAGTCCAGTAGCTATAGGTTCTGCAAATTTGTGAGACCAGGATTGGGGCCTTAATATCGACTGCAGCTGAAAGGGGCTTGTTAGACAGGGACTGAAATGTTTCCTTACAACAAGCCACCTATGAACCTCTGAAAGAGTTGTTGCAATTTTCTTCATCGTGAAGAGAGCGTGTTACACTCTCTACATAAGGCATTCCATTTAACTTCCCATTGCGACAGGAAAATGATGCACAACGAAAACGGATACCTTTCTGTTAAGTATGTGTTTTATTGCCGAACGGAAAAGTCCAGTCCAGGTTACCATATTTCTATATCCCAGTCCACCTTTTACTCAATGAATATGATCAATAGAAGATAAGATAACTTGACACATGACTGACTGACTAGTGAACCATAAAATAGAGTACTAAGAAGACATAACATACCAAGAGAATAAGATTGCATAGAAGTATAGAAGAAATGATGAACTCTTAAAATACATATAACAAAACTGCTAATTAATATCAACTATTCTGCAAGAAATTAAACACTTCCACATACGAGCTGTGTTGGTTCGTTCTCTCTCTCTCCGCTTACAAATTTTCTTTTTCTTTTCTGGAGATAACCTTTTGATTGACAAAACAGCAAAAGAATTAGTCGATTTTAGTTCATGAAAATGACCGACGTAGATACAAATTTCTTGTTAAAGGAAACGGACAGATTATACTTTGTAAGAAATAGCATTGTTTCAAAAAAAAGGCTAGAAATGTGAAACTGATTAGATTCTTGCTTGGTAGACGTGTTTTTTCAACAGACAGTATGCGTTCCAATGGGAACCAACTATGCTCATCTTTCCGACATGCGTGTTTATTCATATAGAGCATACTTTAAGTGAATCCAGTTATATTCTTTCCATACAACCTGTACCGATTATCATGTTATCTGCATATTGATATCGTAAAATATCAGCTGCTTTTTGTTGAGTGAGCTCAGCGAACGAGATAAAAAAGGCTTGATATTGTGTCGTGTAGCTGATATTTTACAACATGAATATGCAGACATCCAGATAATCGATTTATCGGGTTGAATGTGCGTATTATGCATGATAGAAACAAATGTTTTCTTTGTTTCACCAGCAAACCGGAAGATGACGTAATAAGTTCTGGTCAAACTTATCAACGTCGGTTCATATATTATGACGTCGGTGATATGTCCGAGTCAAAGTTCTTAGGACCGGGTCAACGTATTTGACGTCACAAAGCCGTGATATATGCAATTTTATTAAGAGCTGAGCAGAGTGATATAGACAGTGGGGCGACCGATAAATAAGCATATAAAGTTACAAGACAGAGATAATGTTAAACTTTTTAGAGGTGAATAGGATTCTGTTAGTTTTTTAAATGTTTTGCCTCATTAGAAATAAGGACCAAGCTACGCCGCTCCTTTGATCTCATGTTAAACGTTCACGTTCGCTGTAAAAGAGTAAGATGTCTGAATAAGTAGATGTAGTATAATTGCCAATAAAGCAATTACGTGGTTTATAGATTTCGTAGTGACTTAGTATAAGACAAGAGATATATGCTAATTCGCTATCGTGTATGATGTCTTGTTATCTGATATCTATCCTAAAAATTTAACATGTGTAACGGAACTATTGTCATAAGGAAACAGGAGCCGTCTTTCCCTTACAGAGCATACAGGTCGTATTGCTCAATTGTAACTATTCTTTGTGGATTGATATAAAAATAAGAAGATGTGATATAATTGCCAATGAGACAACATTCTACCGGAGACCAAATAACATAGAAGTTAACAACTATAGGTCATCGTATGGCCTTCAACATCGAGCAAAACCCATACCGCTTAGTCATCTATAAAAGGTCCCGAAATAATAAATATAGAACAATTCAAACGATAAAACTAACGGCATGATTTATATGTACAAAACAATGAAAAAAAATATGACATATAACAACAAACGACAACTGCTGAATTACAGGCTCCTGGCTTGGGGCAGGCACATACAGAATGTGGCGGGGTTAAACCAACCCTCCCCTAACCTGGGACAGTGGTGTAACAGCACAACATATGAACAAACTAAAAAAAACAAGTTGAAAATGGCTTAACTTATCATGTCGATACAAAGCAGAAAAAAAGTTATAAAAACACAGACCGGACGTGGCAGGGTATCTATACATCCCCACAACAAAAAAGACACTTACTAGTACAAATCTGAGAGTACTTGCAATTACTGACAGCTATAGTTTAAAGCCAATGACAACTTATAAAAAAAATCATGTATCTAAGACTAAAATATCAATCAGTACACATCCAACATCCAATGGATGTAGAGTAAAGACGACATTAATTGTCAGAGAAAAACATGACCTTGTTCAATGCCAAATTATAGGTATCGACAGATTGTAGAACCGTGAATATATATATATGCATATGTATATAACAATAATATTTAGTTTGGTTTTAATGATGTTTGTTTTTTTATCTTTTTTTCTTTAATCTTTGGTGTAGTCTTTTTCGTATCTATTTTTTTTTTTTTTTTTATTTTTTTAATTTTGCATCCAGCTAAATAGTACTATCGGATAACATTTGTGACATATATATTATCCTGACGGATGCTACTAATGGAGCAGGATCAGTCAGATTACCCTTCACGACATGCAGTGGCGGATCCATGGGGAGGGGGTTCCAACACCCCTTTTTTTTACGATCAATGCGTTTGAATGGGGACATATGGTTGGAACCTCCCCTTTATCCTGGGTTAGTTCATTTATATGTCTTGGAGTTTAGTATGACGTCCATTTTCACTGAACTTGTACACATTTTCATTTAGGGGCCAGCTGAGGACCACCTCCGGGTGTGGGATTTTCTCGCTACGTTGAAGTCCCATTGGTGGCCTTCGGCTGTTATCTGCTCTTTGGCCGGGTTGTTGTCTCTTTGACATATTCCCCATTTCCATTCTCAATTTTATGGTCATTACTAATATTTGCATGCATAGTGATGTATCTAGCTAGAGTGATCAAAAAAATATAAGTAGAAAGTCAATATTGATGAGGGTCTGGATGGAGGTCCTTCATTTCTTTATTCTGTAGCAACAGGAACAATTCTGCCGGGTATTCGGGGATGCGGACCACAGCTAACACTAGCTTATTGACTGAATGACGATGGATGCCAAACTGAGTAATAAGTACTGTAAATGAAACAAAAAAATATATATTATCCAAATACAACTTTAGCATGTAAACTTCCAAACTTGTCGAAATATAGCAATAAATGGAATGGTAGGTATGTGGTAGTTGCACTAACCTTGTTTTGGAATATAACTCGGCTTTCCTTTCCTAAAGGTAGCCAGTCCTCAGAAAATTTGATAAAGTTAGCTAAATAGTTTATGTATAAATTTCAAATATTCTAAATTTTGGTCAATGATATTTTTAATTTTTCAAAACATAATAAAAAAAAAAATTCTGAATAGAAATATGATATGTCTTTTCTAAACAAATTATGAATTCCAAGTGGATTAAATGTGACTAATTTGTAATCTTTAGACGAAATATTCATTAACAATATGAAATTTGGAGTTAAAAAGTATAGCTAACACCCCATTATGCTACAATTCTTTAACTTTCTTTACCATTTTTCTTTATTTATTTCGACTATTATTCTCTAGTATTATTTATATATCAAGTGTAGCACCCCCAATATTATCTTTTCTTTATTTTTAGGTCTATTTTTCTCTATTATTTATTTTTATCCTTTTTTCTGCACTTTTTTCGTTGTCTTTTGTTCTCTATTCTGAAAACCTCACCCAGACCCTCGTTAATATTACTAGCAGGTTATTCAACAAAAAAAGGGGGGGGGGTATTTAGCTCAATGAAAATTCGTCTGCTACGACTGGCACTTGCTAGTAGTATGTCCTCCTCAATGAAAAGTAGTGCAGTATAATACGTATGTTATTCATAAATAAAACGCGATAAGTAATTAAAATATGCACATCTAGATATTTTAAATTAAATGAATGAAAACAGTTGATATAAACGGTAAATTTGTTCTGTATAAATAAATATTCTTAGGTGATCATTACCGGAAGTGCGCAGGAATATTGTTGATATCGACACACACTGATTGTTTGAAAATGGCGACCACCGACATGTAGCGAGTTGAACAAACACTATAAATAAGTTATGCATGTCTATTTAAATTTCGAATACATTCTGGGGTAGAAAAAAAAACTTACAAAATGTGACAAATGAAGGATATATTAATTTCGAAGACGTAAAAAATGGCAACTGCGGAAACGCCACGATTATTGGTGAGTTTTCTATGTAACGTATGTTTGTAAACATTATATCATTGCACTTCAAGAGATGCATAGTGGGATTTTAAAAGTTACTCTTTTCCTTTATATCTGTGTGTCGAAACATGAATGTAAAGTCCGATATAAATCATATTTTCCTTTGTATTATTTTGATATTTTCATCTTAAATGCTGCACCAGTACACCATTATTTTTAAGTAGGTGATTACCTATTGATTACTTACAAGCATGAACTTGCACACAAACATGCTTCTGTTTACTATTTACATCACAAATTCAAAGAAAAGATATTATAGATTATTAGTTATATATCCTTAAATATTTTAACATCTAAACATGAGCAAAGTTATATTTGTATTTATCATGTTTATCAGTTTATAGATATAGCAGCTTTCATTGCTTACAACACAATAGTTCCATTGTTTTTTGTAAGCACAATCACAGATGTGCTATGGTCATTATTAACATTACCACAGTTAAAGAGATTTATTGGGCATTTTAACAGACAGTATAGTGTCATTACCCATTCTGTAATGTACAAAATGTATTAATGATCAACAAAGAAAACATTCAAAACGAAAGAAGCAGAGACCATCCACATTAAATACATTTAAGGCAAATAAAGTTTAACATTAAACTAGCACCATAAAGTGCAATTACAGGAAATATTGCAACATTTTTGTACATTTAGTTCTGTTGACTTCAATTGAAAATGATTAACGGGACAAGGTTTATTTTCTCTGGTAAGCCGTGAATTTGGTAGGCAGTACATTGTGTATATCACTACCAGGACAGAGTGTGTCAATACTGATGAAGAAGTTTTATATTTATTTGTGAAGGATGTTCAAAATGAGAGTCTGTATTTTGTCAACAAAAATTCAGTAAAATAATTGTTAAAAAAAATCATCAAAAAAGTTACTTTCCTGTGTTTTTGCATAACTGTGGAGAACAAAAATAATAGGGTCTTAGTTTCATTTTAATATCAATTCAATACCAAAATTAAGTTATATGTATAGAAATGTTGCTTTGGGTGTAAAAAGTGAAGTTTAATATTTTATGCAATTCAACTTTAACATCTCATTATCTGATCATTTTAATGTTTATTTAAGGATATTTTTTTATACATTTAGTCTAAAACAATCCTTAAATTTGGGAAGTGATCAAATCAAATCTGTCAATTTTTGTATTGTTTTTTTAACATTCATGATAGTTGGGGCACTTCTACAGGGAAAACATGGTCGGAGACCCTATATTTTTATGCCCCACCTACGATAGTAGAGGGGCATTATGTTTTTCGGTCTGTGCGTCAGGTTTAAGTTTTTGGTCAAGGTAGTTTTTGATGAAGTTGAAGTCCAATCAACTTGAAACTTAGTACACATGTTCCCTATGATATGATCTTTCTAATTTTAATGCCAAATTAGAGTTTTGATCCCAATTTCACAGTCCACTGGACATAGAAAATGATAGTGTGACTGGGGCATCCGTGTACTATGGACACATTCTTGTTATTACATCATTCCATTCCCTAAAAGAAAGATAAATACATATGAAATCACTTTAAAAAAGTTCTGAAAAACTTGAGAATGAATTTTAACACAAAATCATGTAAACGACAAAATATTCATTAGTTATAACTAAAGACATGAAAGACAACCATTCTTATTGTTGAGTGGAAAGTTTGTAAATTTAATAAAAAAAAGCTTTTTGAGCTATCCTTATTACCACAATTGGTGAATGGTTTAGATGGCCTGATAAAGGGGCAAATAAGAATGAAAGAGGTGGATTGCAATTTAAATCTTTCACCAATATGGCAGTCAACTTCATTTCTGATTTATCTTTGCATCTGTGAGTAAAAAATCAACAATCAACCCTGAAGTGATTGTGTATTTACAATGTATACACAAATGTACAGAGGGTTCCAACTATGTGAACTTTTAGTGGTCCACGTGTATTTGATCATTGGAAATTCTTACTGTCATACATTTTTGGTTGAATTTTTGTGTCAACTGAAAATTGATACTTGCTTTCAACAGATTATGTTAAAAATATTTTAAAGCATAAAGGCATAATTATCCTTCATAGATTTTAAAAACATAATCTTTTATTTGTTTTCATTGGGCAGTATGCCACAGTTGATTTACAGAATAGGTATTTTACAAATGAGCTTTTGACCTGAATGAGTGATTAACACGTTAATTTGACCATAATAATGTTTAATAAGCTGGAAGTATAAGTGATTTAAGGTATAATTAATAATGATTATTGGCCTCTAAGTTTATGGTTCTGAACTTCACTTTTTAAAAGACACTATTTAGCTTTTTCTCTTAAGAACTACTTTTTTCCATGTACATTGTAAAATTGCAATTTGTTAACTACATTCTTAAAATATGTGAACATACAATAATGTATAATTGCAAATGAATACCTTAGAAGTAGTTACTCATAATTATAAGTCATGGTAGAGTTTAAAAAACTTACAAAATGTGACAAAAAAAAGGCTCAACGGCAAGTTAAACAAGTACATGTACAAGTGGGTCAGTAGGACATTTGAGTCGGAGACTCATAATTTAAAATTAATTTATATTACTTTTATCCACCTCGGTGGTCTCATGGTAGTGTGTTCGCCTTGAGTGCGGGAGGTCAAACCAAAGACTTTAATATTTGTATTTGTTGCTTCTCCCCTTAGGAGTAAGAGTAAAGACTGGTCGGCTTGGAGTCAGAATAATGTGTCCGGGTAAGATCTCATGTCTTCCTGCGGACTATTACCTTGTGAACTTCCACGTTAAAAATGTGACTCAGCGTGTCAATCTACATGTAGTACAAAGCAGCGTTAATATTCTTCAGGGGTGTGACAATGCCATGCCCGACTCATACATTTGACCAACCGGACAAGCTATTTTTTGTGTCTTTGTTGCCCGTGGACAAGTAAAAGATATTGGTTGACAATGTTAATTTATATAATCATGTAGAAAAGTCCTCAAAATTTATTCGTCAAAGAAGAAAAATATCAAATAACAAAACGAATGCAACAGGTTTAAGTAAAATAACATCAATGATCAAGAAATAGAGTGATTTTCAAACAACAAAAAATAAGTATGCGGTTTCATTAATATTTTGCGATTTTATTCCCCATTGATCTGGGATCGTGGATCAGGTCAATTATTTGGTCTTCATCTCCTCATTAACTTTAAAACACAGGCTCGGGGTAAAGAAATATGTCATGATATAATCTCCCAGATACATGTAAGCTTATAAGGATAGAAAAACATTGCAAAATTGGCCTCTAAATTCTTTAGTTTAAAGTCGTTTTTTTGGTTGGTTTCTTATCTATATCATTGGTGTATACTCTACTTATCTTTTTATCATTCTAACATACAAAGACCAAGAATACCATTTTCATTGTGTTTCAAAATTGTTTTAGAACATGTAGAAACATACATGTTTACAGTAAAATACATCTTCTTCATTCAAAAATTCAATAAGAAATCAGGGCAAGTAACTTTTCTTCCGGACAAGTAAAATTTACAATTTCACTTGTCCGGGGGCGTGTGGTCACAACAAATATTTCCACACCCCTGTATTCATATTACATTAATATGTTCTCGTCCTAAATATGCATATTATCATTATATTACTTTTATTTAGGCGGTACCATCTACATGTATATTGTAGATGTACATTTTGCACACTCCATATATTTTACCCATAGAGGTGAAAAATAAGCATTCTTTATTACACATTTACACACAGATTTGTATATTCAAGTGAGGTAATTAAAATTGTTGATTATGAAAATAAACAATATATATAACCTGTCCTTTAAATTCAGTGTAAATGTTGACTTAGGTAGGTATAGTGATAAGACGAAGAATGAAAATTACATATAATAGCTTTAAATCTTCCTTTGACAATATCCCTTTGTAAATGGTGGTACTGTTGAAAATTGGAGTAATCGTTACCAGACAAAAGAGTTAATCTCTAAATATTTGTCCAGTGTGGTACAAAATCACTGTAATTTAATTGGAGTATGAAAAGAAGTTTAGATATGATGAATTTAAGGTCAAAATTATACACACTTATGTCACTAGTGTTTCTTGCCATTAAATGTTAAAATGTCCCTAACATTTTGACTAGTCAGCAGTTTCATACTCTTTTTGTATGTAACATTTTCTGGTTTTTTTTAAATGTACAGGTGTAGTTTACCTGGCCCTATAGACCAAATAAATGTCCTCCAGTTGAGCCTAGCAATATTCAAGGTAATTTAAACACTGTCCAACAGTGCCTTTACAATCTGGGTTATTGCACTAAAGTGCCCTTTCAGACAACTAGTACCCTTCTGCCCTGAGATTCAAGCTGGAACACTGGACCAGTTTGAGCTTTTATCATCAAGGATATTCTTTTTACAAAACGATGAAATCAATTGAAATCAAACTTTGCAACAGTTATCATTATTATTGTGTCTACATTCAAATTGCACCTTCAATATTATGTCTATGAATTCTTGCCTAAGAACCTATCACAGTTATGGATTAATTAAAACAATAAATTCTCCTGTGTTTTCTAAATTAGTTTTTTTACATTGAGGGAAACATGCATTTACAAATCATTCTTATGTGTAGATGCTAAAGGAGCCACACCAAGGAGCATATACATTATATTAGCTTTTGAAGTTAATGAACTTAATGAAGACAAACATACATGTACATGTAAGGTCAAAAGGTTGTTATTACTCTGATTTCTGAAAATTTTATTATCTTTTCAAAGAGATCCTTAGGATTAAAGTTTGATTTTTACCTTTGCTGCAGTAAATTTAATCCAGGTTTAGATTATCTTTCTTATCATTATTGTCAAAAACTAGTCATGTTAGTATAGGTAATACCTTGTGAACTTTTGTACTGAACGTTTTCAAGAGGTTTTAAAAGCTGTGGGAATGTGCATGTATTTTTAATTTTGGACTTTTGATAAATTTTCAGCAATTGTCTTGTGCCCGAAATAGGATATACCCATAATGGCCATTAAATGTATTAATACATTTGTTGATTATTCAATTGAGTGGTAAATAACTGCTTTCTGAATTTGAAGTTAAGTGAAAAAAAGTAATACATGTACCAGTATTTCCACTAACATGCTGAAAAAATAAGGGTTGGTTTGTAGCCAAAGAATTTAATTTTTCAAAAAGTTTATGACTGGTTTCCACAGGGCAAACACTCTGACTTTTAAAAATTTGTTTAAAAAAGACAAAAAATGTTAATGGTATAAATAAGGTTTTCGGCACTTAAAATAAGGGTCAGTTAATTCCTGATGGATTAGCAGAAACATGTGTATTTTTGTTGAGGCCTTTTTTAACTTATAGGAAAGTTGACATTTTCAATTACATGTGTATGTACAAAATGTAATAAAAAAGTGTATTTTTTGTTGTAAATTGAAAACCATTATAAAAGTAATTTGAACTACATAACCTTAAAATTACTGGGGGTGAAAGTAGATTGTTGAAAGTTGGCAAGTTATATATAATTAAAACACTGGGTGTCAAAAGGATATGCCTCAATCGATTATCTTGATCAATTTGAATAACGATAAAGTTCACACTTTAATCCAAAATAACAATAAACACGGTCTTTTGTTATAAGATAGACATGTATTAAACAGTTTGAACTTGATTGTTTTGTTTTCTTTTCATTACAAGGACTGTATATATCCGTACAACAGACATCCAGTCTGAGATTTTGATAAAATTTGGTATAGATCTTTGGATTCTATTTAAATATTTGAAAATTGTCTTAGAACATCCGTATGGAAATTTAAGAAATTGAAAATACATGTACAATTTAACGGATTTTAAAAATGGAATTTAGTTAGGGAATATTCATACATGTGAAATTCTTTAATATGAATGAATTATGTAGGATTTAAGTGTACAAAATGTTTACTTATGATATAGGTATATTTGATTGAATTTTATGAATGTGTGAAGACATGTGGAATTGATTACTATAAACAAATATATGATAAAGTGTTGAAGGCATTGTCAAAAAGACTGGCTTGTGATTTATGCATACATGTACATCAAGTGATTACAAGGGGATTAGAATGTTTTTTGTTTGAACATGGTATATCAGAATGGAAGCATTGAGTTCTATTTTACCTGAGGAGTTGGAAATCATTTATGAAGAGGTAAATTTCAGTTCATATGCCATGTATGCAGGGTTCTTGGTAAGGCACATACAGTAGATGACTCATCATTTTTGGCTGGAGAAAATCACAATTTTTTTTGAAAACACGACTGATTCAAAGGTACATGTAGTACTCACCAGAATTTTGAAATATTGACTTGGAACTTGCCCAAGTAAATTCCTACCGAGAACCCTGATATAATGCCAATAAATATAGAAGTGTACATTATATATTCCAGTGATCCAAGTAACTTCCATTATCTATGACTACTGGAATTGAATTTTTGTATTTAAACCTTGACAAAATTTTCATACCTTTAAGGTTTCTTCATGACCCCCCAAAAAATTAATTGCACCAAGTATTCCAAATATTTTAATTGTACTATTGAAATTCACTTCCTTGTAAGGGTAGATAATGCCTTTTACAATGTACATTTTTTGTACCCTGCTGAAATCAGATGTGTAACATTCAATGTAAGAGGCAGAGTGGTGTACATTTGTACATGTACATGCATGCACAGTCACCTACATCTTCATATAGTGTTCATTTCTTTTCCTTTTAAGAAATTAGAGTTGATGGGAGATCTTTACCTTTATACATTGTTCATGTAGATATATAGAATAGAGTGAACAGTTAGCACTAAAAGTCAATGGTTAAGCATGCACAGTGTGAATCCAGTTACTGCAAATAATGAAACTAGATCAGCAATGCTGCATGGAATGGTACATTGTATTATGCACAGAAAGTCGCCTTAAACCTCATTAAAGAAAGGGTATTATATTTTTTACTGACAGTTTAGATTCGAAATTCAGCTACACTAGGACAATGTCCAAAGAGTATTATCTTATTATCATTACTTAGCTTTTTTTTAAAACATCACATTTTTTTAGGAGAGTCCTTCAGAGATTTCAGCTGAAATTGATCGTCGACTTGCAGAAGATGGCTTGGAATGTACAGAGGAAGAGAAACTTCTCTATGTATGGAAGTTATACCAGCACACAGAGGTAATTAAGATGGAAAACCTGGCTACTAAAACGACAATTTTGCATTTGTTCCAGTGTCCTAGCTACATTGTAGTCCAAAATAGAGGTCATAGCTTCCCTCTGCCCTTCTTCCCTATTCATTTTTGTTTTCTTAAGGCGAAAAAAAGATTTTTTCTATGCAAAGAATAATTTAAACTTCTTGAAAAAGTTTTTGCAATAAAAAAATACTTAATATCAAGTAAAAGTACATTAATTTATTCAATTATTTCAATTTTTTTATCTACAAACTATCTGTTTTCGGATAGAAAGCCACGCTAATGTGTCCTTTCATCTTAAAACTCTGCCCTTCTGCCTAAAATCGTATATTAAACACTATTCAGAAAGCAGTTTATTAAATGAAAATACGTATTTCTATTATTTGATAAAATCATGATCAAGTAACATGTATCGATCTTTGATGGTGATTTTGCAATATATTTTTTAAAAAGTTTTTCTTTGACGATTTTACTTGTTAATACATGTACAATTGACAAGAATTATGGACATCATAGCCATGAAATAGACTAAGTTAACTTATTTGACATCAAGTATGGCAAGCAGATTTGATCTTTTAGGAAATTTATTAGTCCGTACCTAAAGTGAGTGCTTGAAGTTTTACCTAATAACTTCCAGAAGGTACATGTATTACCATATTATGTATTATTAAGTTATGTTCATTGATTGTAGTTCATGATGATGATTAAATGCATTTTATGACATATACATTTAAAAATATGCTCTTTCATGTTTTGATTGCACAAATTTAAAATATCTTCCCAGACTTTAATATTTCTATATTGTATGTTTTTGGTTGTGCATTCCTTAAGAGAATTTTAAAAAAAAGGTATTACGATCGTTATATAACATTTGAAACTCAATGTGAATGATTATGTTGTAGTAGGTTAAATTTATAATCTCCCTTTATGATTGCCGTAATAAGGATTAGCAAGAAGCATTATATTGAGGGGCATATGAATCTTTTTTGGGATGTCGGAATTAGGCTGTTTTATTTGGGCCTTTATTTTCCTAGGAGTTCATGATTTACCCTCGTCTGGACTGTGGAATTAATGATTAATTTTTCAGGATCTGAGAAAGAATGCTTTATTTTTTCGTGAATTTGGAATGACCACCCCTCCTACCGCCCCTTTATATTACTAGGTACAAAGCAATGTGTGAAATGATTAGGGGTTTTAATATTTAATGTTAGCTTTTGTCTGTATATAAACCTTAACATATTTCTTATGATGAACAAAATGATCTTTCTCGGTTCGATATTAAAAACTTGTCAAATGAAATGATCGTATTATAATGTCACTCTGACCTTGAAGTGCCATGATTGAATCACTTTCTTGTTCAAGAGCTATAAAGATTAAAATATAAACAATTTTTGAAATATTCAATTTGAACAGATATTTGAATCTAATGTCAAATGTTCTTTTTTTTCTTCAAATTTTTAATTAATTTTATGTGTAAAATTGACATTGAAAAAAATGCAATTGTCAATATTAATGAAGTGGCTTTTTACCCCACTGAAGGTCTTAAAAAAAGTAAAAAACTTGCAGAGTGCAGAATAATCTTTTTTCTTTTGTAAGGAATGATAATTTTTAACTTTTAAAAGTTTTACTTCTTAAAAAACTTAATGTTATTGTTTTAAATGAATGCCCCCTGTAAAGTCATCAAGTTTTGACAGATGGTGTGTTCAAACAAGCATATAATGCAGGGAGATGGAAATTAGAAAAAGATATTCCAGAATTTAGAATAAGAAGACAAAATATAACTCTTAAATGATAGAGAAAATATATTTGTACCATGCAGGATACATGTATGTATTCAATGACCTAGTCAGCAAAATTTCAGAATCTGAAACCACTTCATTACTCATTTAACCACCTCGGTGGTTTCGTGGTAGTGTGTTTGCCTCAAATGCGGGAGGTCATTGGTTCAAACCCCGGCCAGGTCAAACCAAAGACTCTAAAATTGGTATTTGCTGCTTCTTCGCTAAGCACGCGGCATTAAGAAGTAAGAGCAAAGACTGGTCGGCTCAAACTCAGAGTAAGAATAATGTGTCCAGGTAAGGTTACATGTCTTTCTGGGGACTGTTACCTTGTGAAGTAAACATTAAAATTCGCCTCAGCGTGTTGGTCTAGTACAATGCAATGTAAATATTCATATTACATTAACATATTCACGTCCTGAATATTCATATAAATTTGCCGCTGGATGTTAAGCAGCCATCCATCATCATCTGACATCATCATCATTATCCCTTTAATGTCAAATACATGCATTGGTCTGGAAAGGAAATTGGTAGAATCAGTCTTGACATTTCATCCAGCTAAGTATTACTGTATGAACTAGCACATGAACAAATTTGAATCATCAGGACAGTTTTGTGCATTGCAGGTTATTGGATGATATAACATATATTCTCTTTGAATAACATGTAATATTTGTCACTGGACAAAAAGCAATTGTGTATCAGTGACTATTGTGACAGACCCCGTTTACACTAGTAAAAAAGATTGATCTTTAGTCTAGTGTAAACGTGAAAGTTTGATCTTCATCAAACTTAAAAAGTCCTCCTCTCGATGTTTTTTGAATTGATCTTTTTCAAGTGAAAACACTTAGATCAATCTCCATTTATCATTTTAGAAGTGAAAGTGTTATATTTAGAAATGAAAATATATTTGCGGATGTCTAGTTTCGGGTATCCTCACAAATGTCTGCCTGTCGAGGTTACAACCATATTTCCCTATTGACAGAACATTTGGATAAGATAAGTGAGCAAAGAAATGGATTTGGCTGGTTTTACATCATTCTTCTGAATCGATAAACTCTACATACATGTACCTCATCTTGAAATGCATTGACCTTTCCCTTTAAAACGAATCGAAAATATAAGTAATAATTGCGAACACAATTCCAATGACCCAACTATTTTCTCCATGCTTTTGCAGTGTGTGATTTTCCACATGAAATGCACACATTAGTGTTTACGATTGTTAGACTGGTTCTTTTTTATATTGCAGTGTAAACGCACTAGATTTTATAAGATTGATTAAGATCAATATTGCTTGTGCAAATGTAAACATGAACTGGTCTTTTTAAGATCGATTTCGGTTCAGTTTTGTGCAAGTGTAAACGGGGTCATACACTGCTATTTCCAATATAGGCTTCCTTTTAGTACATACATGTACTTTAAACTAAAGCAATTTACAGGTATTTTTTGTAAAAAAACTTTGTTGTACATCATTTCTTTCACCATTCATATGTTTTTTTTTTTATTTCTAAGCATAAAATCTAATACAAATTTAGTTTGCAATTTGTTTTGTTTTTTAATTTTTAAATAAGATAACTTAAAATATGTCCAAAAATATATAAAGTTTTGATGCAAATACAAAGAAATATTAAAAATAATTCCATGCATGTCTCATTGGCAATCATACCACATCTTATTGTTATACCCACATTTGTTATTCAAGGAAATACACGTATTCAGTCTGGTCTTTGGTGGAGAGTTGTCTCATTGGCAATCACACCGCATCTTCTTATTGTTATACCCACATTTGTTATTCAAGGAAATACACATATTCAGTCTGGTCTGTGGTGGAGAGTTGTCTCATTGGTAAATCATACCACATCTTCTTATTGTTATACCCACATTTGTTATTCAAGGATATACACATATTCAGTCTGGTCTGTGGTGGAGAGTTGTCTCATTGGCTATCATACCACATCTTATTGTTATACCCACAATTGTTATTCAAGGAAATACACATATTCAGTCTGGTCTGTGGTTGAGAGTTGTCTCATTGGCAATCATACCACATCTTATTGTTATACCCACATTTGTTATTCAAGGAAATACATGTATTCAGTCTGGTCTGTGGTGGAGAGTTGTCTCATTGGCAATCATACTACATCTTCTTATTGTTATACATGTACCCACAATTGTTATTCAAGGAAATACATGTATTCAGTCTGAACTGTGGTGGAGAGTTGTCTCATTGGCAATCATATCACATCTTCTTATTGTTATACCCACATTTGTTTTTCAAGGAAATACATGTATTCAGTCTGGTCTGTGGTGGAGAGTTGTCTCATTGGCAATCATACCACATCTTATTGTTATATCACCATTTGTTATTCAAGGAAATACACGTATTCAGTCTGGTCTGTGGTGGAGAGTTGTCTCATTGGCAATCATACTACATCTTCTTATTGTTATACATGTACCCACAATTGTTATTCAAGGAAATACATGTATTCAGTCTGGTCTGTGGTGGAGAGTTGTCTCATTGGCAAATCATATCACATCTTCTTATTGTTATACATGTACCCACAATTGTTATTCAAGGAAATACATGTATTCAGTCTGAACTGTGGTGGAGAGTTGTCTCATTGGCAATCATACTACATCTTCTTATTGTTATACCCACATTTGTTATTCAAGGAAATACATGTATTCAGTCTGGTCTGTGGTGGAGAGTTGTCTCATTGGCAAATCATATCACATCTTCTTATTTTTGTAGGTACATAAAATGTATCTAGTAATCAGTTTCATAACTTCAAGGTTTCTTCAATAATTGTTACATAATGTTACCGTACATAAAATCAGGTTAATGTTTTCTGCATGATGGAAGTAAACTAGCTTAAAATATATGAATGCTTCATTGTAGATTTCTCTCAGGTAGTTGTAAAATTGAAGAAACAAAAAATATCATTTAAAATGCAGAATACCTTAAATAAAACTTGTCAAGGTTATATTTATAAAAACTTGCAAAATGATAGTTTTATGCTTTTTAAGTATTTCATTATAGATTTCTCACAGGTAATTGTAAAATTGAAAAAAAATCTTTTAAAATGCAGAATGAATATTATAAGATTAAATTATAAAATTGAAAAATGATAGATTTTCTGCATGTTTAATATGACATATACAAGTTTTATGCATCATTGCACTTTATATAGTACTACATTGTATATTGGTTTGAAAATGATCAAGCATTATTAATTTATATATCTATTTTATGATTGAAATCTTTTGTGTAAATTGCATGTTAACACAATTGAACTTTGAACAAATGTTGTCCTGTTGATCGAAAATTCTAAATTTAAACTTAGTGCGGTTTTACCAACAGCTTGCAAAACACAAAGACTTCATAGACTTGCCAAGATTTAAATCAAGATTAAGCTTGGCCAACTGAAATATTGCCATTTCCTCAATTAAGTATTTGTTTAATGCAGTCATAGTTGTGCATACTCATAAAAGTCATTTAAATAACATGGTGTTCAGCTCTTTTTATGTTTATTCTTATGTTGGATGTATTTGTAATATTTTGATATTTTTTGGCAGCTGTGAAGATTTATTTTACAGTTTACTATTTCCCTGGGCAATTTTACAATGTTCACTGCATGTAAACTGTTTAACACTTTAGACCAGGCAAAAAGTAAAATTAAAAATTAAAAAAGCAGCCTACCTGAAAAATTTTATGACACAAATCTATTCAATTTTTTTTTGTGCTCTAACAAGTTGTAACTTATGTTGTTGGCAAAAAAAAATAAAATCCCTACCTACCTACCCAACCCTACAAAGCATGGGTAGGTAACATCAAACAAAGAATTTGTTAATGGTGGCCTCACTTGCCTTACTCTGTATCATAGTTGTAAAATGCTAGTGTCAACCAAAAATTTTGACATTCCTTTAAAGTTAGTGCTTTCATTGGCAACATGTTGTAGAGCTATGAAAACATATTTTTGCACATGCCAAGAAATCCTCGCTAAAAATTCCGGTCAACCTCCTACAGCACCCAGTAGTAGTTAAAGATTTGATTTCATTCAACAAATTAATTTATGACCTGCATATACGTGTCGCTTAGAACACAGCCATATACCAAATGGTCAATATTAATCATCCGTGTAATTTGCTCTATGGGGTGTTTGCAAAATTTCAACGGAGGCAATTTCTTGGCATGGGAGAAAGGAAGAAAGACCATTCACAATTTGTTTAACATTTTTTTCTCTCTTTTAATTAAATTAAAAAAAAAAAACCTTTCAAATGTAGAGCTCATAAATAAAATTATTCCCTGTGAAACCCCCCCCCCCCCCCCTTTTTTTTTGGCGTTCTGCATTATGAACCCTCTATTTAAGCTTACCAATCTAATTTAAATTTAAACCTTGCTTTCTAACCGATCTATTCATGTACCGGACAGGCAACTCCCTTTATTTAATAAGAAAATCTACAGTTCCGTTATACACATGCATGTTGTCTGCTTGGAGTCCCCGCCTAAAAGAAGGAAATAGCCCAACTCCAAGATAATATATTCCTGCATCACATGTTTTTTTACCACGTGGAGCTTACATTAGAATAAATACCGAATATGGAAAGTGAAACTACAATTCAAAACATAAAGTCCGAAGGCACAAAGAAGAAAAAGTTCGTGTTTTTTTTGCAAAGGGTGCCTGGGTAATCCTCTCTGTGTTCGATCTATATATGAAATATTTGCCACTGCCCCTTGTCTGTTCTATGAATTCTAACCCTGAGTTTTTCTATCTGTTACATGCCAAGAAATCCTCGCTAAAAATTCCGGTCGACCTCCTACGGCACCCAGTAGTAGTTAAAGATTTGATTTCATTCAACAAATTAATTTATGACCTGCATATACGTGTCGCTTAGAACACAGCCATATACCAAATGGTCAATATTAATCATCCGTGTAATTTGCTCTATGGGATGTTTGCAAAATTTCAACGGAGGCAATTTCTTGGCATGGTTCTAAAACTAAATTTTTATTCTGTTTGTACTTAGAATCTTAAAAAAAAACCAGTTGTATGTCTTCTGATTTCAACTATATAAATATCTAGTAATTTATAATTTACACATGTATGAATATAATTCAGTTGAATTTAATTTATTTTTAATAAAAATAAGGAAATGTATTTTGTTTGCCAATTAGAAAATTATCCACCTGAGTGCATATGATGTGGATTTAAGCAAATATTTTTCACAGCACTGCTTTGAACAAATTCAATGAGCAAAGTAAAGTCCATAAGTCAGCTATAAAAGGCCAAGGCATGACAAATTGCTCAAGTGCTATTTGAGAGGATAGTTCTTCTGTTCATGGCAGTGTATGTACAGAAGCTTAGTTTTAGACCATTTATAGATAAGCAACATATCTGCAGAAATGAAAACAAATGTTATTTATTATCCGCAGTAACTGGAGCTCCAAGATGGCAGTTAAACCTCTTTATAAACCTGATTCAGACGAAAAATTTGCAAGTTCACTTTCTCCTGCCCCACTTAACTGGTTGTTGAACATTAATCCAATGACGTGAAGCTCATAATATAAAATTAAATGAGCCCCACATGCAGTAAAACCTCTTCATTGTTCATTGTCATACATATATTTCCACACACTGAAGCTGATTTGGAATGTAAATATTGCATCTAACAAAACAATGAAGTCAGCTCCCTGTACTAAGTAACCTTTATGGATTTTAAAAGCATACTGTCGCCTAATAATTTTTTTCCCAATTTTTATTTTTCAATGTATGTTCATTGATTCCCATGTAGACACTTCAAATGAAATTGTAATGAAATTTTAATAATGAATAATTCAATTTTTGAAACTAATTGTATTTTTGATTATTCTCATTGTCAATTTGTAAATTCCATGCTAGTATGTTTTAAAGTTTTTATCAGGACTATATATATTTGGACATCTTAAATCATTGTTATTATTCAACTGTTATTATAGATTTTGTGATTTGATAATAAAGTATATTCAATAAGTTAATTGTGAGATCTGCCGATATCTAGATGTGCGCCCATGGTTATATCACTGTACATGAGACGCATTTAACTATATCGTTTGATCGTCACCTAACCGAATAGACATATTTCGGAGCAATTACATGTAAATTACGGCACAAAAACTTTTCACAGTTTCGTTTCAATTCCTCTAATGTGAACTTATTTTCGGTATACTTTTCAACGTTTGGATAAGCGATCAAAGGATAGCCCATTGAAAACTAAAAGCTGTTCAATAGATTAGATCGTGATTGGATTAAATTATCTTTTAATTATTGGTTATGGAGTAGTGTTAGATCTTATGTAAGTTTTTAAGAGTTTTACTGTGTGAATTACGTTTTTATTTTTCCATATCTGATTGATCAGAAATTTATTTCCAATTACTATAATTAAAGAGCTAACTTTTGGAGGGTTTTATTACATTGTATATAAGCGACTATAAAATTACGTTCATTTAATACTTACAAACACTTTAATAATTTCAAGACCATAATTTATCTGATTTTACAATGCAATGTTATCTATGCTGAAATTGCTTGGAAGGGAATAATTTTGAAACATTTGTTAAGATAGGGTCAATCACTTAGATCAAAAAGATACTACAAAAAATGTGAATAAATACTGTATACAAGTTTGTTCAACATTCAATACATTATGGTAGTATAAGAGTAGAAGATTGTGACAGCCATTGCATACATGACATACCTAAATTGAGAAGCATAGATTTTTACTGCTATTACAAATATTGATTTAGCTTGCATTATTTTTTGCATTAATTTTCTTTTAGATGATGACAATAATATTATTATATCTAATGAAAATTACTTTTATTTTCATCAATTTTTATACGACCGCAAAAAAATTTTTGTGGTCGTATATTGGTATGACGTTGGCGTCGTCGTCGTCGTCGTCCAGCGTCGTCGTTTGGCGTCATCCGAAGACACATTGGTTTTCGCACTCTAACTTTAGTTTAAGTGAATGGATCTTTATGAAATTTTACCACAAGGTTCAATACCACAAAAGGAAGGTTGGGATTGATTTTGGGGGTTATGGTAATAACAGTAAAGGAATTAGGGGCCAAAAAGGGGCCAAAAATAAGCATTTTTGTAACTTCCAGACATAACTTGTGTGTTAGTGTATGGATCTCTCTGACATTGTACCACAAGGTTCCATATCACTAAAGGAATGCTGGGATTGATTTTGGGGGTAATTGCCTCCAAATTTTAGGAATTAGGGGCCAAAAAAGGGGCAAAAAACAAGCATTTTTCTAGTTTCATGACAATAACTTGTGTGTAAGTGTATGGATCTTTCTGAAATTGTACTACAAGGTTCCATATCACAAAGGGAAAGCTGGGTTTGAGTTTGGGGGTAATTGCCTTAAACATTTAGGAATTTGGGGCCAAAAAGGGGCCAAAAAACACATTTTTTTCTAGTTTCCAGACAATAACTTGTGTTCAAGTGTATGGATCTCTCTGAAATTGTACTGCAAGGTACCATACCACAAAGGGAAGGCTGGGATTGAGTTTGGGGGTGATGAATCATAATGGGGGTTCAAAAAATTTTGGGGGGGATTTATTTTTTTTTCCTTTTTTTTCTTTTTTTCCTTTTTTGTTTCTTTTAAAATTTTCCATTTTAAGTTGGTTATTTCTGATTTATATTTAAAATCAAATAATAATGATATGGTAGGAGATACACACCAAACAGGATGTGTAAATTATTATATAATAAGTATTGTGCAATAGCAAGAAATTTTCAATTGCACAGTATTGCACAATAGCAAGAAATCTTCAATTGCACAGTATTGCGCAATAGCAAGAAATCTTCAATTGCACAGTATTGAGCAATAGCAAGAAATATCCAATAGCACAATATTGCGCAATAGCAAGAAATTGTCAATTGTACAGTATTGCGCAATAGCAAGAAATATTTAATAGCACATGATTGTGCAAAAGAAGATACTTCCTATAAATTGCTTATTTCTTGACCAATTTCAATGGGGTTTTATTCTTGATTTCATGGGGTTCTTTAATATGCTGAATCTAACCGTGTATTTAGTTTTTGGATTTTGGGCCCCGTTTTTAAATTGGTCCACATTGAGGTCCAAAAGGTCCAAAATTAAACTTTGTTTGATTTCATCAAAAATTGAATTATTGGGGTTCTTTGATATGCCGAATCTAACTGTGTATTTAGATTCTTAAATTTTGGTTCCGTTTTCAAATTGGTCTACATTAAGGTCCAAAGGGTCCAAAATTAAACTTAGTTTGATTTTAACAAAAATTGAATTCTTAGGGTTCTTTGATATGCTGAATCTAAACATGTATTTAGATTTTTGATTATGGGCCCAGTTTTCAAGTTGGTCCAAATCGGGGTCCAAAATTAAACTTTGTTTGATTTCAACAAAAATTGAATATATGGGGTTCTTTGATATGCTGAATCTAACCATGTATTTAGATTTTTGATTTTTGGGCCCCGTTATCAACTTTGTCCACATTGAGGTCAAAAGGGTCCAAAATTAAACTTTGTTTGATTTCATCAAAAATTGAATTATTGGGGTTCTTTGATATGCCGAATCTAACCGTGTATTTAGATTCTTAATTTTTGGTTCCGTTTTCAAATTGGTCTACATTAAGGTCCAAAGGGTCCAAAATTAAACTTAGTTTGATTTTAACAAAAATTGAATTCTTAGGGTTCTTTGATATGCTGAATCTAAACATGTATTTAGATTTTTGATTATGGGCCCAGTTTTCAAGTTGGTCCAAATCGGGGTCCAAAATTAAACTTTGTTTGATTTCAACAAAAATTGAATATATGGGGTTCTTTGATATGCTGAATCTAACCATGTATTTAGATTTTTGATTTTTGGGCCCCGTTATCAACTTTGTCCACATTGAGGTCAAAAGGGTCCAAAATTAAACTTTGTTTGATTTCATCAAAAATTGAATTCTTGGGGTTCTTTGATATGCTGAATCTAACCATGTATTTAGATTTTGGATATTGGACCATAATAGGTGAATGTCCAATTTAAAATTTTTAAGTTCTTAGACCACATTCAATCTGTGTTAGAAACCTATGCTGTGTCAAATATTTAATCACAATCCAAATCCAAAGCTGTATCAAGCTTGAATGTTGTGTCCATACTTCCCCCAACTGTTCAGGGTTCGACCTCTGCGGTCGTATCAAGCTGCGCCCTGCGGAGCATTTTATTTTTTATTTACATGCATTATATATAGAAATGTAAAGATTGTCTGATTTATGAGGGGAGATAACTCAGATATTGTAATCCTTCAAAAATAGTAGAATTTTGAATAACCTAAACTTTGAAAATAAAAGAGACTAAATGTCATACATTTTTTTGTCCCTGTGGCATGGAAAATTGAATTCAGAGCAATTTCATGCCTAGATTTCTTTCAAAAAGTTTAATGGAACAAAATAAAATATTGTGGAGTTATTACCCTTGGACACATAACATATGTGCATGGGTGTGGGACATTGGAACACTGTCTTATATTATAATTTTGGTAAGGTATAGAAATATTTCATCTTTTTTGTTTGAACAATTTATTCTATCTTTAGAATAAATCTGCTGTTTTTGTTTTGTTTATATCTATGCTGAATTGGCACATGAGACAGTGCTACACTCTTTGTAACCAAACTATTTACAACGTACCAGACCTCTGATAAAATAACTGCACATATACAATGTAATTGATTATTGCTTTGGTGATAAAGTTTAACAGAAATGAATTAATCTTTAACTAGTAATTCATGCTATTTTTTCAGACTGATCTCCAACAGGCTCTTGAGAATGAGGAGAAGCTCAAGATGGCACAGACAGCTGAAATGCAGGAAGTTGAGAACTATGTAGAACACATACGCCATCTGTCTGATGAAAGAGAGGCTCTAATCCAAGAATTAGAAACAGAAAATGATAGCCTGAAACAAGAAATAGAGCAACTGAAGCAAGAACAAAATGGTTTGTGCTTTGAAATATACTCAGTTTAACCTTACCATTAAAACCTCATTGTTTACAAGGTCAACTTACTGCTCATATTTACTCCTCTGAAAGTCACAAGACAGGAAAGAGGATCAATATACTTCATTTCTAAATTAAAAAAAGTTATGAATTAAAAAAAATGCATAGTTATGTTAAAAAACTATTAAATTTGCACGATCAGTGCATTTTATTTACCCACAATATACAATATACATGGCAAACTTCATACAAAATTAGTTTGCATTTGGATAGTTATGACTATTTATAAACAATTAGAATCTGTGATACCCAAAAAACAGCTGATGTTTCTTACTTGTCATTGAATAGCTTCTAGTTGATTGTGAGCAAAGGAAAGATCGTGCTGTTCCAAACCATTGAAAACTATTCTTACAATTCTTGACAAAACAAAAAATGTTTTCATATGTTTTTTTTCATCAAGCAATAGTACAATATCCATTTAACCCTTTGCTGCTTATATAAACACTAATATGTCATCCATATTTCTATTGTGTATTTTATTCAGTAACTGTATTATTATTTAGATATAATTGATTGTTTGTGGGAATAAGTAAAAGTTGTCAAAATTCTGACCTGGTACAGGCACTTTCAGATATGTCTAAACTCTTTGTTAGTCATATAAATCTTTAGCATATTAGGTACTGTAAATTCAGAAATTATTGCGATTTTTGAAGAAAGGACAATAATGTGAGATTAATTATTGCAATTTCAGGAAAAGCTGCGTACAGATATATGCATCAGATATCAGAATGGGACTTCTTATTATTGCAATACTTACAAGGGTGCATTATTCGCATTAATAAAAACCTCGCAATAATTTTCAGTAATAGTTTCCAATATCCATCTTCAGATTTCAAAAGTATGATTTTGACATTTTTTTTCTTGGCATTACAGCAAGTGCATTACGTGAGGAGACAGCTGAAATGCTTATCCAACAAGGCCTGGAAGAAATTGCAAATGTCTCGACGTCTGAACAGATTGCCTTTTTACTTGTCGAGCGAGCGAGACTTCTTGATGAATTAGAAGCAGAACAAAATAGAACAGTAACACCTTCTGTTGATGGTCGAGCCTCGGAGGATCTTCAACGAACATTGGAAAAGGAAAGGACAGAATTTGAAGAGGAAATAACACAACACAGAGACAGTATAAAGAAAGTAAAAGATCAGTTGAAAAAGCAGCATGAAGAAGAAATAAATGCTTTAATGGAAGAAAACAATAAATTGGAAGATGATTTGGTAGAATCAAAGGAAAAGGTGGGATATATTATCAAATTTTCAATCTGGTCTTTTATCATGTTTCCAGTAAACAACAATTAATTATAAATAAAGCTTACTATGAAGTATTAAATTTAATTTTAAGGACTGATATACAGTTAATAAATTGTAAAAATTCATTAAAACATGCATGAAAAAACGTTGAGAAAATGATTTTAATGTATCTACAACAGAATTTATTTTTCTATATAGTAAAGTAATTCCAGAGCTATAAATTAAAACTAATGATCTTATTTTATTTAATTTTTACTCTAACTTTTTATTAAGTACTTTTAAAATCTATGAAAGAAGTTGTTGATAGATCAAAGTTTATAGTTATACCTTTATCATGTATATATAAATAAAATCAGAGGGAAGAGAAAAGTTTGAATTACAAGTCTAATATTACAAAATTGTTTATGAAACAGTATGAAAGGGTAAGACAAATTGACTGTATTTGACTATATTTCAGAGTTTGGTCAAAAATTAAATCTCAATTTATTTGTTTGACAACTCCATTAAAATAAGTTTTTGAACTTTTGTATCAGTACATTAAATTTAGGCTAAATAACATGGGAAATCTGTGATTGCACAACCAATTTGCTGTAATTTTTAAGCATATAAATTGGTAAAACAATCATGTACTCATCAAAGTCTGAAACAAAATTCTCATCTAAAAAAAAATACTCTTCAATTTTCAATACAAATGTCTTGGTTCAGTTTTTTTATTGATGATGCATTCCTTTAAACAGAGTATTTATATGTCTCTGAATACACATATGGAACTATGAAGCACCAGAAGGTGAAAAGTTATAATATTGATGTACTTAGACAGCATTTATTCCAGATGATGGTCAAACTAGTGGACAATTGTCTCATTGGGAATCATACCACATCTCCTTATTTTCATAAAGTATGATAAAAATACTGAAAAATAAATGAAGAAAAATTTCATATTTTTAAACCATGGTGTATCCTTTGTCTCTTATACACAACAACCAAGAACAAATTCTGACATTTAAGATTACTTGATTGAAGACATGCACTATCATGATGAATTTTCATAATATATAAATATACAAGTAGATTTTTTAATTACCTATGACTGTTCAATTTAAATGTTTTCAAAGATGATGTCATGCATATGAAATGATTTTTTTTGCAAGACAATGCATATGTTACACACAGTTTGAAACAAAATTTTCTAAACTTAAAACCTTTAAAAAATATTTTCATACTCGAAAGTTGAGTACCGGTTGGTTACATGAACTTTAAGTGCCCTTTGATAGGAAATGTATATATATTATATCGAACGGTGTGTACATAATTGATAAATGTAAGATATTTGAAGTGCTGGTTAAATCAACAGAACCTTTTGGTATTACAGAAGGATACTGCACGTTCTATTGATCTCAACACCTGGAGTGGGGGTATCTGTATTGTTCGGTTAAATACTTTTTCAATCGTAAGCACCGTTGATGCATGCCACCACTAATTTTTCAGCTGTTTGAAGTGTCCTCGACTGATTAATAATGATTAATGAATTGTATTGAAATGCTTTTTATTCCCACTGAACTGTCAGTTACGTTTGACAAGAAGGTGTTTGCTTTTGAGATTTGTCATTTAGTTAAATCGAAGCCTTTAATGGGACCTGATCGTACTATTTATTGTTGTTTCCACTCTCAGAACTTGTATTATATATACGTGCATTGAAAAAAAGTTTCAGAGACAGGAAAAAGAATTGCATATGTCAGAAAAGAAGAGAGATTTCCAAAATTTCCCAAACTAAGTACTTTAACCCTTTGGCTGACAACAAACATTTGAACTAGGAAATAGAACATAGTAAAATGCTGATAGACTGTAGTATACATGTATATATAATTCTTAAAAAGGTTTTTTAATTGTGGATTAGATGTACAAAGCAAAATATAGATTTACTGGAATCTAAAGTTAAAAAAAAATGCATGGTAATAGATACTTACAATTTGAACTGGTTCCGTAATAAAGAATCTAGATATTGGTTGTTGCATTTTCCTTAGAATTTTGTTAAAAATGAAAATTTTTATTTTATGGGTGGTCGAGATCTTATAGAAATCCCTCCCATCCCCCAATCATTTATTATTAATGTAGAACAGCCCATAACAAATGTATCTTTACTCAATAAAAAATCATCATATATCTAAAAAAGCAGCATTCATGTATTTTTCATTGTTGGATAATTGTATCTTTACTCAATAAAAAATCATCATATATCTAAAAAAGCAGCAGTCATGTATTTTTCATTGTTGGATAATGTTAGAATAAGATTTTTAAGTGCTTCATCTAAGTAACATAAACATTTATTTCTACAGATATAACTTTTATGTTTTACATGTAGAAACTTAAAACTGCATACAGTGGGTAATATTACTCTGGCATGTAAATCCATTGACAGAAATTTTATCTGATCTTATCTTAAAATGTTAATATCAATGCAAATTTTAATATTGAAATATCGTTCATCCCTAATATAGACATTGAATACATGTGAATTTCTAATGAGAATCTTAATACTTGACTTTTTATTAAGTTTTTATGGTCGTATAGAAATTGCTTTATATGGTTTAAATTTAAAGGTTTTACTCCAGAGGTGTAATAATTGATCAGAAAGGGTGATTTAAATGAAATGTAAAATTTTGGACAATGCATTAAGTGAACCGATTACACAAACTTTTATTTTTGATTAATCAATTACAATCTTCATATTTGGTAAAAAAAGAAAGAATTTTTTATTTTGTTTATATTACAATTTTATTTTTAATGGAGCGTAATCCAAAAAGCCTAGAAAAATTTGAATCTTCATTTGTATATTCAGAGGACATAAGAAAAGCTTTATTGATTATGAGCAATGTAAACACATATTATAGTAGCGTCAAATAGCCCCGGTTAGTTTACACATCGGATGTATTGCCTTTGTTCCAAATTGTCAACAATTGTTGGCCAACAAGGCACATCGGATTACAATGAAATTTGAGTGGTATGTCAGATATTGACAGAATGTTCTAATGTTTCAGTTACATTTTAAAGTTTAACAAGTTTAGATATATGATGACTTGTAATTGAGTAAAGATACATTTTGTAATGGAATACTTAATTGGTCATGCAATTTTTTAAATGGATACTTTCTAATGGTAATAATAGTGACTTTTTGCCCAGCCATGTGAAGTTAGTAATTAAATTGTTTTAGAAGAGTAATTCTCTGTGGAAAATTTAAAGTGAAGGTAATTCAACTCGAGGTAACATTTAAATAAATTATTATTTTAAGTTTTGTAATATTAATATAGATATCATTGTGAGAAAAAGTTAGAAAAGGACTTTTAAAGTTTTAAGTGCTTTGGTAAGTAACAAAACATAGACAAAATTGATCAAACTGATAACTATGCGGTTTTTGTAAGTTTAAAAGGCATTTTGAATTATGCACTGCATTTTTTGCATACTTTTAGTAGCATTGTCAGTTTGTAAAAGAATTCGAAAATGTATCTGAAATTGAACTCTTTGTCAAGGAATGTTGCTAGTATTTAATTTTATGTTTATACATAAATAATCATATGGTTTTCTGAAGAAGAAAAAAATGGATACTGCTCTAACATAAAAGGGAATACATTGTTATTTTAAAGATAAATTTATGATGTCTTATAAAGAAGGAATTTATTTGATCTATTTCTTTTTTATGCAAATTATAGGTTTGTTACTGCATTATTCATATTTCTTACTATATCAAGTGTTTTAAACTTACTTTAATTGTATCAAAATGCAATATAAAAGTATTATTGTTAACTCGTGATCAATTTCTAGAATCTGAACATTTTGCTTGCGATGCACATTACTGAAAGAATTTCCTTGTCATCCAAACAAAAATCGCTTTTTGTTGAAAGAGAATACAAAATATTATAAACAGAATTTTAGACTTTTCCTGTTTGACATGAATTAATTGAGAAGATTGGTACATTTGCAAATTTGAAAACCCATTTGAAGAAGACTGTTCTAAGCATTATATATTTATAAGTTGTAACATAAACATTTTTTGGGGGTTCAGAGTCAAGTTTGCATTCTAACGTATGTTAACCAAACACACCTCCCTTTGCTCTTGCATTATAACCTGATTGTAAAGAATTGTTGCTAAACGGTACACAATCCTTTATGTTAAGAACAGTCCCCTAGGCCTTGCAAGTCTTTTAAAAAAAAGGCTGTCAGATGTCATAGAAGTTTCAGACTAAAAATTAGATTGATTCATATTAATTTTTTTACGTGTGAAGTAGTTTGAGATTGTAAGTAAACAGCAACTGCTTTTCTTCCCCCCCCCCCCTAAAAAAAACCCCAAAAAAATCTATTTGGATTAAGCCTGTGTTTTAGTATGTGAAGGAGGCTGTGGTCATATAAATTCAAGGAAGATAAAGCTTTGTCAAGATGTGAAAACACAACAAAAACTATGGCCTGATAGTTTAGTTTAGACCAAAAGCAACCAATTAAATTCAATATATTGATTGCTTTGTTCTGCTCTATTGAGAAAGTCTTAACAAGAATTTAACTGACTTTGATATGATGTTTGTACCTCAGATAACAGTTTTATTAATAAAAGTAATGTAATCCAAAAATGGACATTATACAAAACCTGTTTAAATGACTACTTGTACAATGTATATGTAGTAATGACTTCAATGAAATGTTAAAAGCCATGTGTTCAATGCTCTTAAATTTATACTTTATTTGGCCTTTTAACTTTTTGATTCGAGCATCACTGATGAGTCTTTTGTAGACAAGGCACAAGTCTGGGGTTCAAGATTTTAATCCAGATATCAATGAAGAATTTATTTAATACTGCATATACCTAATGGATATATCTTCTATACATACTAATGATCTGATTTTGTGAAAGTTAGACAATACCGGTAGTACAAAATGTTTATAGAATGGCACACCTTTTCATGAAAAAAATGTTTCTTTCCAGTTTTTGTCTTATCGTCATTGGGCCTTATCAAACAAAACTTGATAGGGCTTATAAGGTTTAAACTTTAAACTGTCTGCTACTAGTAGGGGGTCCAACATGGTCAACATTGACTTGCAACCTTGAGGAGTTTGGCGGACGACCTTGTGATCTGAAGTCTCATATAAAAGAACTTGTGACATGTGACCTTTAAAAGTGACCTAGTGACCTGAGTCTATTTTTAAAAGTGACCTTGCATTGTTTTACTATTGATTTTATCGACTTTTTCATAAGAAGTGTTTTATTTCTATTGTTCTCTGGTCATTGGTTTTCCTCCTATTAATTTGCAACGGCAGTGAGAATGGACTATATTAGTTTAAGAAGATGGAAGTTTTTTTTTTTTTGGAAAAAGAATATTTTTTAGAACAGCATTCACATAAGAAAAAGATATAAATAATCAGAACATGTCCATGCCTATCTATGAGATGACACTTTAAAGGGGCATAAGCTACGAGATATGAAAAAAAATCAAAATATTATGTTTTTTGTTCAATCATTAACGAAAGTGAAATAGTGGAATAATAATTCGCTTTAAGCAGCCAATTTGGTTCAGTTTTGTCAAAATAAGCTAAGAAACATCGCTGATGAATTATTCACTTGCAAGTGAATAATTCGACCTCATTGAATCCTTATTCATGTGACCTTCAATTTAACCCCTTATCTGGACATGGGTTACGCATGCTTTCAGCTAATGTCTACATTGAAAGTGAAACAAGAATGAACCATTTGGTTGACTGATTTGATCCACAAAAAATCATTCTTATATACAGATAACAACGATAATAAACATACTTTTTAACCTACAGTATGAAGTCAAACAGACTAAGAAAAATCCAATTGCATGTAGTCACTATCTGTTTAAATTTATATTTATGTTTATATCGGGTTATATGACCGTCGGCAGTCTTCGGAGGTCATCTCGATGGTTAATTAGATGCCGTCTAGACAAAAATACACATGAAATGTTGATACATATTATCAAGTCCATGCATTGTTAATTGTTTATTTTAGACTTTTTGTAATTTGGATATACGTTTTAGTATGTTATAAATCAAATATGAGAATTTGAGCCAAATCTGTGAACCTGAGTTTGACAGCTAATGCCCCTTTAATTATACATACAATTATATTATAATGCATTCTTTATAATAAAAATGATCTATTAGGAAAGAAGAGACTGTGATACTGAGATGTTAGCTGATACTTGTTCGTTCCCTTGGTTGATATTGAAATGATCTTGATAAATCTTGATGTTTTTTTACAGGGAAAAAAATTAAGATAAACAATTTTGGATTTTTTTCAGATGGAAGAGTTTCAAGCTGAAATCAAAAAGCTCAGAGATGAACTTCAACAAGAAAAAGATCTCAGGGAAAAGGAAAAATCAGACTCAGGTATAAACAATAAAATAAATAAAATCTTTTTGCCAAAAACACTTAAATGCTGTAACAAAGGTTGGAGTGAATCATTCTTGTACTTTTTTTCATTAAATAACAAGTGAAAATTCACTATCAAACAGAGGATTATTAGATACTCTGTGCAGAAGCAAATTTTGGTATAGGGAATATCAGGGTCACCATGTCTTCATATTTTGGCACCAAATTTGTAAACTATAAAAAAGGGGTTCATGGTTTTAGTTATTTAGAAAACTATAAACTCCATATTGTGATCTGCCTCTATTTTATCCATTGTCCTACACAGAACCTAAATTTCTCAGTGTAGAATTTATGCTCACCAAATCAGTAAATCTTAAGCCTGTTTTGTTATACATGTGTAGATAATGGCAAAAAGGGCCATTGTTTAATTTCTCTGAGAACTTAGTCACTATTCTGTCTGAAATATGTGAAGACACATTAAACTTGATAAAGTTTACAGGTGAAATCTTCTGAATCTGATTTCAAATAAGAAGCAAAGTCTTTCTAAATCTTTGTCTTTCATATGAATAAAATAAAGCAGTAAATTCCTAGCATGTCAAACACTCCAAGGATCTAAGGATTTGATTAAGTGGCATTGAGGTTTTGGTGATAATTTATCAACATAAGATATTGACAACGGACATTTGTGTACACAAAAAGATGAATTAGCTCTTGACAGTGAAATATTTTTAAATAAAATAAGGTTTAGTACTAATAAAGTATATAGACCACTGTTTCAACATTTAAAAAGTACCCAGTGTTACTAAGCATTATATAATAGGCAAAAAAGGTACTATAATAAAATAAGTAAATATTTGTAGACAGTGAATATTGTTTGTTTTAAATATTTTACCTGTGTTTTATGATGCAATTTATAGTTGGGAAACCCCATCATTTTCCCTAAAGCTGGGTAATATAAGTTCTAGCATAAGGGTGGTTATGCTCAAATGTTCTTAATGTTCATGTTAAGAAATATTTGAACCCTTGTGCACTTTAAACGGTTCAAATAATGATTACCCGATATGCTTGCATTATATGTCACTTCATATAAGTTATCAAGGCTGGAAACTCCTCTTAAAGTAATGTTGTATTTTTCAGTCAAAATTTAATGCATTGTGGGTAGATGAAAATGTGCAGGGAATTAATTTCTGGAACAACTCTATCTGCGAAAATGATAAGATAGACTGCAGTAATCTGAAGAGAGAAATGTTTACAATATATCTTTGTCCCTTATGTAAAGGCCAAAGTTTTGAAATAAATTAAAAAGTCGGCCTGCCTTATTTAAGATCGATTTACATAGATTAACTGAGTCAGCTTTGAAATAGCCAGTGGGAAATACAGTAGGACCATTATTAGACACATTACCATCAGACAGAAAAGTATAGAATTTTAGGATGAACAAATAGCAGAAAAAGTAAAAATTTTGATTCAGTTAGACAGAGTCTAAAGTATTGTGCCGTGACTGTTGAAACTTGAATTTCGATATATTGAATGATCGTATGGTTTAAACATAGGTATAAATGGTCAGATCATGTAGAAATTTTAATCCGGTCTTTATTGGATATGTCAGGTCTGTGTTTATCTAAGATATGGACATGTGTCAACAAATTTTCTGGATAATTTACTGTCCATCAATAAGGCAGGACCACTGTGACTACATACAAGTCATAATCTTTAAAAAGGTGGATAAACATCAGTCACTTAGAACTGATTAAAATAAGATTGATTGTATAATATATTCTTTACACAAAATATCATATGGTGTTGATTTAATGTATGGATAGTAGATTTAATGAGTGTATAAGAGTTACAGTTTTGACTGATACAAGACATATTGTAGCCCAATTAAACAAGATATTTAAGATTTAGCAACAATATTAGTAAAACACTAGTATGTAGTTTCGTTAAACTCGTGTTTTTTCAAAATGTTTTTGACTTTTAACCAGATTGACATGCTAGAAAAATTTAAATAAGTAGTGCAAGTCACTAGCATCCTTTAATGATAAGTAGCTAGGTTGACAGGATGAATGGTGGGAAATTTAGTTTGCAACTTGAAAGCGAGAGTATGTTGGATTGAGGCAGAAATTTTTGCCTTTCAAAAGGCCTCCTATGGACCGCTCCGAGAGTATGTTTGATCGAGGCTAAAATTTTGCCTTGCAACAGGCCACATACGAACTCCTCAAAGAGTTGTTTTTTAACCTGAAGGTAGCATGGCACTCTCCCTACAAGAAACATCATATTTAACGTTGCCATTCTAACGGGATACCCAATTTTAGAAAGGATTTTACGAACAGACCTGAAAAATCCAGGAAAGACCAATTTTCAATACCCCAGTCAACCCTTTGGATGTTATAATTTAACAGTCAGCAGTTGACAATATTGCAATCTTCACACATTATCTAGTTACGTTATCAGATTTGCTAAGTGACGACCAGTAGCAATATTAGTTGATTATTTGACCAAACAATTTAGAGCGATCGGCAAACATAAACTTTGTTAATTCTATAACAATGTATATTTTGTAAGGATGTACTAATAGCAGTTAGACGGGTCATTTGAACGATTTCTCCTGCTATGTAAACTGCCCCCAGCGGTGTGTAATTATAATGATTTTATAGGTAAAATTTGCAGGTAAACATCCCAGGTTATGATAAAAGAGGATTTATTGACAATTTGCTTTGTGTTATTGATGTTATAATGTTAGTTCAAACTAATTCTTACTATAAATAAAGGAAAAGCTAGTATAATATAAACCTAGGGGATTTGTAATTTCGATCAATTAAAGTTTAAATCTGATGTGATTCTTGGTAAAAGATTTAGATTTCACTTATTAAAAAGTCAATTCAAATCTAAGTATATTTTAACATTCGATTTTAAAATTATGTCATAAAGATAACAATTTACCAAAAATGGTATATAGTAGACTATCTTCATATTTCCGACTTTTGACTCCGGATTATATAATTTGTCAACTGGTTACCTTGGACATCATGGTACTCGGTCAAGTAAGAGCAACCAAAATCAGTAAAATCAAACATATAATCGGTATAATTTGAGGGGAAAGTTTACTGTTTTCTGATGATTTTGTAGTGAAAAAAAAATATTAACCAGATAATTTTCCCCCAAAATTGTACCGATTGAAAGCTTGGTTTTACTTCTTTAGCTTGCTCTTACCTGACTTGGTACCATGATGTCCAAGGTAACCAATCGACAAATTATATAATCCGGAGTCAAAAGTCGGTGATATGAAAATAGTCTGTTAGGAGTAACTTAAGGGTCCTCAGAGACTTTGGATATTGAAAATTTGTTATCAAAAAGATTGAAACGAAACAACTAGAACTACAAAGATCTACCTTTTCAGATAGATTCAACCAACTACCTCTTTGTTGAGACTTGCACCATCTACTACTATATTACAAAGATTGTAAAATACTTTTCAAAGTCCAGCCTTTACAGCCGATTTCATTGAGTGTGTTGGCAAAGGTAATTTCTTTGGATAGCTTGCTTGTTAGCTGAACCTTGAAGTCATTATTAGGTCAGGTATACTACCCTTCTTTCCAAGTAACCTAGTCCAACAGACAGATAGATTGGTTATCTGTCGGACTAGTCTACTCTCAACGGAGGGTAGTTTACCTAACCTAATAATGACTTCACGGTTCAGCTAGCAAGCAAGCTAACCAAAGATATTACCTTTGCCTACACACTCAATGAAATCGGCTGTAAATCATGCACCACATTAATCTCTACAGAAAAATTGAATGTCATGAAATTTGAACATATATAAAAAGCAGTGAAATATTATTTCCAACAATGAAAAACTACTAAATTTGCCAAATATTTGTTTTTCTCATATTCATGCAGTAAACAAAGCTGTTATTGTCTTTTTTTAAGACAGATAATTTTGAAGGTTGGCAAGGAACCTCTTCAAATGCAATTAGCAATCCTATACCCTATAAAATCAGTCTTGATATCAAAACAGCAAAAAATGGCCATGGATGCAGTGGATAAAATGGAATTCAAAGTTTCTAGTTTTGAAAAACTTAGATTTTACAGATGTTGGCTAACTACTGTTCTTATTTCAATTTCATATCTTTTTAACCTCTATATATACCATGTATATATTACTTTGCAGAAAATGTTTGTAAGTGTAGACATATTAATTTAAACAGAATGTATTAAATAAAATATATATTCATCATATTTCTAGTATATAGCATGCCTTGTCTTGAAGGGCTAATTTCTCAATCCTAATTTATGTCAAATATATTGTATAATCTACAAGCTGACTATTGTGTTTAATGTAGTAAGCACCATGGACATCTGAAATATTTCAAAGGCAAGATTAGCGTTGTAAACTTTAAAGAATAAAAAATTCTGTAATTGATAACGTTGTAACTGGATGTAAAAAGACAATTTAGGCCATGCTGTTTCAGTGAGGGTTTCAATTAAAGCGTCAACTATTTGTAACAGTTTGTGATAAGGTCAGTTTAAGGGGAACCACTAATGATAAGTCAATGGTATTTTGGATGCAGTTGTGACTGAGTGTGGAAATATGAAGAAAGTTGTTTGCCTTTTAAATTTTAACATTTGCATTTTACTATCAAAATTACATACAGGAAAGACATATCTCTGTATCAACAGTTTATTTAACATTAATGTCATTGAGGTGTTGGTTCTTGAATTGTCAATAGCATATGGTCCTTATTGAGATAAGTGCAGTTTATTACATTTTATGATATGTTGACAGTGCATGCAGATATTTATTGCGCAATATATACACTAACAAGTATTAAGTATACTCAAATTAAACTGGTGGGAAAAATATAATGAATTCCTGCACATACCAAGTGATGTATTGATTTTTGTGTTCTGACAAAAACTTTTGCATTTGTGATTTTAATTTTCTGATTTTTTTTTAAAGACAGTTTAAACTGTATTTTGTTAAGACCTTCAAATTTAATTTCTTCTACCTACTGTATTTATGAAAATTTGAGTCCCAATTAATAGCAATGTGTTGTATTATTCCTGAATATTATACATATGTGTGTGTTTGTAGAAGTTATGGAAATAAATATGTATGGCACATCAGGTGAGAGGGGTGTGACACCTTCCATATATAACAATTGTACAATATATACAATAACAAAGTTTCTTTTTGAATTTTATAGACTTTTTCGTAAATTGTGATGTATTGTGTGATTATGTGATTGTCCTGCAAATACCCATGTCGTTTGAATTGTATGGATATTTTTGTCAAAGATACATGTATAACCTTGTTTTCTCCTAGTGTATATTTTGTTGTCTTTTCTGACATGTACCTATATAGATTGCAGAGCTTGGTAATAAATGTTTGGTTCCATTCCCCTTTTTCACACATAACCTAAGTTTTACTTGCGTATAATTATTAAAGAACAGTATATAAGTGTACATTTTTGTAGAACAATTTTCAAAAACTTTTCAAAATAACGTGTTTATTTAGTCTGTGTTTCAATTGTTCCAATTTTTTATGAAGTAGACCTTCTATAAAATCACTTATTCTGATGTTATCTCTGTATATATATATGTAAGATATGCTGTTGTAAACTAGAATCAATGCAGAATGCAATATATTCTGTTTGTTTGGTTTTGATATACAACCAGAAAAACCAATACAAAACTTTGAAAATTTGTGTCATTTATATCAAACCCCCCCAAAAAAATAAAATAAATAAACAATAAATTACATTCTACCCAAAAATTTCAGCATCAAGAAATAACATTGCATTCTGTTTTCATTTTAGATTCTAGATCCTCTACTCCACGTTTTAGTGGTGGTCGACCGCCCAGTCCAGGACGAGGGTCAACTGATGTCGCTCTACGCAACATTATACAAGAGAAGACTAAAATAGAGGGAGAAATTCTACACCTGAAATCTGACTTTAGGAATTTGGAAAATGACAATTCTCTTCTTCAAGAAAAAGTATGAAAAATTTTGCAGCAAAGATAAGGCATTCTAAACCTTTCACATAATACTTTGTAAATTGTCATTTGTTATCGTATATTATGAACAGCTTCTTACAAAATTATAGTTAAATCCAAAAGTTCAGTTCATTTACAAAACACTAAAACTAATGTTACCTTATATATGAGCTGTGTCAGATTGAAATCGACCTTATGCAAGTGCACATATACATATACATGTATAAGACTTTTATTGATTTTGGTCTGTAGGGTTCTTATAACAACTCAATTTTCAAACAGTTCCAGACTTTCTGCAGAGATTTTTTCAACCCGAAATTGGTTAACAGATGTATTTTTATTCATTTGCATAAGGTCGATTTCTATCCAACCCAGCTCATATGTTGGTTAGATTTTACTTGCTGTTAATAGATTGATTTCGGCTCTTAAATAAATTTCAAATACAGTTGCAATAAAAATGCATTAGGTTGAAGTGTTTCTGCTATAACAAAAATGTCATTGAAACATGAAATAAGGAAATATGTTCATTATGTTTTAATGTTTGAGAATCAATCATAGAATTGATGGTTGCAAATTAGAATGTTCTTCACATATTAATACATTAACAACCATTAAACTATAGAAAAGTGATAGAATATATTAAAGTGCTGTAATATCCATTTCAATGTAGCTTTGAAAACGATGAATTAAATTTTTACAAAGCATTTTCATTACTGCCTAACAATATTTAATGTTCTGCCAGATGCAGTACCTGCATTTTCTATGAAAAAAGAACACACTATATATTATTTTAATAGAAAATGTTGTTATTCAGATATTAATTTTACTCCTAAACTTGATTTTTTTTTTTGAAAACTAGTTAATTTTAATGAATTTATTTCTAGATAAAGAAACTACAAGAAGAGTTGGAGGGAGTCCAATCCTCTCAGTCACAACTACAGATGAAAAATAAAAGTCTGAAATCAGAGATTGAGGAACTAGAACAACAACTCGAGGATACAGAGGTTTAACATTAATTTTGTTACTTTTTCTTCAATCCTTTTAGAACAAGTATACTCAGAAATATATACATTTTCAATATTATATAAATAGCTCAAATACATGCATCATGCTGAAATGTATTGCCACATGTTTTCTGTTTTGCATTTTCATATTTCTCAGTGTAAAAAGGAAATGGTCCCCCCCCCCCCCCCCCCATTATTTTTACCGGTACATTTGAAAAAAACTAATTTGTTAGGGAACATTTGTATCCTATATAACATGCAGAAACAACATAAAGCCTTTGGATTACACCCATATTTTAACCCTTCCATAGACAGTATCCTTAAAAGAAGTTACTTACTGTGATAATGCCTGCCTTCTCAGTCACTTACTTTACAACTAATAATATGTCATATTTATAAATATAACATATATGGAAAATGATAGGTTGCTCATTTTAATTTTTTTAATTATTTTGATCAAACTTACAAAATATTTCCATCTTGACTGAAATCTTTTTGTCTTATCCCTAATATGTTGAAAAAGATTTATGAGATGTATATTTGCTAACACTATTGTCTATACTTCTGTATTCAAAGGCCTTTTTAGATCTAATTTCATGTTTTGCTGGGTTCAGTCCTTGAAAATTTAGTAATAAAAAATAGTTCCCAAACTTCAATTCTCATAAAATCTACATTTTTCTTGCATTTTAAAATTTTTTATCTGGTTTTAAACATTTGACGTACCCTAATAATGATTTCATCTCAGTAAAAGGAAAAAAAAAGCAACTAGAAATAACCTCATCTTTGATTTGGAAGGATAAACCTATATCAGTACTGAAAAACCAGGATTCAACTTCAGCAGAGAGTAGAAGTAATCATGGTCTCCGTGACATAAAGGTTAATGATTTCTCATGAATGCCCAAATAATGATGGATTTATGAAGAGAGAATTCACCATACCTTTTTATACGACCGCAAAAATTAAAAATTTTTTGGTCGTATATTGGTATGACGTTGGCGTCGTCGTCGTCGTCGTCGTCGTCCGGCGTCGTCCGAAGACACATTGGTTTTCGCACTCTAACTTTAGTTTAAGTGAATGGATCTCTATAAAATTTTACCATAAGGTTCAATACCACAAAAGGAAGGTGGGGATTGATTTTGGGGGTTATGGTACCAACAGTTAAGGAATTAGGGGCTAAAAAGGGGCCAAAAATAAGCATTTTTGTAACTTCCAGACATAACTTGTGTGTTAGTGTATGGATCTCTCTGACATTGTACCACAAGGTTCCATATCACAAAGGGAATGCTGGGATTGATTTTGGGGGTAATTGCCTCAAGATTTTAGGAATTAGGGGCCAAAAAAGGGGCAAAAAACAAGCATTTTTCTAGTTTCATGATAATAACGTGTGTGTAAGTGTATGGATCTTTCTGAAATTGAACTACAATGTTCCATATCACAAAGGGAAAGCTGGAATTGAGTTTGGGGGTAATTGCCCAAAACGTTTAGGAATAAGGGGCCAAAAAGGGGCCAAAAATAGCATTTTTCTAGTTTCCAGACAATTATTTGTGTTCAAGTGTATGGATCTCTCTGAAATTGTACTGCAAGGTACCATACCACAAAGGGAAGGCTGGGATTGATTTTGGGGGTAATTGCCTCAAAATTTTAGGAATTAGGGGCCAAAAAGGGGAAAAAAACAAGCATTTTTCTAGTTTCAGGACAATAACTTGTGTTCAAGTGTATGGATCTCTCTGAAATTGTACTGCAAGGTACCATACCACAAAGGGAAGGCTGGGATTGAGTTTGGGGGTGATGAATCATAAGGGGTTTCAAAAAATTTGGGGGGGGGGGGGGGGGGTTTTCCTTTTTTTTCTTTTTTTCCTTTTTTTTTCTTTTAAAATTTCCATTTTAAGTTGGTTATTTCTGATTTATATTTAAAAGCAAATAATAATGATATTGTAGGAGATACACACCAAACAGGATGTGTAAATTATTATATAATAAGTATTGTGCAATAGCAAGAAATTTTCAATTGCACAGTATTGTGCAATAGCAAGAAATATCCAATTGCACAGTATTGTGCAATATCAAGAAATATCCAATAGCACAATATTGCGCAATAGCAAGAAATTGTCAATTGTACAGTATTGCGCAATAGCAAGAAATATTCAATTGCACAGTATTGTGCAAAAGAAGAAACTTCGTATAAATTGCTTATTTCTTGACCAATTTCAATAAGGTTTTATTCTTGAATTCTTGGGGTTCTTTAATATGCTGAATCTAACCGTGTATTAAGTTTTTGGATTTGGGGCCCCGTTTTTAAATTGGTCCACATTGAGGTCCAAAGGGTCCAAAATTAAACTTTGTTTGATTTCATCAAAAATTGAATTATTGGGGTTCTTTGATATGCCGAATCTAACCGTGTATTTCAATTCTTAATTTTTGGTTCCGTTTTCAAATTGGTCTACATTAAGGTCCAAAGGGTCCAAAATTAAACTTAGTTTGATTTTAACAAAAATTGAATTCTTAGGGTTCTTTGATATGCTGAATCTAAACATGTATTTAGTTTTTTGATTATGGGCCCAGTTTTCAAGTTGGTCCAAATCGGGGTCCAAAATTAAACTTTGTTTGATTTCAACAAAAATTGAATATATGGGGTTCTTTGATATGCTGAATCTAACCATGTATTTAGATTCTTAATTTTTGGTTCCGTTTTCAAATTGGTCTACATTAAGGTCCAAAGGGTCCAAAATTAAACTTAGTTTGATTTTAACAAAAATTGAATTCTTAGGGTTCTTTGATATGCTGAATCTAAACATGTATTTAGTTTTTTGATTATGGGCCCAGTTTTCAAGTTGGTCCAAATCGGGGTCCAAAATTAAACTTTGTTTGATTTCAACAAAAAATGAATATATGGGGTTCTTTGATATGCTGAATCTAACCATGTATTTAGATTCTTAATTTTTGGTTCCGTTTTCAAATTGGTCTACATTAAGGTCCAAAGGGTCCAAAATTAAACTTAGTTTGATTTTAACAAAAATTGAATTCTTAGGGTTCTTTGATATGCTGAATCTAAACATGTATTTAGATTTTTGATTATGGGCCCAGTTTTCAAGTTGGTCCAAATCGGGGTCCAAAATTAAACTTTGTTTGATTTCAACAAAAATTGAATATATGGGGTTCTTTGATATGCTGAATCTAACCATGTATTTAGATTTTTGATTTTTGGGCCCCGTTATCAACTTTGTCCACATTGAGGTCAAAAGGGTCCTAAATTAAACTTTGTTTGATTTCATAAAAAATTGAAATCTTGGGGTTCTTTGATATGCTGAATCTAACCATGTATTTAGATTTTGGATATTGGACCATAATAGGTGAATGTCTAATTTAAAATTTTTAAGTTCTTAGACCACATTCATTCTGTGTCAGTAACCTATGCTGTGTCAAATATTTAATCACAATCCAAATTCAGAGCTGTATCAAGCTTGAATGTTGTGTCCATACTTGCCCCAACTGTTCAGGGTTCGACCTCTGCGGTCGTATCAAGCTGCGCCCTGCGGAGCATTTTATTGAAATATAGTTCTATTTTTCTTTTGTATAAATATTTTAGAGTGTATATTTATTTCTTATGCATGTTAATCTGTAAATTTCTCAATTAGAAGTGATTTCTATTAGATTGTTTATTGCATGTTAAAAATAAAATGAATGTGTGTATCCATCCAAGCAATTGCTTATTCTGGTGGTATTTCCAATTTGCACTCTATCTAGTCTTAACCAGACAAACCATAGTTTGTGTACATTCACACACCTATTCTAGTGTTTTGAACTGCATATTGGAAAAGACCACCCACTGAGAAGTTGAATGAAGTTTTCTTATCTTAATTCTGATAAAATCAATTTAAAATTTTAGATTTAGCATTTTTAGTTTTTAATTTTTAATTTGAAAAAATTGAAAATTTCAATTTAAAATTATAAAATTCAAATTCAAAAAAAAAAAATCAAATTCAAGTGTATGGACTTGTACTATATATGGAAGTAACATAGCAGTCAAAATCTGCATTGAATATTTTGATTTGAACACAACATCATTCAACTGTTTCGGTCATAATTGGCAAGTAGCTCCGGTCAGATCATAAGAAGCTGTTAAATTTATAAATTTTGAAAATTAATAAAAAAAATGCTTTAGTGAACCGTTTTTTTAATTTAAAGATCGTTGAATTTGAAAATGTAAAATATTTAAAGTTACAGTTTTAAATTTGTTGTCTTTTTGATCTGACCTTCATATAACATGTAGTCACCCTAATAATATAATCTCTTCCCCCTCTCTAGAGCCAAGTTGATAAGATTGCAAAAGATAAAGACAAATTTAATCGTAGAGTCTTAGAATTGGAAGAAGAGCTGAAGCCACTCAGGGGCAATAGTCAGAAAATACAAAGTTTACAGGTAAAAATTGTCACTCTGTTATAATTAACTTAATCTTTATATCAGTTATAACCACTCAGGGTAGATAACCTGATCACATATGTGGGATTTGGTGGACATCCGCTGATCAAAATGGTTACAGGGTAAAATGAATAAGGAAATATTTGTAAAATGTTATGAAAGTAGAATTAGCTAAAAGAATTATTTTTATTAAAAAAAAGATATTTGGTTAAAAATACTGAAACAAGTGCGAGAGGTTGTGCATTCGATATCTTACCAAGTCAAACCAAAGAAAATTGGTAATTGTTGTTTTTACACTAAGCACACAGTAGGCCACAGACCACAATTAAATTCCCCTATTAGTTCTTTATAACGTTTTGTTTCATTAAAAAAATTGCACCATGCATTTTTGTCAAATCTTTTGTGTGTGTAATGTATAGTACTAGTCCAAAAATATATACAAAATTCAGAAAGATTGAACCAATGACTCTTACAAATTTAGCCAATACACATCCATACCCCTATGGACAAGTCAAGAGATGTTCCGAAAACTGTAAATATCACCTTTTTGCACCTGGCCTAATCACTCTTTCCATATCAAAATCAGTTAAAATACAACATCCAAAAGTTTATTTCACCTCTCTTCTTTTATTTCCACCCAAAAAAAACTAAGAAATGAGTGAGGAAAGGAAAGAAAAAAAATTAAGAAAAAATACACTCTAATTAAAAAGAACTATATTCGTGGACAACGAAAAGCGGGATCATTAATTGTGGTCTTGGGCCAGTAATTTGGAGAAGGGGAATGACGGGTTAGCTCAGTGTCTGAAAAATGTATCCCTTTAGAGTAACATGATTGCCTGCAGATTGTTACCTTGTAAACTAGCATGATACAAGACCTGCTCAGCATGTTGGTCCTGCAGATTGTTACCTTGTAAACTAGCATGATACAAGACCTGCTCAGCATGTTGGTCCTGCAGATTGTTACCTTGTAAACTAGCATGATACAAGACCTGCTCAGCATGTTGGTCCTGCAGATTGTTACCTTGTAAACTAGCATGATACAAGACCTGCTCAGCATGTTGGTCTAGAATAAAGCAGGGTTTATATTCTTATCACATTACAATGTATTCATCCTGTATACATGATATGCAATTCATTTGTCACTGAACATTAAAAAGCCATCCACCATCATCATCTTGAAAATTCAGCAACATCACTTAAGTGTTAATTTGGTTGGGAATTATACTTATTAATCAATTTATATTATAGGAAAAACAGGTAAACTCTACACATAGAACTATCACTAAAATTAGAATAGATCACTTCTTCTCTAAACAATATGATAAATAAAATCTCAGATGTATGCAGCAAATATTTGATTATTTTTTTTGTTTTTAAATATCATGAAATTAACGTATTCATTAATAAGTTAAAAAAAAACCAGTGAAACTTAATAAATCTTGCATGTGAAGAATGTCAATTAATTTCTAGGATCTGACAGAATTTATGTAGTTATTATATTTAATAATCCTAACAGATATCATTTTGCTGAATATTTTCTACAAGGGAGCACTTAACACTCCTATAAATTGGATTGCAGATTTAAAATATGATTACCAAAAAAATGTTGCAATGTAAAAACTGTTGGTTTCAAATCTGGATGCAGTCGTTGCTGTACAAATGGTTATTTTACTTTTATGCTTGACAAAAAAAATGATATTGCATACTTCAGTTTTAGTATTTTTAAGTTCATGATTATTGAAATTATTTATAACGATGTAATGCCAGTGTGAAGTATTTTTTTAACTAAACTTTTATGTGCAAAGAATTGCCCTTATCATTTTAAGGAAAAACAAATGGTCTAGAAATAAACGGTACTTTTTCTCAAACAGTCTTTTTGTTTTGTTTTGTTTTTATGATTATTATTTCTATCATGACACTAAATTCTATGTAAAAACACCTATAGGTTTTCTCTTTCAGAACACATCCATTTTCTGTCTTTACCTTCAGAATGTGGTGGAGCAAATATGTTAATGTCTTATATTCTCTTAAAATCTCTACAAAAAAACTAAGAAACAACTATTTTCAGATTTAATATTATGTTAACTGTGGAAAAGATTCAACCATAAACATATTTTCTTGCAACTGGTCAAAAAAATTTTTAATTCAATAAAAGGTATTCAAAACATTGATAAATGCACGGAAATTGTATTTCTGGAGGAAGTCTTTCCTTTTAAATTGTTGTTGAAATCTTAATTAATATTTGTTGGAGTTTGTATATGAACTGCAAATGACATGTTGAAAAAATATTATAAAAAGTCATTGTAATAATTATGTTTGTAAATAACTCATCCTTGTAAAATAATTTGTATTATTTTATCAAGAATCAGAAAATAGTTTTGATAATGCATTGTCAGATGATTTCCTATTTTCTCAAATTTGTAAAATATTTTATTTACACATATTTAAGTCAACAGGACTAATCAAGATATTAATGATATTGAAGGTACCAACAAATAAAATATCTGGGAAACCAATACTCATATGACATCAATTTCATTTTGTAGGATATCATTGAAGTTCTTAACAAAGAAAAGAAAAGTTTGACGGATGAACTTGAACAAGTGAAACAAGACTATTACGAACTAAGTTCTGAAAAAGATGATTTATCCAATAAAACTTTGACTTTAACGAAAAGTGAATTAGAATTGTCGTCTGAACTAGATACTTTAAAAAGGGAAGTTGAAAAATCTAAATCAAAAGAGGTGAAATACATCGAGCAACAAGATGAACTGTCAATGACCTTGAAACTATTAGATTCTGCAACCTTAGAGTTGGAGGAATTGCAAAACAAGAAAGAAGAATTAGATGGAAGTACAGAAAAGTTATCAAAGGAAAATAAAGATTTGTTAAATAAAATGGAAGTAATGAACCATGAACTTGATCGAGTGAAAAACGAAGGTCAAGAACAAGCTAAACAAGAAGTAAGATATTTGTTTAAATTGTAGTTCAAAGATTTAACAGAGACCGGTCTCAGTGGCCAAGTGGTCTAAGTAGTTCATCTACAGCAATCACTAGCATGTCAACACTTAGGTTGTGAGTTGGAACCCTGGACATGCCGGTTGTGTTCGACTACTATCTTAATTGTTTAGGATGACCAGTTTTCCTGCTGAAGGTCAGTGGTTCTCCCCTGGCAAAATGGCTTCCACTGCCGATAAAAACTGGCCGCCACAATGTAGCCAATAGTGCTGAAAGAAGGGTTAAAATGGTACACCAACAATCAATCAATCAATCATTCAACATAAACCGAAAAACATTGATGAAAAAAGAATAATTTGTCTGTTGACACATCTTTGATAATAATTAATAAAGATGCTGGCAAAAGTGCACCATTTCATATGCAAATCTTTTAGAAATTTGTGTCATCCCTTTTCTTTTCTTTTTTTTTCAGATAATTACAGGTCATTTAAAAGACCAGATTCAGAAACTACAGAAAGAAGTTGCATCACTTAAAGAAGAGATTCAAACAAAAACAGAACAGGAAAAAGAATTACAAGATAAAATTGTATGTTTGATATTTAGATCTTTTATGGATGTGATCACATGTAGAGCTTTTTAAGATATAAACATCATGGGTATGGTCGAGATCAGAAAGGAACTTTTTATTGCACCCCACATCTCCTTTTATATTCTCATCAAAAGCTTGAAAGTATTTAGTTCATTCAAAATTAAGATTAACTTCACACCTTTATTAAAAAAATAAGGAGATGTTGTATGATTGTTTATGAGACAACTATCCACCAAAGTACAAGTGATGAAAATATAAGCAGTTGTAGGTTACTGTTTGGCCTTCACCATGAGAAAAACCCATACCGTATAGTCAGCTATAAGAGGTACTGTCATGAAAGATGTGAAACAATTCAAACGAGAAAATAAACAGCCTTATTTATAACAATAGAATTTACAAAAAACAAATTTGACAAACATGAACCAACAACAACCATTGAATTACAGTCTCCTGGCTTTGAGCAAGCACATAAAGAATGTGGCGGGGTCAAACATGTTTGTGAGCACTCAATCCTGCCTTTAACCTGGGACAACAGTGTAACAGTACAACATAAAAACAATCTGTGAAAATTATTTACAAATGACCTCGCTGAATAGATCGCTTGTTATCTCATTGATGTTTGTCTCCTATCATTCATATCTATTTTAAATGATAGATTTTTGTCCATTAAAACAATGAAAAGAAAAATATATGACTGTTACTGGACTGTGAGAAAAGTTTACTAAGTATTTTTTTTAATTTTTAGGAGGAATTGGAAAGGAATAATGTAGAATTAAAGCATAAGTAAGTTTTAGTAAACATTACTTTAATAGTCTGAACAATAAAAGTTTATCACTACTGATAATATACTTCTGATAGTATGATGTCCTGAACATGCATGACATATTTGCCACTGGACATTAAGCAACCAATAATCAATCAATCAATCTGATAGTATGTACAAGATAACAGGAATATTCAAACTCATAAGTCCAAGATTGATTTTTGATTTTTGGTGTTTTAACGCCACTTTTAAGCACCGCTTTTGGGCTATTTCGTGGCGGCCAGTTTTTATTGGTGGAGGAAGCCGGAGTGCCCGGAGAAAACCACTGACCTTCAATAGGAAAACTGAAAATCCTAGTCAATTAAGATTGGAGTCGAGTGCACCCGCACAAGCGGGGTTCGAACTCACAACCTCAGTGTTGACTGGCTAGTGATTACAGTAGTAACTACTTAGACCACTGGGCCACCGAGGCCCCTATAATTCCAAGACAAACTGACAATGCCATGGCAAAATTTTTTTAAAAATCACAAAAAGACAGTCTACAAAACACAGCATAAAAAACTAAAGACTGAGCAACATGAATTCCATAAAAAAAGAGGGTGATTCCAGGTGCTCCAGAAGGGTAAGCAGATCCTGCTCTACATGTGACACCCATCGTAATGTCATGTAAGTACAAATTTAGTGATAAGTCTAATTTTTTTATGTCAAATTTGATAAACAGAGGAATGGATTGTGGTTACGACAATTGGAACTCAGCCATCAACATCTGTATATAATCTAAAAAAAGATCTTTAATTTGTTTAAGTACAGAAACAATTGTATCTCCCAGGATAGCTCTGTACAAAAAAAAAAAACAGGAAAAGGAGTCATTATTGAAATCATTAGATATGTCATAAGTCCTTGGGATCTGTAGTTAAAAGAATTATTGATTACAAAAATAAGAGGATGTGGTATGATTGCCAATGAGACAACTCTCCACCACAGACAAAACGACGTAGAATTAACCAGTATAGGTAACCGTAAAGCCTACAACAATGAGCAAAACCCATACCATATGATTATTAGTTTATTTTTAATATCATTTCAATAATATATGTACATTTGAAATAATATATCAAATTTATGTGTTTTCAGACAAGAAAAAGACACTCAGGACTTAATGGCCAAATTACAACTTTCATTGACTGAATTACATAAATCTAAATCTGCTCATGAACAGGAAGTTAAAAAGTGTTCAGAACTTCAAAATAAAGTTCAAAGTTTACAAAAACAGCTAGAGGAAACCTCACAAAGCAGTAGTGTTTTTGAAACGAAAGCTTTGGAATTAAAACGTTTAGAAGTGTGTGTCAAAGATTTAGAACATCAATTAACAATGAAAGGAAGTGTTGATAGGAAATTATCAGATCGTGAAAGACAGATTGAGGACTTAGAGAGAGAATTAGATGATTTAGAAGCTGTTCGGACAGAGTTAGAAGATACACGATTTCAGTTAGAAAGTGAACAAAAAGGAAAATCAAAATTAGAGAAAACAATTCAGGAATTGGATGAAATTTATGAAAATCAGAGAATTGAACATGAAAATACACAGCAACAGTTGCTAAATAAGGTATTCTTTGTTATCTAATATCAATATCATTATTGTGACTTAATCTGTCAGTTATGTTTTTTAATGATATCAGATAAAACTTGTTTTCTTGCCAAAGGCTGATGGTTCTCCACATACTCTGGCTTCATCCACCAAATTGTCGTAATATAGCCTTTTTGTGCTGATGCGGCGTAAAGCAATCACCAATCAATCAATCAGTCATGCACCTTAAAACCACTGACCGCGATGATACAGCCAAAGTAGTGCTGAAAGTGGCATTAAACACCAACAATCAAATGAAATCACATGAAGTGGGGTTTTTTTAGTTCCCTACCGACGAAGTCGAAGGGGACTGTAGGTTTGCACTCTGTCCGTCTGTCTGTCCATCCGTCAGTCTGTCCATCCGTCAGTCCGGCAAATCAGTTTTCCAGACTTTTTTTCTTCATGCTTAAGATATTGATTTGATATTTGGTGTATTGCTTTATCATGACAAGTTACAGGTCAAGTTCGATTTTCATGATTTTAGCTTTTCTCCTTGTTCAGTTAAAGCCCTTTCCCTAGAATTAAACTTTTGATGAAATACTTATTAATTACTAGATTTCTGTTCAAAGGGAAATAACTCATTTTTTTAAAAAAAGATTTGTAAAAGACATTGTATTAAGATAAATGACAAGTTGGATTTTTTTCCTTTTCTTTAATAAATTGTTTGAAGAATTTAGTGGTAGTTTGCTCCATTACAATGAATTTTTAACCGTTAGGGGACTATGTATTGCCATGCAATACTCACAGAATGCTTGTTATTATTATAAAGTCATTATTTTTCATTTGTTAAAAAGGATACTTAACAGAAAGCATTTTTGCAGTTTGGTCATACTTCTATTTGTAACATCATCTTCAGCAATTACACTCAAGTACTTGAAAATTGATGGAAAACAGTCTGAAAAATAATTAGCAAAAAATTATTTCAGAAGTAATCATGTGATTTTGTTTCAGATGTCACAAAGAATTTCATTTCAAATTTCATTCTTTATAATATTCTTTCAGATTAATTCTTTAGAGAGTCGTGTAAAGGAACTTCAGGATGATTTGTTTCAAGCTCAGGATGAGTTACAGGCCATTCAGGAAGAGAATGACGCTGAAGTACAGGCATTGCAAGAAAAACATGAGTCAGAATTCAAATCTGTTCAACAAAAATACGAACAAGAATTGAAATCTGTCAAAGAAGACTTTCAGAAGGTAGCTATTACAATACAGTACTTGTTTGATGATTTATAAATTGACTTTTGGTTGACATGCATCCTTAATTATACCCCTGCTTTAAAAAAGTGGGGGTATACTGTTTTACCTCTGTCCGTCCGTCCTTCCATCCCATGAATATTTTTCGTCACATCTTTCTCAGGAACTACATCATAAGGATTTCTGAAATTTGGTTTCAGGGTTTATATAAGTCAGCTATACCGTGTGATACGTTTTCAGATTCATCACTCAACAACAAATGCATATTTGGGCTGGGGGTATCATCAGTGAGCAGTAGCTCGCAGTTTCACTTGTTTGATATGAATATGTTATTTTGCTAGTTACTGTATATTAACTTTTTTCCTGTGTACTTATTTTCCCAGGGATTGCTGAAGAATTTGTGGTTTTTATATGCAATTTTCCTTTTATATTCGTATGTATTTTTTTCCCCAAAAGTTAACTAGTTCAATATTCATGACAATAGATACACTACGAAAAAGTAAATTTACAGGGTATTAAAAATCTAGCTCTCTTTCCACAGGGGGTGTTTGATTACTCAAAATTTTGAAGTAAAGCTCCAATTTCAATTTTGATGAGCGTAAGAACTGGTTTCTTCCATTTAATAGCATTATTTGTTATATACCTATTAGTAAATACAAGTAAATTGTATGTGTAATGCAATCAATGGCAATAATGTTGCATCAGCTATCAGTGATAATAACTCTATCAGTCACCATTGCAAAGGCTTTATTAAACCTCCAATCTGTATGACGTCATGTAATCGATATCAGTCACGGTTGCAAGGCTTTATCAAACCTCTTATCTGTATTACGTCATGTCACATGAAAAACATCTACTCAAGGTTTATAATAAAGTGTATTTTTCAATAGCACACACCATATCAACCCTCAATATAAACTCAAAGAGCTCTGCTCGAGGAATTAAATTGGTGCCTTGGGTTGATATGTGTGTGCTATTGAAAAAGCCATATGAAATTCTCTATTTACAATACCAACCACCTGAAATTGCATGAAGACAAAACAAATATTTTATTAAACACAGCAATAATGAGTGAGTCATAAGAGATAACACAAATAGTATTCAGTAACCTAATGAAAGAAGCAATAGGGTTTTAGTATCTAATGTATAATATTAGCTAAAATAACCAGTTTGGATCAAGCTGAAATAACCAGTTTGGATTGTATTTGAATCAAAATTAATATATGGAAAAAGGATTTCATAATTTCAAGTAAATAATGAATTTTGTTTTTTAGGAAATACAAGAAACCAAGGCAGCTAAAGTCCAACTGGAAGAGCATTTATCAGCTGAAAAACACCAAAGTGTTCATATGCAGCCTCAGGCAGAAATGTCTGCAGCTACCCATAGAATAGAAACTCAAAAAGTTGACGTAAGTTTCATAAGTGGATTATTACTTTATTTTAAAGTGAATTACCATGAATAGGGTTGGTGACTTATTTTAGTATAAATTTACAAGTATTTTAAAACTGCTAAATACAGTATGTGTTGATAATGATGAAAATTAACACGACAAGACTCCAAGACATGCTTCACCATTCTTTACAAGTTGAAGTACAATATGTTAAATTATTGATATTCCATTTTTGTTGAAAGGGGTAATTTTAAAGTATGTATACATACATGCATTTATTTATTCAGGTAGGTGTTTTATTTCACAGTATTGGCTACTCATGAGCTTTTTGGGGCCTTATAAAATGACTTTAAACAGTGTACTGTAAATTCAGAAATTATTGCGTGCATTTATTATTGCGATTTTTGAAGAATGGAAATAAATGCGAGATTAATTATTGCGATTTCAGGATAAGCTGCATACAGATATATGCATCAGATATCAGAATGCGAGTTCTTATTATTGCGATACTCACACAGTCGCATTATTCGCATTAATAAAAACCTCGCAATGATTTCTGAATTTACAGTATTCAAACACTTTAAATATGTCAAATTAAAAAAAATATAAATACTGTAAACTGGGAAATTTTCACCATAGGTTATTTCACTTATTAGGTTATCATGTATATTGTGCAAAAAGATCCCATAAACAAATGGTTTGTAGAAAGTTGATTCATTGAGGTGAAAAGGAAACTTATAGTTAATGCAGGAATTGAACCCTCTATGAAAAGTTTGAAATTGAAATTGCGAAAATAACAAAACATGACATATTTATGTTTACAATAATAGGAGGTGTAAGTAATATGTCAATAAGACAGCAACCATACATAAGATAAACAGAAAGACATCCAAAGACTGTTTTTGGTACTTGTAAACTTTTCAGTTAAATATAAAATAAGATGTGGTACGATTTCCAATGAGACAATATCCAACTTAAACAGTCACAGAATATCCTTCAAAAAAGAAGCAAAACCCATAATGTATAGTCAGCTATAAGAGGCTGAGTTTACATATCAGACTCAATGTTAAGTTAGTGAATGGGTTGCCAGATTTAGACATCAATTAACTCTTTCAACAACCTTTATTACTATAACAAATCTATAGGCATAATGAATCTACATCAATAACTTTTATGCTCAAGATTTACAATGGCTCACTTTATTTTCAGAATCTTGAGAAACAGATTGAATCAATGAAGACAAGGCTAACTGAAGCAAACACTAAATTAGATCAAACATCGAAAGAAAAATTAATGTTAGATCGTGAAAACCGATCTCTAAAAGAAACACTTCATACAAATGAAAAAACATTAAGTGAACTAGAATCAGTCAGGCGTGAACTTTCTTCTGCACTGAGAGAATTAGAACATTTGAGAATTTCGGCAAAGTACAGTGGGGAAGAAAGACAGCGACATATGGATAGAATTCACTCTATAGAGGAATTAACCAAACAGTTGGAGATTGACAACAGAGAGCTAGCTGCTAAGGTAGGTATTGTATGATTGAGTGAAGGGGGACAATTACTACTTGGAGAAACTCATATGAAATACTGAATTATCTGACTTGTTATACTTTTGTGAACCCTATAGTTTAGTTTAAGGTTTGGGCAAGTTTACAAATACAGCTAGGTTTAAAATTAAAATAAAATGATACATAGGGTAATTATTTAAATAAGGTCATTTGGAATGATTGCCAATGAGCAAATATTCACCAGAGTCTGCCAATGAGCAAATATTCACCAGAGTCTGCCAATGAGCAAATATTCACCCGAGTCTGCCAATGAGCAAATATTCACCCGAGTCTGCCAATGAGCAAATATTCAACCGAGTCTGCCAATGAGCAAATATCCACCAGAGTCTGCCAATGAGCAAATATTCACCAGAGTCTGCCAATGAGCAAATATTCACCAGAGTCTGCCAATGAGCAAATATTCACCAGAGTCTGCCAATGAGCAAATATTCACCCGAGTCTGCCAATGAGCAAATATTCACCAGAGTCTGCCAATGAGCAAATATTCAACCGAGTCTGCCAATGAGCAAATATCCACCAGAGTCTGCCAATGAGCAAATATTCACCAGAGTCTGCCAATGAGCAAATATTCACCAGAGTCTGCCAATGAGCAAAAATGACATGCATGTAAGCAACTATAGCTCACTGTCAAGCCTGTAAGAGTATACATAAAACCTTGCTGACAGGTTTGAGCCTAGAAATTGTAAAATTTAAGCTCTAAGAAACATTGCATAGTATCTTTATTTTAGGTTCAAACATGTACTACATCTCTTTATATTATGAACATTTTAATGTCTAATCTTTTGAATGTAAAAAAAACGAAATTGAGATGATTATAATAAGTTAAAAATTTATATGAATTCTTAGCTTTCAGACACATTAAATCAAGTGAAACATTTAGAAAATTGTAATAGTTTAATCTGTATGTATTTTTTTTTTTAGCTTTCAGACACATTAAATCAATTGAAACATTTAGAAAATTGCAATACTGTAAATTCAGAAATTATTGCGCGCATTTATTATTGCGATTTTTGAAGAATGGACAAAAATGCGAGATTAATTATTGCAATTGCAGGAAAATCTGTATACAGATACATGAATCAGATATCAGAATGCGAGTTCTTATTATTGCGATATTCACCCAGTCGCATTATTCGCATTAATAAAAACCTCGCAATAATTTCTGAATTTACAGTAATTTAATATGTATGTATTTTAATTTTTAGCTTTCAGACACATTAAATCAAGTGAAGCATTCAGAAGATCAATATAAAAGAGAAAGACAAAGAAGTACAGGTACTATTGTGTTTTTTGGATAGTCCTATAGGCAAACTTCATAGAAGAGAAATAATCAGTAATGCTTGAAAGTATATAAAATGGCAAAAAGTGACCAGACATCAAAAAGTATATTCATCAAATCATTTTCATTATTCATACCTCTGAAGAAGGTCAGTAAAGGACAGAAACCAGTCAGGCAGCATCATTTTCATCAGGCGCTGTTAATATTGTACAAGGGCATTACCTTTCCTATATATAAAGCAAATTGTATCTTCATCAAATCATTTACATTATTCATGTAGTGCATGAAGATCATATACACACAAACATCAAGAAAGCTACAAGTAGAAACATGGTATAACTCTGTACAATAATATATGATTGGGATAATTTTATTCGATCTCAGTTAAATGTTGCAATTATCTGCCGACAATACATATTACGATGAAAGGATTACAGAAAATCAGTTTGTCAAAGAACTAAATATTTATGAAAATTTTTCAGGAACTAAAATTGTTTGAAAGATTAACAATAAATATAGGAATTAAGTTGTAATAGAAAAAAATTATATAATGGATTTCTTTTTGTAGACAAAAACTACCAAAATCATCGTCATTTGAATCAGATGGAAAAAGATTTAGAAGAGGCCACTCATCAGGTTAGACAACTTCGGGATGACCTTCAGAAGAAACAGACATACACCATGAAGTTAGAAGCTGATGCAATAGGAAATGCTGTAAGGAAATCTTTTTATCTTTACTATTACACATAACGTTTCAGTTAAAGAATTTGAAACTTTCTGAATTTTTTGTTCCAAGATGTGTATGAAAATATTTGGAGAAAGTCATTACAAAACAGCACCTACATGTTTTGGTGTTAAATCTTCAAAGGAATAAGTCTGAAATAGTTTGCTTTACATTCATTATACTGTCCATTAACTTGGTAATATGATATTAATTTCTTCGTTCAAAAGGGAATTGAACTTTAATCACTGCTGATGTATTTTCTGTTATGGTTTTCCTTAAGAGGACAAAAGAACTAAAATTTGCATCAACACATATACTAATTTTTCATTTTTTTTTTACCTTTTTAAAGGCTAGTACCGTTTATATGTGGTGACTGCTTGTCAGATGTCTTGTAAACTTTTGACTTTTCCATCTTCCACTTAAAACTACCATACATGACAGAAAAGCTTCTTGGAAGATGTTAATTGAGTGCTGGCAAGTTCAACTGAAGACTTATCTTTACATTAGAGCTAATGTAACATATTCAGAAAGCCTTGTTTTGGGAACTTCAGTATTGCCTTTAAAGGGTTTTTTTTGGGAGAATACCTGTTTTTAAGTGTACAGGTTCCCTATTAGATACGACATAGCTGATAAATGATTGTTGTAAAAGCCAGATTAGCGTCTGTTTGTGACAATAAAAGAAACAACCACCACAGAAAAAGTATTTTATCTCAGATATATAAGTTCTTTTAGATGAATTTTCGAAACTGGATAGGCATGACTGCAGTTACAAATTTTTGTTTTAGGCAAAATATGAAAGTACTATTGCCAGATTGGAGACTGAGCTGGCGGAAGTAAAAAATTACCACAAAAAGGAGATAGATAATTTCCAGGAAAGGGTAGATCTGGCTAACAAAGAGAACAAAGATCTTAGAAATCAACTCAGGGATAAAAGTAACGTAAGTTGGTAAACTATTACAGAAATATATAAGAGGAGTTGTGGTGAATACATCAGTGAGGCAACAACCCAAATGAAACAAAAAACCAAAAGACATCTAAAGGTCGACATACAGTCTTCAAAAATATAAAAGGTGTCTAAGCAATATGTAAAACTCTAATTCAGGGCTATTCCATTAAAATTTATGTGGGAGGGTAGGAAGGGAAGTTTAATTATTGAATGTGGGTCATGGGTCTTTTTTCAGTATGCGTCTATTACCATTATGCAAAATTATCTAAAAAATGGTTCTTGGTTGTAAGGATATTTTGAAAGTCCCTTCCTACCAAGGCCATATTCTTGCCGGCGAAATGACGATTTAAGTCGCCAAAGAATTTAGAAAATCGCTAAATCTCGCCGGACGACTGACTTCATAGCGAAGTCAAATCGCTATCAAAATAGGTAAAAGGGAGACAACTTGTGATTGACAAACCTCACAGGTAAAAAAATGGCGGCTGACAAGGAAAAATCGAGATTTTCGAAACGACCCAGGACTAATACTGTCAACGATCAAATTGAATAAATACAACGGCGACTTTGAACATCCTCGGATATAACATTCAAAACTGTTCAAACGGAAAACTGACCGTCTGGTTATGTTTTCATTTTACGATAATTTTCATCTGAGGATGTTGCGTAATCACTCAGCTGATTTGTTTTATTTTTATTACTTACACGAGTCGATCAGTTTTACTATTCGGTAGGTAAAGGGTGGGAATTCACGGTAGATTTATTATATTGATTGAATAAAAATTGAAATATAAAAGGTAGAAAGACAGCTGATGGATAATGTGATTGCAAACGTACGACACTCGTCCAGATAATTTGTGATCAGCAGTGGATTTTTTCTCACGACCATTTCGTTGATATGGATGATATTTTTAAAAAATGATAGAAATTAACTCTTTATCGAATAATTAATATGCGATTGAAAGATTTTTTCATTTATAGACTTACAATTTTTAACGATAATCTCAATTTACAACTAACATAATGTCCTGGACATTCAATAATGTTTTACAAAATAATCACAAGTGGTGATATAAATTAAATTCCCAGTCATGTGAAATTCATCAGGTAAACTGGGAGTCATATTTTTTCTGTACTTTTAAAAATAAATTGAGGCAGATGCACATGAATTTAATGCATCATAATCTTGATAATATTACTAGGCTACTCCCTTATGTCCCAATCAACAAATTTTATTTAGTCTAAGAACACAATGGTATCAATAAATAAATAACAACTATATATTGTCTAAAACCTTTTTATTAAGAACTTTCTATATATACATTGTGTACAATAACATGAAAAAACTGCAAGTATCTTTTATTAAATATAAAACAATTTCCTTAGTGATAAGCATGAAAACACGATGCAACCGAAACGGTAATGGAATCTCACTTCTCCAAGAAATTGACCACTTCTCCCTTCTCTCTCATAGAAGGAGAAGTCACTTCTCCCTCTTCAAAATCCTAGATTAGGCCCTGTTCCTACCCTCCCACATACATTTTAATGGAATAGCACTCAGCTGGAGTCTAGAAATGTTGCACAAAAAAAGTATTAACAAAAATACCGAACTCCAAGGTAAATTAAAAAAAGTGGAGGTCCTTGAAACCTGACAAAACCAAAAGCTCAACTATATCAACCAACGGAATGATTGAGAAATTATTCAAATGATTCTGTAATTAAAAATGCAGAAAATTTATAATCAATTTTAGGTTTTGTTGTGTTGACAGTGAAATTAAAGAAAAATAAAGGAACAATATTTATAGATTATCGTTGATCATCTCAACGAGATTGATTTTCTCGCTTGAGCCGGTACGGCGAAAGCAAGAAAAGCAATCCAGTTGAGATGACCAATGATAATCTGTTGATCGCTATTTTACCTATGACGACGTTGTCAATTTCATGTCAATTTCATTAGCAACGGCACGTGCCCCCTTAGTTTCTAGCGATAATTTTCATATCACTCGACTCCGCAGAGAAAGGAAATTATCAGTCAGTAAGATCAAAGGAAATTTTTGTAAAATAGCGATAATGAGAAATATCACAATAACGAATCTTAAGTGCATTTGAATATACAATTATAAAAGTTCAAACTTTTAATTGTTACAGAAGTACATTTCTTAATAAAGTACCGTAAAAGAGAGGTCACTTGTCTTATGTGTAGGATTGAAAAAAGGAGATGGGTTAATGTCAGCGATACATCTAAAGATAAACACAAGTTCACAAAAAAACATTTTTCTAGAGGTCACCATATGGTCTTATACAAAATAGTTGATGGGAGACCAGGTACATTAAATATGATGGCAGTAAATTTTGCATAATTTTACTCTCCACCAGAATTGACTCCTTTTATAATGTTATATTCCCTCAGCTAACAACCTTTTTAGAGAAAAGCGACTGTATAAAAATCAACAGAATTAAAAGGATAGTTGATAATGATTATACACACACAAAATATATGACAAGGAAATCAAGCAATCAATGTAAAATCTGCACTTGAAGCACATTTCTACAAAGACCTTATTCAAGAATTTCTTTGTTGTGGAAAAAATGAAAGTGAAAAAAGAATATGAACAATTATAAAATGACATTATTTATAGGAGTTATCTAGTAGAGAACAAGAGACAAACAGATCAAAGACGTCTAGTGAAAGACTTGAATCTCAGTTACAGACAGAAACAAAGATACGTACAGACTTAGAAAACAGGAATACAGCTCTGGATCAGGAAATTACCAAGGTAGGCAGGATCTGGGTTCTAAATCAATGTGTCTAAGTATTTTATGTTCTATTCATCTTTATCTTACTAGTATGAAGATCAGGATTATGTTCTATTCATCGTTATCTTACTTGTATGAAGATCAGGATTATGTTCTATTCATTTTTATCTTATTTGTGTGAAGATCAGGATTCTACCTGTCCAAATTTTGTACTGTAAGAGTTAAGGATGGTTATTAGAGGGTTGTAAGAATCTTTCCCATTAGGTCTATAGAAAAGGTAGATTTTGTCAGAGACAGTGGTCTGCTTAGGTATTTTTATTGGCATTTTGAAATAGAGGACATTTGCAAATGAGATCTTGTTACTGAATTTTTTAGCATCAGGGTAAACTCGAGTTTATTGTAAAACCATAACAGAAATTCATTTTGAATAGAATCATGGTTATTAATATGGCATTTGGTATAGGGCACACTGATTTCAAGTGATACTTATTTATATATGGTTATCACCAGGATACATTTAATTAACTTTTAATTAACAATAAATAGAAGTTGCATAATCTATTGTAATGAAATTAGAAAAAAAAACAATTAAATAAATACTACAGAACAAATTTATTTGCATTAATATTTTGTCACAACAGGGATAATGCAAATGCTCAATATATAGCTAGTAAACTTATGATGTTAGAAGGACTTTAAGATAATAAATTAAACCAGATGTGGGGTATTTGTCTTTGAGACAGTAACATATCCTCACAAAGAACTGAAAGGCAACCTAAAATAATGCTGTCCGATGTATTCTATGTAATGAAATTTGTTGAAAATTAATTATTATGTCCACAATTTTTTTGGAAGCAATTATCCTTCTGTGGTTCATTAAAACTCTGCTCTTGGTAATAGAATTGGATTCTTTACTTGCTCTTGAAGGTTGCATATTGGAAATATAAAATTGAACTTTCTCCATTAGATAGTAATGGAAAACGTCTTCATTGCATCCACTTGCAACAAAATGATATGAATGTGATTTCCCCTCATTGGTTATTAAAAGGTATTATTTCAGTCATCTGAAACTCATTTTCTTTTTCTCAAACATTTTTCATAAATGTTAAACTGTAATATATATTAAAAGTTTAGTTTTAAGATATTTTTCTGTTGTTTTTTCTTCTGTCTAGAGCGAAGATGTATGTATATCCATAGCCTTATTCTACTCTTAATATCATTTTATTATATACTCTTTATATTGTTGTTCACACATTTACTTTATATTTGTTTTAATTTTAAAAGTCATCTCTAGCAACAAGGGCAGTAACCCTTCCAATATTTGATTCTGCCAAAATATAAAATTTTCATGCAATAAATCAAAATAGTAAAAATGGGACATTTCTTCAAATTAACAAACTAGTATTAATATTGAAAGTGCCATGATTATCTGACCTTAGATAGTGTTGTATTTAATTGATATAAAGAGTTGCTACCCTTAGTCTTGTTTCCATGGAAACTATAAAAGTGTGATCCATTTCAGATACAAGCTGCTAGAGATGTAAATATTTTTATTGTTGTTTATGTAGAAGGGTTTATGTTGTAGAAATGGTCATCTTTTATTTTGGTCTAGAAACTGAGTGAATATATAACAATGACACATTTTTAGTACAAAATAATTGGTCTTATTTGTAACTTCAGTAATTTTTTAGATTTCATATGTAAAGTATCATTTGGAAGCTCAAGGAAGTACAGCAATTAATATAATAGTGACCTGCCAAATTTTATTTCTTAATAATTAAGTTAAAAGTTAAGTGTAATTAAGACACCAATGTAAATGAAACTTCATGTTTACCGCTATGTTGCAGGAATATAGATTTAAAAATTCCAGCTGAAATTAGACTAACCAGTAATCTGTCTAATATACTTTGTTCTCTGTATTTCCCAATTACACATTATCCTTGTTTATATTATTTACATTATAACTGTCTACATTTTTGGCTAATTAAATTCTGGAACCTCAGATGTGTCATTGTAATATATAGATGAAAGCCAGCCTTACAGGTGCTTATATTTTGGATGGTTATTTCTCCCCTTGTTGAAGGGAGTTTTTAGGCATGATTTGTGCTGAGGTGCGCTAGTAGAAACTATTAGCATATTTTAATATTTTTGTTAGAATCAAGTGGATATTTAAAGATTATTGGTGTTTTTGATTGCTTAATTTTTTAGATATCACAATAAATTTTATTTGTGCTTTTATGTTTAGGACTGAATTCAATTTGTAATTTACAATATTCATAAGGATAACACTAAATTTCCCCCAATAGGATTCTTCATATCTCTTGGTCTTTAATTTGGATGTGGGCCAAAAAATAAGTGAAATGATTTCTTATTCATTGCATAAATGTTTGCTAGCTATTCTCCTAAATTTTTGCTTGTAAACTTTATTTTCCTTGCTTTAATCCCTTACAACGAATAAATGGTAAAGAAAAACTTGAAAAATTTAGCTTTTTTATATTTTGGTCCTAACAACAGTTCTGATGAATTAAAAAAAAAATGCATACAAATTAAACAAAAAATATAACCAGAAATACTTAGTAACTAATCTTTGGTTGTGGGAAATTTTCTTCAACTGTGCTGGTAATTTGCGACTTAAAAATCTCAGATAAGCTTGCCACTAACAGAAATGTCTTTCCTTGCAAATTTCTTATTTCTTCCTGTTCAGAATAAGGTATTTCTTCCTGTACAGAATAAGGTATATTTCTTTCTGTACAGAATAAGGTATTTCTTCCTGTACGGAATAAGGTATATTTCTTTCTGTACAGAATAAGGTAGTATTTCTTCCTGTACAGAATAAGGTATTTCTTCCTGTACAGAATAAGGTATATTTCTTTCTGTACAGAATAAGGTAGTATTTCTTCCTGTACAGAATAAGGTATTTCTTCCTGTACAAAATAAGGTAACAACATTTAGTAAAGACACAGGGTTGTTTTCAAATAAAGTATGAAGTTCAAGATTGGCAGCATGACACAGATTGCATGAACCAGTTTTCTGGCATGACCATCACTGTATTCACTTATTTATTGTAACACATTTTATTCATATTTAATATAATGAATATATAAAATACAAATAATATTAATAATATATTACATATAAGTTTTTATTCGCATTAAAACTCAAGAATATTGTTCTGGAAGGTATTTTTCAAAAGGTAATAATAATTAAATTCCAACTTTTTTTTACAAAAATTTCAAATAGCAATTGTTTCCTAATTTCTACATTCATAAAGAATAGACTTTAAAATTAAATGCCAGTGGTTCATTACAAACACTTACATACCAATATTAATCAGATTTGTATTTTATTTTAAAGTAAAATTACACTCCACTATAGAATGTTATTGTTAATATCTATATATTTTCGTAGGTATGGAGTCAAGTTAGAAGTTTGATGGAAAAGAATGCCACACTTGAATTGACGAAGAGAAATTTAGAAGATGAACTTGAAAGGGTAAATATGACTAGTACTACCTTTTAAGGAATTGCATTGATTATTTTTACATAATCAGTTTTCCTAGATTTACTTTAAAAAATGATCACAATTCTGAATTTAAAGTATCAGGTACCTAACTGTTTAAAATACTACACAGAAAAACAAATGAGGAATGAAATCTGCATTTTAAGTTAGAATTTGAGCTGTAAATAAAGCGCATGAATTATTAGAAATTTGCGAAGTACAGTGAAGATCTCTTATTATTTTGTTTCTTATATGATAATTTGCTATGGAATTGTATTGTTGTTTACGATGCACGAAAACATTCATAAAAGCGTACGGGGACCTATAGTTGATAACTTCTACGTTATTTGGTCCCTGGTGGAGAGTTGTCTCATTGGCAATCATACCACATCTTGTTATTTTTGCATTTTGTCTATTACAGAGATACAATAATAAATATGCTGAGAATACACTGGTACAGCAGTCTACTGCTAACCTTGAGGCTAGTCTGAAATCTGCACAGAATAGGGCAGAAACATCAGACAGAAAGGTCAGTATAAAACACGCCTGTCATGAGTTTACTATTTTCTTTGCTGGGTTGAAGTGAGTGAACGAAAGTTTTTTTTTTGTAAATCTATAGCGTAGACTAGGATTATATATATGCTGTATGCTGGGAAATTTTCGCAATTTGGTTGTGTCATTTTCACAATGTTTCAAGTGTTTGATTTCACACAGATAATTTGGCGCATTAGATATGGCCACAGAAAAAAATGCAAAATAAACATACTGTGAACATTTCTCATCTTACAGTAATTCATCAAGCATTCATTTCTGTATATGCAAAAGAACCTGTAATTTTCATTAAGATTTAACATAGTATTAAATTAGGTTATTAACATGATTTTTCATCTGTAACAGTGCTTGCCTTGATTGCATGTTCCAGAGCAGTTTTCTTTTAATGAATTCTTATATTTCATTTGTATCATTGCTTTTCTTGATTGCATATTCAGACCATGTTTCATTGTAAGAATTTCACTTTCCATATATTCAGACCGAATTTATCACAGTTTCTTTCAAATCATGAATATTTTATTTCATATACAATATGGTGAGCTATACAGTTCTATCTTATACTCTTTGTTCATATCATTTCAAGGCCTACCGAAATAAAGTCTTTCATTCAGTAAAGAAAGTAAGTGCTGAGTAGAGGTTTATTTCATTAACACATTGTTGCTTCATATAAGATGTAGTTACACTCTAGTTGTTAAGTTTTAGATGTGTTGTGATGCTAGTGTTTTGTATTCTAGAATAAAAATCATTAATTTTTTTAAAACATTATTATTTTGTTATTTCCCTTTAATAAATAACAGGGGAGACAATTCTTATTTTGTTCTCCTCAGCACTGAAGGAAAAGGCTAACCTGGCTAGATATATAAGCTAACCTGGCTACATATTTATCTTATAAAAATTTTGATATAAAGCAGGTAAAGGATAAAAGCTTCCTTTTCATTCACATTCTTATTTGTTCTCAGTACTAAAGGCTAATCTTGCTACATATTTATCAATTTAACATTTGAATATAAAGCAGGTAACTATAAAAGCTTCCCTTTCATTCGCCAACATAAGAACATCTTGTTTAGGCAAATGAAAGATTTATGAGAAATGTAAAATAAAAATTAGAAGTTGGAAACTTTTCAGTTGAAACTAAAGTCATAAAATAAGAAATATGCTAGTTGGATACAAAGATGATAGGATGAGTATTTATCTCTTTTTCGTATCAAATGAAGTCATGCACAGAAATATGTGTGTTTGAGTGAATAATACAGTTTCGGGAAAGTTGTCATGCTATACTTGTTCAATTTTTTATCTGAAAAATAAGATTTATTTACCCATCAATACTCAAACAGATTTTGTAAACATGTCTGTATTGATTAGGAAAATGACTTGAGATAACTGCCTTACTTTTGTTTTTTGTAAACGTTTGTCCTATGTGTGCAGTGCATTATTTTGTATTAAGACTTTTTCATGAAATTCTACATTTTTGCACAAGTAACAGGGCTCGAACTGTTTTCTTTCTTTGTGTTGTTAAAAGATTTAGTAGAAATTTTACACATTAAATTATGAAAATATACTTAAAAAAATTGGTATGGACAATGTATTCTGTCAAAATTAAGAGTACATAAAATTGAGTAAGAGTACTAACCTTCTGGTATTTTGCATGTTTAAATATATGAAATAATTATGGAAAGTATTTAAAAAATACCCACTCTGCAATTGTATTTCTTAAAGTTTAACCTTTGTTCTAAATAAGAAACTACTTTGTCACAAAAATGTATATGAGTTTCATGCACAAAATATATGTTTCTGAAACAACCTTTATGGTATGCTTAAGGGTGAAAGTTTGGAAAGATTGAATATATAAATTGGCAAGCACAAAAAAGAAGTAAAAGACCAAAACTTATTTCAGGGTACCTTCTTTAGAAGTGCATGGACCTATGAGACACATGATATTACTGGTCAGCATCAAGCTTTAAAGGCATTTAATATTGCATGATATGTAAAAACCAGCAAAACTTGGATTCTTGTGAATTGACTTAACTATTAATCAGGGGTTCACATTTGCTAACCAAAAAATATGGAATGAAAGGTCCTGAACCATTTTCGTCCATCCATTCGTTTGTCCGTCTGTCCCACTTCAGGTTAAAGTTTTTGGTTGCTACAGGTTAAAGTTTTTGGTCAAGGTAGTTTTTGATGAAGTTGAAGTCCAATCAACTTGAAACGTAGTACACATGTTCCCTATGATATGATCTTTCTAATTTTAATGCGAAATCAAGAGTTTTGACCCCAATTTCATGGTCCACTGAACATAGAAAATGATAGTGCGAGTGGGGCATGCATGTACTATGGACACATTCTTGTTAAATTAAAGAAACCCCTTTAGAAAGTCTTAGGTATTGTATAAAGCATCAATGTAAAGGATAGGATGTCCTTGGCTTTGGTAGTTAAGAAATGAAAGGTTCCCTTCCAGAAATAATGGGTGTCTGACCTTGGATCAACAGAAATTTGAAACTGAGCCTTTGATACATGATTACAAGAAAAATATTGTGTGTTTTAGGCTGAGAAGCTGCAACATGAATTGAATGATGTGTCATACAAAATGAAATCAGTTGAACATCAAATGCATCAGGCAGAGGATCTAAAGCATGATTTACAGGAGAAAAAAGAACAAGTTGTACAATTAAGGAATCAGATGGAAGGAGAAAAGTTACAGAGGTAGGTATTGGACATCTATTTATCTGAGTTTATTTAATATTTTCTCTGTAGAAAACATGCAGTTACTATTCAGGCCAACATTTTACTGGTTGTAACCGTTGTACCATGTCTTTCGGGAACTCAGCTATGTAAATGGGATCATCATGGATATGGTTATTTTATTGTCTCTTAGATTTTAAGTATCATGACCTTTTCTTTAAGGCATAGTTGTTTCATAGCAAAGGCATGTATTTGTTAATGATTTTTATGCCCCACCTACGATGGTCTGTCCGTCAGTCAGTCCCGCTTCAGGTTAAAGTGTTTGGTCAAGGTAGTTTTTGATGAAGTTGAAGTCCAATCAACTTGAAACTTAGTACACATGTTCCCTATGATATGATCTTTCCAATTTTAATGCCAAATTAGAGTTTTGACTCCAATTTCACGGTCCACTGAACATAAAAAATTATAGTGCAAGTGGGGCATCCGTGTACTATGGACACATTCTTGTTTAATTATTATTGGTTACTGCCTTTACAGAACACTATTAGATCAAACAGTGGCAGAACTCAAACACCAAGTCTCTTTACTGAGAACGAGAGAATCTAAAGTCATGGAGCAAAATCGAGAGCTACAACACACGATGCTAGATCTTGAGGCCAAGTTGGAGGAGATGCATGACAGAAGCCAGACTGCTATTGAAATGGTGGGTAATTAACATTGTGTTGTGGACATGGTTGATTGAGTTGGGAAAGGGATGCAACTAGCCTTAATGAGTGAATAAGGGGTTGATGTAGCCACTGACACAACACATCAAAGTTTGAATATTCATGAGCTTTTGAAAATTATTTGGTGATAGGTGTTTTAAATAGTAATTTTCGTATATTTGTTTTAGTAGTCAAATTTAAGAATTACATTTTCAGTTAAATATTTCAAAAGCTATTCAGGTATTTATTTTCAAATTAATAAAGTCTTCTACAAGTCACCAATCTATAGAGATACACGAAGGGATATTGGCTTTACCACACAGATGGATGAATTCAGAACTTCTTAATGAAATAGGCAGCTTCAATTTAAGTTTATAATGGTTGATAATTTTTGTACACTTTTAAATTATTTTGAATGAAACAAAATTCGTTTTCATATTGAAATGATACTTTGTTCATTACAAATTTAACGCAATAAAAAAAGTGAAAAATATGAACAAAATATATATGCTGCCTGTTTCTTGCCTGTAGATTTAAAACTAATATGGTGTTTTATTTTCATGCTGCCAGGATTCAAACCTGTATTCAACAAACTGGGATGGTCAGGTACAGCTATGGGCAAAATAGCGCTCCTTTTTCTGTAGCATGGCTTTAGTATTCTTCATCTACACAGTTTCATCTTCGTAACTTTATTGAAGTCTTTGCTGAATTATAGTCAAAGTTCTAATATTTCATTTATTTGAGAGACAAACATTTAAAGTTTGCCTTTAAACACTTTGATATAATTTTTTATTGGAAAATCTGGCATTTTTTTTGACTGATGTAATTAATCATATTATAATCTATCTAATAAAGTTTGATTGAAAAAAAAAATTAAAAAAAAATTTATGCAACTTTACTTAAAAAATATCAGCAAAGTCAGAAATAAAGTCTAGATTCTAAATAATGATAAATTACTAATTATGTTAAGAAATATATCATATATTCATTCTTTAAAATTCCATTCTTCATTAGTTTTGGGCTCTTTACAAAGAATGCAGTTTATTTTTGCATGATGTTATTGTTAATTGGTGGAATGTTGCTCGATTGTAATGACTTTTTGCTAAAGAAAGTTTATAGCATAACATATTTTAGCGGATTTACAAAGTGAAAAAGTGTTATGTTTTGGCAACTAAGGGAGTTAAGAACAATGCTACAGATATATCAACAAAATGTCTTTTTGACTTTATGTTTTGTTGGTTTGCTGTCTCATTGATATATTCCTTTCACTTCCTTTTATTCTTTCCTACAATATGCATAAATTTCATGAAATAAAACAGGATTTTTTTTTATCTTTATCTATATAAATTATATGTAAGAAATGATGGCAGTGAATTCCTTACTTTTGTTGAATGGCCTTAATATGTCACAATATATGTAGTATACAGTTTATAGATGTAATTTTATGTTGTAGAAGTTGTACATATATTTAAAAAGCACAGTATAAAATGCATGAAAATAGTTTATTAGAATTATTATAACAATTACATATTTTCTTCTGTATTTTAGTTAGCATTTTCACTTTCATTATCCAATTCCATTATTATAGATTTCATGTCAAAAATGCCTAGTACACTTTTTTTTTAATCCAGCAAAAAAGTTTCTAATATTTAAAAGGATTTTTATGATTATGAACGAATGTATTTTTTGTTATTTCTAAAAACTTACTTGTTTAATGATAAAGAATTAAGATTAAAGTTTTAAAAGTGTCTGAAATTTTACATTAGGTTATATGTGATATAATTGTGTTTCATCATATTTAAATATAGCAACAGCACATGACAGAGGTTGGTAAGAGGTCAATGATGGATCAGATTGTAAGACTACAAAAGGAGATAAAAGACTTACAGTATGAACTGTTGACTGTGAATGAGAGAAGAGAAATGCAGGAACGAAAATACGAAGAGAGGAAGATGAAGACTAAAGTCAAACTCATGAGAGCCAGGTATGATTGAACAAATATTTCAAGAATCTGATTGGACGATTTGCCTTACTAGCTTCAGTGTATGGAATTCTATTTCTCAGAATCTGTATAATATTTCACATTCCTAAATATATTGGTAATTTAAAAGTTCCCTAAAACTGTAAAACATCATATTGTGGCCTTGATATTTGTTTTTGTCATAAAAAGTGCAACCTTGCATGTTTCAGAATTCAGAATAAAATTTCTATACATTGTAGTTATAATATATATATAATACATGTATACAGCATGTTATATATGTTCAGTAGTGCATAGCCACTTATGGTCATCTAGAGGATACAGAATCCATTTAAAAATTTCTTACAAATCATGTCTGAAATTAAGTTTCATCAAACTGAAAAAAAATTACTTTCAGCAATGAATGAAATTAAAATATATTTATTGGAATAGAAATTTATAAGACACTTTTAAAATTAATTATATCCATTTCTAGTTGCATTGTAGCTGACTTAGTTTTTATTTTCATGTATCCATTTTCAGGAGCTTTGTCTCAGATGACATTGTTATGCAAAGGAAGTAGGTCTTTTGAATTTTTTTTTTTTAGAATATTATTTTTGTTATTAGATGTGAATTCCCATCAAAATGCACATATTGTAAACACAAGTAATATTATTTTAATCAGATATGTAAAAATGTATTGGATATTTCAACGTTATATGTATAGTCACAGCTTCGTGTATAAGATCACTGGAATGAATATGCATGTAGGCTTCAGAAATGTTCTTCCTTTTAAAGTGAAAGAGGCATATTATTAATACGCCTAGAAGTTCTTCACTTTGGTTAAGTATAGTTAGGTCCATTCCTCAGAAACTTTGTGGGGTATACAATTAATAATTCCCCTTACATTCTTCATCTATATATAGAACATTTAATGACTGTTCAACAGCAAATATTACATGCATATCCAAGACAAAAGCATAAAATATGAATATAACCTGCTTTGTACTAGACCAACACATTTGGGTCACTGTGACCTATATTGTACACTTGATTGTCATCAGTCAAGATTGTGTTTATGTTAACATCTTTTTGATACCCATTGTGGCATATAAATGATATTTAACCCATACAATCATTTTGTAAAGCCTAACAGATTTCATGGATATTTGAGTCACCTTGACCATCTGTTCATGCTTGGGTATCTTGGTTAGGATCTGCATTTAAAATCATTTCCCAGAGATCCAATGTTGATTCTCTTAAAAACTTCACTGCTATATCCATACGAAGTTCTGCTATATATAGGTCACTGAGACTTATATTTTATCCTTAACGTTATGTGTTCTCATATATGGGATATCTCTTGTACCCTTTTGAGTAATGCCAGGGAATTTTTTACTCCTATGAAAGCCTTGTATAATGAAAAAAAAAATCCTATTTAGATCATCATCATCTTCATTCATAGTTTATCAGAAAATCATTAAATATGAAGGTTAACAGATATCATTGGGATTTCCCTATTTCAAAAAGTACTTTCTTGAGATTTACATCAGTTTTTTTATTTTTTTTATTAAAAGGTAGTAAAAGAAAAATAATTAAATTTTAGTAACATATATCTCATTAAGTATATCAGGAATATAGTCAAAAGGATTTTAATATGATTCATATAATGAAATCAAAGATAGATTAAACTTAGATGGTGAGATTTCTGAGATAAAAGCAAAGGTATTTCAGGACTGTTGACTATTGAGATTTCATACTAATTTCTGCAGGTATTTGGTTTTTTTTAGGGTTGGGGAGGGGGAGAGATGGATCTACATTTAACAGATGTTAATTTTTGTTGTTGAACAGGCCTTTAATATAATGTGCATGTTGACTGATTGTGTATTCATATCCTGTTTTTTTTTCAAAGATTAAAATTCAAAATAGGTAAAAAAAAAGAAGAAAAAGTGCATGATGGTTATTCATTATGGGTTATAGTAATCTCTTTGATTTAGTCACTATTTATGTGGGTTTTCTGACACAATGCTCTCTGAATAATTTATTATTTATTTATGCATGATTTACAGGTCATTACATATAGATTTTAGTTACATAGATGCCTACTGGGTTTGTGTAGAAATGCTTTTAGGTGTATAGTAAAAATGGAAAATTGGTTATCAAAATAATTTTGAGAAAGGTACAATAAAACTGCGAAATTAGTGGCTAGTTTGCAGACTGATAAAATTTGGAATCTTCTTTTGATCAGATAAAGAATAAGTCATTACAAAACATATTACAATAACTTTGTCCAACTCCATCTCTTGATCAACAGCAAAAAGCATGAATTCGTAAACAAATTGTATCACAAATGGTTAGTTATATTGTTAAGAATCTTTTTATAAGTATTTAGAGTAGAAAAGGTCTAAATCAACACTGCCCATATGAAATAGTTCAATTTAAGTAGTTTTTGTTTTGATAACTCACACTGCAGCTTCGGCAGAAAGATATTATAAAAGCCCTAACGTGTGTGCAAATGATAACTTTATTTGGCAAAAAGATGCAACCATTCAATCAATCAGTTCTATTTGGAAAAAGTTTGATTGCAGAAAAAAAAAAGAGTAAACAAAAGATTTTTTAAAGAAAAACATAACGAAATCCTTTTTTTTATTTGCAGAGAGATATATTCTAAGGAGAGAGCAAGGATGCAGGAGCAGATTGGACGATGTGAAGAGGATCTGAGATTGACGAGGAATTCTCTCAGGAAGGAAATGGACTGGAAGGAGAAAATGGATAAAAATTATCAACAGCTCTTGCATGATAAAAGGGAATTAATGTCACAGTAAGTAAACCAGGTTAATATAGACAAACAGGGGCAGAAATTGATTTTAGGTTAGGGTGCGTGTGACTTTTTTAGACGTTTTTTATGCCCCAAAATTATTTTCTGATTTTAGGGAGAGCGCATGTCTCCACGTGAATATGCCCCTGAGAAAAGTTTATAAAAAATTATACCCTCAAAATCTTTTTTCAATGATAGAATAGAACTTATGGTTATCCAAATATGTGTGTACAAACAAAACCAAGAAAACTTTAGATGCCATGAAAATTACTGTTAAATGAAATTTATTTATGGTGTGTGTACTTTTATTGAACTTTATGATATAGCTAATTTTTGTTTTGCCTTGACAGAGTCAAAAAGCGAGACATAAGTATGCTGTTTCCGGCATCGGCGGCGGCAACAATGTAATAGTTTGTGATTAGGTCTAGATTATGGTGAACCACTAGTGGTAGGTCAATGATATTTGGTATGCAGTTGTATTAGCAATGGCACATTTCATTACCATGCAGATTATTTGGCCCTGCCCCCTCAGTCATGATCTATTGACTTCTAAACTTTGCTTAGTTTACATGTATTAGTTTGTGATTAGGTCAGTTTATGGGGAACCACTAGTGGTAGGTCAATGATATTTGGTATTTAGTTGTATAAGCATTTGCATATCTCATTTCCATGGAGATATTTGGCCCCGCCCCCTGAGTCATAGTTAATTGACTTTGAAAATTTTGCTTAGTTTTCATGTATTAATTTGTGATTGGGTCCGTTTAAGATGAACCACTAATATTAAGTCGATGATATTTTGTATGCAAATGTATTGGCATTAAGTTTCATTTCCATGGAGATTATATAACCCCACCCCCTCATTATGGTTCATTGACTTTGAAACTTTCACATAGTTTACAAGTTAATGTTTGTGTTTAGGTTTGATTAAAGGGAACAACTTATGAAAAGTTAATGGTATTTGGTATGCAGTTGTATTAGCATTGGCACATCTCATTTTCATTTTTCATTAGCCCTGTACCTTCAGTCATGGTTCATTGACTTTGAATATTTGCATAACTTACATGTTAAAGTATTGCTATTTTAATTTCATTTGAATCATCAAAATAACAAATAGGCGAGACATATTTCTGTGATAACAGTTTATTAATGTATGTGTAGCTTTTTTATACGACCGCAAACAAATTTTTGTGGTCGTATATTGGTATGACGTTGGCTTCGTCGTCGTCCGAAGACACATTAGTTTTTCACTCTAACTTTAGTTTAAGTGAATGGATCTCTATGAAATTTTACCATAAGGTTCAATACCACAAAAGGAAGGTGGGGATTGATTTTGGGGGTTATGGTACCAACAGTTAAGGAATTAGGGGCCAAAAATAAGCATTTTTGTAACTTCCAGACATAACTTGTGTGTAAGTGTATGGATCTCTCTGACATTGTATCACAAGGATCCATATCACAAAGGGAATGCTGGGATTGATTTTGGGGGTAATTGCCTTCAAATTTTAGGAATTAGGGGCAAAAAAGGGGCAAAAAACAAGCATTTTTCTAGTTTCATGACAATAACTTGTGTGTAAGTGTATGGATCTTTATGAAATTGTACTACAAGGTTCCATATCACAAAGGGAAAGCTGGAAATGAGTTTGGGGGTAATTGCCCAAAAAGTTTAGGAAAAAGGGGCCAAAAAGGGGCCAAAAATAAGCATTTTTCTAGTTTCCAGACAATAACTTGTGTTCAGGTGTATGGATCTCTCTGAAATTGTACTGCAAGGTACCATACCACAACGGGAAGGCTGGGATTGATTTTGGGGGTAATTCCCTCAAAATTTTTAGGAATTGGGGGGCCATAAAAGGGCCGTAAAAACAAGCATTTTTCTAGTTTCAGGACAATAACTTGTGTGTAAGTGTATGGATCTTTATGAAATTGTACTGCAAGGTTCTATATCACAAAGGGAAAGCTGGGTTTGAGTTTGGGGGTAATTGCCCTAAACGTTTAAGAATTTGGGGCCAAAAAGGGGCCAAAAAACAAGCATTTTTCTAGTTTCCAGACAATAACTTGTGTTCAAGTGTATGGATCTCTCTGAAATTATACTGCAAGGTACCATACCACAAAGGGAAGGCTGGAATTGAGTTTGGGGGTGATGAATCATAAGGGGGTTCAAAAAATTTGGGGGGGGGATTTTTTTTTCCTTTTTTTTCTTTAAATTTTTCCTTTTTAAATTGGTTATTTCTGATTTATATATAAAAGCAGATAATAATGATATGGTTTGAATAGGTAAATTAAAAATTCTAAGTTCTTAGACCACTTTCATTCTGTGTCAGAAACCTATGCTGTGTCAAATATTTAATTACAATCCAAATTCAGTGCTGTATCAAGCTTGAATGTTGTGTCCATACTTGCCCCAACTGTTCATGGTTCGATTTCTGCGGTCGTATCAAGCTGCGCCCCAGCGGAGCATTTTATTATGGTTTGTGCTTTCATTTATAGCTTCAGTAAATTCATATGCCATATTATTGCTATATACTGTGAATGCCATATTATTGCTGTATTCTGTGAACCAACTTTTTTTAGTGAAGAAATAATTTTTTCCATGACTGTCCTTGTAAAAAAATATTGCAAATATAATAAAATCAGATCTTCCTTTGTATAGATACATTACAATAATTAGAAAATCACAATGAAAATGAAAAACACAAAACAAAGTTGGTTTTCAGTATGTCTGAATGTTGTCTGTATACAGCATACATATATTGATTGATTTACAATCTTTTAATTATGGCGTTGCATTATTATCTCTGAAACTGTTGATTGTTGGTGGTTTGGAATGATTATGCTTTTTACTTTTTTTAAATTTGCATGAAAAAATTCTAATTAATCATTCAAAATAACCAGCATTCACTGAGCAAAATACACACACTATCAGAGGTAATTTTAATGGAATCACCTTGTGTGTTTTATAATCTGTACTTTATTTCCTAAAATGTACCATCACAATTTTCACATACAACAAAAGAATATAATATGCATGTAGCTTTCAAAATAGTACTTTTGACTTAATATATATTTCATATTTGCACAAAAATGTAGACAATTTTACTGATTTCAAGCATATAAAACTGATTCCAAGCATAAAAATATATGGTTGATAAAATGGTGCCAAAATTATTGATTTTTATGCAACTTTTATAATATGCTACATAGTGACAAACTTATATGCTTGCAGCTTGCACTAGCACAGCTTGATTCTTGTGGCTAATTTCACTTTGCTCATGGTACTTTTTGATTTCAAATATAGAAAGAACAATCACAACAAAGTTTAGTAATACAAACTTTCTTGTGATCTAATAAGAAATTTTAACCTGACTTGGCATTATAAATTTAGTAAAACAGTCAAAAAAAATTATTAGATGTCCAAAAATTTATAAATTTCCTTCTTTCGTAAAGTGGAAAATTTTTGTGTTGGATAACTTATGCCCATTTTGCGATGAGGATTAAATCACTCTAACACTCCCTTTCAAAAAGGAGGGTCTGGGTGGGGCTTACAGAATAGAGAAAAATGGACCAAGACTACAGAAAATGGGCAAAAAATGTAAAGAATAGAGAATAATGGGGTGCTAAGATATAAAAAATTGAGAATATTTGTAAAAAATGTAAAGAATAGAGAAAAATTACCTAAAAATTTAAAATGATAAACAGAAATAAAGGACCCCCCATACAGACCCATAATTTGGAACAAGAAAAATGTAAAAATAATACCACATGAATAAGTTTGGCTCAAAAAATCATTGATTCCACATAAAATTAATCACTTTATACCAGTAATATGTTCTTCTGTAGATTTGAGTAGCAATTTTCTTTACCTTTCATAGAAATTTACCTCTCTGAAAGAAGCACTTGTATTGTGTTGTGATTTTTCTCACCCCCTGTAGTATAGTTGCTCTGGCATATATATACTAACACGCCAAATAATGTTGTTTCAGCCACTCACATTTATTACAGGATTACGGACCACGAGGAGGAAATACGGGAAAAACGCAGAATGGTCTCGACATTACAAGTCCGTACAAAGTTTCTAGAGGAGGAGAATTCACGACTTCAAGATCGTATAGATCAGATTTTACAACAGAAAAATGCTTTAGATAAATTACTGAAGGCATACAAAGTTGGCAAAGATAGAGAGGTAACTATTGTTAAGACTTGTTTATGGCTTTAAAAATTGATAATGATAGCTAGAAAAATAGAGAAATATGAAGACTGTATGTTGCCCTCTAGATTTAGCTGTCTCAGTGATGTATACCCAACTTTTCTTTTTATTCATACAATTCTTTCATGTAGAAAAACATAAGAATTTTTTTAATAACTACGAGTAAAAATTAAGTCTAAAGATTGTTGAAATAGAAGAATGGTCAATAATTAAAAAAGTGAAAAATCAGTTGTGTATTTTTGTCGAGCGTTCGACTTTAGTCGAAAAAACGAGACATAGTGATCCTACATTCCGTCGGTGGCGGCGTCCACAAATATTCACTCTGTGGTTAAAGTTTTTGAAATTTTAATAACTTTCTTAAACTATCCTGGATTTCTACCAAACTTTGACAGAAGCTTGTTTATGATCATAAGATAGTATCCAGAAGTAAATTTTGTAAAAATAAAAATTCCATTTTTTCCGTATTTTACTTATAAATGGAATTAGATTTTCTGCCAGGAAACAACACATTCACTCTGTGGTTAAAGTTTTTAAAATTTTAATAACTTTCTTATACTAATTTGGATTTGTACCAAACTTGGAAAGAAGCTTGTTTATGATCAAAAGATAGTATCTAGAAGGAAATTTTGTAAAAAAATAAATCCATTTTTTCTGTATTTTACTTTTAAATGGACTTAGATTTTCTGTCAGGAAACAACATATTCACTCTGTGGTTAAAGTTTTTAAAATTTTAATAACTTTCTTATACTATTTTGGATTTGTACCAAACTTGGACAGAAGCTTGTTTATGATCAAATGCTAGTATCTAGAAGGAAATTTTGTTTTCTTCCAGTTAACATTACATTCAGTCTGCAGTTAAAGTTTTTAAACATTTATTAGATTCATAAACTATCCTGAATTTTTACCAAACTTGGAAAGAAGCTTCTTACAATCAAAAGATAGTATCAAGAGGAATATTTTTATTGATTTACTTCCTCATTTTTGTTGAGCCTGCGATTAACAGAAAAAGTAGGCGAGACACTGGGTTCCGCGGAACCCTTATGATTTTTTTTTAAACAGGAATTTATTGGGGAAAAAATTCACAATAACACAAAAAAATTAGGAAATTTTGACTGTCACTAGAAAAGTAGGATTATTGTATTGGGAAAGTATACATACTTTTGACTATATTTCAAGATAATGATAGTTTCTACTTTCTCTTTAGCTTTCTTATCAGTTTTTTTTCAGTATCTGTGTAATTAGTAGTTTCGGATCATATATAAACACAACAATGTTGCCTTTAGTCTCTAATACTTATATAAAACACCTGTGTTCTCAAACTATGTATTGTTTAATTTTTGGTTGATTAACATCTAGTGTCAAAAATTTCATGCATATTTTGGATGAACCAAAATGTAATATAATACGATAATTCTTTTGCTTCATTCATATAATGGCAAACTTTGCACCTGGCTGATTACTTTTCTGTCAAAATGGAAATTAGATGTTTATGTTTATTCACTTTGAACTAACATTCATAAGTTTCTTTCTAACAATCTTTTTTCTGATCTTCTGTCTCTTATTTTTTTAGTTCTTTTCAGATATCCAGAGCAATTACTCCCGAGACTCATAGCCACTCACACAGCATTGCAGGGGGTACCAGTGGAATCGGTAGTAATGCAGACACAAGCTGGGCCAATGATCCTGACCATTATGTAGAAAGTTTAGTTCCGTTCCGTAATCAGTCTATAGATAACTACCTCAATCGAACCTACCCCTCAAGTCACATGATTGATTTATATCGTGGAGAGACAGGTAGCGAGGAATCGTTTGGCCAAGATTACAGCACATGACGACTGGATAGAACTTTAGTTTATTTATAACTATATTAAGTTGAAATATTCGTAAATGTGTTATATAAAGTGATTGTTTTATATAAGGATGATAGGGTTATTTTATAATAATATCCCTAATAAGATTAACACAGTATTAAAATGGCAGTTGGGAGTCCGTCCAAAATGTGTTATTGTGTATGATTCAAGAACCAGTCCACGTTTTACAAAATTCTTAAGATTAAAAGTACTTGCAAGTCATGAGCATTTCAGTACTACTTACAATCAATTTTAATCATAAGATTTTTGCGAAAAGTGTCGCTGAAAAAAGGACTGGAAATTTGCTACAGTATAGGTTTGTCCAAATTTTGATAATTAATTAATCTTTCTAAAGAAAAAAAAAAAAAATAAGAAAGAAAAGAATATGATAGAGTGATTTTCCCCTCAATTTTGTAATTTATTTAGCAATAATATTTAAAATGAGTGTCACTTTAAATGGAAACAGTTTTAGATGAATATTACTCATATCTGAATGAAAAGATGTTCAGTCGTTGAGTATAATTTGGCATGAGAACGATTTAGACAAAATTATACTGTAGTTTAAATTTCCTATAATACAAAAACAATGCACTAGTTTAATTATGCAAAGTATCAGATATCAAAAGTCATAATTTGCCTTAAAATGTACATTAATACATGGTGCCAAAAACTCATGAGGCCAACGTTAAGTTTTCTCTAAATCATAGAGAAAATTTGAAATCCAAAAATCCATATTTTCAGTATGAAACAATATGTTCCAAATCATTTACTTTTGTAAAATTTGTCCTTCTACATATTTAACATACGGGAAACCATATTTATTTGTATAGATATGTAGTATTTATTTCACAAGTGCCATGCTTAGTTTTATTTATTTATAAAATATGCTAAATTAAACAGATTAGATAAGTCAGTATTCATGCAATCATGTAAGAAGTTGATGTTGTCCAGAAAAAAACAATCTCGATGTAACTTTTTAAATTAGAATTAGGAGATATTTATTCACATCTATTTAATAATGCTAAATTAAACACATTAGATCAGTCAGTATTCATACAATCATGTCAAAAGGTTGGTGTTGTCCAGAAAAAAATCTCGATGTAACTTATTAAATTAGATTTAGGGAAATATTTTTATACATCTAGTTTTTAACATTTTATAGTTTCCTTGGTAGTGTGTTAGTATGATTTATCTACATAAGATAACTTTTCGCTTTATACAGCTTCTAACTTATTCATAATTGAAAGGTTTATGGAAGTTGTTTTCTTAACATTTGAAAGATGGATTGAATAACTGATAGATTTTCCATAAAAATCCAAATTTTTTAAAGTTGTTTTTTTAAGGTTTGAAAGATGGATTGAATAATTTCAAATATTAATAATAAAAGTCACAGGAATAAATGTTAAGCTTTTATTTGTTTTTGGGAAAGATTCCTCTTATAAAACTGAAAGAATATATTTAAGTTAAAAGGGTAGCATCTCTACTGTTTTGTGAAATAGAACTTTATCCACTTGAAAAATTCTTGACTTAGATTTCATTTATCTAGATGGTTCTTATACCTTTGTATTTTAGACATGTTATTCTGAAAACAATAGATTTTTAAAATTTGATATAAGGGTTTTAGTAAGCTTGTTTCTTGAATCAAAATTTGTGAAAGTTCATAAAAGTCGAATTGGGATTTTCAATAATTTTTACAAGGGTTTAGTAATTTTCACTATTAAAGTGAAAATGGGAAGTAGAGACCCCTTTTGCAGGCTAGTATGAAGTGAAAAGTTATCTCTATATCATTCCATGTCCACCCTTCAGTCACGTCTTGTTTTTGGTAGTTTCGTTGTTCATAGGTGAAATGTATTTATCTGGGAACTTACATTATCAGCTGGAAGAAAAAAAAAATAGTCAGAAACATTCACCTGATTCTTAAAAATGAAAATGGTTTATAAATTAAGACTTATCATAATTTTCATTTTATTTATATTTATGAAGATTTTATTCATAAGACATAAAACAAATATAAATTATGAAATCTAACTATTTGTGTTAGTAATGTGGATTTTGATTAGACGTCATTTAGATATTTTGAGGGTGTAAAATACATGATTGACCTTTCAGAATGCTTATGGCATTTGTTTTAGTCTAAAAATTCATTTAACAGCTGAGAGATTGTATTTACATTACAATAGGAATAACTGTAATGTATTTTAATTCTGGCAACTGTCAGTCTAAGATTTTACAGTCCTATATATCTGTTTTTTTGCTAGGCTAATATGTCACCAGAAAACAATTTGATATGGTAAAATCAGTGATTGACATCTACCAGTATAAAAATAGAACAGTTATTCCTGATCTTTGTATGGTAGGTTCCCAGATAGTCATTGAATGTTTTCTGCATGCTGTTTTCATTTTGCCCAATTTATTTCAAGATTTTATTTACAATTTTATCAATATTTGTATAAAATTTTATGAAAATAACTGAAAAAAAAGTCAGTTTTGTTAATGGGAATTTTTTCAGTATAAAACATTTGTACTCAATAGAAATTTATAGTGACTATTGTGAAAACATATTTACATGTTTTTTTTTGTAAAACACAGATGTCCTCTGTGTCGGGAGTGAAAGAAGAAAGAAGCTTGTACCATATTTAGACAAGAATTTCTTGAGGGATGCATCATTGAAACTTTAAAATTACAGTCAAACCTTCCATCATTGAATGTTTTTATCTTAGGTTAAAAGGAGAGGTTTTAATGGAAATTGTTAACCTATCATAAGATCATGAAATAAGATTTGACTTTAATTTTACACACAGAATATATAATGGTAGATATCTTGTAGGCTTAGTGAGTTTTTATAATCAAAGTCACCATACATCCTAGTTTTAATTTCGATAGTAGCTCTTTATGTAGGATAGTTGTAGGTGATTTAGGTGAGCCATCTTCTACAAAGGCGCTGTGAGTCGTAGTAACATGTAGATAACTTGTACTGTCACAGCTAAGCAGGAATTATACAAATTCTCAAAATACTATCAATGACTTAGGTTTTCCATATTTATTTTTTTTCAGAATTTAAAATTTTTCTCCATGTGAATGCTCTTTCTATATTTGAATATGAGGTATAAATACAAAATATTGCATTTAGATTTAAAAACTATTTATTTTAATTAGGCCATCAAATGCTGATTTGTTTCTCTACACAAATAATATTACATGCTATATTATATGATAAAAACAGTTTCTAAAAAAAAATCAAGATATGTTCAAATGATTAGAAATTTAGTTGTTTGAGGGAATTGGTTCCATAGTTGAACACATTTTGTTTTACAAAAAAGGAAAAGCTATGATATTAATTTAAAATATAACTTTGATTATCTTTGTATCTTCATGGAAAACTTCAGAAAAGCATATAATTGGTATATTTTTTTTTTGCTGAAAGTCTGTAGTAACACCTGACTAATAATTTTTGAGGGATTTCCAAAATAGATAGTCTCTTCTACTTTGTATGACGATAATTTTCAGTATCATACAGAAACCTTTATTTTATTAGCATTTACCCATCACTAATGTAGCATTTTACTACATAAAGAATCATTATTAACATTCTAGTCTTAATAAAACATTCTCAAATTATTTCCATTTATACATAAATTCCTAATAACAGTGACATTATTGTATATTTTTCATATCATTTCTTGTAAAAAATGCCATTTTTCTGTGAAGTCACATTCTAAAATCTTAGATATTACAACAATCAATTTTTTTGGAAGATCTGAAGCCATATTCTAAGAAAATTCCTCGATTTAATGTATTGTTATACACAATTTTGGAATATTAGACCTCTGGTGTTATTTTGCCGTCCATTTCCTCATTAGATATGTACATTTATTTATATATTTACCTTTGTGCTGGAATATAAGATGCTATCTTAATGGCAGCTTTAATGCCAAATAACTGTGATATTTATTTGTATATACCGTCCATTCCAATTTTACAGTTGTTAAAATAACCACACATGATACAAAATTTTTACATTTTATTAGTGGTCTGTATTAATCCAGATTCATGTTAGAACTACTTTTTTAAAGGATTAATACTTTTGTTACTTATTTTTTTTCTTTGATATTTATTTTGTAGAATTTTAAAATATTTAAAAATTACTGAAATAATTTTGCTTTTATAGATGTTTTTTTTTAAATATAATATAGTCTTTTTATTTAATTTACACTTGTTTACAATAACAAGTTAGTGGTAAAAGTTTTTACAAATTAGTTTTTTCTTTAAATTTACAATGAAAAAAATAATGTGCAAGACCTAGAAGTCCACATTGATTTTTAACATTTTCCTGTGATTTAATTTTAATATACAAAAGTATATGATAATTAATTGTTAGAAAAAAAGGACATAAAAGAGTTTTAATTTATGTTTATTGATCAAGTACATGTACTAAGAGAGAAACTGAATATCTGTTTTAGCAGAATGCTTGTGAATCAGATTTGACTTAAACTTGGTAGAAATTCTCATTAATAGTTGTTATGAATTTGTACAACATTGTCTTATTTTGAATAAAATGTTGAGCATTTTTTAAAGTAAAACATTTTTATATTTATTAAATCATAAAAATATAATATATTGTTTATTTTCTTTCTTTTTTAAAAAAAATAAGAAGATGTGGTATAGATGCCAATGAGAATACTCTCCACCAGCAACCAAATGACATAGAAGTTAGCATCTACAGTGGCGTATCCAGAAATTTTCATAAGTGGGGGTCCACTGACTACCCTGAGAGGGGGCCCGCTTCGGTCATGCTTCAGTGATTCTCTATGTAATCAACCAAATTTTTCCCAGAAAAGGGGGGTTCCTTGCAAGGTCTAGATGTCTGTCAGACAGGGTTCACCTGACCTCGACCACCTTTTCATGGATCAGTGATCAAGTTAAGTTTTCATGGTCAAGTCCGTATCTCAGAAAACTATTAGCAATAGGTCAACTATATCTGGTATATGGAATGATTGTAAGGTGTACAAGTCCAACTGGTCGGTTTCATGACATTGTCCTCATGTTCAAGGTTCGTTGGTCAATGTTAAGCTTTTGTGGTTTCATCTGTTTCGTGGATACTGTAAGCAATAAATCAGCTGTTTTTGATGTATGGTGTTGTTGAAAGGTGTACATGTCTGACTGGCAGGTTTCATCTGACCTTGACCTTTTTCATGGTTCATTGGCCAAGGTCTAGTTTTCATGGTTTTTGCTCGACATAGGGATAGTGATCTGGCTTTATATTTTAGAAGGTGGAAGACCTGGATGCTTCATACTTTGTATATAGATGCCTCAGTCACATGTCCATTGTCCTTGACCTCATTTTCTTGGTTCAGTGACTACTTGAAAAAAAGTTCAGATTTTTTGGAATGTTAAATTCTTTCTTATTATAAGTAATAGGATAACTATATTTGGTATGTGTGTACCTTGCAAGGTCCTCATGCCTGTCAGACAGTTTTCACTTGACCTCGACCTCATTTCATGGATCAGTGAACAAGGTTAAGTTTTTGTGGTCAAGTCCATATCTGAGATACTATAAGCAATAGGTCTACTATATTTGGTGTATGTAATGATAGTAAGGTGTACATGTCAAACTGGCAGGTGTCATCTGACCTTGACCTCATTTTCATGGTTCAGTGGTCATAGTTTAGTTTTTGTGTTTTGGTCTGTTTTTCTAATACTGTATGCAATAGGTCAACTTGGTGTATGGAAATATTTTACGATGTTCATGTCAGTCTGGCAAGTTTTATTTGACCTTGACCTCATTTTCAGGGTTCATTGCTCAATTTTAAGTTTTTGTGTTTTGGTCTGTTTTTCTAATACTGTATACAGATCAACTATATTTGGTGTATGGAAATATTTTATGATGTACATGTCAGTCTGGAATGTTTTATTTGACCTTGACCTCATTTTCAAGGTTCATTGCTTAATGTTAAGTTTTTGTGTTTTGGTCAGTTTTCCTAATACTGTATGCAGATGGTCATCTTTATTTGGTGTATGGAAATATTTAATGATGTACATGTCAGTCTGGCAGGTTTTATTTGACCTTGACCTCATTTTCATGGTTCATTGCTTATGTTTTTGTGTTTTGGTCTGTTTTTCTTACACTTTAAGCAATAGGTCAACTATATTTGGTGTATGGAATGATTGTTAGGTGTATATGTCTGTCTGGCAGGTATCATCTGACCTTTACCTCATTTTCATGGTTGATTGGTCAATGTTCAGTTTTCCTGGTTAACTTTTTTTCTTAGATACCTTTAGCAATAGGTCAACTATATTTGGAATGGCAGGGTTCAAATGACCTTGACTTCATTTTCATGGTTCATTGGTTAATATAGAATTTCCATGATTTGGTCTGTTTCTTTTATACTATAAGCAATAGGTCATCTATATTCTGTGGATGGAGGGATTGTATTAAAGGTGTATATGTATTTCCGGCTTGGTTTATCTGACCTTGACCTCATTTTCTTGGATCATAAATGTTAATGTGATACTTGTAGTAAAACTTTATATGTAGGACTATCAACATAAAATCAATGGTCAGTATAGTAGGCGAGACATTTCAGCGTGTGCACTCTTGTGTCAGTTTATCAGATACTATAAGCAATAGGTTAACTACCGGTATATTTGGTGTATGGAATGATTTTAAGGTGTACATGTCCGTCTGGCATGGTTCATCTAACCTTAACCTTATTTTCATGGTTTGTTGGTCAATGTTAATTTTTCATATTTACATGTCTGTCTGGCTGGGTTCAACTGACCTATCATAAGTAAAGCAGGTGAGACATTTCAGCGTGTGCACTCTTGTTTAAAATTTTGTTTGTATGATGAACTGTTGCATCACCTTCCCAGTTTAGGGGCAGTTTAACCCGCCATATTTCTCATATGCCTGTCTCAAGTTGTTGTTTGTAGTCAGTGGTTGTAGTTGGTGGATGTCTGTAATAATTGTTTTTCTCCTAATGATCACAGCTTATATAAAGCTGTTGGTTTTCTCTTTAATTGTTTCACATATTACTGGTATATCTTTGTGCCTGTTATAGTTTACTATACATTATAGGTTTTGCTCATTATTGAAGGTGATACAGTGTCCTGTAATTGTTCACATCTCTGTCCTCTGGTCTTTATGTATAGTTGTCCTCATTGGCAATCATTCCACATCTCCATATTTTTTTTACTGATACATGAAAAGCAATCACTGTCATGATTTGTTCAGCTTTCTTGGGTCAAAAATAAAAACACATAATAGTAAAGAATTTTATTGTAACAAAAATATGGAGTAACAAAATATTCAAATCTATTTGAAAGAACAACAAGAAATTCAATATTGTATTATAAAATTAAAAACTTGCATCAAAGTTGGAAACTAGAAGGATAAGATAATAGGAATAAAACATACCAGTATTTTATACCTCAGTTTGATCAAATTAGCAAATTCTACATGCTTTTTTTTTTAACATAAACTGTTAACTCAGATATATGTCTCACCTTTTTGTTATTTTGATAATGCAAATGTTGAATGAAAACTGGGGTTAGGACCAAATATTCTCCATGGAAATGAGATATGCCAATGCTTCTACAACATCATACCAAATATCATTGACCTACAACTAGTGGTTCCCCATAAACTGACCTAATCACAAGCTAGAACATGTAAACTAAGCAATAGTTTAAAAGTACATAGACCATGACTGAGGGGGCAGGGCCAAATAATCTCCTTGGAAATGAGATGTGCCAAGGCTTATACAACTGCATACCAAATATCATTGACCTACCACTAGTGGTTCACCATAAACTAGAACTTACCACAAACTAATACATTGTTGACAACGCTGGAAACTGCATACCTATGTCTCGCTTTTTGACTCCATCAAAACAAGACAAAAAACCCACAAAAATGTCATAGAATGAAATAATTCTATAAAAAGATAAGTAAAATATACCTCAGGTATCCCACAGTAGTGACAGTACTGTATGAAAGCTGCCATCTATTTACAAGGTTCACTTTTTAATCAATATACATTGTATATTTTTGTTATTTACACTGTTTTAAACACCTTTATAAGTTAACCTCCCAACTATTCACAATCATAATATAAGATGCAAGTTCCAAAACTAGGCATAAGAATTATGTTGTTAAATTTTCATACACATGTAACACACAGAAAAATAAATTGAAACACATCTTCATGTATGATGAAGCCCTAGGGCTAAATATTTATAAACCTGAAGTGGTGTTTTTAAAAGCTGCAAAGTAATTCGATGCCAAACTTTTCAGCTTGAACATTTTTTTTCAGATTACTATTTACAAAAAGTAATTGCAAAGTTCAATGTAAATCAGCAACATAATTTCTATGGCATTTTAGAAGCCAAAAGTTCTTGAGTACGTTCATATTGAAAGTACTAAAATTCTTGAGTAATGATTGCATTATCAATGAATACATTTAAAAACAAATGGGACTATGTTTTGTATTTCAATAACATAAAAAATACAACACTAAACAAACATTTTGAGAATTCCTATTTTGATAGATGCTATCCACTATAATACATTATCAAAAACATTTATCTCTTATGTCACAGTGCAACAGTCGAGAAATATATTTGTTGTCTAATATACAAATGCACATGTACATGCAATAATTAAGTGCTAGTCTTTTTAAGAATCAGGCAATTTAGAAGAATTTCAAAACATGGCAAAAAAAACCCACCAACCTAACCATCCTATTTCGAAGTTACCCTCATCCTGAGATAGAAATGGGAGTTCTTTCATTTCTGCATGTCTGGTAAGTCGAGAAATATCTAAATAAGTTTTGGTTAGAATGATATCAAATTACAGAGTTAGCTCTCCTTAATTGTTAATTTTCAGTGCATTTCAACCTAATTATATCTTGAAATACCAGAACAGGAAAAGGAAACGAATGATATATTCCATTATACATTTTGAACATAAATTACAGCTTTTCTATAAAAGCATGCAGAGCAAACCTTTGATCGACTTGCTTGCTATGTTTGCTTGGATGTTTGTAAACAAAAGGGTAGGCAGAGTTTCAGTCTGTTTAATATATTCTAGTATTTGATTGGACAATAAAAATTGACATACAATGTGAAACTTAACATTTAAATGAAGTTAATGTTTGTTGTCCAATTCCAGTATATAGTAAACAGACTGAAATAGACTACCTACCTGTTGTTTACAAACATCCAAACAAACATAGCAAGCAAGTTGATCAAAGGTTTGCTTTGCATGCTTTTATAGAAAAGCTGTAATCTAAATATGAATGGGTTTCTGTTTGTCATGTTTTCACCACTGCCGGGTTCTTAGACAGATTGGCACTCGAGAAAAACTTGTCCTTCATTTCTACGAAAAGCATATATAAATATAACACATGATGTTTAAATAAAAATATTTGTCAGGATATAACAAACCAAAAGTTCTTAAGATTCTCATCTAATATTTAAAATAAAGTGGAACAGAAAAGCAAATTATTTATTCTATTATAATTGTTTCTGTTATAGAAATAAATTATTTGTGGACTAAACATGAGCTATAGAACTGTAAGGCAAAATGGATGAGAATCTGAGAATCTTTTGATTATTATTTCACATGAACATAATTATATCTATATAAATTACATTAATAACTTGTTCTACACCCTGGATTTAATTGACATGATTAACTGCACATTAAACAACTTAAAAAGAATACTGAAAAACTAGATTTTAGTATAACCTATAAGTTGTATAGATATATTTTGCATATTTTTTTCTTCTGAACGTAGAAAAATATGTTAATAATGCAGCAGAAACAGTATGGAGGACTGCAAGTTATTAAGAGTATAATCCGCAGGTCAACATTTGCAGATTAAAGATATTGAAAAAAGGAAGCCCACCAAGGTATTGTTAGGAGTGGAACTTGTAAAAAGTCTATGCATAAACAATATATGTAGCTGTGTAAAGAGGGGGGGGGGGGGCACCACCCCTTAATGCACCTCTGCTCAATGTTTCATCATTGGGCATGTTTAAGCACATTTTGATAAACTCAGCTGATACATTTAGTAAAAAGAAAGAATTATGCTATAATTCTCAGATGGTTTTTGTTTCTTCTTTTATGCCTCTTTTTAATAACACAGCTGCCAAAGTATTTATACATTTATGCCTTATCTTCACTTTAAGTTCTGAACATTCCTACAGAAAGTAAATCCTAGAAATGAGCATAGAATGATTTCAAAAAAAGAAAACTTTTTATTTTGATTCAAAAGTTTAATTGATTTTATTAAACAATAATAATTGCTCTAAAACAAGCAATGCAACTATAACAATGACCCTTGCAAAAAACTATTTTATCTCCTCTCATACACACACACACACATAAATAAACACACAGTTTAGATGTATAAATATATAAATCAAATCACAGTGACCATTGATTCACCTTTTGAACAAAACATCTAAGAAACTTTTAACCAAACTCTATGATATTTCATATTACACAATGTATTACTTTAAGCATTGTAAAACGATTCCATCTGAAAAATAATTAATTTTACTTTGAAAGTGATCATACCAAATTAGAAACTGATTTTTATAAGAGCAATGGAGTTCACACTTCCCAAGACAAAAAAAGGTCATGAAAAAGGTTTGACAGGGTTAGTCAATGATGAAAGAAAACGGAGAAAAGGGGGAGAAATTAAATAAATACAGGTTAACCAATGGTTGGCACTTGGAATGTACATGTATTTAAGGAGGTAATTGTAAAATTTTTGAATAATATCTTGGGTTAAAGCTCATTCCACAAGACATAGAAATTTAAAAAAATAAATTATCATGCTTAGTTGTACATGTACCATTAAAATTTAGATTTAAGCTGACCTCATGATTATTATCACCACAAATTTAACCCTCATAAGATAAAATAAATCCCACTCAATAGCATTTTTCTTGTGTAAAAAGTACAAAAATATTCCTTAAAACTATATAGAGTACTAAAATAATAAATATCACAATTGCACTCATATATTTATAATTTTTGGAGAGAAAAAAACACAACTTGTTTTGTGTGTATTGTTCACAAATGAAAGGTCCCCAGTAGGCAAAGCCATAATAACAAGTTTAAATCTAAAAATATTTACTAAATATAAAGTATGTCAGCAATTCTGGATGTTTGCACAAGTCAAACCCTTTGTGCACACCCAACAGCTGGGTCTTTTTTTAATAATCATGTAGTCAATCATAGTGCCGATGCCTCACATTTACATAAATGTATAAACATGAATAACAATTGAAGCTGAATCTTTTTGGGGACCACTACAAACAATAAAATATTTTTATAACAGAAATATATACTTCTTGAACTTTTTAAAACAGAAATTGTTTTAATAATTGATAGACAACCCTAAATTTCAAAACCAAAGAATACCAAAGACCATTCAAACCATAATCTAATTAACAGTTGTTCTTCACATTTGGGATAAGAAATTCCAAAAACAAAAGTTCATATCCAGACGTGGATTCCCGGATTTAATGTTAGGGTGGTGTTCCTGAGAAATAGGAATAAGAGGACCTATTTTGACGCAAAATTGGATGTTATTCTACCCTTTTTTTCATTCTTTCTTTTTTATTGAGGTGCGGGACTGGGTGCGTCCCCGTCTGAATCCACGTCTGATATCACAGAATGCTACTTTATGCAAGATTTATATGTAATTTTAAAATTCGTCATGTAGACTTCTCTTCACATTGACACATTTACTGTCTACGAAGATATCTTTATGTTTAAACATTTCATCCATAGAAACTTTTCCATCTTTATTATCATCTAACATCTGTAAAAGGTTTTCAGCTTCTGCCTTAGACTGCTGTGGATTTCTGGGATCAACATAGTCCTATAAAACAACATATATTTGAAATTAAAACAATACGCCATTAACCAACTAATTTTCGACTGCTCAATTGTATATCAGAATTAAAAAAATGCGCTCCGCTTGAGGCAGCTGGATATGACCACAGAGGTCGAACTCTGAACAGTTGGGTCAAGTATGGACACTATATTCAAGCTTGATACAACTCTGAATTTGGAGAGTGATTAAATATTTGACACATTATAGATTTCTGACACAGAATAAATGTGGTCAGATAACTTAAAAATTTGAAATGGGACATTTAATCTACTTAATGGTCCAATATCCAAAATCTAATTCCATGGTTAGATTCAGCATATAAAAAAAACCCAAGAATTTAAACAAAGTTTATTTTTGGACCCTTTGGACTTATTTGAAAACAGGGCCCAAAATTAAAAATCTGAATGCACAGTTAGATTCAGCATATCATAGAACCACCAGAATTCAGTTTTTGATGAAATCAAAAGAAGTCTAATTTTGGACCCTTTGGACCTCAATGTAGACCTATTTAAAAATGTCCAAAAATCCAATATAGTAATACATGGTAAAAACCTCAACAATTTAAGACTTTAAATTAATCCTCATTGAAATTGGTTAAAAGATTTGTATTTATTTTCTTGCTGTTGTGCAATACTTAGCTGTTGCGCAAAAAATCTGTTTACAAACTTAATATAATAATTTACACACCCTGTTTGTTTGTATCTCCTGTCATATCAGTATTTGTTGTTTCTTTATATAGATCAGAAATAATTTATGTTAGAACCAGCTTAGCCAGTATTAGAAAAGTCTTGTTTTTAGCCCCTATTTGGCCTCCAGTTTCTTAAAGATTTAAGCCACAACCCACAAAATCGACCCCAACCTTCTGTGTGTGGTATGGAACCTTGTGGTACAATTTCATAGAGATCCATTGACTAACACTTAAGTATTTGTCCAGAAACCAGAAAAACCTTGTTCCTCCTCCCCTTTTTGCCCCTTATTCCTGAACGGTTTGAGCCATAACCACCAAAGTCAAACCCAACCTTCCCTTTGTGGTATGGAACCGTGTGTTTCAATTTCATAGAGATCCATAGACTAATACTAAAGAAATTGTCCATTAACCAGAAAAACCTTGTTTTTCCCCCCTTTTTTTGCCCCTAATTCCTGAACAGTTTGGACCATAACCCCCAAAGTCAATCCCAACCTTCCCTTTGTGGTACAGAACCTTGTGGTACAATTTCATAGAGATCCATACACTAATACACAAGTTATTGTCCGGAAACTAGAAAAATGCCTTTTTTGGCCCCTTTTCGACCCCTAATTCCTAAACAGTTGGGACCATAACCCCCATAATCAATCCCAACCTTCCTTTTGTGCTACTGAACATTGTGATTAAATTTCATAGACATCCATACACTTATACTAAAGTTATTGTATGGAAACCAAATGTCTTCGGACAACGGTGACGACGAAATGATAGCAATATACGAATGCAAATTTTTTACGGTCGTATGAAAAAATGCACCAGACAGGTCAATATCCCTAATGAGCCTCAAATAGAAGAACTCATATAAAGTGTGTAAACAAAAATCTCTGTGCAGCAAAATTGGACATGTTTAAATTTTTAACATGTGACTGACCTTACTCATATGTGCTCATTCGAAGAGCAGAGGACCATAGAATAAAGGTGTAAAAACTACTAAGGAGTTGTTAAATGTATGCAAAGAACTCAATTTTCAATCAACTTATTGTGTGAAAAAAAGGATTTGACCTAATAAAGCCGCATCTATGATGAAGAGGCCTTTTTCACAACAGATAAAAGATGATGAAATTTTAATCAGCATCACAATAATGCTATTACACCCACGATTACATGTATTAGTATTCAATCTAAATAAAGACCTAGGATACATATCCCCCAAAACAATATTTTCTCAGGATTTGTTAAAGGACACTTAAGGAGATTAACTGTTTACCGCCATCTTGGATTGTAAAATAGCAGTACACAATCGGTCTAAACCTGCAAATTTTGAGACAGATTGGCAATTAATGTGTAAGGCTGTTTATTGGAATAAAGAAAAATAAGTGATTAATTGCAGCATTATTTAGACTGTTTTAACAAATGCTAAATATTTGTTTTTTGTTCAAATAAATTGTTAAACAACACCTTATAAGGGGAAGATAACTCTTAATAGTAAAAATTTTATAAAGAAATGTTAATGAAATTTTCGTTTTTTTAATTGTAGCAAGAAAACAAGTTAAATGACACAAATTTTTCTTTATATTTTCTTAAAGCATACTATAAAACCTATCTTCTTGTATTGCATTTCAAAATTCTACATCATAGATTTCTTTTTATTTACAAAAAACATTTTTTTCATGAATGATCTATGCAAAATTATGCAATTTTGCACGACTTGTAGCTTGAAAAATACCACAATATTAATAACCCATACTTTTTATCATATTTTTGAAAAAAAGCATTGAACTTTGGTGGATAGTTATCTCATTGGCAATCATACCACATCTCCTTATTTTTATAATGGTCAGATCTACATTTTGGCAAAGTATAAAAAAATTCTATCTAATGGATCCACTTTAACAACTCACTAAAAACTAATTGTCTTATTCCTTACCTCTAATTCTTTCTGAGTAGCAACGCCATTTTTATCACTATCTATAGAATGTACAAATTCCTTTTTCCTTTCGTCCTGATATCGATCATCAAGTTTCTTTTGTTCCTGGTCTTCCACGTCACCAGGTGGCAAGGCAACAAATTCAGCTAGTGTAAGCTTACCATCATTATCAGTATCTAATAACAAAAAATATATAAAGTTGAGGAATACTTATTTCTACTTAAGATGATGACCATGAAAAGTAAAAAGTACAAAGTGAAATAAAGTTTAATAACATAATGAATATTTGTAGCTGGTAATTTTTGTATTAGAAACAATGGGATATGGTATGGATAAGCATTAGACAAATTGAAAAAGATTTTCTACATGTTTAACCCATGTACATTTAACCTGCAAGGTTGAAAATCAAACTTGAATATTTTAATTGTTATGGGTGTTATATCAACAAGGCTTTTTGGTTACATGATTCTTAGGTAAGCAGAATGTAGTAAAATACCATGGTACAATTTTTGATGGGGCAAAACTGTAGAACCTTAAAAACTGTTATGCTAAAAACTTAACAATGTTTTACTTATTTTTATAAGTTATTAAGCATTTTCCAAAAAAGAAACAAGAGTGGACACACTGAAATGTCTCGCCTGTTTTAGTGTTCACAATTGAATTTATAATAATAAATCCTGTAATAGCATAAGAAATGGCTCTATAAAAGCAGTTTCCATCACCTATAATTTTCTTTAAATTTTTAGGAGTTCCAATTGTGATTGCAGTAGTTAAATCATACAATGGATATGATGCTTCTTCAAACCTAAGCCTTAACTTTGTGCACTGATTCATTTGCCATGTTAAGTTAATTGGTTTAAATTGGAATATTTCATGAATAATGTCTCCTGTAACAAGATCTTGATGAGGTGAATTGATACTACTTATACTTTCTGTATTTGATGTCTGTTTGATGTTTGTTTTGGTTGGCACTGCAGTATTTTCCTTTTGCATTGTTTCTTCTTTTATGTCTGCTTTCTTCTGAGAGTTATCTTTTATTACTGACTTATTGAAATTGTTTATTCTATTTTCTGTAGGCAAGAGCTTTCCTGAATGTTTGCAGATATGACTACATAATTTTTGGTAGCTTGAGAAAAGTACTTTGCAAATCTGGCAATATGAGCATTTATGAGATCCCAGTAGATTCTCAGTAGAATATTCCTTATGACAAAATCTGCATTTATGAATTTCTCTGCTTAATGTCTGTTGTTTACAACAATGTCTTTTTAAATTCTGTGCAGATGCGAAAGTTTTTTGGCATAATTTGCATATATTACATGCATGGTTTTGAAGACCTTTTCTAGTCTTGTAAGCTTTGCGGCACTCATTGCATGTATACATATCTGTGAAACACAATATAAAAATGACACATTTGCTAATTGCAACGAGAAGTTGTCCGCTATGTCCTGCAGAGTATACCTCCACTCCTTGATTAGACTTTGATGAAAAATTCTCGTTATTGTATCTTCAAACAGGAGAAGATTTTTGTAAAAATTATCGGCCTACGTATGCAATGAAGACAGACGATGGATGCCAATTGATGGCAAAAGCTCACAATGGCAATTTTGGCCAGGTAAGCTTAAAAAGGAAGTGACTACTTAGCATTAAAAGCATGAAAGGGAAATACATCTTTGAATAAGTGATCTGATGATTTGAGTAATATTTGCATATTTGTAGATTTTGTTTTACAGTTCTTGACATTCTTAACGAAATATAATAGACCTTTAGTGAGCAAGCTCACATTACCATGGCCCCCATATAAATCTTGATTTAAGACAGTAATATGGTCTTCTGCAAATCTATTGTTAGTAAATAGGACCTCGAACTAAGACATAGCGACTTGAAAAACAATAGCCAGGGATTTTCCTCTTCTTTCTGTTAATTTATGTAGCCACATATCCAAGTTAAGTTGCAATCCCATTGAATACATCCTGAAACCTATGTTCAAATTTTAGTCTTTTTTAGTTACCTTGACCTTAGGCTTAAATATAGGTCTGTAATGCTTTTACATTCATGTTGAGTAACATGTTTTTAGAAAAAACAGCATCATAAAATCACATGGGATACACTTTTGGCTAATAAATCACAGGCAAATATAGCAACAACATTTGAGTAAATAAAATCGCATTATACAAATTTTTTTTTTGAAACATTAAGTCAAATGACTACTAAAAGCAAACTTTGAAATTTCTTATGAAATAATTTTTCATCTAGATTTAAGGTTCATCAGAAGGGATTGACAAATATGGCAATTTTTTTTTATTTCCTCTTGAGTACAGACAAACCTGTGCACAAGGAAAAGTTTTAAGGCATTGCAGAAACTGGATAAATATTTGTCAATTCCTTGAGATGAACCTGAAAGACCCCCCCACCCCAAAAAAAAAAAAAAAAAAAAAACTAAAATTATCTTCAATCTTTGATCAAAATATTGTAAAAAGTCATATTTTCATATTATCTATTTATCTATTTATGTTGCTATGCTAAAATATTTTTTACTTATCTCATTTCATATGTATCAAAAATCAGTAAATGTGATTCTGTTGTGCAAACAAAATTTCAAAAGTTCTTCAATCTGTACATATTCAGCCAATTAATCTTTATGAAGGGACTGGAGTGAACTGTATTCTATGTTAAACATTCATGCATCAGTGACCTTATTTTAACATTTTCACACCTTCCAATGTTTTTGTTAATCACGGTTTAGTAATGATCCCTTAAAAGTTTTTATTATTTATTATCATTATTAATGTTATTTAAAGATTTTTATAAAATAATCTATTTCAATGTAAGTAATCAGCAGTTAAATAATAAAATACATTCCATACACCAAATATAGTTGACCTATTACTTATAGCATCTAAGAAGAAGACCAAACAACAGAAACTTAACATTGACCAATGAACCATGAAAATAAGCTCAAGGTCAGATGAAACCTGTCAGACAGACGTGCACACCTTACAATCATTCCATACACCACATATAGTTGACCTATAACTTATAGTATCTGAGAAGAGGACCAAACAAGAGCAACTTAACATTGACCAATGAACCATGAAAATGAGGTCAAGGACAAATTACACCTGCCAGACAGACATGTACACCTCACAATCATTCCATACATCAAATAGAGTTGACCTATTGCTTATAGTATTAGAAAAACAGACCAAAACACAAAAACTTAACATTGACCAATGAACCATGAAAATGAGGTCAAGGACAAATGACACCTGCCAGTCAGACATGTACACCTTACAATCATTCCATACACCAAATATAGTTGACCTATTGCTTATAGTATTTGAAAAACAGACCAAAACACAAAAACTTAACATTGACCAATGAACCATGAAAATAGGTCAAGGACAAATGACACCTGCCAGACAGACATGTACACCTTACAATCATTCCATACACCAAATATAGTTGACCAATGGCTTATAGTATTAGAAAAACAGACCAAAACACAAAAACTTAACATTGACCAATGAACCATGAAAATGAGGTCAAGGTCAGATGAAACCGGCCAGACTGACAAGTATCCCTTATAATCATTCCATACACCACATATAGCTGACCTACTGCTTGTAGTATCTGAGAAACGGACCTAATCACGTAACTTTAACCTTGATCACTGATCCATGAAATGAGGCTGAGGTCAGGTGAACCCTGTCTGATGGACATGTAGACGTTGCAAGGAACCCATATACCAAATATAGTTATCCTATTACTCATAATAAGTGAGAAATTTACATAACAAAAAAACTAAAACTTTTTTTTCAAGCAGTCGCTGAACCATGAAAATAAGGTCAAGGACATTGGACATATGACAGACAGAAAGTTCGTAACATAAGGTATCTGCATCCAGGTCTTCTACCTTCTGAAATATAAAGCTTTATACAAATAGTTTACGCCGCCGTCGCTGCCGCCGCGGATAGTAATACCTATGTCTCACTTTCTGCGACTTTCGTCGCAGGCGAGACAAAAATGAATATATCACTGATCTTTTAAGCTCATATGAAACTGTGAAGTGAAAACAGAAATTACTCTGTGATTGACAGTTTAACAGTTTTTATTGCTGGTAGAAAAATATTAGTCAAAGCAAACATACACATCTTGTGGAAAAAAGTAAAATAAAAATAATAAAATGCTCCGCTGGGTGCAGCTTGATACGACCGCAGAGGTCGAACCCTGAACAGTTGGGGCAAGTATGGACACAACATTCAAGCTTGATACAGCACTGAATTTTGATTGTGATTAAATATTTGACACAGCATCGGTTTCTGACACAGAATGAATGTGGTCTAAGAACTTAAAAAATTTTAATTTACCTATTCAAACCATATCATTATTATTTGCTTTTATATATAAATCAGAAATAACCAATTTAAAATGGAAAATTTTAAAGAAAAAAAAATCCCCCCCCAAATTTTTTGAACCCCCTTATGATTCATCACCTCCAAACTCAATCCCAGCCTTCCCTTTGTGGTATGGTACCTTGCAGTACAATTTCAGAGAGATCCATACACTTCAACACAAGTTATTGTCTGGAAACTAGAAAAATGCTTGTTTTTAGGCCCCTTTTTGGCCCCAAATTCCTAAACATTTAGGGCAATTACCCCCAAACTCAAACCAGCTTTCCCTTTGTGATATGGAACCTTGTAGTACAATTTCATAAAGATCCATACTCTTACACACAAGTTATTGTCCTGAAACTAGAAAAATGCTTGTTTTTTGCCCCTTTTTGGCCCCTAATTCCTAAAATTTTGAGGCAACTACCCCCAAAATCAATCCCAGCCTTCCCTTTGTGGTATGGTACCTTGCAGTACAATTTCAGAGAGATCCATACACTTGAACACAAGTTATTGTCTGGAAACTAGAAAAATGCTTATTTTTGGCCCCTTATATCTAAACGTTTTGGGCAATTACCCCCAAACTCAATTCCAGCTTTCCCTTTAAGATATGGAACCTTGTACTTCAAATTCAGAAAGAACCATACACTTACACACAAGTTATTATCATGAAACTAGAAAAATGCTTGTTTTTTGCCCCTTTTTTGGCCCCCAATTCCTAAAATTTTGAGGCAATTACCCCCAAAATCAATCCCAGCATTCCCTTCGTGATATGGAACATTGTGAAAACCTTGTGGTACAATGTCAGAGAGATCCATACACTAACACACAAGTTATGTCTGGAAGTTACAAAAATGTTTATTGTTGGCCCCTTTTTGGCCCCTAATTCCTTAACTGTTGGTACCATAACCCCCAAAATCAATCCCAACCTTCTTTTTGTGGTATTGAGACTTATGGTAAAGTTTCATAGAGATCCATTCACTTAAACTAAAGTTAGAGTGCGAAAACCAATGTGTCTTCAGAGGACAACGACTATATTACTGACTTGGTACAGGCATTTCCTTATGTAGAAAATGGTGGATTAAATCTTGACAACAATGTGGAAACCATTTGATTTACAAATAGGGAAAGGAATAGATTACCTAGTGAATTCAAAATTGACTCAATCATTTTTTTCATGGCAAGTCTACTCTGCTCTGGATGACGGAATGCTAAAAACTCTTCTTTGTTCAGTTTATTGTCCATTGGCATTTGTTCAACGTCTGTCCACTTAAACTTGTACCTGACTAACTGGTCTCTGTCTAAAAGATAAACATTGCCAAACATATTTTAAAAATATATATCGTAAACACATTCTTTACAAGAATAACATTTGACAAACTATAATGCTTATAAAGAGCTTTAACAAATAAATTAGTAACAATTAGCTATGTGTCTAGATGTCACTCTTATGTCAGTCCAACAACTTTAACATAAAATTATGTCCTTTGTTTTACCCAGTTTCTGGTTTATGCATTTCCGTATATATACATGTGTATATATATACGTTCACATGAATGTTTGTAAACTTCATATATAATTACTAATTAAAGTAGGTTCACCAAAGGAAAAACTGCATGAAATCTACGTTTTATAACCATAATATTATTATTAAAATGACTTAATTTTATACAAAATCATATTTTGGAACATGATATCAGTGATTATGTTCTATTTTTTGGTCATAGACTGAGCACCATAATGTAGGACCACTATGTCTCACTTCCATGACAAAATTTTGCAATCACAACAAAAAATGGATGACTAAATCAACTGTTGACACAGAGATATGTCTCACTTGTTGGCATAAAATTCAGAAAAAGACAATCTGATGGATAGCAACATGGTTTATTAATTCAGTCACTGGACCATTATCTAGTGGACAAGGCCTTTAAATAATTGTCCAACTGATATGTACTGATAGTAATGCAACTTGCTACGAAATATTATTGATCTATCACAAGTAGATCCTATCAAACTTACTTAAGCAGGAAACTTAACATTGAAAATTGCTAATTAATTCAAAGTCACTAGACCAAGGGTCCGGAAACGGTCATATTTGCCAGACATGACAGAATCTGAAATCTATATGTCCTAAACGACAGATTGGGATTTGGGACAAATTTTATTTTTTTACAGAAATGATTTGGGTTATTTCCTTGAGATCGGGTTTCTTAATCGCCATTTGAACTTGTTTTTGTTTTGTTATCTCTTTCCTGTAATGAAACTGCCACTCCAGTATAGAGTTATAATCCTGAGGGCCCTCCTAATATCTATATTAATGCCTCAGGGAAAATATTGGCTAATGATCGCTAATCTCTTTACCTATGTTTTTAATTCACCCCTGACATTGATCACAAGCTCAGAACTAATATTATAAAGAAATAAAAATTCCATAACAACTGTCTTCAATATTTAATTACTTTTTAGCTAAGACAATTGTCAATTCTGATTTAAAAAATAAAACTTGATTTAATTTACGTAGAAAAAGTGATTTTTCACGACTAACACACATGCTTTGTTTACTATGTAATACACATGCATGAAATTCTCTTCCGCAGATTAGACACTAAAACGTAAAATGAAAAATGATTCCATGCTAAATAAAAAAGTGCAACTATTATCATTAACATTCAAACACTTTCGAAGGTAAAAAATTAAAAAGCCGATGATTTCCTGTCAATTTGATAAGCAAAACTAATCCAGGAAATGAGTCCGGAATTACTCGTATTTTAGTATTGTCTTCAAAATCGAAAGAAACGTAAGTGATGTCTGAGAAATTTATCATTTTGAGTCATTAAAATCATTTCATTTTTAAACTGTTGCCTTCCCTTTACTGCTCTTAAATGATTTTAGAAAAATGGTAAGAAAATTCATGAAGTAAATGCGATGCAACAGCCAAAACAAGTTCGTTGATGCTATGAGTACTCAGTAATCAGTGGTAATGTGATTTTGACAATCTTTTTTTGAAAAAAGGACACCAACTTTTAAGTTTTCTCAAAATGACCGAAACAGGTGAAAAAATTTCTGGATCCTTGCACTAGACCATGTCCTAGTGGGCTGGGCCTCAAAATAGTCGTCAAACTGATATGTACAGATAGTAATGCGACTTCATACAAAATATCATTTATCTATCACAAGTAGATCCTATCAAACTGACTTTTTATAAGCAGATAACTTAACATTGAAAATTGTTAAATAATTCAAAGTCACTGAACCATGACCTAGGGGGCAGGGCCTCAAAATAGTCGTCAAACTGGTATGTACCGATGGTAATGCGACTTCATACAAAATATCATTGATCTATCACAAGTAGATCCTATCAAAGTAACTTAAGCAGTAAACTTAACATTGAAAATTGCTTATTAATTAAAAATCGCTGGACCATGACCTAGGATGCAGGGCCTCTAAATAGTCGTCAAACTGATAAGTACCAATGGTAATGCAACTTTTTATTAAATATCAATGATCTATCGCAAGTAGTTCCTATTAAACTAACTTAAGCAGAAAACTTTACATTGAAAATTGCTAATTAATTCAAAGTCACTGGATCATGACCTAAGGGGCAGGGCCTCGAAATAGTCATCAAACTGATATGTATTGATAGTGATGCAACTTTATATTAAATATCAATGATCTAATACAAGTAGTTCCAATCAAACTAACTTAAGCAGAAAACTTAACAATTGTTGACGCAGTCGCGGCAGAGGGAAAAGCAATCCCTTTGTTTCACTTTCCAAGACTTTCGTTGCAGGCGAGACAACTACCTTTTGGACCAGTTGGTGTCTATTTTTACAATAGAAGATAAAAATTTGAGGTTCACATAAGGAACAAGCAAACTTTACTTGTATGCATGAAGTTCTCTCAAATTGTTCAGTGTTAATCCACTTTCCAAAAATAAATTGTGAATATGTAGCCAGGAGCCTGTAATTCAGTGGTTGTTGTTGTTTGTTGTTGTACATCATATTTGTTTTTCATTTATTTTTTTGTACACAGGGGATAAACAATTTTGTTACAGCTCACTTTCCCAGGACTTCGTGGTAGGAAGATTTTACTGGTCCTGTTGGAAGAGCTACTAGCCTAGAAAAACAGACCTGCTAGCCTCGGCTTTCAAAAAATATTAAAGCCAGCCAGACATTTTTTTCTTATTCCGATTTCAATGTCATAAGACTTAGTAACAAAAGGCAATCATGACAAAGTAATAATTTGAGTATCATAACAATGATTGACATAAAAACGATATTAAACTTCAGACTTTTTAAATTTGATGTTCTAAAGTAAACTGTTACATTGACAGTGCATCATATGAAATGTTCAACAGAAGTGTATAAAAATCTGCCTTTGACTCTTTATTAATGCAATATCGCGCTGTCAGAACTTTACATTTGTTTTTAAAAAGCACTTTTTCTTAATACCAGATGCTGACTTGACAATGGTAGAACACGGGTCCAGAGAGGGACACTTAAAATCTGTGTACATTTACAAAGCACAATTGAGTTTAATTAGTTCATTCCACAGTTATTTCTTCAAAAAAAAATACTTGAAATGAAAGCAAGATAAAGGTATTACAGCTCTTCTATAAAAGCATGCAAAGCAAACCTTTGATCAACTTGCTTGCTATGTTTGCTTGGATGTTTGCAAACAATAGGTAGGCGGAGTTTCAGTCTGTTTTGTATATACTGGAATTTGATTAGACAATAAAAATTGACATGCAATGAGGTTAATCTTTATTGTCCAATCAAAATCCAGTATATAGTAAACAGACTGAAACAGACTACCTACCTTTTGTTTACAAACATCCAAGCAAACATAGCAAGCAAGTTGATCAAAGGTTTGCTTTGCATGCTTTTATAGAAGAGCTGTAATAATATTTTTAGCATTTTTGAAGAATTCGGATGATTAAATGTCACATACTGGCACACATGTACTTGTTAACAACTTGGTTCTGTTGTTTTTCTCACTTAAAAAATATTTATGTATTTCCGATAGGCTAATTTTTTTTTACTAAATTGATTAGATGCAAAAGTTCATATCAATCAATGCATCATACCCCCAGTACCTTTAATTCAAAGTCTCATTTTGAGCAATATACAATACCCCCCCAGTACTGAGAAATCGATATTGAAAGTACGGGAATTGCGTTCAATACATGATACCGGACCACCCAGTTATTTGTTCTATCTTTAAAACATGTAAAAAATCAGGTCAAATTCCTGGAATCATGGATGAAGTAATTGAATCAAATTAACTAAGATAAGAATAGTGAGGAAGGGATTTTCCACCATCTATTTTGTTAACGACAAGAATTTTTTTTACTAGTCTGTCGGGTATTTTTTGATAGCCTGAGGTGTAAATGTTATAGTCCCAGGCGTCGGACTATTGGATTCTTTAACCCCTGGTACATAAATCAGACTGTTAGTTTTCTCTCTTTTGAATTGTTTTACCTAAATTTGTCTTTTAGAGGCTTTTTATAGCTTACTATGCGGTATGGGTTTTGCTCATTGTTGAAGGCCATACGGTGACCTATAGTTGTTAAAACTTCTTCATTTGGATTCTGGTAGAGAGTTGTCTCATTGGCAATCATACCACATCTTCTTATTGTTATATACTAAAAACAAGAGAGAAAAATAAATGGTGCCATTACATCCTCTAACAAATATAGGGATGTGCATACCCATACTATGTGATACACTCACCACTTTCTCTCAACTTTATCTTCCCTTCCTTTATAGACTCACCAGTTTCCTTCATTTCTAATGCCTGATCACCATAATCTTTAAGAAAACTGTCAATCTTATCAACATCATACTTTTTAGCCAGTAGGAAATGTTTATAGTAATCCTTCCAATCGACTAAACCTATAAAATGAAAATGACAGACCAATCATAAAATAGTACATTAAAATTTGATATGATGTTAATTACTATCATTGTAAATCAGCAATTGTTTTTTGTAACAGGAATGAGTTTCCCAAAGTTCAAGGAATATAGTTAGAAAACTGAATAAGTTCATGATAAGTTCATTTACGACCAAATAAAGTACAATTTACAATGAATGTTATAAATATTTTAGACTAGCAAATTTATGAGTCATAATGGTAGTTTTTAAAAGAAGTGATATTTAATAAATATCAACCTGAAGAAGGTGATGTGTTCAATTTCTCTCAACTAGAATTGAGTTGGGATAAGACGGAAACTACTGTCTGTTACCTTGTGAATAGATACATTCACTTTCTTCAGGTGAGATATTGTTCCAATAGTAATTATGCCCAATGTTTTCCCTAGAGGATTTGTGCATAGTGGTGCTTACATTTATTAATTTAGACCCCATCCTTTAAAATTTAAAATTTTTTATTACACTTTATAAGCCCTCATTTGGATAATTCAGTCATGTCAAGAATGTTTGGTAAATATATTGATGAATGGATAAGCATAACTTATTCATCCTCTTCCAAACAAAGAAATGGGCGGAACAAGTTGAGAACTTATAATATTTTTAAACAAGATCATATTTGTAGAAACCTATGTAATTATTGATGTCTTTTAGTGATAGACATGCTTTTGCTTAATTTAGATGTGTGGCGGCATCTAGATGTACTAGACAGGTGGGGTGTTTCAATCTCAACACATTTCATGCTAAATGAACCAAATGAGTTGTATATGTTGCACTTCTGTAAATAAAGACAATGCAATTTCCCAAAGAAACTCCTTTAACAGCTAAAATTGTGCCACCTTTACTTAGAAATTTCGTAAAAAACTATATCCTAGAATGGAAAGTTTATATGCACTTTTATTTTTTACAAAGGTCAAAACATAGGGCTGTGCGGCATATTTTCAATATCTATATGCCTCAAACTTCCTCAGAATTCAATTTGGCCGCTATCTATGTGTATTTATACTGGTAACATTCTCACGTTGTGTCTCTTTGAGATAAAGCATAAAAATCATCTCTGAGAACCAGTAGTTAAACAAAACAAAATATCTATGAATATTATATATCTCCCCAAAAAAGGCGTGGTTTGTGAAACAGCTGTATTTACAAAGTGCAACCTATATGAGATAATGTGCTGGTACATTAAAGTGTGCTTTACAGCATTCATGTAATTGTCTTAAAATGTAAAAGATGTGAATGCAGTTATTTCAATACATGTACATGTCTAAATAAACACAAGAGTGCACACAATGAAATGTCTCGCCTTCTCTACTAATCATTGATATTATGTTGATAGTCCTAAATATAAAGCTTTACTACAACTATCACATGAACTTAACATGCTCCAAGAAAATGAGGTCAAGGTCATATAAACCAAACAAGAAATACATGTACACCATACAATCATTTATTACACTAAATATAGTTAACCTATTGCTTATAGTTTCTAAGATAAAGACTTAACCAAGAAAACTAAACATTGACCAATGAACCATGAAAATGAGGTCAAGGTCAGATGAACCATGCCAGGCAGACATGCACAGCTTTCAATCCTTCCATACAACAAATATAGTTGACTTATGCTTATAGTATAAGAAAAACAGACCAAAACACAAAAACTTAACACTGAGCAATGAAATGTGAAAATGAGGTCATGGTCAATTAATACCTGCAAGACTGACAAGCACATCATAAAATATTTCCATACACCAAATATAGTTGACCTATAGCTTATAGTATTAGAAAAAAAGACCAAAACTCAAAAACTTAACTTTGACCACTGAACCATGAAAATGAGGTCAAGGTCAGAAGGCACCTGCCAGCTAGACACTTACACCTTACAATCATTCCATACACAAAATATAGTAGACCTATTACATACAGTATAAGAAAAACAGACCAAAACACAAAACCTTAACTATAACAACTGAACCATGAAAATGGGGTCAAGGTCAAATGACACCTGCCAGTTGGACATGTACACCTTACAGTCCTTCCATACACTGAATATGCTAGACCTATTGCTTCTAGTATCTGAGATATGGACTTGACCACCAAAATTTAACCTTGTTTACTGATCCATGAAATGAGGTCAAGGTCAAGTGAAAACTGTCTGACAGGCATGAGGACCTGGCAAGGTACGCACATACAAAATATAGTTATCATATTACTCATAATAAGAGAGAAATTAACATTACAAAAAATCTTAACCTTTTTTTCAAGTAGTCACTGAACCATGAAAATGAGGTCAAGGACAATGGACATGGGACAGATGGAAACTTCGAAACAGAAGGCATCTATATACAAAGACTATGAACAAAGTATGAAGCATCCAGGACTTTCACCTTCTAAAATGTAAAGCTTTTAAGAAGTTAGCTAATGCCTTAGCCGCCAGATAACTATCCCTATGTAGAGCTTTCTGTGACTTATTTGTTCATGTGTTTAACTTTTTTGTCTTGTCGCTGGTACATTTTTCTGCAATGTTTTATATCTTTAACAATTCCCGTCATCTTTTGCATGCTATTGAGTAACTTATAACAATATACCATCTCCATCAGGATCCATATGTGTAAATATGTGTGCATTTTCTTCTAAGGCTTCATCAAAATGTTGTCTTATCTTGTCCTGGATCCAGGATTCTATTTCAATTAGATTCATATGCCTATCTGAATCTGTATCCACTCTGATAAAAAAGGAAAAAAATGTATGAATAACAAGAGTACACGGTGTCCATAATACACAGATGCCCCACTCGCACTACCATTTTCTATGTTCAGTGGACCGTGAAATTCGGGTTAAAGCTCTAATTTGACATTAAAATTAGAAAGATCATATCATAGGGAACATGTGTACTAAGTTTCAAGTTGATTGGACTTCAACTTCATCAAAATTTAACTTGACCAAAAACTTAAACCTGAAGTGGGACAGATGGACGAACAGACGAAAGCACAGACCAAAAAACAAAATGCCCCTCTACTATCGTAGGTGGGGCATAAAACCTCAACCCAAGAATATAATAAATCCAAATTTACATCTAGTCCACAAGTCCTGGATTCATGAAAAGCTAAGCGTCTGGCCTATTTACACATACATGTATGTGTACACTACACTGAAATGGGTTTTTTCAAATTTTTTATTATAAGTTGAGAAATAAACAAGATATCGAAAATGTGAGCTGATTCAATAGAAAATACAATTGTTCTAAGAAATGCCCTTTTCACTTAAAAAAAAGTTAATATCATGACCTTTTCCATGCAATTCTTGATAAAACACTACAGCTTCTTAATCAAGACAACTGACACAATTTATTTAACAATCAATCATACTTATGGGAAATTTAAATTCTGTTGAAATCGGTAAAGCATTCAAATTATTATTCATGATGAAACCATTTAGAATATGTATATACTTCATGTACTATAATATGTCCATGATGAAACTAACTTGTTGAAGATATCTTTAAGTTTTGAATCTGCAATATCAACAGGGTCATCATCGATTTCTTCATGATTCCCAATGAAAGCCTCTTTATGGAAATCTTTGTTCAGCATTCCATCTTGTTCAAATCGTACTGCCTCCAAATGATCAGGTGGCTCAAGTTTATCAAGTGATAAAGGTTTCTCAACATCAACCTCATTCAATGGTATTTTAGGGCGACCATTTACAATATGCACCAAAAATATCGTAATGACGATGCATAATCGCTTTCCTTTCATATTTCTTACTAATTATTAAGTGCAAATTTAAAATCTTTAACAAAAATATGTTCAATGCTTATTTTTATCCTGTTACTTGTTTAATAGAGCAGATAAACTTATTGTGCATGTAATTTCTTATTTTTAAAGTGGACTGTAAATGTGGGAGGTTTACATGTAATTAATGCATTTTTATATCAATTGTTAATAATGCAAGGTTGGCTATGGACATCCTTGCATATCTTCTGTACAGTAAATCTGATTTGATAGCTTCAGAGATGTGGCTGAAAATATTTGTTGTGTTCACAAAACGACTACAGCGGCCTCTATCAGTGACAATGAACACAGTTTTCGTCATCGCCCAATCACCGGAAAAAAAATATTGATGCGCTTGGTATTTACTATATATATTTAAATAAAATTAATTTCCATTAAATTTGAACTACAAAAAACAATCATTTGAGTCAAATAGATAGAAAAAGACTTTTGAATGAAATACAGAAAATTTAATACTGCAATTTTGAAAATAATTGTTAATGGATTATTTACATTATGACCTCATTTTTATTATTGCGCATACGAAGAAAACACGTTCAAGATGGCGGAAGAGAAGCCAAATCCTCTCACAATTAGAGATTTTAGTAAAGTCATTCTCACACTAGAAACTGTTCTAATTCCAGACGACAAACTTTCACCTACACCATCCCTCCAAGATGGCCTTGATTCAGATACAGAAATGGACTTGCGTATCCTAGGTTGTGAGCTCATACAGTCATCGGGAGTTCTTCTCAAACTTCCACAGGTTCGTCGCCATTTTGAACACTAAAAAGACAAAGATTTATGCCTTTAACATGATAGGAATAAGTTTTAACTAGTGGATTATACCGTATTGGTCATTTAATCCACCATACTGAGATAGAGCTCAGTCTTATCCCTTTCAATACTCAATCTTGAGGCCTGTTGCCACAAATAATTTGTCTCCGAAAAGACCAGTTGGATACAATAACATTTCTTCAGAATTCACAATCAATCTTGAATAATATCAAATGAAGTTCCTGATCCTAAAGTCAAAATTGGTACAACTTGTCGCTTAGTACTGGTATTTTCTTCTTATGGTATGACGTTGTTCACTGTAATTTTGCGGTACTTTAGAATACCGTATTTGTTTTGGCGTAGATTCAGAATTGAGCCATTTGAGGATCTATATTCCCCTTAGTCCAAATAATTATGTCATCTTGAAAGGCTATTATATTTTTTTTCTTTGACGCCTTACATCGACGTCATAACGCCGAACTCATATTTTCAGTTGGACTTTGAGAGGGAATTTACTGCTTTATTAAAACGTTTAGCTGAATTCTCCTTGAGATGCTTCATTTTAGGAGTATAAAATATATTTTTGAGTAAACTTGGTAAAATTTGACGGACCTAAATTTCCAGATAATATAAAACAAAGGTTCCGGAAATTCGGGTCTGTCAAATTTTACCAAGTTAGGTGCAAAAATTTATTTTATACTCTCCTAAAAAGAAATCAGATAAACGTTTTAAAAAAAAGCAGTAGATGATTGTCCACCTCGGATGGAATTCTAACTTATTTTATTATTACTGTAGGGATTTATTGGAAATATTTTGCACAAACAAACACGTAAAAGGAAAGAAATTTTATAAATGCAAAAATTTTTAGCCTTCAATGAAAATTTTATGGCTAAATTGGGTCTCAAAGTTGAGAGCAAAATATGCTCTCAAAGTCGAACCGAAAATGGTGGCTTCAGCATTATGACGTCGCAGGAAGGCGTTGAAGCAAAAATTTAAAATAGCCTTCCAAGACGTTATTTGGACTATATTCCCCTACAATTTGAGCTGCAAATTTATTTGTACTAATTGCTTCTCCTTCCCCATTGTAGTAAAACCATATAGATATAAATGAAATCGTGCACATTATAATGCATATACCCATCTATTTGAACTTAAGCTTTGCTGAGTACTCATTGGTGACATAGGCTACTAAACTGTAGCTCTTATGTGGATGGTTCCTAAGATATATTTTTACTAGTCTATTAGCTACAGATTATTCCTATGTTAAAATGTAAGAATTGCAACCCAGGTTCAGGTCGCACTTATTTCCAAATATTAGTAATTACTCCTTGTTTTTCACCTGTGCATAGCTCTCCAAATTTTTAGGATAATGCATACTGTTTTATGTTTTAATATTCATTTCCTTTACATTTTCATCTATTGATATCCTTTTGTTTGTCTCCTATTTTGTTTGAAGTTATTTTGAATCTTGTCGTTTGATGTTTGAAAGGTCCTGTGGTAATTTGATTTGTCAGATTTTTTAGTCGAAATACTTCTACATTTTAACAAACAATATTTCTTATGTTTATATCTGTATTATATTTTAGGTTGCAATGGCTACTGGTCAAGTTTTATTCCAGAGATTCTACTACTCTAAATCTTTTGTCAAGCACAATATGGAGGTAAGCTTGTTGGTCTTTTTGGAAGCTTTTCACCTGAGACGTGAGGATGATGTTACAGTAGTTATAAGCTTGTAAATAATATATGTTTATTTGTTCTTTGTTGTTACATCTTTTGCTGATGGTGACAATAAAATGAGTTGGAAACATTAAAAAACATAAGAATTTGAGTACTCTTGTGTTTGTTAATACCAATTTCAATACAACAAACTTTAATAAAAAATTTGTATGGAAACCAAGATTGTTTGTTGTTTGGTTTGTTTATTTTGAATTTATATCTTTTGCAGGTACTTGCAATGGCATGTATAAACCTGGCAGCTAAAATAGAAGAATCTCCCAGGAGAATCAGAGATGTAATCAATGTGTTTCATCATGTCAAGCAGATGAGAAAGCAAAAGTATGTAGAATCTTTCCAAGAAGTGCTGGAGTCAGTGCTCAAAATAGTTCGACATGAACATGCCTCCTGGAAATGTTAATTCTGGTCCAGAATTTAATCATTTGATCTAAAAAAAAATGAATTTGGCAACATACACTCTCAATTGCAGATTTTCCTTTCACTAAGAATTGTATTCCTGAAGTTACTTTTGAACATTTTCCATTTCAAGATAAATGTTTTCCAACAGAATATTTCATTTCAATTGTTATTCATTAGAGAAAGTTATTAAATAATGAACATTCAGTTTGAATTTACTTCAGTCCCTTTTGAAAAGCTGCGGTTCAACAACCTATAGAAAAAAACAAAGAGAAGATATCATATGTCGAATGCTATTGTTTTCTTTCAGAACTATTGTTCCTTTGATATTGGACCAAAATTACATCAATCTAAAGAATCAAGTCATCAAAGCAGAACGCCGTGTATTGAAAGAGTTAGGGTTCAGTGTCCATGTCAAGCATCCACACAAGGTAAATATAAATTTATCATTCTTTATTCTGCTATAATGTATTAATTATGCATTGGCAACAACAGTAAACATTTGAATATTGTTTGAAATTTCATTTTGAATTGAAAATTGTTGCCTTTGTCATAAAAATGAGTTTACTTAGTTGTCGATTTAATCCTTTTACCTTTCAGAAAACAAAACATGAATTTTTCACTAATAACTTACAACTTTCAGACTAGACATCAAAACAGTTGCCACAACATTGGAGGAAAGTAGAATGGCCAAATCAGGTTGTAGCCAATAGTAACCGTTGTCTCATTTATTGTATTGTCTAACTTTTATTTTTCAGGTGATTGTGGTCTATCTCCAAGTGTTGGAGTGTGAACAAAACCAAAAACTGGTGCAGTGTGCATGGTAGGTATCTTTATTAGAATTGTAAGATTATCTAACGAACAGTTTTTGATGGTAGTGTCAGAAATACACAAACAAACTACTGCTAACTCATTCTTCATGCATTCTAGGTATCACTGAGTCTAGTGAAGAATAATTTGATATTTAAAATATGGTTTTCTATACCAAAAGCCTTAAGAAATATTTTTGGGGAGTCTCTTTTTTTTTTTAAGTTTGTATGATGTAAAAAATCTTGCCTTCCTATAGTTTATATTTGAAGTTTAACCAAAATGTTTATGTAGGTTGAAAGTGGTCATGCAATTCTTAAGAATTCTCCTGCCCAATATTTAGAGCTCTCAATATTAAGAATCCTCAATTTTTATATGTATTTACTTGTCTATTGTCTCTGGTTTTGTCTTCATGATTGTTCTCTGGATTACCATTTCTGATTATAGTTCTGATATCTTCCACTTGTTGTATACTATCTCTTTCAGTCAAAATTTAATTTCAATGAAAAGCGTTTTCAGATATGTGATGCAATGTTTCACAATGTAAAAACTTATCATAACGTGATTTCCCATATAGTCATTGGGATCTGCCTTTAGTTCTATATGAGTCTCGCTAATTCTCAGACCAAATATTAACTAATATAGATGTTTGTCTATCCCACTTTCCTTTTTTTATGCCCCCGCCGTAGCAGAGGGGGCATTAAGTTTTACCCTTATCCGTCTGAGTACGTCCCAAAGTTGGTTTCCATTCTCTAACTTTAGTTTGCTTCAACCAAATGTTATGAAAGTTAAACAAAATGCTTATTACCACAAAACACTGATCAAGTACAAATTTGGGTAGCGTCACTTTTACCGTTCTTCAGTTTTGTCCCTTTATAACTTTATATGATATGCAAGCAGGGGCATCATCTGTGTCCCATGGACACATTCCCCATTTATCTGATTTGATTTCCCCATTTACATTATTAGTTTGGCACTACCATCAATCAACAGTTATTTTCTCATAATATCTGTAAGTTGTTTGACCTTTACAATAGTTTATCATGGTTAATAAACACATCCTGACGTCCATGCTGAAAAGTTATCTATTTCAGAAATTTTGAATGTAAACATAGTACAAATAATTTATAACTGGAAAAACAGAATTAATACCTCAAGTCTTATTTTTATATTGTACATTAAGTAAGTTTCAGAGATCCTTATAAACGAAAAATTGTATTGCTTGTATTACACATTTAAGCATACTGACCCTGTGTCATTTAATTGCTGTTTAAAATGTTTGAAAATTGTAAATTCTTATTTTAAATTTATTTAGCCCATGATTAAATGCACATAATTCTTCAAAATATCTCCTTGAAAAAGTAATAATTTACCCTAGTCTCATTTGTTCATGGAAATATGAGAGAAACATGTGTAATTACAAACTACATGAATCACCAGCTTAGATGGTCCATAGCCCTAAAGAAATGTCCAGCAAAACAAAATGTATCATTTTGGTCCATTTAAAAAAATGGGATCACCAAAATTCAAATGATATAGAATATTCGGAACCTAACAAAGGGAGTTCATATTCAAATTAGGGTAAGTTAGAATCTCTTTCTTGTAAGGCACATCATAATACTATCATCATGTTTAACAGTATACAAAGATATATTATTTTTCATTCATTGTACATTTTTGTATTTGTAAGTTTTCATGATGAAATTGTTAAGATTTTATATTTTCCTTCAAGAAATTGGATTTGGTGTACCTCAACTTTAGAATTAACTAAAAATAATCACATGAAATATGATTTCAAATCCATGATTCCATTTAACCTTTCCCTTATCCATTTTCTTGATTGAAAATTCTAATCTATTCATCTGCAAAATATCATATTTGAAATTTTTAAATTGTAAGGGCTTTCCATTTCTAATTCTTTATTTTAAAGACAAAAATAAATTTTATATGGATTAAATTGTGTGAAACCAATTGACCCTGTGGTCCTGTTTTCTTCTGAAATTTCTGCCTTTCATACAGAATCTCTGAATTCTTGAAAACAAGCAGACTTTTTTTAATAACAATGTTTTAAAGATTTAGAATTAAAAATGGATTAGTCTTCATCAGGACTTTCATGTGACAGTATGGAACTTGTTTTCAGTTTAGATATCACAATATACACAGAAGCTAAATTTGTTAAACTTGACACATGTTTTGGGAAAAATGGTTATGTTTTTTGGTATGAAAAATAGACATATCCCAAACAATGCATTTGCTGTAATTGCACAGACAGGATAATTGTTTTCTCTATTGAAAATAAGCTCCACATTTTGACATTTAAGTCATGGATTTTCTAGAAGTTCAGAATTACATTCTACGGGAAAGCAGGTCATGCTGTGTTATGGCCATTGGTGTGTTTCACAACTTTTCATTATCAATTTCTGAATGGATAGAAAATTCCTTGCTGGTGTTAGTCTTTGTAAGTTCCAATATTGTCACTCGACCTTTGCAAGGCATATTTATTGAATACTTTTCTGTTTTTTATACATTACAAAATGAAATATGTTTTATTATCGTCTTCGTCTTTTTATTTTGTTTTTGTTGTAAAGAGCTTCATTTTGGGAATGAAGCATACAGTGTAAAGAATTTTGTATTAATTCTGTATTTTTCCTTTTTGCCTACCCCAGATTAGGTGGGTAAAGTCTGTGTCTTGAAATGAATGCACCATCCTCTGGCAACAGAACCCATCTGACTCAACGACGATGAAACAACGAACAGCATGGAACCAGCATCATTGGGAACCAGTGACAAATATGGAGTTGTGTTTTGAGAGTGTCTAAAGGTTTACCAGTAATGGGCACTCAATAAATTCATGTTTCAAAAGAGTTGGTTTTAAAAAATGAACTTGTTGTTTTGTTAATGAAAAGATTTGAAAACTTTGTAACTCAGATATTATGAATGAACGGTGAAAATGATAGAAAAAAAATGTAGCAAAATAAACAGTTTAATAAAGTAAACTGCATGAACATGGAAAGCAAATTATGTAATAATAGAAAATAAGTTGACTTGTTCAAATATTTTGATGAAGTTCTGAACTTGCTAACTATATAAGATTGTTTTACAGCAGTGAATTCTTAGGAGGAAAGTTTGGAATGACAATGCAATACTTGTAAACAACAAACAATACAATACAGGAGGCAGAAGAGGCAATTGAATTCATAAGATCGAAAGGACAGAGGAATATGTTGTGCATTTTTATGTTTTATATAATTATTATTTAATTTTCAAATTTCCAGTGCAGTACTAATAGCTGGATCCAGTATCAAAATGGTTGGTATATAAATAGTTGTAGAAATATTTAGCCATACATTGGTTCGTTTTGTATTGTATTGTTCAAGATTTAAAAAATATCAAGTAATTCATTATTTAGAATCGTGTTAACACAAGATAGTTGAACATATTCATTGTGTTGTGTTTTTCTCTACCATTTATAAAATTATTATACATACACATTGAAGTCATGTTTGACCTTTTATTTTATCTTTTTTTTCAATTGATGCTTAACTATAAATTGATAGAATTCGTTCAAAAGAGAAAAGTTTTTATTTTAACTTCTTTTTGAGATTGGTGTAATGTAAGGGAACTTAAATGTACAAAAATCATGACACGATGGATATACAGTAAAATATTTGTATATATACAGAACTTATACATGTATATATACAAAAACATGTTTTATAATGGTACTTTGTTTGATATATTTGTATGTGAAGCTAGATTAAATTATATTTCTGTTTGCTTTAACCTTGACTGTCTCTCTTCAATTTTTCACTTCCATATAAGCAAAATCCAACATAAAACTGCTGGTAAAAAAATCTCAAATTTATAGCCAGTACTGTTTTTGGTGGATGGGTGATAGACAAACAGAACTTGTATTGAAAACAATCATGAACACTTAAAACATAGTGCCATTAGTGGATTCAGAAGACGCTATAGGATGCTACAGATGTGGATATCTTGGAATTACATCATATTTATAGCTGTTATATTCAACACAACCAGAAACACAGACAATGATTTAAACAGTATTGAAAACTTTCAGTGAACTTTGTGGATAATATTTTCATGGAATAACAAGGATAAAACTGTCCGAAAAATATGATCTTGCATGTACATGGAATCAATGATTGACCGTTTTATAAAATCAATATGTATGTATTCAAAACTATAGTTATGTATACTGGTTTTAACCATGATGATAGAAAAAGATATGCTTTACAATTTCACCATATTATATTTAAATTTATGTGTGATAAAAAGTTGAGACTTTATAAATATTTATGATGTTATCTTTTCTTCACAGGAACTACATGAATGACAGTTTTAGGACTAATGTTTTTGTAAGATTTCTTCCAGAAAGTATAGCTTGTGCCTGTATATACTTAGCTGCTAGACAATTGCAGGTAGGATCTTTATTTTGCTCAATGATTTTGTATGTTGGTGTATATGAGAAATGGTAATAAATTTTGAGCATTTACATTTGAATCAAAAGCAGAATTAGATCATTGATAAAGTGATTAAAATCTCAATTAGGAATATATACTTTCATATGAATATATTGAGATTTGAGGTATACAATACTTCTAGTAGACAATGACACAAATACCAGGACATCTAGTAGGCAACATAGTCTCCCACCAATAGACAGGTGTCTTACTGTACATAGATATGTGGAACTATTGAATAGTTCAGAGTCTACAAAAGTGATGAATAAATTTGACCGACACCATAATCACCTAAAACACAAAATAATCCAAAACGTAAAGATATAACATATGACATATGCACAAAAATTGGCTGGTTAAAATACCTAAAATCTCTCTAATCTCAACATTTTTCAATCATAAATTTCTAAAAAAAATATACAATAAAAACAAGTACAGGAAAAGCGCTCCACTCTAAATTAACAGTATAATAGACAACAAAAACACAAAATAACAATTTACACTATGTAAAGTATGCATGATGTAAGCTCAAAGTACTAAAAATGGTGATAAGAAATATTGACCTACATGTTTTCCTTGGTATTACAGATTGCTCTTCCAGATAGACCGTCGTGGTATTCCATATTTAATGTACGAGAAGATGACATTCAGGAAATATGTCTTACAATATTACGTCTCTATGCTCGTCAAAGAGTAAGTATTTAAATTAAGAAACTAAAACATATAAAAAATTGTTACAAGGTAATGGTTTTCCCTGCTCATACAATAGTCTCCCTGTCTGCAATGTTAACCTATGATATACATAATATTTCCCTGATATATAAAAATTTCCTTTATTATAAAAAAAATTTGAAGTCAATCTCTATTTTCTTTGAAACTATTTAAGAATTGGGCATAGCTATCATAATTTCATTGTTTGTTTAGAGTTTTTAAAGAAGAGCACTCCAACTTCCTCCCTCATTAAAAACTGACCGCTGCGAAATAGCACATTAGTGCTGAAAAGTGACATTAAAAACCAATCAATCCATTAAGCTTTTATAATATTTTAAGTTTAAAATATACATTTTTCAATTTTGTAGCCAAATGTAGAAGAACTTGGGGCCAAAGTAATGGAAGCCAAAAGAATACAGATGGAAAACAAGAAAAAATCAAAAGGAATGACATCAGATTATGGAACTCCAAACTCAACATCTAGAGCTAGTAAGTCTACTTATCTAATTAAACCCAGTTTGGTTTCATACAAAGTATCATATAGGCTGGTACTGAACAATGTTGTTAAAAGTAATGATTGACTCAACAATAAAAATTATAGTAAAGAGGATCAACAGAGAAAAGGGTGGACATATGTATTTGTAAGGTATTTACATTGTAACTTGTTCAAGGGGCAACATTTATGATGTTGATTACAAAGGTGAAATCTTGGATAACCAGTTCAAGAATAATAAAAAAATACTTTATTAAATCTACCTTGCTTACAACTGGTATAGTCCAATATGAAATGGAAATTGGAGAAAAGATCAAATAATTTACAATTAAGTTAAGGATAATATGAGCAATTTTTCTGGATCAGTAGTTTGAAAGTTAGAGAATAAGATGGTCAAATTTGAGTCATAGCTCCAATAAAATATTGCACTTCAAATATATACAACATCTTAAGTCTGAAATAATTCTCTTTAAGCAGTCAAAAAATAATGCTTTGCAAAGTGTAATATTTTGATTATGAATATTTCCCTTTCTGTAGAAACATATTTGTTCTGTTACAGATTCACCAAAGAATGTTAGTCCAAACCCCACGTTACTAGGGAGTATCAAACAGTTGAAGTTAAAGAAAGAAAAAGATGATAATACAAGGAAACCTGATGGAGGCCTTATGTAAGTCTAATTGACTGAAAAACGTTGTCTTTTGATTTTCAGGAACTTGTAACATTTGTTCAATAGAGAGATTTAAAGTTGGAATCAAAATCGAGTCATTCCATTACCTATGAAGTCAGCATATGTCAAGCCAAACAAGAGAAAGTCAAACTTCCAGTTATAAACAATTTCAAATAAGCCTGTACTTTCATGGAAAAAAACTTTTTTGTTAGGAAAAAATTTAATTGATAGCTAGTTAAGATTGTAACATTAATACAGCTACATCAGCAGTAAGTGGAAACAATGACCTTTTCAATGTGCTTTTGGTTTTGGATCAATTGTCAAATTGAAAGTGAATAATAACATTATAACTTTAAATTACAAATGTGAACAAGGTTGGTATTGATTTATATTTCTTCTTTCAGTAAAAATGGCAACAAAAGGAGAAGAAGTCATTCATTTTCACCGGATAAGAGGTATTTATATGTATTTATTGGTATTTTGTGATATTTTAAGTTTGGTTTATTTCTGTGACTTAATATTTTTCTCATATTTCTAAATGCAAAATTAAACTGCACATAACACAGCTGGTTTCCTCACAGATATTAGCAGTCTGTAATAGAAAAAGGTCAGGGGAATAAAAAAAAAATGAGGGATTTTTTTGGTGATCTGCCAATGCAGATGTTAGATTTATCATTTGATATACAAAAAATAAGATCACCAATAAGACAACTATCCCAGAGTTCATATGCCTAAGATGTAAGCAATTATAGGTCACCATACTGTTCTAACAATGAGCAAAACCCATACCGTTGGCAAACAAAGTCAGTCTAGCTTTAAAAAATACTAAGATATGTTTTTCATAATGTTCTTGAATTTGTAAAATTGCTGAACTTTACTTCTGAATAGCTTAATCTTCAGATTATTTAACCAAACTTATTATATTTAAGGTCATCTGGTAGTAGCCTTAGTCCACCCAGGAGTCCTATTTCTAAAAAGAAGAAGCATAAAGACATTGACTCTCGTAGAATTAAGAAGGAAAATGCTGATTATTATAAAGGTTCAAAACTCTCTCACAAAAGAAAGAAACAAATGTCAAGGTCTTTTAGTAGATCTTTGAGTAGGTCACCAGAAAGACTGTATAATAAATCTAGTCATTATAAAAAGTATTACAAAGACAAATATGATCACAAGGATCACTACAATGACTATAAAGACAGGAATGATTACAAGGATAAAGATCGGTATGAGTACTCGCCTGACTCTAGGTACGTCAAAAGGCATAGGAATGGTCACCGCAGCTCTTCCCCTGAACGATATGATAGATACCGTCGATAATTATTGTTTCTTCAAATCTGTGATAATGGTGCAAAATTGTAAAGAATTGAATATATTAAACTATGTCTTTCTTATGTGGAATTTATTTGTAAGAATCAATTGAATCATTGTGAAGATTGATATTAAAGTGCTGTAGATATTTATTTTAATATGTACATTGAAAATTATTTTATGTTGAAAGGGATCAATACTTGTGTGCAAAAGAGCATTGTGTGATATGGAAAACATGTGCAAGTGTAAAGAGACTGCAAGGGGATAGTGTTGTATTTGTTATGGTTGTTTTGATAATGCAATGATGTATGTAAAAAGTGTATAAATGTGAGTTGTGACAAATGTGTAGATGATGAAAGAAATGAAGAAGTGATTTATAGTTGCAGTTTTCCCCATGAGAAATTTTTGTATGAAAGATGTCCATATAAAGGTTGAAAGACTTAAACATATTGAATAGTACTTAAAAGAAGAAAAAAATTAACTAAACATTTTTATAGTTCTAGAACCAGATAAAAATTGTAGTAAGAAAAAATTCTGAAGATCTAAAAAAAAATACACCTATATATATATTTAAGATGAAAATCTGTTTTAAATTTTGTAATGAAGTGTGTAACTGATTCTCAATTTGTTTCCATATGATTAATATAGTTTGCAAACATGTGTTTAACATACTTCATGTACACTTATTTGGGTATTATTACTTCAATCTCAGGGTATCATACCACATCTGTAATTAAAGATCTGAATCATGATAACAATTCAAAATAAATATTGAAATAAAATATGTTAGTCATTTATTAGTGGAATTACATGTTAATATTAAGCTGTCTCATACTGACGATGGAAATAATCCTGTAAAAGTGCAATTATTGTCAAGTTCTGTCAGCCTTGATTAATAGGATCTAGGTTAAAATTTTAATTGCTCACTTTTGACAACATTTTCTAGTTCTTTAGTCATGTGTTGGGCATTTCTCTTTGTTTATGTACTTTGTGTTTGCCTATCAAAGTTTCTAACGAAGTTTAGAATTCAGTGGGCCTAGTAGAATTAATTTAGCTACAAAAGGGTGTAGGCTTTAAAATTATATGCATTGATGCTTCTGACTAGCAAAAAGCATTTGTTAATTTAAGTTGAACAATTTTTGGTCCATATACAAGTGCTATGGTGCTTTGGTGTATGAATTGTTGCACTATTCAAGCATTTCGCTGTCAGGCAGCTATGAATAACAAATTTAAAACTTGTATACAAAAAAAAATTATAAAATAATATTTGTCTGTTTCAACTACATTGTGCAGGATGTTTTGCTTTGATTGTTAACTTTCATAATACATCTTCTGACCCCACCAGTATCCTTTGTGAATAGGTATTCAAAGATTTATTGAATTGTACATAAAAAATCTACTACTACGCTGTACTGTCATGACTTTGCCAGTTGAAATCTACATGTATCTTGGCCTGAATTCTTATATTGGGATCATTTAAAATTGTATTTGATGACAAGGTATTTCACTGGAAAACATACCTTGCTAATACTTAATTTCAAGTTTCTTGGAACTGTAGAATAGAAAAGAACAGGACATACTAGTATAAACAAAAATATTTGACATGGCATCAGGGCTTCCAAAATTATTTTTAGCCAGCCGGACATTTTATATATTATCCCGATTTTAATCCCTTAAGACTAAATAAACAAAAGGCAATTATGCCTTTTATGGTAATCAGTTGCTGAGTTGGCCATCCCAATGATTGACATTAAAAAAAACGATATTTAACTTTCTTTGATTCAAATTCGAAGTTCTGACAGAAACTGTTAAATTGGCAGTGCATCATTCGAAGTGTGCAACATCAGCGTACTTATATCTGCCTAAGACTCTTTATATGTGCAAAATAACATTGTCAAAAACTTTTCTTTCGTTTTTATACCGGATGTTATCTTGACAATGGTAAAACATGGACCAGAGACGGATACGTAAATTCCGTGTACGTTTGCAAAGCGTGAATGAGTGGAAGTAGCTCTTTCTACGTTATTTCTTCAAGAAAATATTCGAAATAAACGTGAGATAAAGGTATCAATGACAATTTAAGCATTTTTTGAAGAAATTAGGATGCATAATCAAATTTCACACATGCGCACACGTGTACTAGTTCAAACAGAGACATGTCTCTAGGTTCAAACAACGTGGTTATGACGATTTTTCATTTTCACCTTTTGAATTTTTTCATCAAATCATATTTGTAAACGTATTTCTGATAATTTATATCTTTTTGGCTAAATTAATTAGATGCAAACCGCTGAAATGTAAGAAAATAACTTTGAAAAGACCGATCAATGTCCAGTTCAAAATAGTTTACCTGTGACGTGAACAGGTAAATTTCAGCTGTTTGACAACTAATTAGCCTTGATTAAAATGAGAAGGCATTAAAGTAGGGGTTGTTTTGATAGTACTTAATGATCATGTCACTTTTATAACCGGAAATGTGTGGCTGTTAAAGGAAAAACGTTGGGTCAAAAAGATTGCGAATTATGTTAAAATGACCGTCTCTTAAAGCCTTGAAAACTAAAACGTAGATGACCGTTTCATGCTTTGCCCAGCTGGACTTTAACCGGACATTATACAAATGTCCGGCATATATGACCATTTTGGAAGCCTTGCATGGCATACAGCATTGATAAAAGATGACCACAATATACTGCTAAAACACATCTATTAAAATGATGCTTTTGTCTCTCCTCGACAGTAAATAAGCCAGACTTAGGTATGCTGTGTCAGCAGCGTTAACAATTTGTTAAAGTTTGTGATTAGGTCAGTTTAAAGGGAATCACTTATGAAAAGTCAATGACATTAGGATGCTGTTGTATAAGCATTGGCACATATCATTTCTATGGAGATTATTTGGCCCTGCCCCCTGGGACATATCTCAGACAACAGCTAATATATAGATAACTGCTCAACCAATCATAATGAAATTTTGCAAACTGTTTATCTTCATTTTGTGAACAATTTCAACTAGAATCCAATTTTCAATGTATAGAATAAAATGTTCATCTTGACGATTTCTCATCCATTGGACATTAGGTAGACTAATATCAACCAATCAATCCATCATACTAAAATTAAGAAAAATATAGTACACAAATTATTGAACACGATCATTGTAGTTATTTGTTTACAATTCATGGACATCAAAGTTGTGGCAGGAAGGCTTCATGTTGGCTAGATTCCATAATAGTGGGATCATTAAAATCTGCAATTCACAGAAAATGATAACAGGTGGAATACTGACTCCATAAGCATTTGTCATGTGTTCAACATGATAAATTGCAGATCATTAAGAGAAAATACCCTTTGCCTAGTTTTAAAAATGTACATTTTAGAAAGAAGCAATTATGTTTGGGCCTCATCTATTCTACTTCACTGAACTCGTAGAGCTCACTGACATTTGTCAGACAGAAAATCAAATGTATTATAATAGGGCATTTACAACTAAATACAGAATATTTAACATTTTCTTAAACCAACAAGCATTCCATAGATTATTGCATAGCAATACATAGTACAACATGTTGAAAATTCATTGTTCTGGTTTAAAATGACTAAAATAGTGTGGCAAACTGATTACTTGTGTGAATTTTCTAAATCTAAGAACCATAACTCTGCACAAAATCATCAGACGGGAACAAAATTCAACCTTGATCTGTAACTGGTCATGATAAAACTATATACCAAATATCAAATCAATACCTTCAAGCATGACAAAAAAATGTGTGGAAAACTGATTACTTGCATGAATTTTATAAGTCCAGGGTCCATAAAAGCACAAAATCATCAGACCGGAACAAACTTCAACCTTGATCTGTAACTGGTCATGATAAAACTATATACCAAATATTGAATCAATATCTTCAAGCACCGGAAAGAGGGATGGAGGGCAAACCTAAAGTCCCATCGGCTTTGCCGGTAGGGGACTAAAAAGTTACTTTTTTAATGACATTGAACATAAATATAAAGGAAATGCATATTGGCAAAATTTATCATCTGATAATTTTAAACACAAGTGCTTGAAATTTGCTACCTACAACAGAATGTAACCTATTTAAGAATTTCTGCATTGCGGAAACTTTCATAAACATGAAATTCAGCTTATGCAAGACTGTCATAATGTGAAATGCTTCCTTATTTATTACAGCCACTTAAAAAAAGTATAAATACACGTCTCAACAGCTACACAAATTAACATTTTCACCTGATTGGATACTTTTGTAATTATCCCCTTGATTGTTGCCATCTTATGGAAATATGGTTATTTTAAGAATTTAGAGACTTAGTGGAAATTATTGCATACCATAATTGCACAGAAAGGTAAGTAAAATTGATTGGTTTGACCAAATTTTATAAAAATTTCCAGGATTAAGAGGAAAACTAAGGACCCAGTCGTTATGCTACAATATGACAACATTGTGAAATAGTGAATATATTCAATTTGAATACTGAAAATTCAGAAATTATTGCGAGGTATTTATTAATGGGAATAATGTGACTGGTTGAGTATTGCAATAATAACTCTCATTCTGATAGCTGATGCATATAAGTAAATGAAGACTTTCTTGAAATTGCAATAATTAATCTCACATTTTTGTTCAGTCTTCAACAATCGCAATAAAATGCTCCGCAGGGCGCAGCTTGATACGACCGCAGAGGTCGAACCCTGAACAGTTGGGGCAAGTATGGACACAACATTCAAGCTTGATACAGCTCTGAATTTGGATTGTGATTAAATATTTGACACAGCATAGGTTTCTGACACAGAATGAATGTGGTCTAAGAACTTAAAAATTTTAAATTGGACATTCACCTATTATGGTCCAATATCCAAAATCTAAATACATGGTTAGATTCAGCATATCAAAGAACCCCAAGAATTCAAGTTTTGATGAAATCAAACAAAGTTTAATTTTGGACCCTTTTGACCTCAATGTGGACAAAGTTGATAATGGGGCCCAAAAATCAAAAATCTAAATACATGGTTAGATTCAGCATATCAAAGAACCCCATATATTCAATTTTTGTAGAAATCAAACAAAGTTTAATTTTGGACCTTAATGTAGACCAACTTGAAAACTGGGCCCATAATCAAAAATCTAAACACATGTTTAGATTCAGCATATCAAAGAACCCTAAAAATTCAATTTTTGTTAAAATCCAACTAAGTTTAATTTTCGACCCTTTGGACCTTTATGTAGACCAATTTGAAAACGGAACAAAAAATTAAGAATCTAAATACACGGTTAGATTCGGCATATCAAAGAACCCCAATAATTCAATTTTTGATGAAATCTAACAAAGTTTAATTTTGGACCCTTTGGACCTCAATGTGGACCAATTTAAAAACGGGGCCCAAAATCCAAAAACTTAATACACGGTTAGATTCAGCATATGAAAGAACCCCATATATATTCAATTTTTGTTGAAATCAAACAAACTTTTTTTGGACCCCGATTTGGACCAACTTGAAAACTCGGCCCATAATCAAAAATCTAAATACATGGTTAGATTCAGCATATCAAAGAACCCCATATATTCAATTTTTGTTGAAATCAAATAAAGTTTAATTTTGGACCCCGATTTGGACCAACTTGAAAACTGGGCCCATAATCAAAAATCTAAATGCATGGTTATATTCAGCATATCAAAGAACCCATATATTCAATTTTTGTTGAAATCAAACTAAGTTTAATTTTGGACCCTTTGGACCTTTATCTAGACCAATTTGAAAACGGAACCAAAAATTAAGAATCTAATTACACGGTTATATTCGGCATATCAAAGAACCCCAATAATTCAATTTTTGATGAAATCAAAGTTAAATTTTGGACCCTTTGGACCTCAATGTGGACCAATTTAAAAACGGGGCCCAAAATCCAAAAACTTAATACATGGTTAGATTCAGCATATTAAAGAACCCCAAAAATTCAAGAATAAAACCCCATTGAAATTGATCAAGAAATAAGCAATTTATACGAAGTATATTCTTTTGCACAATACTGTGCAATTGAATATTTCTTGCTATTGCGCAATACTGTACAATTGACAATTTCTTGCTATTGCGCAATATTGTGCTTTTGGATATTTCTTGCTATGGGGCAATACTGTGCAATTGAAGATTTCTTGCTATTGCGCAATACTGTGCAATTGAAGATTTCTTGCTATTGTGCAATACTGTGCAATTGAAAATTTCTTGCTATTGCACAATACTTATTGTATAATAATTTACACATCCTGTTTGTTGTGTATCTCCTACCATATCATTATTATTTGCTTTTAAATATAAATAAGAAATAACCAACTTAAAATGGAAAATTTTAAAAGAAAAAAAAAAGGAAAAAAAGAAAAAATAAAATGCTTCGCTGGGGCGCAGCTTGATACGACCGCAGAGGTCGAACCCTGAACAGTTGGGGCAAGTATGGACACAACATTCAAGCTTGATACAGCTCTGAATTTGGATTGTTATTAAATATTTGACACAGCATAGGTTTCTGACACAGAAAGAATGTGGTCTAAGAACTTGAATTTTTTTAATTTACCTATTATGGTCCAATGTCCAAAATCAAAATACATGGTTAGATTCAGCATATCAAAGAACCCCATATATTCAATTTTTGTTAAAATCAAACAAAGTTTAATTTTGGACCCCAACTTGGACAAACTTGAAAACTGGGCCCATAATCAAAAATCTAAACACATGTTTAGATTCAGCATATCAAAGAACCCCAAGAATTCAATTTTTGCTAAAATCAAACTAAGTTTAATTTTGGACCCTTTGGACCTTAATGTAGACCAATTTAAAAAACGGGACTTAAAATTAAAAATCTAAATACACGGTTAGATTTGGAATATCAAAGAACCCCAATAATTCAATTTTTGATGAAATCAAACAAAGTTTAATTTTGGACCCTTTTGACCTCAATATGAACCAATTTGATAGCGGGGCCTACAAATAAAAAATCTAAATACATGGTTAGATTCAGCATATCAAAGAACCTCATGTATTCAATTTTTGTTGAAATCAAACAAAGTTTAATTTTGGACCCCAATTTGGACCAACTTGAAAACTGGGCCCATAATCAAAAATCTAAATACATGTTTAGATTCAGCATATCAAAGAACCCCATATATTCAATTTTTAATGAAATCAAACAAAGTTTAAATACTGGACCCTATCTTGGACCAACTTGAAAACTGGGCCCATAATCAAAAATCTAAACACATGATTAGATTCAGCAAATCAAAGAACCCCAAGAATTCAATTTTTGTCAAAATCAAACTAAGTTTAATTTTGGACCCTTTGGACCTCAATGTAGACCAATTTAAAAAACAGGACCCAAAATTAAAAACCTAAATACACGGTTAGATTTGGAATATCAAAGAACCCCAATAATTCAATTTTAGATGAAATCAAACAAAGTTTAATTTTGGACCCTTTTGACCTCAATATGAACCAATTAGATAACGGGGTCCACAAATAAAAAATCTAAATACATGGTTAGATTCAGCATATCAAAGAACCCCATATATTCAATTTTTGTTGAAATCAAACAAAGTTTAATTTTGGACCCCAATTTGGACCAACTTGAAAACTGGGCCAAAAATCAAAAATCTAAATACATGTTTAGATTCAGCATATCAAAGAACCTCATATATTCAATTTTTGCTAAAATCAAACAAAGTTTAATTTTGGACCCTTTGGACATTAATGTAGACCAATTTGAAAACTGGACCCAAAATTAAAAATCTCAATACGCTGTTAGATTCAGCATAACAAATAAATAAATGTGATCAAAGATTTTACAAATCTAATGCGCCATACTGTGCAATTAAAGATTACTTCTTGAAATTTTTCAATATTTGAAATTTGAAAAAAAAATAATATTTGAAGAATAATTCTTTTTAATTTCTGAAATCTGAAATGAGAAAAAATTGGCCCCCCACAATTTCTTTTTATCCCCCCCCCCCCTTTTTCCCCCAAAAAAATTCTTTCCCTCAAGATATGGTCATAATCTCAATTCAAATTTCCAATGGAGTTGGCAACCATAATTACCCATTTAAATTTACCTTCTGCTAACTTAATCTATTTTATAATAGAATTAATAAAAATATAGTGTCAAATCTTTCATATGGATTTTTTTGTAAAAAAAAAGATGAAAACATTTGCAGATATTTTTACTGGTCTTCTTTTATAAATATGCATTTCTTTAAACATAATTTAAAAGCAGTGTAAGGGAAGTAACCAAAACGTTGTATTTGGATTACCTCCCTTACACTGTTTTAGATTATCTTTATTGTTCATTAACCATTACTTTATACATTATTTAAAAGCAGTGTAAGGGAGATAATTTCAATGATGTATTTGATTTATCTCCCTTACACTGCTTTAAATTATGTTTTGTACTAAAGTATTTGTCCATTAACCAGGACAACCTTGTTTTTCCCCCTTTTTTGCCCCTAATTCCTAAACGGTTTGAGCCATAACCCCCCAAAGCAAATCCTAACCATCCCTTTGTGGTATGGAAACTTGTAGTATAATTTCAGAGAGATCCATACACCATTCCACAGTTATTGTCTGGAAACTAGAAAATGCTCATTTTTGGCCCCTTTTTGGCCCCTAATTCCTTAACTGTTGGTACCATAACCCCCAAAATCAATCCCAACCTTCCTTTTGTGGTATTTAACCTTATGGTCAAATTTCAAAAAGATCCATTCACTTAAACTAAAGTTAGAGTGCGAAAACCAATATGTATTCGGACGACGACGCCGGACGACGACGACGATGACGCCGGACGACGACGACGACGACGACGACGACGACGACGCCAATGTCATACCAATATACGACCACAAAATTTTTTTGCGGTCGTATAAAAAGAAAACCCCCCCCCCCCCTCCCCCAAATTTTTTGAACCCCCTTATGATTCATCACCCCCAAACTCAATCCCAGCCTTCCCTTTGTGGTATGGTATCTTGCAGTACAATTTCAGAGAGATCCATACACTTGAACACAAGTTATTGTCTGGAAACTAGAAAAATGCTTATCCTTATGCCCCTTTTTGGCCCCCAATTCCTAAACGTTTCGGCAATTACCCCCAAACTCAATTCCAGCTTTCCCTTTGTGATATGGAACCTTGTAGTACAATTTCAGAAAGATCCATACACTTACACACAAGTTATTGTCATGAAACTAGAAAAATGCTTGTTTTTTGTCCCTTTTTTGGCCCCTAATTCCTAAAATTTTGAGGCAATTACCCCCAAAATCAATCCCAGCATTCCTTTTGTGATATGGAACCTTGTGGTACAATGTCAGAGAGTTCCATACACTAACACACAAGTTATGTCTGGAAGTTACAAAAATGCTTATTTTTGGCCCCTTTTTGGCCCCTAATTCCTTTACTGTTGGTACCATAACCCCCAAAATCAATCCCAACCTTCCTTTCGTGGTATTGAACCTTATGGTAAAATTTCATGGAGATCCATTCACTTAAACTAAAGTTAGAGTGCGAAAACCAATGTGTCTTCGGACGACGCTGGACGACGCCAGACGACGACGACGACGACGACGCCAACGTCATACCAATATACGACCAAAAAATTTTTAATTTTTGTGGTCGTATAAAAATTAATGCATGCAACAATTTCTGAATTTACAGTATCTAAAATTAATTGTTGAATCTCTTTTATGATGTCTTGGCGTATATAGTTTCAGAACAGACCAGTTAACAAAGTGTCAGTCATTATGGTACAAATCCTATAACTCTTGCTATAATTGTCAAATCAAAATGATAAGGGTAAAGTCAACTACAGATGATGACATACAATCTGACCAAATATTGAGATTTAGTGATCAGAAGATGTCACTATGCTCCAATAAGCCAATAAAGGTCAAAGTCGACAACTCAAATAAAAAATGCAGTATAGTATGGTCAACCACATATGATGACAATTCTACCAAATATGATATGGTTCAGACATTTGTTTTAAAAGAGTTGCATTTTAAATACAAGGTAGTAGTTTGAGGATAGACAAAAGTCCCACAAGTTCAAGAGATATTGTCAAATCAAAAGATCATCATAATGGTGACAATTTATTCTAAAAATTGGATGATAATGACAGATTGGTCTTTAACTTCCAGTGGCAACTTTTACCTGCATAGCATGAGCATACTATACAGAAACCTCTCGGGCGGTGAAATGCTTAGGACATACTGTTTCGGAGAAGAAGCATTTACAAGATGTTTTTGTGTGTCAATAGGCCAAAAACAGTCAAGGTCCCATAACTACCACAAAAACTATGATGGCAAACAATCCTACCAAGTATGAGCGCTTTCAAATTAATTGTTAACTATGGTGACTGTCTTTGGAGGATTGTTGTCTCATAGGCAATCATAACATATCTCCTTATTTTTATATCTTACTGTAAAAGGAGTCCAATGATAGGGTTGGATGGAAGAAGATTATATCTAGGTCCTCCACAATGATGCAAGAGGGAACAAAGTTCAATACCCAATCTAATTTCCAATAAAATGCTCCGCAGGGCGCAGCTTGATACGACCGCAGAGGTCGAACCCTGAACAGTTGGGGCAAGTATGGACACAACATTCAAGCTTGATACAGCTTTGCATTTGGATTGTGATTAAATATTTGACACAGCATAGGTTTCTGACACAGAATGAATGTGGTCTAAGAACTTAAAAATTTTAAATTGGACATTCACCTATTATGGTCCAATATCTAAAATCTAAATACATGGTTAGATTCAGCATATCAAAGAACCCCAAGAATTCAATTTTTGATGAAATCAAACAAAGTTTAATTTTGGACCCTTTTGACCTCAATGTGGAAAAAGTTGATAATGGGGCCCAAAAATCAAAAATCTAAATACATGGTTAGATTCAGCATATCAAAGAACCCCATATATTCAATTTTTGTTGAAATCAAACAAAGTTTAATTTTGGACCCCGATTTGGACCAACTTGAAAACTGGGCCCATAATCAAAAATCTAAATACATATTTAGATTCAGCATATCAAAGAACCCTAACAATTCAATTTTTGTTAAAATCAAACTAAGTTTAATTTAGGACCCTTTGGACCTTAATGTAGACCAATTTGAAAACGGAACCAAAAATTAAGAATCTAAATACACGGTTAGATTCGGCATATCAAAGAACCCCAATAATTCAATTTTTGATGAAATCAAACAAAGTTTAATTTTGGACCCTTTGGACCTCAATGTGGACCAATTTAAAAACGGGGCCCAAAATCCAAAAATTTAATACACGGTTAGATTCAGCATATTAAAGAACCCCAAGAATTCAAGAATAAAACCCCATTGAAATTGGTCAAGAAATAAGCAATTTATACGAAGTATCTTCTTTTGCACAATACTGTGCAATTAAATATTTCTTGCTATTGCGCAATACTGTACAATTGACAATTTCTTGCTATTGCGCAATATTGTGCTATTGGATATTTCTTGCTATTGCGCAATACTGTGCAATTGAAGATTTCTTGCTATTGCGCAATACTGTGCAATTGAAGATTTCTTGCTATTGTGCAATACTGTGCAATTGAAAATTTCTTGCTATTGCACAATAATTTACACATCCTGTTTGGTGTGTATCTCCTACCATATCATTATTATTTGCTTTTAAATATAAATCAGAAATAACCAACTTAAAATGGAAAATTTTAAAAGAAAAAAAAAGGAAAAAAAGAAAAAAAAGGAAACCCCCCCCCCCCCCCCCCAATTTTTTGAACCCCCTTATGATTCATCACCCCCAAACTCAATCCCAGCCTTCCCTTTGTGGTATGGTACTTTGCAGTACAATTTCAGAGAGATCCATACACTTGAACACAAGTTATTGCCTGGAAACTAGAAAAATGTGTTTTTTTCCCCTTTTTGGCCCCAAATTCCTAAACGTCTAGGGCAATTACCCCCAAACTCAAACCCAGCTTTCCCTTTGTGATATGGAACCTTGTAGTACAATTTCAGAAAGATCCATACACTTACACACAAGTTATTGTCCTGAAACTAGAAAAATGCTTGTTTTTTGCCCCTTTTTGGCCCCTAATTCCTAAAATATTGAGGCAATTACCCCCATCATCAATCCCAGCCTTCCCTTTGTGGTATGGTACCTTGCAGTACAATTTCAGAGAGATCCATACACTTAAACACAAGTTATTGTCTGGAAACTAGAAAAATGCTTATTTTTGGCCCCTTTTTGGCCCCCAATTCCTAAACGTTTCGGCAATTACCCCCAAACTCAATTCCAGCTTTCCCTTTGTGATATGGAACCTTGTAGTACAATTTCAGAAAGATCCATACACTTACACACAAGTTATTGTCATGAAACTAGAAAAATGCTTGTTTTTTGTCCCTTTTTTGGCCCCTAATTCCTAAAATTTTGAGGCAATTACCCCCAAAATCAATCCCAGCATTCCTTTTGTGATATGGAACCTTGTGGTACAATGTCAGAGAGTTCCATACACTAACACACAAGTTATGTCTGGAAGTTACAAAAATGCTTATTTTTGGCCCCTTTTTGGCCCCTAATTCCTTTACTGTTGGTACCATAACCCCCAAAATCAATCCCAACCTTCCTTTTGTGGTATTGAACCTTGTGGTAAAATTTCATAGAGATCCATTCACTTAAACTAAAGTTAGAGTGCGAAAACCAAGTCTTCGGACGACGCCAAATTTTTTTGCGGTCGTATAAAAATGACTTATCAATTACTAGTTTGCCTCCCTTTTTTATATGCAAAAAGAGACAGATTTTCATTTGAATTCTTTTTATTATAATGAGTTATATATAATAATGAAAAATACAAAATTATGATAACATGCGCAGAATACAACCACATAGATCATTATTAATAAAAAAATGCTCCACAAGATCTTTTACCAGTAACAATCTCAACAGGTACTATACATCTTAAAAATCTTAATAACTTTCTAGTATTCTCACATGTTCTTTTAGACGTCATATCAAAATATCAATTGTCCAGTCTAAAAGAACAGGACAAATCTTATAATACTTTGATTTTGAAAGCTGTGAATATCATTAGTTTCTTAATATTAAAATAAAACTTTCATGTGAAATGGAATAACAAAAACAAATGCCATTATTTACTTCCGAAATGGAATAACAAAAACAGTTGCTGTTAAACATTGACTTCTGAAAGAGAATTACATAAACAGTTGCTGTTACTGACTTCTGAAATGGAATAACAAAACCTGTTTTTGTTATTGACTTCTGAAATGGAATAACAAAAACAGTTGCTGTTATTGGCTTCTGAAATGAAATAACAAAAATTGTTTTTGTTATTGGCTTCTGAAATGGAATAACAAAAACAATTGCCATTATTGGCTTCTGAAATGGAATAACAAATACAATTGCCATTATTGGCTTCTGAAATGGAATAACAAAAACAATTGCCATTATTGGCTTCTGAAATGGAATAACACAAACAATTTCCATTATTGACTATTGATATGTTTTGGGTTTTTTTGCCATGGGATATGCTAGGTATAATACGGAGTCATAATAATAACAGTAATAAACATTATTATTGATTTTTTTATTCACTAAAAGCCCCTAGAACTTCATCATTTTTTTTTTCAATGTATTTTTTTTTTTAGATAAGATACTATTGTTTTCAGAATCAATACATAATTTAAGGCAAATAGCATATATCATAGAGTTAAGAAAATAAAAATTTGAATTTATCACATGCTTATTCTAGATTCTATCATATTTTTATTTATATATCAATATATATCTTTTAATATATTTATATAAAAAAATAATATCAATAAAAACATTCAGACTAGACAAAACCACCCAATATTAATGCTCCATTAATGCAAAAAATGTGGCAATATCAGGTTTGCAATAAAAACTTGCATTCATAATTGAGGGTGGTAAAGGGTTATTTTCGTGCAACGTGATCGCCGTTTTTTATTTCACGTTCAACATGTTTTTACTTTTTTATTTGACGTTCAGTCGTGCAAGACAGGTACCTCGTTCAACGTGTTCTGCTTATTTAATTTTACGTGCATCGTGATGTTCAAATGCTTATTTTGCGTGCTCGGTATTTTTCAAATAAAATTCAAATACTTGGCAGGGATCGTCAAGAAATACTTTTTTAAAAGCCGTAAACCATTTACATCATAAATGTGTATACTAAATCGGGAATAACAAGTAAAACAGAGAGTTTATATATACAAAAAGACAGTGACTCAGTCACAAAAGGTTCACAACAGTCTTTATTTTTCGTGCAACGTTCATGACAGAAATTATTTCACGTTCAACGTGAAATTATGTCTTATTTCACGTTTTTTTGCAATTGTATTAATTAGATCTCACATATTCAACCAGTAATCAGTGTTCAATAATAAATGCATGCATTAATTTCTGAATTTATAGTATTTCATCATTCATAACAATTATTGAAGATTGAGCATTTAAATTGTTACATGTGTAGCCTTGTTTACTATGCAGATATTATACTAGACTACATCTAGTAATGTATTTATTGACTTTATTTCAAATTCTTGCTGACTGAACACTTTCTTTTACAACTGATCATCTTACAACAGCTCTTAAAGTTACTCTATGAACAAATAAGCATCATGTATCTATATTATAAAAACTCATAATACAATGTACCTAAATAATGATTTGGTACTGCTGCAAGTTTTAGAATGAAAAATGTTTTTTAATACATATCTGATATATATGCAAGGATTGTTGGCAACGTGACCAGAGGAATTTGATTTAAAAATGAATACAATATCCAATGTAAATATACAAGTTTGTTGAATAAAATATTTTGAATCAAAACTACATTATGTATCTTTGATATTAAGAAACAAAACTACATTATATATCTTTGATATTATGAAACAAATAACAACGAACTACATATTAAGCTGAAGTAACCAATACATTTTTGGCAAGAGCATTACTAAAATTTGGCATACTCTAAATCAAATACTGTGGATTCATTTATTTTTGTGTGTACCAATTTTCGTGGATTTAGGAAATCTTGCATTTTCGTGACTATTTGATTTCAAGGGTTTGGCCAAAGCCTGCATTAATTTTAGTATCCCACAAATAATAATGAATCCAAGGTAGTATACTTCCTTATCATTACAGCATTGTGACTCTAAAAATAACAACACATTTATAACAACGATTGGAAATTGTCTCAACTACCGAAATGAGGCGGTGGTCTATGGGACTAATATGTTGGAAATTGTCATCAGCGACATGCAATTTTAAAGAGTGAAGAGTTGAGGGCCTTTTATAAACAAATAATATTTTATAGTGTGTCTTTTTATGTTGTAATGTTACACTATTGTCTCAGGTTAGGAAGAAGGTTGGCGCCTGTTTTAATGTTTAAACCCGCTGCATTTTTATGCACCTGTAGTAAGTCAGGAGCCTGTTTTTCAGTGGTTATCGTTTATTTGTGTGGTTCATAGGTGTTTCTCTTTTTTATATAGATTAAACCTTTGGTTTACCTGTTTGAATTGTTTTACACTTGTCATTTTGGGGCCCTTTATAGCTTGCTGTTCGGTGTGAGCCAAGGCTCTGTGTTGAAGGCCGTACTTTGACCTATAATTGTTAACTTTTTATACATTGTGACTTGGATGGGGAGTTGTCTCAATGGCACTCATACCACATCTTCTTATTTATATAAACAAGAGTGCACACGCTGAAATGTCTCGCCTACTATACTGACCATTGATTTTATGTTGATAGTCCTACATATAAAGTTTTACTACAAGTATCACATTAACATTTATGATCCAAGAAAATGAGGTCAAGGTCAGATAAACCAAACCGGAAATACATGTACACCTTTAATACAATCATTCCATACACAGAATATAGATGACCTATTGCTTATAGTATAAAAGAAACAGACCAAACCATGGAAATTCTATACTGACCAATGAACCATGAAAATGAAGTCAAGGTCAGATGAACCCTGCCAGACAGACATGTACACCTTAAAATCATTAACATTACAAAAAAATCTTAACTTTTTTTTCAAGTTGTCACTGAACCATGAAAATGAGGTCAAGGACAATGGACATATGACAGACGGAAACTTTATATCATAAGGCATCTATATACAAAGTATGAAGCATCCAGGTCTTCTACCTTCTGAAATATTAAGCTTTTAAGAAGTTAGTTAACGCCTCCGCTGCCAAATCACTATCCCTATGTCGAGCTTTCGGCGACAAAAGTCACAGGCTTGACAACAAAACTAATAATGATCATATGCTACAATGATACAATGAATGTTTACCACTCTAGCATTATTTCTTGAAATATTTTTTTGTGAAAATAGCTGCTTTCATGAATTTTTCAAAAAATTGATTTGATGTATACCATAAATCTATGAGGATGAAATTTAATAAATAACTTATGGTGCCAAAAGGAAATACTCTTTATGCAATTTAAACATTTTGTGAGAAATTTTCTTAAACTATCAGATAATCCCTTATGAGGATCTGGATGGGGTTTACAGAATAGAGAATAACGGGTTGATACTGCAGAAAAATGGGCAAAACATTTGTAAGGGTTCCGCGGAACCCAGTGTCTCGCCTACTTTTGCTGTTAATCGCAGGCTCAACAAAAATGAGGGGAAAAAAATAAAAATATTCCTCTCTATACTATCTTTTGATTGTAAGTAGCTTCTGTCAAAGTTTGTTAAAAATACGGATAATTTATGAATCTAATAAATGTTTTAAAAACTTAAACTGCAGACTGTATGTAATGTTGACTGGAAGAAAAACTAAGTCCATTTATAAGTAAAATATGGAAAAAATGGAACAAATTTTATCAAAATTTCCTTATAGATACTAGCTTTTGATCATAAACAAGCTTCTGTCCAAGTGTGGTACAAATCCAGGATAGTTTAAGAAAGTTGTTAAAATTTTAAAAACTTTAACCACAGAGTGAATGTAATGTTAACTGGCAGAATAACTAAGTCCATTTATAAGTAAAATACGGAAAAAATGGAATTTTTTTTTTACAAAATTTACTTCTGGATACTATCTTATGATCATAAACAAGCTTCTTTCCAAATTTGGTAGAAATCCAGGATAGTTTAAGAAAGTTATTAAAATTTCAAAAACTTTAACCACAGAGTGAATGTAATTTTTCCTGGAAGAAAAACTAAGTCCATTTAAAAGTAAAATACGGAAAAAATGGAATTTTTTTTTTACAAAATTTGCTTTGAATATAATCTTATGATCATAAACAAGCTTCTGTCCAAGTTTGGTAGAAATCCAGGATAGTTTAAGAAAGTTATTAAAATTTCAAAAACTTTAACCACAGAGTGAATATTTGTGGACGCCGCCGCCGCCAACGGAATGTAGGATCGCTATGTCTCGCTTTTTCGACAAAAGTCGAAGGCTCGACAAAAAAAAATAAAGAATAGAAAAAATATGCCAAAAAAAAAACATAATAGAGAATAAGGGAATGCTAAAATATAAAAAAAATAAGAGAATAATGGAATGCTAAAATATAAAGAATTATAGAGAATAATGGGCAAAAAATATAAAGACTTAGAGAAAAATAAACTTAAAAATAAAAAAATACAGAAATGACATCCCATCCAGACTTTCCCCTTAATATGTCTCTCTGTTATCTATTATGCATACACACTACACTAAAGTCATCACTTTTCATAACTCATAAAATATAAAGAAAATGAATACAATCATGGTTTAAAAAAAAACCTTGAAAAATGACAAAGATTTGAGTTAAAAACTAAAAGTCACATAGAACATTTAAAACATTCAAATATCAATTATATAGAATGCATTTTATAAACACATAAAAGGGAAGATAACTCATAAAAAATTGATTATACATTTTATTACTTTATAAAAATAGTCTTCAAACAAGCATAAAGAAATAAAAGATTCAACACCTTTGAGTCAGGACAAGTGCAAAATGAAATGTTCAGAATTTTGTACCTTGTAATGTTACTGATAACTATTACGGGAAATAAGAATTGTCCTTAAAACAATTTCAATTTTAAAATGCCTGAAAATATAATTTTATTCACCAATAGTCTGCCCTAAACACACAAGAGGATGATGAAATGAACTATAATATGCACAAGTTTTGTTGTCATTTGAATGCATACCATGGTAAGTAAATGGTCCAAAATAAATTTGTTCACAGCTATGGAACTGATGATTTACAGTTGACAAATGACAGAGCTATCCATTAATTGGATACAAAATAAAATGTACTTGTACAAAATGTAATAAGTATTGTTGTTCACTTAATCTTAAGGTTACAGGATATATATTGTATGCATAATTTACTCTATTAACATTATTCATAGTCAATATTCATTTTCACAAAATATATTCACACAGGATTCATATATTAGCTGCAGGTTCAGTATATTTTTTTTAATATAATTTTAGTCAATATCTATTTCCTTCATAGGTGTATTTTCACTAACTTCTGAATCTTCTGAAAAAAATCATCAAATAATTAATACAAAGGTATCCACTTCATGGGCTCTACCGAAAGGATTCACACAGGCGTTGGTTCACCAAACGGAGTTTAAATTAATACAAAAGTCTAAGAAACAGGCATTAGCATTAATATTTTTAATGCATTTTATACTGCCTTAATTGTATCTTAAATATAAGACCATAAATACTTCAACCATGCTTAAATAAGGGCTATTCCATTAAAATGTATGTGGGACAGTAGGAAGGGAAGTTTAATTATTGAATGTGGGTCATGGGTCTTTTTTCAGTATGCGTCTATTACCATTATGCAAAATTATCTAAAAAATGGTTCTTGGTTGTAGGAATATTTTGAAAGTCCCTTCCTACCCTCCCACATACATTTTAATGGAATAGCCCTAAGCACATTTATTGTTTAAAAACCATTATAGATAAATTTATTGACCGACATACAAGTTTGTATTTGTGTTATTATTTCCTGTGTTCATACTTAGATACTATTTTAATAAACAAGTGGCATTTTTTTCCAAGTCAGACATAGAAGTTAATTATTTTGAACATACACAAACAATTTAGTACTAAAGAAATAAGGATGCTTTAAGACATTACTCCAACAAGCTTACATAGCTTTCTCAACCAATATGACAAATGTACAAAGTATAAGAATTGCAGTGATTGGTTGATTGTTTACTTAAGAATTGAATGCTTCTTTTTTAAATTTTATTGAGGTGTAAAAAAGTTGACCCAAGTACATTTCACACTTCATACTAAAAAGGTGCACACGATCAATGCTTTTACAACCCTATAAAATTACAAAAAGAAGCATAATTCTTATGAATACATTTTTATGCTACAACCATGAAATAACGAGTTATATCAAATTTTTCCCTTGTTTCTATGAATTGTTGTGACCTTGCCTTGAGAAGCATGGGCTGTCATGTATGTTGTATTTAACTGGTAAAAATAAAATCTTATTTTGGAATGCCTCTCGATTGTTGTCAGCCAATCAAAGATCAGAATTCTTATAAAACATACATGTAATGTAGTTTTTTTCTTTTTGTGTCATTAAAATTGTCTTAATTTCTATTTTTTTTCCATTGTTGTTCATCATCTTATTCACAACCAATTCAAGGTTGGAAATGAAAGGAGTCATGTATAATGTCATTTCTTTCTTTACTGAGAAAGTTCAAATGCATGAATAACTGGAAATTAAGGATATAAATACATGTACCTTGGAAAGCCATTTTATTCTGTAATTAATTAAATAGATATACAACTATATGGCATTTTTTCATACATTCTAGCTTTGATAATCTTAGGGCTAATATCATCCCTATCAGGAAGAATAATTTTGTTAGAATGATTCAATTGTTCTCAAATCTATCTTTGCAACATAACAACACATATAACTTGACCATTAACAAAGAGCAATCAACATTTTTAGCCAACAACCCAAACACAAATTTGATTACAACTCACCATCTGCTACTATTTTTCCACAATCTCCAACCACAACATTTTTGGCTTCAACATTGATATATTTTTTATTATAAACATTATTGTGATTAACTGAATTCTGGGGACAGCAATTTAGATTACAAGGCAAATCATTCCACTGTTGACCTGTAAAATTATTATTTATTATTAGTATATGTATTCTCTGCACGGCGACATAGTTTCACAGTTAAAATTTTAATACTGATATATCATTTTTATCATATTTTATCACACATTTTCTGAGACTCTTCTAGCTTTTGGGAGTAATGATCTGAGACACAACTAGTACACAAAAATTTAATGTACATCATATATGCATGTAATATTTTGAATCATTGACAATAACAGCAATTCAAGATTACTAAGTGTGAATCTTGTTGCTCTTGATGTACTGTGAAAGGACTTTTATTTATTTGTGGGTATCAATTTTCGTGGTTTGAGCAAAAGTTACATTTTCGTGGGTTCTTAAATTCGGGAGCGTAGCTATAATCTGACAACCCGAAATTCCGACAGTCCAGTAGTCCGACAGTCCGATAGTCTGACGCTCTAATAGTAATACGGTCCGACAATCTGAAGGTCCGACACGAAGCCGTGCTGCTGCAAAGGATATGGATCTCGTCTTCATATAAGCTCATTAGTATACTGTCGAAAAGCGAGCAGTGTTTAAAATTTAATAAAATGCTCCGCTGGGCGCAGCTTGATACGACCACAGAGATCGAACCCTGAACTGTTGGGGCAAGTATGGACACAACATTCAAGCTTGATACAGCACTGAATTTGGATTGTGATTAAATATTTGACACAGCATAGGTTTCTGACACAGAATGAATGTGGTCTAAGAACTTAAAAATTTTTAATTTACCTATTCAAACCATATCATTATTATTTGCTTTTATATATTAATCAGAAATAACCAATTTAAAATTTGGAAACTAGAAAAATGCTTATTTTTGTCCCCCTTTTGGCCCCTTATTCCTAAACGTTTTGGGCAATTACCCCCAAACTCAATTCCAGCTTTCCCTTTGTGATATGGAACCTTGTAGTACAATTCATAAAGATCCATACACTTACATACAAGTTATTGTCATGAAACTAGATGCTTGTTTTTTGCCCCTTTTTTTGCCCCTCATTCCTAAAATTTTGAGGCAATTACCCCCAAAATCAATCCCAGCATTCCTTTTGTGATATGGAACCTTGTGGTACAATGTCAGAGAGATCCATACACTAACACACAAGTTATGTCTGGAAGTTACAAAAATGCTTATTTTTGGCCCCTTATTCCTTAACTGTTGGTACCATAACCCCCAAAATCAATCCCAACCTTCCTTTTGTGGTATTGAACCTTGTGGTAAAATTTCATAGAGATCCCTTCACTTTAACTAAAGTTATAGTGCGAAAACCAATGTGTCTTCGGACGACAACAACGACGCCAACGTCATACCAATATACGACCACAAAAAATTTTTTGCGGTCGTATAAAAAGTGGAATGCGTTGTAATGGGATCCAAATTAAATCCTATACTGTATGAACAATTAATCTAAGATTCCATTCCTGTTCATCATGTCGAAATTCATAACAAGAATGTATGTTTACATACATGCGCATGCGTGTGCATGTAACGTATTATGTCGGGTTGAATGTGAAATTTCACATGTATTAGATGTATGCTTCTCATATCTGAGGGGCGTTAGCTCCAAAGATATGAGTTGATTACATCAAATTGATTTACATAGAAGTAATATAATTTTTTTTATCTTTTCTCTTGTTTTTAAAAGAGCAATTAGTTTTGATAAAATAGGAATAGTGTCAATATCTCAAACTTTCCAGATGCAGTAAATACTTTTCTGGTTTAATTGCCACAACCTGAACTTTTTGCTGATAAATGATAACACTTCTATGTAAATTATAATATGGACCTAAGCATTCCTAGTCATATAATCATCACAACATGACACCAATTATGTGAAGAAGAACGGAACGAAGATGGGCAATGATGTGAAACAGTACTTATTCACACACAGCAGACAAAGCAGGTAGTAGTTAAGACCGATGGCTGTAGTGCTGAAGGTCCTGGGTTCAATTCTGGCTCTGGGCGCTAGACATTTCTTTAATCAGAAGGGTGAATTTTCACCCTCCCTCTAACATCTCTTGTACCCAGACCGGAGTTTAAACTTTGGGGCCCAAATTCCCGGTAATAACCTTTGCAGAAATCCCTAAAGTGTGTATGGTTTCGAAGTAGAAGCATACAACGTGCTTCCAAATAAAATTGACACTTGAGTTAACATAAGGGATTAACCATTCGATTTTTATGGGGCTAAGATGGACTTTGAAATAATAAGGCAGGACCCAAAATTTTGCGAAAAAAATTTATGATCTAAGGTGATCTACATTCACCTCCATGACTATTTATAATATGAAGAATATTGTGTGTATAAAAATGTGATGTGAACAAATGTAAGTGAAAAAAGTTTCTTTCTTAGCCTTCCTCATAAATTCAAATGGTTGCCCCCAGTATGACACCCGTCAATCAGGGCTCTACATTGCAACTTAAACGTTTTCATGTCAACAACGTCACGTGTAAAATCCTACGTTTATAAACATCGTAAATTCCTCTGTCGTTTAATACTTCAATTTTGCTTGAACGGATTTTCGTAAATATTGATGTAAAAATCACTTAACTGGCCTTTTACTGTTTTAGCCCTATTCGTCAAAACTAGGTCGATTCCGTTCGACCGTCTAAGGGTATTAGCGGATTCATCCGAGGATTGCCGATTGAATTTAGGCGCTGTGTTCATTTCCGGTTCGTATGGGATTAATGCGGTCCTGTACAAGACGTCATACTGACTGATTTGATAATTTTCTGTGTAAAAAAATATACAAATTTAACGTTACATGTCTATATAGGCATATTTTTCAGATACAAGTGACCGCGCGTCGGACTATCAGGCTGTCGGATTATAGGACTGTCGGACTATAGGATTGTCGGATTATAAGACTGTCGGACTACAGGACTGTCAGATTATGGGATTGTCGGACTACAGGACTGTCGGATTATGGGACTGTCGGATTATAGGTCTGACCACCTTAAATTCATGGATTTAAGTTTTTCTGAAAAAAAATGGAGTGTAGAATTTGAAGCCATTAGAAACGAAACAAGTTTGAAAATCAGCACTGATCAAATACTTTATTCAGTATTGATGTCCTTTGGAAATGTGAAAACTATGGAAAATTGCATTGTAAATGCTCTCGATCAAGCCTATTCTTGTAAGATTTTTATAAAATTTATATCAAAGGTTTATATCAGCAATGTCTTGGATAAATTTGAAAATCATTTCCTATAAATTAATTAAAGAGGAATTATGTCCCTTTGAATTTCTTGTTATGATAATAAATAAATAAATAAGCTTATTTAGAGTCAGCATAGTATACAAACAAGGACATAACATAAGCTCTAATGAACTTTTAACCGACACATTGCCTGTCACCGAGGTTGTGAGTTCAAATCCAGCACATGGCAGCACCTGGTGCACTGGACTCCAATCTTAATTGACTAGGATTGTCAGTTTTTCTGCCGTAGATCGGTAGTTTTCTCTGGGCACTCCGGCTTCTTCCACAAATAAAATGCTTCGCTGGGCGCAGCTTGATACGACCACAGAGGTCGAACCCTGAACAGTTGGGGCAAGTATGGACACAACATTCAAGCTTGATACAGCTCTGAATTTGGATTGTGATTAAATATTTGACACAGCATAGGTTTCTGACACAGAAAGAATGTGGTCTAAGAACTTCAATTTTTTTAATTTACCTATTATGGTCCAATGTCCAAAATCAAAATACATGGTTAGATTCAGCATATCAAAGAACCCCATATATTCAATTTTTGTTGAAATCAAACAAAGTTTAATTTTGGACCCCAACTTGGACAAACTTGAAAACTGGTCCCATAATCAAAAATCTAAACACATGTTTAGATTCAGCATATCATAGAACCCAAAGAATTCAATTTTTGTTAAAATCAAACTAAGTTTAATTTTGGACCCTTTGGACCTTAATGTAGACAAATTTAAAAAACGGGACCCAAAATTAAAAATCTAAAAACATGGTTAGATTTGGCATATCAAAGAACCCCAATAATTCAATTTTTGATGAAATCAAACAAAGTTTAATTTTGGACCCTTTTGACCTCAATATGAACCAATTTGATAGCGGGCCCACAAATAAAAAATCTAAATACATGGTAAGATTCAGCATATCAAAGAACCCCATATATTCAATTTTTGTTGAAATCAAACAAAGTTTAATTTTGGACCCCAATTTGGACCAACTTGAAAACTGGGCCAAAAATCTAAAATCTAAATACATGTTTAGATTCAGCATATCAAAGAACCCCATATATTCAATTTTTGTTGAAATCAAACAAAGTTTAATTTTGGACCCCAACTTGGACCAACTTGAAAACTGGTCCCATAATCAAAAATCTAAACACATGTTTAGATTCAGCATATCAAAGAACCCCAAAAATTCAATTTTTGTTAAAATCAAACTAAGTTTAATTTTGGACCCTTTGGACCTTAATGTAGACCAATTTAAAAAACAGGACCCAAAATTAAAAATCTAAATACACGGTTAGATTTGGCATATCAAAGAACCCCAATAATTCAATTTTTGATGAAATCAAACAAAGTTTAATTTTGGACCCTTTTGACCTCAATATGAACCAATTTGATAGCGGGCCCACAAATAAAAAATCTAAATACATGGTAAGATTCAGCATATCAAAGAACCCCATATATTCAATTTTTGTTGAAATCAAACAAAGTTTAATTTTGGACCCCAATTTGGACCAACTTGAAAACTGGGCCAAAAATCTAAAATCGAAATACATGTTTAGATATAGCATATCAAAGAACCCCATATATTCAATTTTTGTTGAAATCAAACAAAGTTTAATTTTGGACCCCAACTTGGACCAACTTGAAAACTGGGCCCATAATCAAAAATCTAAACACATGTTTAGATTCAGCATATCAAAGAACCCTAAGAATTCAATTTTTGTTAAAATCAAACTAAGTTTAATTTTGGACCCTTTGGACCTTAATGTAGACCAATTTAAAAAACGGGACCCAAAATTAAAAATCTAAATACACGGTTAGATTCGGCATATCAAAGAACCCCAATAATTCAATTTTTGATGAAATCAAACAAAGTTTAATTTTGGACCCTTTGGACCTCAATGTGGACCAATTTAAAAACGGGCCCAAAATCCAAAAACTTAATACATGGTTAGATTCAGCATATTAAAGAACCCCAAGAATTCAAGAATAAAACCCCATTGAAATTGATCAAGAAATAAGCAATTTATACGAAGTATCTTCTTTTGCACAATACTGTGCAATTGAATATTTCTTGCTATTGCGCAATACTGTACAATTGACAATTTCTTGCTATTGCGCAATATTGTGCTATTGGATATTTCTTGCTATTGCGCAATACTGTTAAATTGAAGATTTCTTGCTATTGCGCAATACTGTGCAATTGAAGATTTCTTGCTATTGTGCAATACTGTGCAATTGAAAATTTCTTGCTATTGCACAATACTTATTATATAATAATTTACACATCCTGTTTGGTGTGTATCTCCTACCATATCATTATTATTTGCTTTTAAATATAAATCAGAAATAACCAACTTAAAATGGAAAATTTTAAAAGAAAAAAATAAAATGCTTCGCTGGGCGCAGCTTGATACGACCGCAGAGGTCGAACCCTGAACAGTTGGGGCAAGTATGGACACAACATTCAAGCTTGATACAGCTCTGAATTTGGATTGTGATTAAATATTTGACACAGCATAGGTTTCTGACACAGAAAGAATGTGGTCTAAGAACTTCAATTTTTTTAATTTACCTATTATGGTCCAATGTCCAAAATCAAAATACATGGTTAGATTCAGCATATCAAAGAACCCCATATATTCAATTTTTGTTGAAATCAAACAAAGTTTAATTTTGGACCCCAACTTGGACAAACTTGAAAACTGGTCCCATAATCAAAAATCTAAACACATGTTTAGATTCAGCATATCAAAGTACCCCAAGAATTCAATTTTTGTTAAAATCAAACTAAGTTTAATTTTGGACCCTTTGGACCTTAATGTAGACCAATATAAAAAACGGGACCCAAAATTAAAAATCTAAAAACATGGTTAGATTTGGCATATCAAAGAACCCCAATAATTCAATTTTTGATGAAATCAAACAAAGTTTAATTTTGGACCCTTTTGACCTCAATATGAACCAATTTGATAGCGGGCCCACAAAATAAAAAATCTAAATACATGGTAAGATTCAGCATATCAAAGAACCCCATATATTCAATTTTTGTTGAAATCAAACAAAGTTTAATTTTGGACCCCAATTTGGACCAACTTGAAAACTGGGCCAAAAATCTAAAATCTAAATACATGTTTAGATTCAGCATATCAAAGTACCCCATATATTCAATTTTTGTTGAAATCAAACAAAGTTTAATTTTGGACCCCAACTTGGACCAACTTGAAAACTGGTCCCATAATCAAAAATCTAAACACATGTTTAAATTCAGCATATCAAAGAACCCCAAAAATTCAATTTTTGTTAAAATCAAACTAAGTTTAATTTTGGACCCTTTGGACCTTAATGTAGACCAATTTAAAAAACGGGACCCAAAATTAAAAATCTAAATACACGGTTAGATTTGGCATATCAAAGAACCCCAATAATTAAATTTTTGATGAAATCAAACAAAGTTTAATTTTGGACCCTTTTGACCTCAATATGAACCAATTTGATAGCGGGCCCACAAATAAAAAATCTAAATACATGGTAAGATTCAGCATATCAAAGAACCCCATATATTCATTTTTTGTTGAAATCAAACAAAGTTTAATTTTGGACCCCAATTTGGACCAACTTGAAAACTGGGCCAAAAATCAAAAATCTAAATACATGTTTAGATTCAGCATATCAAAGAACCCCATATATTCAATTTTTGTTGAAATCAAACAAAGTTTAATTTTGGACCCCAACTTGGACCAACTTGAAAACTGGGCCCATAATCAAAAATCTAAACACATGTTTAAATTCAGCATATCAAAGAACCCCAAGAATTCAATTTTTGTTAAAATCAAACTAAGTTTAATTTTGGACCCTTTGGACCTTAATGTAGGCCAATTTAAAAACGGGACCCAAATTAAAAATCTAAATACACGGTTAGATTTGGCATATCAAAGAACCCCAATAATTCAATTTTTGATGAAATCAAACAAAGTTTAATTTTGGACCCTTTTGACCTCAATATGAACAAATTTGATAGCGGGTCCACAAATAAAAAATCTAAATACATGGTTAGATTCAGCATATCAAAGAACCCCAAGAATTCAATTTTTGATGAAATCAAACTAAGTTTAATTTTGGACCCTTTTGACCTCAATGTGGACAAAGTTGATAACGGGGCCCAAAAATCAAAAATCTAAATACATGGTTAGATTCAGCATATCAAAGAACCCCATATATTCAATTTTTGTTGAAATCAAACAAAGTTTAATTTTGGACCCCGATTTGGACCAACTTGAAAACTGGGCCCATAATCAAAAATCTAAATACATGTTTAGATTCAGCATATCAAAGAACCCTAAAAATTCAATTTTTGTTAAAATCAAACTAAGTTTAATTTTGGACCCTTTTGACCTTAATGTAGACCAATTTGAAAACGGAACCAAAAATTAAGAATCTAAATACACGGTTAGATTCGGCATATCAAAGAACCCCAATAATTCAATTTTTGATGAAATCAAACAAAGTTAAATTTTGGACCCTTTGGACCTCAATGTGGACCAATTTAAAAACGGGGCCCAAAATCCAAAAACTTAATACACGGTTAGATTCAGCATATTAAAGAACCCCAAAAATTCAAGAATAAAACCCCATTGAAATTGATCAAGAAATTACCAATTTATACGAAGTATCTTCTTTTGCACAATACTGTGCAATTGAATATTTCTTGCTATTGTGCAATACTGTACAATTGACAATTTCTTGCTATTGCGCAATATTGTGCTATTGGATATTTCTTGCTATTGCGCAATACTGTGCAATTGAAGATTTCTTGCTATTGCGCAATACTGTGCAATTGAAGATTTCTTGCAATTGTGCAATACTGTGCAATTGAAAATTTCTTGCTATTGCACAATACTTATTATATAATAATTTACACATCCTGTTTGGTGTGTATCTCCTACCATATCATTATTATTTGCTTTTAAATATTAATCAGAAATAATCAACTTAAAATGGAAAATTTAAAAAGAAAAAAAAAAAGAAAAAAAGAAAAAAAAAGAAAAAAAAAAAATCCCCCCCCCCCAAATTTTTTGAACCCCCTTATGATTCATCACCCCCAAACTCAATCCCAGCCTTCCCTTTGTGGTATGGTACCTTGCAGTACAATTTCAGAGAGATCCATACACTTGAACACAAGTTATTGTCTGGAAACTAGAAAAATGCTTATTTTTGGCCCCTTTTTGGCCCCCTATTCCTAAACGTTTCGGGCAATTACCCACAAACTCAATTCCAGCTTTCCCTTTGTGATATGGAACCTTGTAGTACAATTTCAGAAATATCCAAACACTTACACACAAGTTATTGTCATGAAACTAGAAAAATGCTTGTTTTTTGCCCCTTTTTTGGCCCCTAATTCCTAAAATTTTGAGGCAATTACCCCCAAAATCAATTACAGCCTTCCCTTTGTGATATGGAACCTTGCGGTACAATGTCAGAGAGATCCATACACTTACACACAAGTTATTGTCTGAAAGTTACAAAAATGCTTATTTTTGGCCCCTTTTTGGCCCCTAATTCCTTAACTGTTGGTACCATAACCCCCAAAATCAATCCCAACCTTCCTTTTGTGGTATTGAACCTTATGGTAAAATTTCATGGAGATCCATTCACTTAAACTAAAGTTAGAGTGCGAAAACCAATGTGTCTTCGGACGACGCCGGACGACGCCAGACGACGACGACGACGACGACGACGACGACGACGACGACGACGACGACGACGCCAACGTCATACCAATATACGACCAAAAAATTTTCAATTTTTGCGGTCGTATAAAAAGGAAAAAAAGAAAAAAAAAAAAAAAAAAAATCCCCCCCCCCAAATTTTTTGAACCCCCTTATGATTCATCACCCTTAAACTCAATCCCAGCCTTCCCTTTGTGGTATGGTACCTTGCAGTACAATTTCAGAGAGATCCATACACTTGAACACAAGTTATTGTCTGGAAACTAGAAAAATGCTTATTTTTGGCCCCTTTTTGGCCCCCAATTCCTAAACGTTTCGGGCAATTACCCCCAAACTCAATTCCAGCTTTCCCTTTGTGATATGGAACCTTGTAGTACAATTTCAGAAATATCCAAACACTTACACACAAGTTATTGTCATGAAACTAGAAAAATGCTTGTTTTTTGCCCCTTTTTTGGCCCCTAATTCCTAAAATTTTGAGGCAATTACCCCCAAAATCAATTACAGCCTTCCCTTTGTGATATGGAACCTTGTGGTACAATGTCAGAGAGATCCATACACTTACACACAAGTTATTGTCTGAAAGTTACAAAAATGCTTATTTTTGGCCCCTTTTTGGCCCCTAATTCCTTAACTGTTGGTACCATAACCCCCAAAATCAATCCCAACCTTCCTTTCGTGGTATTGAACCTTATGGTGAAATTTCATGGAGATCCATTCACTTAAACTAAAGTTAGAGTGCGAAAACCAATGTGTCTTCGGACGACGCCGGACGACGACGACGACGACGCCAACGTCATACCAATATACGACCAAAAAATTTTTAATTTTTGCGGTCGTATAATAAAAACTGACCACCATGAAATACCACAATAGTGCTGAAAGTGGTGTTGAACACCAATCAATCATCCAAACAATCAAATTTCCTTACTTTAGCCTATTTTGACAGCATGCAAAAAAGTTCACAATGCCTGATGACATCACACAATAAATATACAAAATTGTTTTGCAGATCACCAGAACAGAAAGTCAAAGGTTCCCTACATATTGCCTAAAATCAATAAGTACTACTGTAAATTCAACAAGAGGCTGTCAGAGTGACAGCAAACCGGATTTTCCTGCAGAGGTCGGACCCTGAACAGTTGAGCAAGTATGGACACTACATTTAAGCTTAAAACAGCTCTGAATTTGGATTGTGGTTGAATATTTGACACAGCATAGGTTTGTGACACAAAATGAATGTGGTCAAAGAACTGAAAAATATGAAATTGGACATTTACCTATTATTGGCCAATATCCAAAATCTAAGTACATTGCAGTGTTCTCCCCAGGATTTTATCAATATCTTCAAGAAAGAAGAAAAAAAGTGTGGAAAGCTAATTTGCCGGACTGACGGATGGACACAGACGGAGTGAAAACCTAACGTCCCCTTCGACTTCGTTAGTAGGGGACTTAAAAGTCGCATTCTGAAATCTGACACATATATCTGTATGCAACTTTTCCTGTAATCCCAATAATTATCCTCACAATTTGGTCCTTCACATTGAAATCGCAATAATAAATGCACACAATAATTACTGTGTGTACAGTAAACAGATTCCAACACATTATCTTGTGCAATATAATTATTTTCTTATCTAGACAGTTTAAATTTCAAATGTTTAAAATGCTTGGAAAGCTTCATGTTCTTAAATATTTTTTACTGTTGTCAGTGAAGAAAAATGGTATGTCAGTCGATGCACTGAAAATATATATATATATCTATAGTTTTTCTAAGGTGTAATGGCAATAAAATGGAAGGTTGAGAGAAGACAGGACAAAGGCAGCTGATCAAAGTTAAGGAGTGTCTTTAAATATCATAAAATAAACAATGTCCTATGGACCAAAAATATAGTCAGGACCATTTGAAATGTTTTAAACTGGTGTGAATCATTAACATTATATTTTTTCAGTGAAAAATAAAATGGTGTAGTACAACAGTTCTTTGGGGTGAACTAAAAAATGTCTTCCCATTTTTGAACATGTAATAAAAGTAAACCACATTGTCATAAGTCTATATCTTTGGCACATCTTACCTCTTTTACTGCGGCGGTAGATAATGTAAGATACAATAATTCCAGGAAGAGAGATTACCAGTGCCACAATTCTGCAATAGAATATAAATATGACTTATTCATATTACATGTACTATCAAAATAGAGCAACATGAAATTCTATTCTACTTGTAACAATTCTATATTACCAGAATGAGTACAGTATTTAAATAAGAATATTCATCCAATGACACAATATACAGTCAAAATTAGAATATAATAAATGTGGATAGTGTCCATATGTGGACACAGATGATGCCCCCGCTTGCATATCATATAGTTATAAAGGGACATAACTGAAGAACGGTAAAAGTGACGCTACCCAAATTTGAACTTGATCTGAGTTTTGTGGTAATAAGCATTGTGTGTAAGTCTCATAACATTTGGTTGAGGCAAACTAAAGTAGAGAACAGAAACTAAAAATTCAGCAATTTTTCTTTTGTAAACACGCATAACTCTAGAACAGTTGTGTACAAGTTTTATAACATTTGGTTGAGACAAATAAAGTAAGAGAACGGAAACGAAAAATTCAGCAATTTTTATGTTTAAAAAGGGACATAACTCAAGAATGGTAAAAGTGTTGCCACCAAATTATGTACTTGATCTGTATTATGTAGTAATAAGCATTGTGTATAAGTTCATAACATTTGGTTGAGGCAAACTAAAGTAAGAAAACGGAAACAAAAAATGTGTACTTGATCTTTGTATTGTGGTAATGAATATTGTGTATAGGTTTCATAATGTTTGGTTGGGGCAAACTTAAGTTACAGAAAGGAAACTAAAAATTTGCTATCATTCGATTTATAAAGGGGCATAACTCAAAAATGGTTTACGTGACACTACCCAAATTCAACTTGATCTGTTTTTTATCAGTGGAAGTCAAAATTAAACATTGCATTGTATAAAGCATTGATTGTAGTTGATTTAACTATAATCATGGACAAAGGAAGATAACTCCAATTTTAAAAATTACTTGATATTTAGAAGAAAATAAAAATTTTGCAATTTTTCCATCTATAAAGGGGCATAACTCTAAAACGGTTAAAGTGACGCCACCAAAAATCAAATTTGATCTGTGTTTTGTGGTAATAAGCATTGTGTATAAGTTTCATAACATTTGGTTGAGGCAAACTTGAGTTACAGAACGGAAACTAAAAATTTTGCAATTTTTCCATTTATAAAGGGGCATAACTCTATAATGGTTAAATTGATGCCACCAAAATTCAAACTTGATCTGTGTTTTGTGGTAATAAGCATTGTGTATAAGTTTCATAACATTTGGTTGAGGCAAACTTGAGTAAGAGAACGGAAACTAAAAATTTGCAATTTTTCCATTTATAAAGGGCATAACTCTAGAACAGTTAAAGTGACGCCACCAAAATTCAAACTCGATCTGTGTTTTGTGGTAATAAGCATTGTTTATAAGTTTCATAACATTTGGTTGAAGCAAACTAAAGTTACAGAACGGACACTAAAAATTTTGCAATTTTTCCATTTATAAAGGGGCATAACTCTATAATGGTTAAATTGATGCCACCAAAATTCAAACTTGATCTGTGTTTTGTGGTAATAAGCATTGTGTATAAGTTTCATAACATTTGGTTGAGACAAACTTGAGTTAGAGAACGGAAACTAAAAATTTGCAATTTTTCCATTTATAAAGGGCATAACTCTAGAACAGTTAAAGTGACGCCACCAAAATTCAAACTCAATCTGTGTTTTGTGGTAATAAGCATTGTTTATAAGTTTCATAACATTTGGTTGAGGCAAACTCAAGTTAGAGAACGGAAACCAATTTTGGGACGTACGTACAGACGGACAAGGGTAAAACTTAATGCCCCCACTGCTACGGCGGGGGCATACAAATAAGCAGATGTGGTATGATTGCCAATGAGACAACTATCCACCAGAGACCAAATGAAGTTGCTCTAAGCAACTATAGGTCCCCACATGGCCATCAACAATAAACCAAATCCATATGGTATAGTAAGCTATAAAAGGCATATTCCCACATCACAAAATGTGAAAAATTCAAAAGAGAAAACCAAGGACCTGATTTATTTTAAAAACCTGACAACCAATGAATTACAGATTTCTGACATGGGATAGTCACTAAAAAAGTGTTGCAGAGTGACAGATCAAAGAGTACTTGCAGTTTAATATTGAAAGCTAGTTCAAATTATAACTTATAAATATTTACCATATTATTCAGACTAAAATATCAATCACTACACATCCAAATGATTTAGTGTGGAGATGTAATAAAAGTCTGAGAAAAGCACAGTCTTATGCAATGTCAAAATATTAGTAGATGGTATCAACATGATGTAGGACCATAATTTTCATAACAGGATGGCAATACATATTAAGTTATGTTTAATAATAACTTGATAAACGAGTGTGCTGAAATTAGTTTTGTTACAAACAATATCCTGTGGTAGTCTGATTACATGTAGGTGTCATCTACAGTACAGACTTGCTCATTAAGTTTTTCTCATTTAAAGACTATTCTCAATCCATGAAATTGCTACCTATGAAAATAAATGATTCCACAATTCAAACTTTAAAATATCTGTTTGGATTTGAGAACAGATCATACTCGAAAGATGTTACATCTGTATAAACAAAGGATCAAAGTTGGAAGATTCATTTGACTGTGTAAATTAATTTCTACGGTATCACGATTTCGTGTGTATATATTCGGTTATTGGGAGTTCTCTGGAAATCGTGTTACCCTAATTTCTATGCATTTCTCTTATATAGAAAGGCAAAGGGGATGTTTGTGCACTGGAAAACTGGTTTATTTTGTGCCTGGTCAAACTATTTTGACCCTTTGTTGTTTTTTGTTGGTTGTCTTTGTTTGTTCATTTAATATTTGAAGGAGGCTGATGTCAGTAGTTTATGTGGTCTGTTGTATCCTTCAATATTTTTGGTGAATTCTGTTATCCTTTTTATGAATTTTTCAAATAACAAGAAAATGCATACATAAGACGCCATGCTCCACTTGCACTCTCACATAACATATTCAGTGAACCACAAAATCTAGGTCAAAACCTTAATTTGGCATATAATTTAAAAAGTTCACACCAAAATCAAATATGCAAACTAATTTTTCAAGTTGATGTGACCACAACTTATTGGTTAACTACCCTAATGCAAAACTATAACCTGATAGTGATAGACAAATAAACAACAGACTGCTGCACTGTCAGAAAAAAATAATGTCCCCTACTTTCGTATCTGGGGCATCACCAAGGGTCTGGAAATGGTCATATTTGCCAGTCATGACCTAAACTGCAAGCGATTTGTCTTGAAAAAATTTTGGGATTTAGGACAAATTTTATTTTCTTACAGAAATAATTTCGGTCATTTCATTGAGATCGGGTTTCTTATTCGCCCTTTTTGCACTTGTTTTTGTTTTGTAATCCCTTTCCTGTAATAACACTGCCACTCCAGTATAGTATGATAATCTTGAGGGCCCTCATAATAACTATATTAATGCCTCCGGGAAATATTTGCTAATGATCACTAATCATTTTTTACCTGTGTTTTTAATTCATACCTTACATTGATCACAAGCTCAGAACTATTATCATAAAGAAATTAAAATTCCATGACAACTGTCTTCATTATTTAATTACTTTCAGCAAAAACAGTCGTCAATTCTGATTTAAAATTTAAAACTTAATTCAATTTACGTAGTAAAAAGTAATTTTTCACATGTTAAACATGCAATTGACATGTGCTTTATTTACATGTAATACACATGCATGAAATTGTCTTTAGCAGATTAGACACTTAATGGTAAAATGCAAAATGATTTCATGCTAAATTAAACAAGTGCAACTATCATCTGTTATATTCAAAACACTTTTAAAGGTAATATAAATGGGGAATGTGTCCATGGGACACAGATGATGCCCCGCTTGCATGAAATGTTATAAAGGGACATAACTCTAGAACAGTAAATGTGGCACTACCTAAATGTAAACTTGATCTGAGTTTTGTGGTAAAAAGCATTGTGTATAAGTTTCAGAACATTTGGTTGAGGCAAACTTAAGTTAGTGAACAAAAACAAAAAAATCGACATTTTTATATTTGTTAAGGGCATAACTCTAGAATGGTAAAAGTATCGCTACCCAAATTCCAATTTGATCTGTGTTTTGTGGTAATAAGCATTATGTATAAGTTTCATAACATTTGGTTGAGGCAAACTTAAGTTAGAGAACGGAAACGAAAAATTCAGCAATTTTTTCATTTGTAAAGGGGCATAACTCTTAAACGGTAAAAGTGACGCCACCAAAATTCAACTTGATCTGTGTTTTCAGATAATAAGCATTATCTATAATTTTCATAACATTTGGTTGAGCCAAACTAAAGTTGGAGAACGGAAACGAAAAATTCAGCAATTTTCCATTTGTAAAGGGGCATAACTCTAGAACTGTAAGAGTGACTCCACCAAAATTCAAACTTGATCTGTGTTTTGTGGTAATAAGCATTGTGTATAAGTTTCATAACATTTGATTGAGGCATACTAAAGTAAGAGAAAGGAAACCAATTTTGGGACGTACAGACGGACGTACGTACAGACGGACAAGGGTAAAAGGGGTCATTAAAATCATTTCAATTTTAAACTGTTGCCTTTCCTAAACTGTTCTTGAGCGTTTTTAGGAAAATGGTAAGAAAATTCATTAAGTAAATGCGATGAAACAGTCAATACAAGTTCATTGTTGCTATGAATCTAGTGACTAGTACCAGTACTAGTAGTAGTATGATTTTGACAATTTGAAAAAGAGGGCACCAACTTTTAAGTCTTATCAAAATGACAGAAATTGTGTGAAAAAATTGCCAGATCCTTGGGCATCACACTATATTTGTTGGTATGACACGAATGCCCCCATGCAGCCTTATAAAAAAAAATCCAACCAAACCTATAATTATGATATATGATTTGGATAATTTAATCTGGACACTTAAGTGCAGACAGGACACTATGATGTCATAAACATGTAAACATTGAAATATTAGAACCAAAATGACCATTTTACACAGTTTTAAGCAAAATTAGATATGAGCCAAAGACTTAATCAGAAAGACAATTCACTTATGTTTCCACCTTTTATAAGACATTTTGTAGTCTGAAGCCTTACAGCAAATATTTTGTGTAAAAAAGTTTAGCAACAAATATTTTTAATTTTATATTTTACATTTCAAAAAAAAATACTTCTAAAACATAACAATTAAATAAATTATTGTAACAGAGAAAATAAAACACAAAGTGCAATTTTTACTTGACAAAAACCTGATTTTAAAAGATCTAAACTTTGGAAATGTTTCATTTTAAGTTTTTCTAATTAAAATATATGATGCTAAATAAAAGTATTTTGAAGGATGTTATTGGTTAGGTTAATAATTTTTTTTTATTTCATGGGGTCAAAACAAATGGCCTGATCAAACTTTAGCATGTTTAGGCAAGTTTGATATATCTAACTGTAAAAATGTCGTATACATACAATTTCAAATTTCCATCACTGCTATGTTTAGAGACCTCCTTGATTGGCCTATCCAAATCTGGAACTTCTACAACATACATTTATAATTGTCAATAAAATGCTTCGCCGAGCGCAGCTGGATACATCCGCAGAGGTCCAACCCTGAACAGTTGGGGCAATAAACAGCTGCGCCATGAGCGCATGATACGTCCTTCGTCTTGTGTGTGAATTTTTATGCAATAAGCATAAATAGTTTCTGACATATGGCGTGACATGCGAAAACCCCCTTTTTTTTTTACAAAAAACTCAATATCTCTAAAATAAAATTTTGAATCAAAACCAAAAAGTATACAGATCTTTAGATTAATATAACTAAGAAGTGTGTAAAATTTTAAGCAATAGTCATAAATCGTTTTTGAGATATGGCGCGACATGTGAAAACCCCCCCTTTTAAAAAAAAAAAAATCAATATCTCAAAAACAAAATTTTGAATCAAAACCAAAAAGTATACAGATCTTTAGATTAATATAACTAAGAAGTGTGTAAAATTTTAAGCAATAATCATAAATCGTTTTAGAGATACAGCGCGACATGTGAAAAACCCCTCCCCGTTTTTTTACAAAATACTCAATAACTCAAAAATAAAATTTTGAATCATCACCAAAAAGTATACAGATCTTAAGGTTAATATAACTAAGAAGTGTGTAAAGTTTTAAGCAATAATCATAAACTGTTTTTGAGATACGGTGTGACATGTGAAAAATCCCTCCCCCTTTTTTAACAAAATACTCAATATCTCTAAAATAAAATTTTGAATCATCACCAAAAAGTATACAGATCTCAAGATTAATATAACTAAGAAGTGTGTAAAGTTTTAAGCAATAATCATAAATTGTTTTTGAGATACGGCGCGACATGTGAAAAAAAACACACACCTGTTTTAGTTACTAAGTCCCGTAACTCAAAAAGTTTTAATCTTATTTTCACCAAAAAGTATACAGATCTTTTGACCATCATAAGAAACAACTATTTTAAGTTTCAAGAAATTTGGATAAGTCATTCTCAAGTTACGGTGCGACATGTTGACGCCGGACAGACAGACGGACAGACAGACGGACGGACGAACAGACAGACGGACGGACGCCGGACATTTGTATAACATAATACGTCCCGTCAAAAATTTGACGGGCGCATAAAAATGGACACAATATTCCCGCTTGATACAGGTCTGAATTTGGATTGTAAATAAATATTTGACACATAATAGGTTTCTGTCACCCAATAACTGTAGTCAAAGAATTTAGAATTGGTTATATGAAATGAATTTATACCCCCTCCCCCCTAATTCCCCCCCCCCCCCCCCCCCCTTTTCCAAAAAAAAAACTCTTTCCCGCAAGATATGGTCATAATCTCAATTCAAATTTCCAATGGAGTTTGCAACCAACATTACCAATTTAAATACATAATAAAAGTCTTAAAATAGAAAAAAAAAAAAATCCCCCACCCCCCAAATGTTTTGGACACCCTTAGGATTCATCACCCCCAAACTCAATCCCAGCCTTCCCTTTGAGGTATGATACCTTGCAGTACAATTTCAGAGAGATCTTAACACTTGAACACAAGTTATTGTCTGGAAACTGAAAAAATGCTTGTTTTTTTGGCCCCTTTTTGTTCCCAAATATCTAAACGTTTAGGGCAATTGCCCCCAAAATCAAACCCAGCTTTCCCTTTGTGATATGAAACCTTGTAGTACAATTTCATAAAAATCCTTACACTTGAACACAAGTTATTGTCTGGAAACTAAAAATGCTTTTTTTTGGCCCCTTTTTGGCCCCAAATTCCTAAACGTTTAGGGCAATTACCCCCAAACTCAAACCCAGCTTTCCCTTTGTGATATAGAACCTTGTAGTACAATTTCATAATAAAATGCTTCGCTGGGGCGCAGCTTGATACGACCGCAGAGGTCGAACTCTGAACAGTTGGGGCAAGTATGGACACAACATTCAAGCTTGATACAGCTCTGAATTTGGATTGTGATTAAATATTTGACACAGCATAGGTTTCTGACACACAAAGAATGTGGTCTAAGAACTTGAATTTTTTTAATTTACCTATTATGGTCCAATGTCCAAAATCAAAATACATGGTTAGATTCAGCATATCAAAGAACCCCATATATTCAATTTTTGTTAAAATCAAACAAAGTTTAATTTTGGACCCCAACTTGGACAAACTTGAAAACTGGGCCCATAATCAAAAATCTAAACACATGTTTAGATTCAGCATATCAAATAACCCTAAGAATTCAATTTTTGCTAAAATCAAACTAAGTTTAATTTTGGACCCTTTGGAGCTTAATGTAGACCAATTTAAAAAACGGGACTTAAAATTAAAAATCTAAATACACGGTTAGATTTGGAATATCAAAGAACCCCAATAATTCAATTTTTGATGAAATCAAACAAAGTTTAATTTTGGACCCTTTTGACCTCAATATGAACCAACTTGATAGCGGGGCCCACAAATAAAAAATCTAAATTCATGGTTAGATTCAGCATATCAAAGAACCCCATATATTCAATTTTTGTTGAAATCTAAAAAAGTTTAATTTTAGACCCCAACTTGGACCAACTTGAAAACTGGGCCCATAATAAAAAATCTAGACACATGTTTAGATTCAGCATATCAAAGAACCCCAAGAATTCAATTTTTGTTAAAATCAAACTAAGTTTAATTTTGGACCCTTTGGACCTCAATGAAGACCAATTTAAAAAACGGGACCCAAATTAAAAATTTAAAAACACGGTTAGATATGGCATATCAAAGAACCCCAATAATTCAATTTTTGATAAAATCAAACAAAGTTTAATTTTGGACCCCTTTGACCTCAATATGAACCAATTTGATAGCGGGGCCTACAAATAAAAAATCTAAATACATGGTTAGATTCAGCATATCAAAGAACCTCATATATTCAATTTTTGTTGAAATCAAACAAAGTTTAATTTTGGACCCCAATTTGGACCAACTTGAAAACTGGGCCCATAATCAAAAATCTAAATACATGTTTAGATTCAGCATATCAAAGAACCCCATATATTCATTTTTTGTTGAAATCAAACAAAGTTAAAATACTGGTCCCTATCTTGGACCAACTTGAAAACTGGGCCCATAATCAAAAATCTAAAAACATGTTTAGATTCAGCATATCAAAGAACCCCAAGAATTCAATTTTTGTTAAAATCAAACTTAGTTTAATTTTGACCCTTTGGACCTTAATGTAGACCAATTTCAAAAACAGGACCCAAAATTAAAAATCTAAATACACGGTTAGATTTGGAATATCAAAGAACCCCAATAATTCAATTTTAGATGAAATCAAACAAAGTTTAATTTTGGACCCTTTTGACCTCAATATGAACCAATTTGATAACGGGGTCCACAAATAAAAAATCTAAATACATGGTTAGATTCAGCATATCAAGGAACCCCATATATTCAATTTTAGATGAAATCAAACAAAGTTCAATTTTGGACCCCAATTTGGACCAACTTGAAAACTGGGCCAAAAATCAAAAATCTAAATACATGTTTAGATTCAGCATATCAAAGAACCTCATATATTCAATTTTTGCTAAAATCAAACAAAGTTTAATTTTGGACCCTTTGGACCTTAATGTAGACCAATTTGAAAACTGGACCCAAAATTAAAAATCTAAATACACTGTTGGATTCGGCATAACAAATAAATAAATGTGATCAAAGATTTTACAAATTTAATGCGCCATACTGTGCAATTAAAGATTTCTTCTTGAAATTTTTCAATATTTGAAATTTGAAAAAAAAATAATATTTGAAGAATAATTTTTTTAATTTCTGAAATCTGAAATGAGAAAAAATTGACCCCCCACAATTTCTTTTTATCCCCCCCCCCCTTTTTTTCCCCCAAAAAATTCTTTCCCTCAAGATATGGTCATAATCTCAATTCAAATTTCCAATGGAGTTGGCAACCATAATTACCCATTTAAATTTACCATAGTGCTAACTTAATCTATTTTATAATAGAATTAAAAATATAGTGTCAAATCTTTCATATGGATTTTTTTGTAAAAAAAAAAGATGCAACATTTGCAGATATTTTTACTGGTCTTCCTTTATAAATATGCATTTCTTTAAACATAATTTAAAAGCAGTGTAAGGGAAGTAACCAAAACGTTGTATTTTGATTACCTCCCTTACACTGTTTTAAATTATCTTTATTGTTCATTAACCATTACTTTATACATAATTTAAAAGCAGTGTAAGGGAGATAATTTCAATGATGTATTTGATTTATCTCCCTTACACTGCTTTAAATTATGTTTTGTACTAAAGTATTTGTCCATTAACCAGGACAACCTTGTTTTTCCCCCTTTTTTGCCCCTAATTCCTAAACGGTTTGAGCCATAACCCCCCAAAGCAAATCCTAACCATCCCTTTGTGGTATGGAAACTTGTAGTATAATTTCAGAGCGATCCATACACCGTTCCACAGTTATTGTCTGGAAACTAGAAAATGCTTATTTTTGGCCCCTTTTTGGCCCCTAATTCCTTAACTGTTGGAACCATAACCCCCAAAATCAATCCCAACCTACCTTTTGTGGTATTTAACCTTATGGTAAAATTTCAAAAAGATCCATTTACTTAAACTAAAGTTAGAGTGCGAAAACCAATGTGTATTCGGACGACGACGACGCCGCCAACGTCATACCAATATACGACCACAAAATTTTTTTGCGGTCGTATAAAAATCCATACACTTACACACAAGTTATTGTCTGGAAACTAGAATAAACTGCTTCGATGAGCGCTGCTGGATACGCCCGCAGAGGTCCAACCCTGAACAGTTGGGGCAAAAATGGACACAATATTCAAGCTTGATACAGGTCTGAATTTGGATTAAATATTTGACATATTATAGGTTTCTGAATAAATGTAGTCAAAGAACTTGAAATTGGTTATATGAATTGAATTTATATTCAATTAAAGATTTCTTTCTGTTGTGCAATACACTGTGCTGTTGCGCAATACTAGTAAATCTTTTGTCAGACTATAAACAAACAAAGTTCAATAACTTCTCAATGTTATATTAGAAATTTATAAAAAAAAACTAAAGGGAGGTTATCTTAATAGATATAAATCAGTCATCAAAGTTTAATGAAAACTGCCCTTAGCACTTTAAGGATATAAAACATGCTGAAAGCATTTTTGAATTATTGTCCAAAAACTGGAAAATCCCCCTTTTTGTAACAAATAAAACCCCATAAATCAGAAACATATAGTCTAAAATTTATAAAAATCAAAAGGGAGCTCATGTCGATAGCATTAAACAATTCACCAAAGTTTCTTGCAAATTAGTGAAATTGTTTTTGAGTTATTGTCCGAAAACTGGAAAATCCCCCCTTTTTTAATGAATAAAACTCCAAAATTCAGAAACGGTAAATCTGAAACTTATAAAAAAACGAAAGGGAGCTCACGTCAATAGATATAAACAATTCACCAAAGTTTCATGCATATTGGTAAAAGCGTTTTTGAGTTATTGTCCGACATGTTGACGATGGACGGACGGACAGACAGAGGGACAGACGGACAGACTGACCGTCAACGGTATACCATAATACGTCCCGTAATGCTTATTTTTGGCCCCTTATTCCTAAACATTTTGGGCAATTACCCCAAAACTCAATTCCAGCTTTCCCTTTGTGATATGGAACCTTGTAGTATAATTTTAGAAAAATCCATACACTTACACACAAGTTATTGTCATGAAACTAGAAAAATGCTTGTTTTTTGCCCCTTTTTTTGGCCCCTAATTCCTAAAACTTTGATACAATTCCCCCGAAAATCAATCCCAGCATTCCCTTTGTGATATGGAACCTTGTGGTACAATGTCAGAGAGATCCATACACTAACACACAAGTTATTGTCTGGAAGTTACAAAAATGCTTATTTTTGGCCCCTAATTCCTTAACTGTTGGTACCATAACCCCCAAACTCAATCCCAACCTTCCTTTTGTGGTATTGAACCTTATGGTAAAATTTCATAGAGATCCATTTACTTAAACTAAAGTTATTGTGCGAAAACCAATGTGTATTCGGAAGACAACGACGCCAACGTCATACCAATATACAACCGCATTTGCGGTTGGTCGTATAAAAATGAAGTTCATTTCAAATATCATGATTATTGAGTGATATTCTAAATAACATTTAACATCTTGCATATCCAATTCATGTCATATTTTCAATAGCATTGGATGAAGTAAAGCCAGTATGCATGATATTATTTTCTGAAAGAAATGTTTTTTCTGAGTAGAAAGAGCTTCATTCTCAAACTTTTGTATTGATAGACCTTATTGCTATTTCAGAATCTGTGACACTTGACTAGTGTTTTTGCTACACTTTATAGACGTTATACAACCATCACTTTTGCAATGTTGCGTTAGACATTTTCTCTAACATGTATGACGTCAACAATTAACATCTGTTATCACTATTAAAGGCAGAAAAAAAAAAACCCAGATAAGGTGTATATGAGGTAGATCACAGCATCAATATGTAAATACAAAGTAATAAAGGGTGGAAATTAATAGAGTAATCACTTAGAGATATGTTTTGCCTAAAATAAAGAAAATAGATAAAATTAGAATTATATTTTGCTCTCCACCATGCTTCCCTAGCTAATATATATATAGAATAACGGCATTTTTGTTTTTGATACTGACTTAATCAGCAAGAATATCAAGCAAGCCTGCTAGGGATAAAGTCAGTATCATAAGAAAATAAAATGCTGCTATTCTTTTTATCAAAAACTTGTCTTAAAACTCTATGGTTTTTTGTTGAGAATATGCAATAAAATGAAATAGTTAATACAACAATGTTTACAGGTACAAAAATATGTGAAGTTTTCGGTTGTATGAATGAAGTCGTGTGCACTTGATAAATTGATGCAGATGGACATGAACATGTGACGTTGCTACACTTAATCGTGAAGTCGTAACTTAATATTTTCGAGTATCAATTCCTGTCCATGATCTAAAATAGATTAGGCAGTAAGATCAAAGGGAAAATGTACAAATTGCTGATAAAACACCATATAACTAAAGAAAGGCAACCTATGTGTTCCATGATAAAGGATTATGTTCTGGCAACAGTGAAGTTTAAGTTGAGTAAATGTATACTTTAAGGTAGTAAAGATATTGTAATGTGCTCCTTACATTAATAGGCCAGAAAAATAGATTATACCAATGCATCGAGTGTGATACTTTATTTCTCCACTAGAGACATTTAAATTTTATATTTAAAATGTGAGGCTTGCAAAGCTTTTTAAATACTTAAATTTAGCTGTTGTGTTTCCATGGAGGAATCTGTTTCTTTTATGATTTTAGACTACATGTAGACAAACTTTATCTTTCTTTTTCAATGATCTTCAAAATAGATGTGTTCTATATATGTGACGTCATCAGGCATAGTCACATTTTTTCGTGACGTCATAATAAGAAATTCAGAGAAAAGCAAGAAAATTAGACATCATCATTGAATTTTGATAAATGAAGAACTGAGAACCAATGAACCACTCGTTGATTATAAATAAATGTGGATAGTGTCAACATGTGGACACAGATGATGCCCCCGCTTGCATATCATATAGTTATAAAGGGACATAACTGAAGAACGGTAAAAGTGACGCTACCCAAATTTGAACTTGATCTGAGTTTTGTGGTAATAAGCATTGTGTGTAAGTCTCATAACATTTGGTTGAGGCTAACTTAAGTTGAGAACAGAAACTAAAAATTCAGCAATTTTTCTATTTGTAAACACGCATAACTCTAGAACGGTTGTGTATAAGTTTTACAACATTTGGTTGAGACAAACTAAAAAATTCAGCAATTTTTATATTTATAAAGGGACATAACTCTAGAATGGTAAAAGTGTTGCCACCTAATTTCGTACTTAATCTGTATTATGTAGTAATAAGCATTGTGTATAAGTTTCATAACATTTGGTTGAGGCAAACTCAAGTTAGAGAACTGAAACAAAAAAATTGTACTTGATCCTTACTGAGTTTTGTGGTAATGAATATTGTGTATAGGTTTCATAATGTTTGGCTGGGCAAAACTTCAGTTACAGAATGGAAACTAAAAAATTTTGCAATCTTTCTATTTATAAAGGGGCATAACTCAATAATGGTTAAAGTGACACTACCCAAATTCAACTTGATCTGTGTTTTATCAGTGGAAGTCAAAATTAAACATTGCATTGTATAAAGCATTGATTGTAGTTGATTCAACTATAATCATGGTCAAAGGAAGATAACTCCAATTTTAAAAATATATTATATAAACTTGATATTTAGAAGAAAATAAAAATTTTGCAATTTTTCCTTTTATAAAGGGGCATAACTCTAGATCGGTTAAAGTGACGCCACCAAAATTCAAACTTGATCTGTGTTTTGTGGTAATAAGCATTGTGTATAAGTTTCATAACATTTGGTTGAGGCAAACTCTAGTTAGAGAACAGAAACCAATTTCGGGACGTACGAACAGACGTACGTACGTACAGACGGACTAGGGTAAAACTTAATGCCCCCTCCGCTACGGCGGGGGCATAAAAATTAGGAACCAGTCGTGAAAAGTATGAATCAGGTAAGAATTAGAGAATCACTTTCCTTATGAATACTAGCAGTGTTCAATTTCATTATTAAGATTACTGAATGTTTTTCTTACCAACAGTTTCATTTTTTTTCTCAGTGCCTTTACTTCTATCACCATCACCCACTTTCATATAATATTTTGTCTTGTTGGTCTCTTTGATGATAGGTTTTACTGGGGCTGAAATGTCTGGTTTTGGGTCTATTCTCCTTCTGCATGTTCTGTCTACCATGTGAGAACCTTTAAAGTCCACTTCTTGATCATTTGTACACCTGTAATAGTGTCAATAAATGTATAATTATGTAAACAGAAATCATGGTGTTTTGCCATTGAATCAAATTGACGTCTTTGAAAAGTATGTACAGAGTAAAGCATGCTCACATGAAGCTTAGAACCAAATTTCAGGAGACTTATCTTTTTTAGTTTCTGAGAAAAATGTGACAAAAATTTCAAACAGTGCCATTACCGAATTCAGGCTTGTATAGTACGCGGTTTTATTCTCCAAAATTAAACCTGCCATACAGGGGTGCAGATTATAGCGTACAAGAACAAGAAATAAGAGAAAAATTCGATTTTGCGAGGTTTGTTTACGTTCCGCCATGTTTGTTATTGAAATTGTAGAGGGCGCTCCTATCATTTTCAAAAGTAATATTTTACCTAATCCATATGAATGTGCAATTTTAATTCAAAATCCATTATAAAGTGATTAATTTCAAAATTAAATGCTTCATTACAAATTTCTTGTTTCTTTTCACAGCATTGCATAACATAAACTGGAAACCGCTTGTATTTAATGGAGTGTATAAGTTAGCCGGGAACCAGTTTATGCATAACGATGTATAAACTACAAAACGTAATCGGTTATTTGTTCCGTTTTGGTGATTCATACTGACGCATGTGTTTTGTTTTAGCTTAAGATCCTTCAAACATTATTATGATGGATATGTTTAACAGCATTTTACTAAAGGATGGAGCCGTTTTACTTTCAAAGTCGTATTCTAGTGGTATCTATTAAGTACGGATTTTCCGCACACCGTATTCATTTTCATTTACACGTGCTATTCGATCTTCCGGGTTAAACATACACAAGTTTCTTAATTGTTTTTTTTTGTGATTTTGACTTATTTTAACGCTTGTGAAGTATTATAGAATCATTTTCAACTTTTATTTGATGATGGAAAACAGGTTTTTCCATGAAAATACAGCAAACAATCACACACGATTTGAAATTACCGGATTTTTATTAAGACGTTTTCAAACAGTTACAAAATGTTTTTTACCTGAATTCTCGTAGAGAGAAGGGGGTGCGGACAATGTACCAGTGCGAACTATACAAGGCCCATTACGGTATTCATAAGACTAAATAAGTATTCAGTAAATAGAAAGTTGATGAGGTACAGATGTAAAAGGGCCTCACATGGTAATAAACTGTTGACACAGAGATATGTATTGCCTGTCCGCATAAAATTCAGAAAATACAATCTGATGGGCAGCAGCACCATTGCTTATTAATTCAAAGTCGCTGGACCATGATCTTGTGGGCAGGGCCTAGAAATGGTCGACAAACTGAGATGTACTGATAGTAATGCGACTTCATACAAGATATCATTGATCTGTCACAAGTAGTTTTTATCAAACTGACTTAACATTGAAAATTGATCATTAATTCAAAGTCACTAGACCATGTCCATGGGAACAGGGCCTCAAAATAGTCGTCAAACTGATATGTACTGATAGTAAGGGGACTTCATACAAGATATCATTGATCTATCACAAGTAGATCCTATCAAACTAACTTAAGCAGAAAATTTAACAATAAAATTTGATTATTAATTCAAATTCACTCGACCATGACTTAGAGGGCTGGGCCTCAAAATAGTTGTCAAATGATATGTACTGATATCAATGCAACTTTATATTAAATATCAATGATCTATCACAAGTAGTTCCTATCAAACTAACTTAAGCAGAAAACTTAACATTGAAAATTGCTAGTTAATTCAAAGTTGCTGGACCATGACCTAAGGGCAGGGCCTCGAAATAGTTTGTCAAACTAATATGTACTGAGTAATGCAACTTTATATTAAATATCAATGATCTATCACAAGTAGTTCCTATCAAACTGACTTAAGCAGAAAACTTAACATTGAAAATTGCTTATTAATTCAAAGTCACTGGACCATGACTTAAGGGCTTTGGCCTAGAAATAATCGTCAAACTGATATGTACGGATAGTAATGCAACTTCATAATAAATATCAAAGAATTATCACAAGTAGTTCCTATCAAACTAACTTAAGCAGAAAACTTAACAATTGTTGACTCCGGAGCCATCGTCACCGGAAAAGCAATCCCTATGTCAAGCTTTCCGTGACAAATATGGTCGCAGGCGAGACAAAAAAGTTGGCATGAAGTAGATAAATTTCAGGAAACTCTAATTTTTAGTTTCTGAGAAAAATGCAACTAAATTTCATGGAACAAACAGACTTAACATAAGTTAGTTTTTAACCATTGAAATAAGGCCTTATCTCATAACTTATTTTACAAACCTGGTCTTGTTTATACATAAGCTGTAATCATAGTTAATCTTGAAATGTTCCTCTCCACACATTAAACAGTGTCCTGTTAGTATATACATAATGATACATAAATTTATGCTAAGAAAAAAAGAATATTTTCAATGCTCTGTGAATAATAATGTACGCATGTTAATATATTTTATCAAGTCACACGAGTCAAATTATACAATAATTCACCTAGATAAAATATACTCGAGACACAGGGAGCAAAATCAAGAAAACAGTGTTTAAACAAACTGCAATAGCTTTATAACCTATAAACAAATTTACTTGGTTAAAGGCAGAATGGTGAACTATAGTTGCTTACTGGACATCTAAATTATTTGGTATCTGGTGAATAGTCACATAAGCAATCATTCATACCACAGCTCCTTATTTTATATGGAATCCGTTTTCATCAAAGTAAAAACATAAGTTGTGGGAAAGTAAACAGCATGATAGTAGCATACAGGTACTCACCAAAAAAAAAGGTAAAGCAATACAAAACTAGTTTGATTGATTGGTGTTTAACGCCACTTTCAACACTATTGTGCTATTTCATGGGGGTCATTTTTTATTGGTGTAGGAAGCCAGAGTGCCTGGAGAGAACCATGACCTTCGGTTGGAAAACTGACAATCCTAGTCAATTAAGATTGGAGTCGAGTACACCTGCCCTGTGTGGGATTCGAACTCACAACCTCCTTGTTGACTGACTAGTGATACAGTAACCACTTGGCCACCGAGGTCCCTAAAACTAGTTTGAAGGAATTAATTTTTGGGTACTTGTATTGCAAACTTATTCACCAAAAAAACAAATGCACAAACATGTTTAACCAAATCAGGAGTTTGTAATTCAATAGTTATCATAGGTTGCTGTCTGTCATATCGATAATTGTTTTTTGTTTTTATTGTTTTTGCATAAACCAGGCAGTTGATCTTCTCGTTTTAATTGTTTCACATTTTATCAAGTCAGATCCATTTATAGGTGATTAAATAGTATGGGTTATATGCGTTGTTGACCTATAGTTGCTTATGTACATATATTAAGACTTCTGGAGGTTTATAAAAAAAATTCTCGCAATATTTTGTTTGCCCTTTTCCATGATACCTTCAGGATTAATTTTTCATTTTATTATTTGGTTTCTCATGCCATCATATTTAGAAACTTGTTCAGCTGTGAAATTTTATTTTTGACATAGAATGTCTATTCTTAATGTATTAAAGACTAAAAAGACAAATTTTTAACATTAAACAAAACTTTTTTTTTTAAATAAATCACACAATCATATGGCTTTAACTAGCTAAAGCTCCATTGGAGCTATTGTGTTTAGAGACCTCTTTATGTCAGTATTCTCTTTTACTCATCAAATTTTCAAAATTAACATGTTATTTTTGTAAAGTTGTTATCAATCTTTTTAACTACCCATTATTTTGAAAGAATTTTTGTGAAAATAATATGTACCATCTTGACTCAGTTCAAATCCTGCTTTCTTGCACTTTGGGTCAGCAGCACATTTATGTTTGTCTCTTCCATAATAACCTCTTGTTCTGTCACATACACACTCTCCATTTTCTTGTATTAAATCAGCTAAAACAGAAAACAAATCATTATTTGCAGAAATCAATAAACACTGAAGTTGTGACAATAAACAACAGAAAAGCAATATTTGTACTAAATAGGGAGAAAGTCTTCGTTTTGAACCCCCATCATGTATGCCAATGATTATTTGGTCAATAGAAAGGCTGGGAAGGGGTGTTTAAAAGAAGACGTATATCTCCTTTTATTTAAGATAGATTAACTTTATACTCCCGTCTTGGATTGTAAAATAGTAGTACATAATCTAGTTCTTTGCTTAAATCTGCAAGTTTTGAGACAGATTAGTAATTAATGTGTAAGACTGTTTATCTTAATAATAAAGAACATTGATTTATTGCATTATTTAGACTGATATAACAAATACCTAATATTTGTTCTTGTTCGAATCAATTTTTTTTTAACTTAGCCATATAAAGAGAGATAGCTCGTCTAGTAAAAGTTTTTTAATGGAATGATTATGTAATTTTCATTTTATACTTGAAGCAAGAAAACAAGTTCAGTGACACCATTTTTTATTTTTATTTTCTTAAAGCATATTATAAAACCTATCTTCTCATATTTAATTTCAAAACTCTATCCCATAGATTTCTTTTTATTCACAAATAAAATGCTCCGCTGGGCGCAGCTTGATATGACCGCAGAGGTCGAACCCTGAACAGTTGGGGCAAGTATGGACACAACATTCAAGCTTGATACAGCTCTGAATTTGGATTGTGATTAAATATTTGACACAGCATAGGTTTCTGACACAGAATAAATGTGGTCTAAGAACTTAAATAAAATGCTCCGCAGGGCGCAGCTTGATACGACCGCAGAGGTCGAACCCTGAACAGTTAGGGCAAGTATGGACACAATATTCAAGCTTGATACAGCTTTGCATTTGGATTGTGATTAAAAATTTGACACAGCATAGGTTTCTGACACAGAATGAATGTGATCTCAGAACTTACAAATTTTAAATTGGACATTCACCTATTATGGTCCAATATCCAAAATCTAAATACATGGTTAGATTCAGCATATCAAAGAATCCCAAGAATTCAATTTTTGATGAAATCAAACAAAGTTTAATTTTGGACCCTTTTGACCTCAATGTAGACAAAGTTGATAACGGGGCCCAAAAATCAAAAATCTAAATACATGGTTAAATTCAGCATATCAAAGAACCCCATATATTCAATTTTTGTTGAAATCAAACAAAGTTTAATTTTGGACCCCGATTTGGACCAACTTGAAAACTGGGCCCATAATCAAAAATCTAAATACATGCTTAGATTCAGCATATCAAAGAACCCTAAGAATTCAATTTTTGTTAAAATCAAACTAAGTTTAATTTTGGACCCTTTGGACCTTAATGTAGACCAATTTGAAAACGGAACCAAAAATTAAGAATCTAAATACACGGTTAGATTCGGCATATCAAAGAACCCCAATAATTCAATTTTTGATGAAATCAAACAAAGTTTAATGTTGGACCATTCATTTAAACTAAAGTTTGAGCGAAAAACCAATGTGTCTTCGGACGACGACAACACCAACTTCATACCAATATACGACCGCAAAATTACATAAAAAGTATTTTCTTCATGAATAATGTATGCAAAATTGGGCAATTTTTCATGACTTGTAGCTTAAAAAATAGCACTGTGACCCATACTTTTAATTATATTTTTGAAAAAATATAAATGTGGAATGTTTCCATGGGACACAGATGATGCCCCCCCCCCCCCCCCCCCCCCCTTGCATATCATAGAAAGATATAAAGGGACATAACTAAAGAACGATAAAAGTTACACTACCCAAATTTGTACTTGATCTGAGTTTTGTGGAAATAAGCATTGTGTAGAAGTCTCATAACATTTAGTTGAGGCAAACTAAAGTTATAGAAGGAAACAAAAAATTCAGCAATTTTTATGTTAATAAAGGGACATAACTCAAGAACGGTAAAAGTGATGCCACCCAGTTTCGAACTTTATCTGTATTATGTGGTAATAAGCATTGTGTATAATTTTTTATAACATTTGGTTGAGGCAAACTAAAGTTAGTGAACGGAAACAAAAAATGCAGCAATTTTTATGTTTATAAAGGGGCATAAACTCAAGAACGGTAAAAGTGATGCCACCCAATTTCAAACTTGATCTGTATTATGTGGTAATAAGCATTGTGTATAAGTTTCATAACATTTGTTTGAGGCAAACTAAAGTTAGAGAAGGGAAACAAAATATTCAGCAATTTTTATGTTTATAAAGGGGCATAACTAAAGAACGGTAAAAGTGACGCCACCCAACTTGAACTTGACCTGTATTATGCTGTAATAAGCATTGTGTATAAGTTTCATAACATTTGGTTGAGGCAAACTAAAGTTAGAGAATGGAAACGAAAAACTCAGCAATTTTTATGTTTATAAAGGGCATAACTCAAGAACCGTTATCGTGAGGGCACCCAATTTCAAACTTGATCTATGTTTTGTGGTAATAAGCATTGTGTATAAGTTTCATAACATTTGGTTGAGGCACACTAAAGTTAGAGAACTGAAACCAACTTTGGGACGTACAGACGTACAGACGTAGGGACGTACGTACATATGGAAGAGGGTAAAACTTAATGCTCCCTCCACTATGGCAGGGGCATAAAAAGCATAGTAAAATCTACATTTTGGCAAAGTACCGGTATGTAAAGAAAATTCTATTTGAAGAAATATATAGTGATGATCCACCTGAAACTTGCATGTTTCTTAAAACATAATAAACTGCTTCGCCGAGCGCAGCTGGATATGACCCCAGAGGTCCAACCATGAACAGTTGGGGCAAAAGTGGACACAGTATTCAAGCTTGATACAGGTCTGAATTTGGATTGTAATTAAATATTTGACACATTATAGGTTTCTGACACAGAATAAATGTAGTCAAAGAACTTGAAATTGGTTGTATGATTTGAATTTATATTCAGTTGAAGATTTCTTGCAGTTGTGCAATATACTGTGCTGTTGCGCAATACTTAGTAAATCTGTTTACAGACTATATACATGTACAAAGAATTATCAAAATAAAATGTGACCCACAATTTTTTTCTTTGGAAAATTGACAATTTCTTAAATCTTGAGGGAACAAAAATTGACCACCCCCCAATTTTTTTTTATTTTACCTCCCCTCCATCAAAAATATTTGAAGAGAATTTGCCCCCCACCCCCAAAAAAAATTGTTTTAGACCCTTTTTGGCCCTAATTCCTAAACGGTTTGGGCAATTACCCCCAAAATGAATCTCAACCTTCTACTTGTGGTATTGAACCTTGTGGTACAATTTCAGAGCAATCAAAATACTTATACACAAGTTATTGTCCTGAAACTAGAAAAATGCTTGTTTTGGCCCCTAATTCCTAAACAGTTGGGACCGTCACCCCCAAAAACAATCCCAACATTTCTTTTGTGGCATTGAACCTTTTGGTTAAATTTCATAGAGATCCATACACTTAAACTAAAGTTATTGTCTGGAAAACAAATGTCTTCCGACAATGCTGACGACGATGACGACGTGATACCAATATAGGACTCCAAATATTTTTTTGCGGTCGTATAAAAACTTACAATAATCAGAACAATCCTCTACAGGTACACATGGATCTATTCTAAAAAACCATTTAGCAGTATCAATCAAATCATTATGGCTGTACCCATTAGGACAGTTCTGACAAGTGTCATGTCCATTATTTGTTCTACAGAAGTCAAACTTTTGACCTGAAAAAGAGGTTTAAACAGAGAATTTAACAATTTTAGAATTCTGATTGAATTAGAAATTTTGACTAATTTGTGTTATGGACATTGTGCATGTCTCATATAAATTAAATACAGTTATCATATAGCGAAAGGGTAAGGGCTGACACACATGTTTAACCCAGCCTCATTTTTATGTACATGTCTGAAGTCAGGAGCCTGTAATTCAGTGATTTTCCTTGAGCTTTTATAGCTTACTATACAGTATGAATTTTGTGCATTGTTGAAGGCCATACAGTAATAATTTGTTGTTACGTAACGATCTTTTGGTCTTGGGTGGATACTTACAATTTCATATTAATGCATGTAAACCTCATCTTGCTGATCATGTTCGCTGTTTACAGATTCCTTTTTTCTATTCTTATTTTCAAGAAAAAAGCCAAAAAAGGCTAATTATTGACAACATTTGTAATTCAACGGTAATAATTCCTAAAAGAAGTATAGTTTTTTGTTTTAGCAGATTAAATAATAGAAAATGGAGAGTGTGTATGTGACAAAACTATTCATACATTCATCAAATAAATGTGGATTATGTCCACATGTGGTCACGGATGATGCCCCCGCTTGCATATCATATAGTTATAAAGGGACATAACTCAAGAATGGTAAAAGTGACGCTACCCAAATTTGAACTTGACCTGAGTTTAGTGGTAATAAGCATTGTGTGTAAGTCTCATAACATTTGGTTGAGGCTAACTTAAGTAGAGAACAATAACGAAAAATTCAACAACTTTTCTATTTGTAAACACACACAACTCTAGAACAGTTGTGTATAAGTTTTATAACATTTGGTTGAGACAAACTAAAGTTAGAGAACAGAAACGAAAAATTCACCAATTTTTATGTTTATAAAGGGACATAACTCAAAAATGGTAAAAGTGACGCCACCGAATTTTGTACTTAATCTGTATTATGTAGTAATAAGCATTGTGTATAAGTTTCATAAAATTTGGTAGAGGCAAACTAAAGTTAGAGAACGGAAACAATATTTGTACTTGATCTTAGTTTTGTGGTAATGAGTATTGTGTATAGGTTTCATAATGTTTGGTTGGGGCAAACTTAATTTACAGAATGGAAACTAAAAGTTTTGCAATTTTTCGATTTATAAAGGGCATAACTCAATAATGGTTAAAGTGACACTACCCAAATTCAACTTGATCTGTGTTTTATCAGTGGAAGGCAAAATTAAACATTGCATTGTATAAAGCATTGATTGTAGTTGATTTAACTTTAATCATTGACAAAGGAAGATAACTCCAATTTTAATAAAATGCTCCGCTGGGCGCAGCTTGATACAACCGCAGAGGTCGAACCCTGAACAGTTGGGGCAAGTATGGACACAACATTCAAGCTTGATACAGCACTGAATTTTGATTGTGATTAAATATTTGACACAGCATAGGTTTCTGACACAGAATGAATGTGGTGGTCTAAGAACTTAAAAATTAATTTACCTATTGAAACCATATCATTATTATTTGCTTTTATATATAAATCAGAAATAACCAATTTAAAATGGAAAATTTTAAAGAAAAAAAGGAACCCCCCCCCCAATTTTTTGAACCTCCTTATGATTCATCACCCCAAAACTCAATCCCAGCCTTCCCTTTGTGGTCTGGTATCTTGCAGTACAATTTCAGAGAGATCCATACACTTGAACACAAGTTATTGTCAGGAAACTAGAAAAATGCTTGTTTTTTGGCCCCTTTTTGGCCCCAAATTCCTAAACATTTAGGGCAATTACCCCCACACTAAAACCCAGCTTTCCCTTTGTGATATTGAACCTTGTAGTATAATTTCATAAAGATCCATACACTTACACACAAGTTATTGTCCTGAAACTAGAAAAATACCTTTTGTTTGCCCCTTTTTGGCCCCTAATTCCTAAAATTTTGAGGCAATTACCCCCAAACTAAATTCCAGCTTTCCCTTTGTGATATGGAACCTTGTAGTACAATTTTATAAAGATCCATACACTAACACACAAGTTATTGTCATGAAACTAGAAAAATGCTTGTTTTCCTAAAATTATGAAGCAATTACCCCCAAAAATCAATCCCAGCATTCCCTTTTTGATATATGACAGAGAGATCCATACACTAACACACAAGTTATATCTGGAAGTTACAAAAATGCTTATTTTTCGCCCCTTTTTGGCTCCTAATTCCTTAACTGTTGGTACCATAACCCCCAAAATCAATCCCCACCTTCCTTTTGTGTTATTGAACCTTATGGTAAAATTTCATAGAGATCCATTAAGAGTTCTCTTAAACTAAAGTTAGAGTGTGAAAACCAATGTGTCTACAGACCATGACGATGACGACGACGCCAACGTCATACCAATATACAACCGCAAAAATTTTGCGGTCGTATAAAAATTGTAAAGGGCATAACTCTTGAACAGTAAAAGTGACGCCCCCAAAATTCAAACTTGATCTGTGTACTGTGGTAATAAGCATAACATTTGGATGAGGCAAACTTAAGTTAGAGAACGGAAATGAAAAATTTTGCAATTTTTCCATTTATAAAGCGGCATAACTCAAGAACGGTTAAAGTGATGCCACCAAAATTCAATCTTGATCTGTGTTTTGTGGTAATAAACATTGTGTATAAGTTTGTTATCATTTGGTTGAGGCAAACTTAAGTTAGAGAATGGAAACCAATTTTGGGATGTACGGACGGACAAGAGTAAAATTGAATGCCACCTCCGCTTCGGCGGGGGCATAAGAAGTATATGGAGCATCTACTAAACTGACATTCCTGCATAACAGTGGCTCTATCTGAATACCAGTAAAATAATTACTTACTAGAGGGAGTCAATAAAACTGTATAAAATACTGAAACTAGGAGATGGTTGAAATTTGAAAGTTGGTGCTGGTTTTTTTCAGAGCAGAAGACTTATTTTAAGTATAAGTCAAATGTTTGAAGGATGACACAATTCACGAACAAAGGAGTAGGTGCAGTAATGGTCCTATTTAGGCCCTAATATTAACACTATTATTTTAAGATGAAAGGTGTTTCAAGTATGCATATATAGTGAAATAGAATATTTGTCAATTTTTCACAAAACTGTGGGAATATTTTCATCCAGAAAGGTCCAAATGCTTTAGTTTTGAAGTTTGTCAGAAGGACATCTCCTATCTAAAATAAATGGGGAATGTGTCCATGGGACACAAATGATGCCCCCGCTTGCATATCATATAAAGTTATAAAGGGACATAACTGAAGAACGGTGAAAGTGACGCTACCCAAATTTGTACTTGATCTGAGTTTTGTGGAAATAAGCATTGTGTATAAGTTTCATAACATTTGGTTGAGGCAAACTAAAGTTAGAGAACGGAAAAGAAAAATTCAGCAATTTTTATGTTTATAAGGGGGCATAACTCAAGAACGGTAAAAGTGACGCCACCCAATTTTGAACTTGGTCTGTATTATGTGGTAATAAGCTTTGTGTATAAGTTCATAACATTTGGTTGAGGCAAACTAAAGTTAGAGAACGAAAACCAACTTTGGGATGTACGGACATACGGACGGATGGACGGACGTACGTACGTACAGACGGACAAGGGTAAAACTTAATGCCCCCACCGCTACGGTGGGGGCATAAAAATGGCAATATTTATAACCTGTAAATTCTGCAGAGCATTCAAAGTCAATGAACTATGCTTAGAGTTGCAGGGACAAATAACTGCTGTGGAAGTAAGAAATGACAATTCATACACAACTGCATACCAAATACCATTGACTTATCATAAGTGGTTCCCTAATAAACTATTACCACAGAGATATGTCTTGCCTTTTTGTAATTTTGATAATGCAAATGTTGAAATTAAAATAGCAATACTTTAATATGTAAGTTATGCAAATATTCAAAGTCGATGAACCATGACTGAAGGTACATGGCTAAACAATCTCCATGGAATGAGATGTGCCAATGCTAATACAACTGCATACCAAATACCATTGACTTATTATAAGTCGTTCCCTTTAAACAAACATAAACACAAACATTAACTTGTAAACTATGTAAAAGTTTCAAAGTCAATGAACCATGATCAGGGATGGGGCTATATAATCTCCATGGAAACGATACTTGCAACTGCCAATAAATTTGCATACCAAATATCATTGACTTAACATTAGCAGTTCATCTTAAACTGATCTAATCACAAACTAATACATGTAAACTAAGCAAAAGTTTCAAAGTAAATCGACCATGACTGAGGGGCGGGGCCAAATATTCTCAATGGAAATGAGATGCGCTAATGCTTATACAACTGAACACCAATTAACATGGGCCTACCACTAATGGTTCCCCTTGAACTGACCTAATCACAAACTAATACATGTTAACTTAGCAAAATTTTCAAAGTCTATAGACCATGACTAAGGGGGCGGAGCCAAATAATCTCCATGGAAATGAGATATGCCAATGCTTATACAACTGCATACCAAATATCATTGACCTACCACTAGTGGTTCCCCATAAATTGACCTAATCACAAACTAATACATGTAAACTATGAAAAGTTTCAAAGTATATAGACCTTGACTGAGGGGGCCGGGCCAAATAATCTCCGTGGTAATGAGATGTGCCAATGCTAATACAACTGCATACCAAATATCATTGACCTACCACTAGTGGTTCACCATGAACTTGACCTAATCACAAACTAATACATTGTTGACGCCGCTGCCGCCGGAAACAGCATACCTATGTCTCGCTTTTTGACTCCGTCAAGGAGAGACAATAAAACTGACCTAAACACAAACTTGAACATGTAAACTATGCAAAAAGAGGGGGTGTGGCCATAAGATATCCATGGATATGAGATGTGTAAATGCTTATACAACAGCATACCTAATATCATTGACCAACCATTAAGGGTTCCCCAAAATTGAACTTTTCACAAACTAATACGTAAACTAAGCTAAAGTTTCAGTCAATAGACCATGACTGAGGGAGAGGGACCAAATAATGTCCATGGCAATGAGATGTGCCAATACAAATGTACTTATACAATTGCATGCTAAATATCATTGACATATCATAAGTGGTTCCACATAAACTGACCTAATCACAAACTAATACATGTTTAAGATCATGACTTCCGGCTTATACTGTAAACCAACTAATTTTCGAACCAATTTATTTTCGCGACTTTCGCGAGTAGGAAAATAATGCAAATATAAATAGTTGTGAAATTGGATTATTCCTTATATAACTTCTCAAAGGAAACATGAAAATCAGGAAATTTAATCTCCGTGAAGTAGGAGAGAAATAGCTAAACACGAAATAAAGTATCCGCAAAAATAAGTTGCTTTACAATATCTCCCCTTTTCAACTTTGGTGCGGCGAGATAAGGTATTTTCACTACATTTCCTATTATAAGAAAAGGCTTATGATTAAAAATAAATTACTTTTAAATTACTGACCTGGTTTACATTTAATAGGATAACAACAGATATGTCTTCCTCTGTACAATCTTTCCACTTGGTCTTTCTGACAATCCTGTTGTTTAAGTGCAATGCTGTTACAAGAACATTGGTTAATAAAAATAAACTGAAAGTATAAAACATTTATTTAATAGACATTCTTTGCTGGCTCTGTAGCAAAACCAAAAATTTGACTGCATGATTAAGTAATTTCATATCTGCAGCATGTGTGAATGATTGAATATCACTTTTTAGGTATAATAAACTTTTAGAGAATCATTAATCCCATTAAATAGTATAAATTCTCTTAAAGAGTCTATAGGTTGCACTTTGTAAATACAGCTGTTTCTCAAACCACGCCTCTTTTGGGGAGATATAGAATATTCATAGATAATTAATTTTGTTTACATACTGGTTCCCAGTTATGATCTCTAGGTTTCATCTCATAGAGACATAACTTGGGAATGTTACCAGTAAATATACATATGCATATTGTCTATATAGAAATCTGTGGTAATCCTACAGTCAAGGTAGGGATAGTTAAGAAATTTAGTGTTAGTTTAAACTCTTAGAAGTTCGGGGCATATAAACGTTGAAAATATGCAGCACAGCCCTATATTTTGACCTTTGAAAAAAATTGTAGTGCATATGAACTTTCCATTCTAGGATATGATTTTTTCAAAACTTCATAGTAAAAGCGGTAAAAGGAGTTCCTATGGGAAATTGCATTGTCAATATTTACAGAAATGCAACCTATAGTTTAAGTCCCTAATTTAGGAAGTGTGTAAAGAGGGACATATAAATTGAAAAGACATAACAATTTCTATATTCCAACAATAATTTGGATATACCCGCCACATTCTGTATGTGTCAGTCTCAAGTCAGGAGCCTTAAAATTAATTCAGTGGTTGTTGTTGGGTGCTGTCTGTCATATCTTTTTGTTAACTGTCATAATGAGGCCCATTGTCTTCTCATTTAATTTGTTTTACATTTTGTCATTTATGCAAAATGTGGATTTTGCTCATTGTTGACAGTTTACAGTGACCTATAGTTGCTTACATCCACATCAATTGACTCCTGTGGATAGTTAAGTCTCAATGGAAATCATACATCTCCTTATTTTTATAATGTTATAGTAATTGTTACAGCAAGTACAACTCCTGTAATACATTGTATTGATTCAGCTGAAACAAAAAGACTTTGAATAACAAAGAACCTTTATTGAGCATAACCCATTCATCCCATATCAAAGGCAAAAGCTTTTAGTGACCTGATTGCATAGTTTTTATGATTTGATTATCTTCTGTTATGATTTTAGATAATAAAATTGTCATATATAAATTTATTCTAAGTAACTATGACCTTGACCTTAAATATGAGATCTTCCTCTAATTATTAGTAAAATGTTAGATTATAGGGGTCTCTGTGGCCGAGTGGTCTAAGTAGTCGACTACTGTATAACTAGCCTGTCTGCACTGAGGCTGTGAGTTTGAATACCGCATGTGGCAGGTACACTCGACTCCAATCTTAATTGACTAGGATTGTTAGTTTTCCTACCGAAGGTCAGTGGTTCTCTCCGGGCAGACCATCATCCTCCACCAATAAAAACTGGCAACCACAAAATAGAACAATAGTGCTGAAAGTGGAGTTAAACACCAATCAATCAATCAAATCTAATGATTTGTAACCTCATATCTATTTGAGTTTTTAATCCCATATAAAGTTTTGATTTTTCATACGGAAACCACTTTTATATACAAATTGCTGTCTTAGCTTTACGTAACTATGACCTCGCCCTCAAGCTTTGAGGTATTGATTTCAAAATCAATCATGTCAACAGGGATCTTTTGATTAAAAATTTTTTTTCAAACCTAAAAAAAAAATTTCTAAACTATAATCAAAGCATCGACGGTGCTGTGATTCAGCCATTTGTTTAGCTTACGGTGGGTAGACTGACATTTTTTTCTGATCTCATTTTTAATTTAAAAAAATTATAAAAGCTCTTGTAAGACATATTGTTTATTGTTTCAGTTTAATTACCGTAATGATAATTGTAATTTAAATTAACATAAATTATTGACTAATACCAGATGATTATAATACTGATCTTTACATGTACAAGTAAAATAGACCTTGCTTGCATTTTTTCATACATATTTTGTTTTTTTTATCTTTTCTTTGCAGAAACATGCATTGTTTTATCCTTTATCATTCATCTCTGATAAATAATTTACAGAATAATGTTATGTAGTGTAGATCAGAAGTGATTATAGATCTACTATCTAGGTCAATATTATTGTGTATTCAATTATGTAATACACAAGTGCGGTCAATTAAGATTGGCATTAAAGTGGAGGTGATTCCAATTTAAACTCCCACCTTCAAAGAAGTTATTTGTAAATAATGACAGTCTTACTACTGTATTATATCAGTACTCTTATTCGCTTTGAATAATAGCATTTCAAATAAAATGCTCCGCAGGGCGCAGCTTGATACGACCGCAGAGGTCGAACCCTGAAACAGTTGGGGCAAGTATGGACACAACATTCAAGCTTGATACAGCTCTGAATTTGGATTGTGATTAAATATTTGACACAGCATAGGTTTCTGACACAGAATGAATGTGGTCTAAGAACTTAAAAATTTTAAATTGGACATTCAACTATTATGGTCCAATATCCAAAATCTAAATACATGGTTAGATTCAGCATATCAAAGAACCCCAAGAATTCAATTTTTGATGAAAATCAAACAAAGTTTAATTTTGGACCCTTTTGACCTCAATGTGGACTAAGTTGATAATGGGGCCCAAAAATCAAAAATCTAAATACATGGTTAGATTCAGCATATCAAAGAACCCCATATATTCAATTTTTGTTGAAATCAAACAAAGTTTAATTTTGGACCCCGATTTGGACCAACTTGAAAACTGGGCCCATAATCAAAAATCTAAATACATGTTTAGATTCAGCATATCAAAGAATCCTAAGAATTCAATTTTTGTTAAAATCAAACTAAGTTTAATTTTGGACCCTTTGGACCTTAATGTAGACCAATTTGAAAACAGAACCAAAAATTAAGAATCTAAATACACGGTTAGATTCGGCATATCAAAGAACCCCAATAATTCAATTTTTGATGAAATCAAACAAAGTTTAATTTTGGACCCTTTGGACCTCAATGTGGACCAATTTAAAAACGGGTCCCAAAATCCAAAAACTTAATACACGGTTAGAATCAGCATATTAAAGAACCCCAAGAATTCAAGAATAAAACCCCATTGAAATTGGTCAAGAAATAAGCAATTTATACGAAGTATCTTCTTTTGTACAATACTGTGCAATTGAATATTTCTTGCTATTGCGCAATACTGTACAATTGACAATTTCTTGCTATTGCGCAATATTGTGCTATTGGATATTTCTTGCTATTGCACAATACTGTGCAATTGAAGATTTCTTGCTATTGCGCAATACTGTGCAATTGAAGATTTCTTGCTATTGTGCAATACTGTGCAATTGAAAATTTCTTGCTATTGCACAATACTTATTTTATAATAATTTACACATCCTGTTTGGTGTGTATCTCCTACCATATCGTTATTATTTGCTTTTAAATATAAAACAGAAATAACCAACTTAAAATGGAAAATTTTAAAAGAAAAAATAAAGGAAAAAAAAAAAAAATCCTCCCCCCCCCCAAATTTTTTGAACCCCCTTATGATTCATCACCCCCATACTCAATCCCAGCTTTCCCTTTGTGGTATGGTACCTTGCAGTATAATTTCAGAGAGATACATACACTTGAACACAAGTTATTGTCTGGAAACTAGAAAAATGCTTATTTTTGGCCCCTTTTTGGCCCCTTATTCCTAAACGTTTTGGGCAATTACCCCCAAAATCAATCCCAGCATTCCCTGTGTGATATGGAACCTTGTGGTACAATTTCAGAGAGATCCATACACTTGAACACAAGTTATTGTCTGGAAACTAGAAAAATGCTTATTTTTGGCCCCTTTTTGGCCCCTTATTCCTAAACGTTTTGGGCAATTACCCCCAAACTCAATTCCAGCTTTCCCTTTGTGATATGGAACCTTGTAGTACAATTTCAGAAAGATCCATACACTTACACACAAGTTATTGTCATGAAACTAAAAAAATGCTTGTTTTTTGCCCCTTTTTTGGCCCCTAATTCCTAATATTTTGAGGCAATTACCCCCAAAATTATTCCCAGCATTCCCTGTGTGATATGGAACCTTGTGGTACAATGTCAGAGAGATCCATACACTAACACACAAGTTATGTCTGGAAGTTACAAAAATGCTTATTTTTGGCCCCTTTTTGGCCCCTAATTCCTTAACTGTTGGTACCATAACCCCCAAAATCAATCCCAACCTTCCTTTTGTGGTATTGAACCTTATGGTAAAATTTCATAGAGATCCATTCACTTAAACTAAAGTTAGAGTGCGAAAACCAATGTGTCTTCGGACGACGCCGGACGACGACGACGAGGCCAACGTCATACCAATATACGACCAAAAAATTTTCAATTTTTGCGGTCGTATAAAAAGTGTGGGAATCTACTTTGATATCAATACACATCTTGTACCAAATGTTATTCAATTACTTACACAAGCATAAGAAACTGATAAAATACTTTCATAATTCTTATCAACTGATTAAATTTGATATATTACTTTTTCATATTATTTCATAAATAGTAATTTATTATAAATGTTGATTTACAAGTGAACTATATGCAAGTGTATATATATATAAAATAAAGGAGCTGTTCGCCCAGAATTTTCTTAATTTGAGGACAAATAACAAGTCAAAAGTTGGCAAAAGATGATTAAATATAAAAACAGTCATAAAAACACATAATTAGTTTCATAATATGTCTTCAACTTAGAATTCTGCACCATCTCCAAATCCGGAGTGATCACATAGATCCAGCATGGCTGAATCAAAAATTGATATTTTCAGACCTAAGAGGACATATAAAGAACATAGGAATTTCAAAATGTTAGATTGTAGAAATTACTGTTAATTAAAGCCTAGTTCAGTGTATTTTTCCATATCAGGATGTGATAGTGCAACGCATAGTTTTTTGGTTTTTGATACTTTAATTGGGGTCTGTAACTGTAAGTGAGTCCAGTATTTACAAGCATAGTTACAGAAATAAGAAAAATTATTGATATTCAACCATTGGAGTAATTTACCAACTTTCGGTCCTAATGATCTCTGTAAAGTGCATAGAATTTAAATTCATGTAATCATGGTTAATCAGAAGTTGAGTCTTGTCTTTAAATTTTCTACTGGTAATCAAGTACTGTATATTTAGAAATATTTGCAATGCTTTTAATTTTGTGAAAATAATGTTGGGATAGGTTTCGCAAAAATGAAAACTTACATATTTCAAATTTTGATAGAATTATTTGTATGTAGTATTCATTGAAAACATAGAAACCAATTTTACATTTGAGTCCATTAATCAACAATTGCAATATTAAAAGCACACAAAAATTCTAAATTTACAGTAACAGTACCAGTGGAAATGTAGGTTAGCAATCACTCCACAAACAGAATTTTTTGAGAGACTGTCTTTACAATGGTTCAAGCAAATGTTGGTCTGAATTGTCTACAGTGGTTTCAAAATTTTGAAAAAATTTACGCAATCATGACCAAGAAGGACAATTACAATTGTCCCTAAGTCAGGGGTGTAGAAATGCTATGCCCGACTCGGCCGACTCGTACATTTGACTGACCGGACAAGCAATTTTTGTGTCTTTGTTGCCCGTGGACAAGTAAAAAAAATGTTATTTGACATTGTTGATTTATATAATCATATAGAAAAGTCCTCAAAATCCATTCAAAAAAGTAGTAAAAATATCAAATAACGAGACAAAAGCAACATGTTTTAGTAAAACATCATGAATGATCAAGAAATAGATTGATTATAAAAAAAAAAAAAATAGGTATGCAGACCTGGGTTTCATTAATATTCTGTGTTTTTTTCCCATTGATCCGGGATGGTTGATCAGGTTATAGCAACGGTACACCGGAAATGGTCATTATTAATTTCTAAGACTGATTTCTCAAGAATGAAAACTAAATGACCGGTCGAGTTGGATAAGCATCTTAAGTTAGGTCATCGCCCTGAATTGACCAACTGAAAAGAGGCGCATCATAAAAAATAAAATTGTTGAGCAAAGAACTTAATTGGTTTTTACAAGAAACGGAAATCAGAGGCGGCAAAGTGCAAATATCATGAAAATAAATGGAATAGAGGATTTCAAAGTTCTATAAAATTTTGATTTCGCTTAGGTATCTCAATTAAATCTCAAATTAACAATTGGTCCACCACAAGTTTTTTTGGGGGGTAAAAGGAGGGGGGTGCAAACAATAATCTAATAATTTATCAATTATTTGGTTTTCATCCCTTAATTCATCAACTTTAAAACTTCGCACTGGCTCACAGGGAAGAAAACATAAGCCATGATATAATCTCCCAGGTTCATGTAAGCTAGCATTGAAAAACATTGCAATATTGGCCTCTAGATTCCTTAATTAAGAGCTGTTTTTTGGTTGGTTTCTAGCTCATTGGTGTATACTCCCCTTATCTTAATAATAATCTTTTTATTATTCTAATATAATAAAAAGACAATGAATTTCATTTCTATTGTGTTTCAAAACTGTTTGAGAAACATACACGTTTACAGTAAAATACATCTTCTTCATTCCAAATTCATTAAGAATAGTTATTAAGAAATCAGGGCAAGTAACTTTTCTTCTGGACAAGTAAACTTTACAACTTCACTTGCCCAGGCACAAGTGGTCACAACAAATATTTCCACACCCTGTAAGTGATCATGGAATAGCTTTCATTGGTATATAACATAATGTGCAAGGAAAAATGAGCTACAAAAAGGCCAGATGTATACAATAAAGCCAGAAATATCATTTTCTAATGCGTGTTACATGAATAATCTGTCCTCAAATTATAAACAATCTTACCACACAAATATAAACACATATAATGTCCTTTATTCTTTCCCACATCATTCTTCAATTTTGGTATCATGTTGTAAAAAAAGAATATCTACAATAAACAAAATATAATCAAATTCTTTCAATTCCATTGGTTTCTGGGGGGTTGTTTTGGAATTCAGGTTTATAATGATAATTGTATCAAAATGACCAATTGAATATGAATTATGCACATGTGTTATGTTAAATTTAGGACTTTGTGCATGGTTAATGCCAAATGTCTGATATTATAATATATCTTAAGACAAGCTTGTACTTATTTATACTGTTCAAGAAATTTTTAGGTCAACTTTGATTCCAATCTGAAGAAATCTGTTTTACAACTTACAATGACTACCCGTAAGTATTATTGTTTTTTTTACCTGTGCTATAGTGTTGTCTAATATACTGATATAAAGAGATATATAGGCTTTTAAAACTGATTTTTATCTAGATGTTGAAATTACAACAGTGCTTTAGGAATTTGCAGCAGAGCTGAACTCAACCCTAACCGTTTCTTTTGAAATTATAATGTTGCCATGATGTCCACAAATCAGAGAAAAATTAATTCCTTCTTTCTTTCTCTTTGAAGAAAAGATGTGTAGCCATATTCACATGAACTTATTGCCTTTGCTATAATCTAAAGACTGACAAATTTTCAGTTAAACTTTGGAATAGGTATACAACATTAATCATGTTAACATGGTTAATATGTTAATGTATCAATACGACATAAACATATGTTAACACTAACAAAATATCCCTCACACATGTCATGTGAGTTACTCATTTTAAGAAATTTTCTAGTCTTATTTTTTACATTGAAATTTAAACTTTCAATACAAGATTTCCATTTATGTCTATTTTAAAGACAAGGCAGGGAAAAAGACACTACGAAAAAGACTACAATTTTGCTGAGGGCCCTGCTCCTGACACAATATGAAAGATAAAAATAAACAGATTTTTCCAGCTAAAATAAAGATCCAAATTTAGTAACCTGGGCTACTGGGCCACAGTTAATCTTTTACCTGTGAACTTATTCAAAATAAAAAAAAACAGGTAAGTTACATTTCATGACTTAATTTCATATAAAAGGTATTCCTACACATTTTTGTGAAAAATGCATAGAGTTTTAATAGTTTAATAGCCATTGTATGTTCTAAGTTCAACTCCTCCTTTGTTTTAAATATGAAGACGAATATATGTTCCAATAGTCATAACAACAATCCTGTCCTCTCCCTTGAATGTGACCTACGGAATAAAGACTTATCACTGGGTTTGTACATACATGAGAACACGACAGGTGCCACATGTGAAGCAGGATCTGCTTACCCCTCCGGAGCACCTAAGATCACCACTGGTTTATGATGGGGTTCGTGTAGCTCAGTCATTATTTTTCTATGTTGTGGTTTGTGAATTGTGTATTTGTTTTTTCGTTGGTTTTCGTTTTTTGCCATGGTATAATTTGTCAGTTTGTTTTCGACTTATCAGTTTGTATATCCCTTTGGTATCTTTCGCCTTTCCTTTACAGTGCAAAGACAATTTATAATGGAAAATAAGCCAAATAAACCAAATTGAGCAGATACAGCGTAAGGCAGCAAGATATGTTTTTAATGACTATAATGATAGATCACCAGGTGCTGTCACTCAGTTATGTTAAACAAACTAAAATGGGAAAACTTGCAATCCCGTAGAACAAAAGCTAAGCTTGTCTTGATTTATAAGATTAATGGGGGGTTGGTCGAAGTCACTAATGACGTCCTGACACAATCTGACAGGCGAACTAGAGGCCTACATAAATTTCGACATATATATACAAATAAAGACTTTTTTAAATTATCTTTTTTCCCAAGTACTATTGCTGTCTGGAACGATCTCCCAGAAACAATTTGCATGTCACCCTCCCTAGAATCCTTCAAAGGTGGTATCTCCACCTTAACATTTGGAGGTTCTAGTCTGGCTAATTAATTAGTGTATTTAAGCCACTGTACATAATGTGAATATGTTTAACATTAAGCTACAACTAATGTTATTTTAAATTGTAATTGAACTGTGGCAAATATTTTTATCTTATAACAAAATTTTCGACATCCATTTGCATGTACATAGCGCCACAGTCCCGGGATATTCCACACTCCGGCACCGGAGTCTTTCCCGTACCAGGAAGAAGAAGAAGAAGAAAATATCCAAAAGGCAATCTAGCAACTTTTGGGAGCTCACTTTTAGTTACGAATTCATTTATCTCCCATGTCATAATGTCATTTGCCGACTCCTTGAAAAACCTTTATAGATGTTGAATATATCTACCAACCTTTGATGAGATCAGAAATGAAATGCCACTCTTGAAGAAGTAGCATTGAAATGTCCAAAATTCATGATAATCAGTGGAATGCCTGAAACAGAATTTGAGGAAAGGGTTTACCGTTAACAGTGCCGAATGACGAAGCGTTCTATATTTAGGAAGGGGGCTTTTTGTATAGACTGGGATCCGGCCTGTTTACACCAGAGCCAAACAGGTATAGGACAGTGAAGCAGTGTAATTGCAAATTGTATATTTCTGAACCAAGGGAGATAATTGTACAATTTATTGATTTTTTCCCCGGGAAATTTTCCAATCAAAGAAAACAAAAGAATAAACCGATTTGCAAAATTGACAGGTTAAAAAAATGTTTTAATATCATAAAATAGTAATATTGGTAAGAAAGAAATACAATGTTGATTGATATGACCGTGACATTGTGCAAAATGTGGGCTTTCCATAAAGAAAAATCACCATAGGAAAGCACCTTGATACTATTTTTAGCACATATTCTTAAAACACATCCTGCATACATTATGTAAACAATAAATATTTCTGCAAATTGCTTAGTGCACATGACATACAGACATTATTTAGCAATTTTTCTGAAAACCAAGGTAAGTGTTCAAGCAAATTAAGTATTATGTTTGCATATATTTAAATTCACTAAATTTTTGTCTGGAAAATGAAAATCTGAAGAAACTGCCTGCACATCATAGCTCACTGGATAAGTTTTTATCCTTGCAACCATTTTGATCATAACAATGTGACTTGGTAGATAAGCAAGCATTCAGGGTGTTTGATTTTAGAGAAAAAGTAAATATTTATTAAGTATATGACACATCATGAACAAGTTTAAATTGAATAAATATTAAAATTTTACATTGTGCATACAAAATCTGTGAGTTGCAATTCCAAACAGAGAAGTGCATGTATCAAACTTGAATCATCATATAAATTGTTAGATTTGTACACCAGAATATACCATTTTCACAAAATGATAAACAACTATAAAATAACATATTTCGGTTTCTCCAAAAATGCTTATTTAATAATTTTTTCTACACCCTAGATTAAGTAACACTTCTTTAGTGGCTGGAATTCTGCCATTTTTATCATTGTTATTATTATTTTAGATTGGGAAATTTCAGAAATTTATTAGGGTAGCAAACATTTTCCCTTTTTCTAGTATCTAGAATACGTTTCATGCATTTTAAAGAAGCTTATTATAATAGATCTGACATGACTTGAACTTTTATAACTTTGTCTCCAATAAATCTGATTATAGATCTTTTAAACAGAAAAGTTAAAAACCAATAACATGATATAATAAACAAATTTCTGTGGATGGAATTCCAAGAAATTGCATTAGAAAGTGTCAAAACTGCATTTGTTCACCATGTTCACTGCTTCAACATACATTCTATACATTTGTAGATCTATTTCATAACATTTTAATTGATTGTAATTCTCTTAAACTTAGGGGGCCTCTGTGGCCGAATGGTCTAAGTAGCCTAACTACTGTATCACTAGCCAGTCAACATTGAGGTTGTGAGTTCAAATCCCGTACAGGGCAGGTGCACTCAACTCTAATCTTAATTGACTAGGATTGTTAGTTTTCCTACCGAAGGTAGTTGGTTCTCTAAAGGCACTCCGGCTTCCTCCACCAATAATAACTGACTGCCACGAAATAGCACAATAGTGTTGAAAGTGGTGTTTTTATCAGTTTTTTGACATTCAGATGCAGTTCAACTAGTTCTAAATGCATACAATTTGAGTTTCATACAAATCTGAAATACCACCCAAATACGTATTACTCACCTTAATTAGATGAATTAAGTGAAATATTACTTATTGTACCAATATATATATCGATTTTAAGTATTATCTATGAATTTAAACAGTTGGTAGTTATAGAAATTTATAGAGTTCTGTTGAAACAGCTTGCTTTAGATGAATTAATCTAGGAATTACTTTAGTTCTACCTGATCAATTTAATGGTTTCAAAACCTGATATTTTTTTTAAACAGCCTTTCATAAGTTTATACCTGCTTTATAAATTTAAAATAGAATTAAACAGTCATATGCTGATGAAGATAGTTGTTTAATGTCCATGGAGTGGCTAGTTAAATGCATATTCAGGATGAGAACATTTTAATATGACATTTTTAAGAACCCTGCTTTGTACTAGACCGACAAACTTTGCCAGATTTTTAACGTGCTAGTTCACAAGGTAATAGTCAGCAGAAAGACATGTCACAATACCCTGACACATTATTCTGACTCTGGGTCCTCCAGTCTTTATTTAGATAAGGAAATGTTGTATGATTGTAAACGATACAACAATACACCAAAGTTCAAATGAAGTGGATGTAAGCAATTATACTAGGCAACCATATCGCCTTCAACAATGAGAAAAACCCATACCTTACAGTTGGCTATAAAAGGACCAGACATGAAAAATATGAAACAATTCAATTGAGAAAACTAACAGCCTAATTCATGATGAAACAATTTACAAAAAAAAACAAATATGACGGACATGAACCAATGACAACCACAAAACTACAGGCTCCTGACTTTGGATAGGCACACATAAAATGTGGCGGGGTTAAATATGTTTGAAAGCGCCAACCCTCTTATTCCTAAATGCTGTTGACCATTCATAAGAAGATTAGGTAAACCTCAATAAGTTTGGTTGTAAAATTTTGCATCTACATGAATTCAAATGTTGGTTATTATTTTTCTTGCAATTTTGATTTCTTGATAATGATAATCAGATCAATTGTATTTATTTACCATATAAGTGATAGGCAGAATGATTATTCAGCCAAATTTGTTTTAGGGATAGCTACCATAGACAGAATATATAAGACAGTTATGAGAAGAAAAAGAAACAATGGCCAGGAATCATACAACAGCAGCAGTTTTGATTTTAATGGTAATTTTAATATTAAAATTTATCCTACAGTCGGGTATTTCACTGAACAAATATATGTGTTTAATTTAAAAATACCAAAATTATCTGTGCGTAATGTGTGTAATCTTTATGTTTCTCAAATCTTTGTTGAAGTTAAAAACTTTTAATATCCATAATTATTTTTATCAAAAATTGTTTAAAATGCTATTTATATCACTTTCAACTTATCATGCTTTGAATGGGCAGATCGATAGCATTACAAAGTCCATTTTATCTGGTATAAAACCAGTGTACAATTGGTAAAAGGAAACAACCAGTCCTAAAAGTGTGCAATATCAGAATCAAATCAATAATTGGAAAATAGACTATTCAGCGGTATGGGTTTTACTCATTGTTGAAGGCTGTACAGTGACATATAGTTGTTAATTTCTGTGTCATTTGGTCTCTTGTAGAGAGTGGTCTCATTGGCAATCATACCACATCTTCTTATTTTATATTGAAAAGCATATTTCTATTAGAATTATGGTCATTAATATATATTTTCAAAATACATGTATATCACTTAATAAAATACAATTACACATTGTCTTTCAGCTTTTTGTTGTTAGAGTTGATGGACTTCCTTGTAAAGATGGTCAAGTACAGAGAATAAATAATACTGGCAATAAGATCTGTTGTTATACAACTGTTTGTGCAGAGAGTAAGCTTAGATTATTTTACGGAACAAGTTACCTTATTTTATAAATATGGAAGTCTGAGATCCATTATAGGATTAAGGCCTGCCCTTGACCTTAGAAAATGAAGTTTTTGAAACTACTGCATAGTTTAGAGAAGTGCAAGATTGAAGTTCAAATTAATTTTTAAGAACCTTATTATAGTTATTAACATAATCTAACCAAATATAATGTTGATTATTGGGTGTGCAAATTGTTTTGCAATTCAAGTTTACTAAAAAATTGACACAAAATAAGAAAGATCAAGAAATTTTACAAAAAATGCATAATTTGTCATGTTTTTTTCCGTGTTAAGTTGTCAAATGTGAAATTCCCTTTTATTTTCTAAGCAGTCATTTAATAGCTGAAGTCATGTTAGGGCAAATTCAAAATCAATTATGGTACTTCTAGATTTGCGCTAAATTTTTTTTGAAAGGGATCCTTTTTAATATGTTTGTTTTATTTGATATATGCTCTGTAAAATATATATATAACATAGAACATGGATTGTAAATTTTTGAAAGGCATCTGACAATGAATTGTAATAGTGTTGACTGTTGAGCAAAGGAAAATATTTATCATGGACACTATTCAGTGAGACCCATCAAGAAAAATCTAAGTGACAAATCTCAGATAAGTTTCATGTTATGAGAATGGAAGTAGGTTTTTATATTGCTTAAATATTTCTATACTTTGTTTGTTCCCAAAATGCATGTCTTTCTTTCCAAGACTGCAGATTTATTATGATTTGTGGGTACTTATTTTCATGGGTATAGATGATCACAATTTAAAATGTCAATGTAATTCAAGTTTTCTATAGGTTAGTATATGTTACTAGGATTTTGTCAAAACTCATCATGTATACCAGGCTCATAATTTTGTCCGCCAGACACATGTTTTGTCTACATATTAAATCATGAAGTAAAATATCAATGAGAATACAATTTTTCCTGAATTTGTACCCAGGAAATAAATGAATCCAAAGTAACTAGTACAAAATGCAAGCTTGTTGCATTGAGTAGTAAATGATGTATAAAGAAAGTCTACTTGTAATATATGAAGTTTTCCTGTGAAGAAACTACATGAAAAATTGTATAGAATAGTGGGTATCAGAACAATCTTTGCATTTCAAATCCATTCAAACTGCCTTTTCTGATGTCATATAAATGTCGTAATGACATTATACCATTATTTGTTCCTAAAACGTTTGTTATACTGTGCATTTAAGTTGTAAAAATTTGTAATTATTCTTTTGGAAAACGTTCATTGTTAAATTCTAATTTGAGACAATATGTCCATAGCATGGTTTGCCAACAAGGGACATATAGCGACACCAAAGAGTTAAGGATGACATCAGATTTTTGGAAAGTTTGCTATAGCTTGCTATAGCAAAAACTTTCCTAAGGCATCAGCCTCAAACCGGAAGTGACAGACTATCTTACTTTAGGATGTGTGTTCTACTCCTAGATAGTGTAGTACTGGTGTTTGACAACTAATTCTAGGAAGATGCTTTTGAAATTTTGAGTTCTATTTTGATTAGCTTACAGTTTGAATTAAAATGTACTGAATGTTCTTCGATAATTCAAATAATTCAACTTCATTTTGAAAATTGCTATCACAAACACTACTTCGTGGATCTGCGCTGCGCGGAAAGTAAAATCAATACACATCTGCACGAGACAGCAGTTTCTACATTATGCTTTTATCGGTATTCCCCAGACATGCGTGAGATCCATATCAACGGGAGTACTATAATCCCGGTTTCAGGGGTTTCCTCCCGTCCTCCGGTTGAAGAGAAAATAAATACCGTGTTTAAAATATTTCATGAATGAACATTTTTCGATGCTTACTACAATTTTTACAATGTTTATTAAGGACGTAAAAGCCTGAGTGTATCGAAAGTATCCCGGTATCTCATCTCCGCCCACAACAAACTCGGACTATAATAAACTCGGCCTATTACATAATCGGCATCAGAAAATCGGACTAAAATAAAATTCGTAATTATACTACTTGCTATAAAGTCTCCCAAACAAAGTTTGGAGACTTATTGTTTTGCTCAGTTCTTATTATTTTTCTTCTTGAGGTCTATTTAAGGGTATTTTGAGGGGCCAACAGAAGGGAGGGATTTACTATAGAACCCTATGGGATTTTTTTTTTTTTAATTTTCAAATGACTTTAACTTGAAAACAGTAAGTGATAGACACACACTGTTTTCAGTAATGATCACAGGATCATAAAACAAATCAAATGAAATATAGCGGGAGTCCCTCTGGATCAGCCGCACCCCCTCCTGTTTGAGAACTTGTAAACGGTTGAGATCCCCACCCCTAAACCATATATATTCTTGTATGGGACAATAAGAAAATTCAAGTGAAATATAGTTGGAGTCCCTGGGTGTCACCCCCACCCCATACTGTTTTGAGAACTTGTAAACGGTCAAGATCCCCACCACAACACCATATATATTCTTGTATGGGACAATAAAACAAATCAAATGAAATATAGAGGAAGTCCACAGGGGTCACCCCACCCCCCTTCTTTTTGAAAACTTGTAAAAGGTCGAGATCCCCACCCCTAAGCCATATATATTCTTGTATGGGACAATATAACAAGTCAAATGAAATATAGGGGGAGTCCCTGGGTGTCACCCCACCCCATCCTGTTTTGAGAACTTGTAAACGGTCAAGATCCCCACCCCAAAACCATATATATTCTTGAACGGGACAATAAAACAAATCAAATGAAATAAAAGGCGAGTCCCCTGGGGTCACTCTCACCCCTTCCTGTGTAAGAACTTGTACACAGTCGAGATCACCACCCATAAACCATATATATTCTTGTAGAGGACAATAAAACAAATCAAATGAAATATAGAGGAAGTCCACAGGGGTCACCCCACCCCCCTTCTTTTTGAAAACTTGTAAACGGTCGAGATGCCCACCCCTAAACCATATATATTCTTGTATGGGACAATAAAACAAATCAAATGAAATATAGGGGGAGTCCCTGGGTGTCACCCCCACCCCATCCTGTTTTGAGAACTTTCAAACGGTCAAGATCCCCACCCCGAAGCCATATATATTCCTGTATGGGACAATAAAACAAATCAAATGAAATAAAAGGCGAATCCCCTGGAGTCACTCCCACCCCCTTCCTGGGAATGACTAATTATGGGAGCTTTGTTTGGGAGACTTCGTAACCGGTAACAGCATCATGTTACAATTATTTCTTGTATGAAGTAATTTTTTTTTTAAGTTGGAAAAAAAGTTAAACACCCAATCTACACATTTACAACCTATTTGAAATATTACACATCTACCGTTTCAAACTTTCCACAGGTGCTATCCAGCACTTTGATTATGTTTAATGTTTAATACTTATTTGATTTTTTTTTTCTTCAGGCAAGCAGTTTGTATTTTGCACATACAATGATGGATATGATACTTGTAAGAATTGTCCGTCTGGAAAGTACACCAAAGATAAAATAAAAACATCAGAGTGGTTTGAACAAATTGATATCTGTGTAACGAAGCCAACCTGTGCTGAAAGTAAGTTTTGAACCCCAGGTCTCTAATATGTATGGTCCAGTAGTTTTACTACTTAAAGACTAATTATAAATATTAAAGGGGAGAAAACTCCAATAGGAAGTCACCAGATCATTAACCAAAATCTATTGGTGTTGTGTCATATCATAATGCTTCTGAGATTTGGTTGGGCCTGCAGTTGTTTACAACATCCACATCTGTGAATAAATATACTATAATAACCAATTAATGACTTTTAATGATTATGTTAAGATTGAAATTCTAACCTATATCAGTAACAACCTATTGCTTGTCCTATAAGTGTAAAGTCATCCATTGCTAACATTAGTCAGGAGGGGATAATGTATTGCATATGCAATACTATCAAAATGCTTGCTATATCAGTTTTTAACGTACATTATATACTTACCTACAGCATATCTCTTTATTTGCAGTTGACACAACCTGGATAAATGGAGAGTGTTTGTGTAACAAATTCAATGGTTACTATGGTAACGACATAAACAACTGCCAGCTTGACACAAAGCACTGCAAGGAGGCTGGTTATGAATTGGATAATGATGGTGAATTTTGATTTTGATATTTATTTTAATTGTCTTCATTTAACGAATAATTATTTCATAGCATGCCCTATGCTTATTACAACACAGGTAGCAATTATAGTTTACCTATACACTGAATATGAGCAAGGTATTAAATGTTGACAAATACACTCACGTTGAAATGAGCATTGAGCATGACATGAAAGAATCATTTTGATTCTAATGGGAAATTTCAGAACTTTTATTCTTCAAAGTGGACCTAAAAATTAAGATATGTTGAAAAGGCAGCCAATTTATTTTGATGGATCAAAAATATTATAGAAAACCAACAGTTTTATGATAAAATGTGTACAGATAAATGTATACCTAATTTAACAATGATTTTATTTAACATTTTAGAGAGCAACACTAACAGAAATGTCCATGTTGGTCTGCAACATTGTTAAAAAAAATAAACTGACCTTGCAATTTTAATTCTGATGTCACGCACATGCAACCTATGTTTTATTGGAATTATCAGCCTACAACAATGAGCAAATGGCTTTGTTTACTAAGAGAAAGAAGAGCGTGATATTAGAAAATCATGAATGGATTGTGTTGTTATACTCGGGCTTTAAATGTTATTATTTGAAGAAAAATATGTGGAAAAAGCCTATGAGGCAATAATCAAATAAATAGTTTATGGAAGGATCATTAACTCAAATACCCTTCTATCTTGAAAAAATTTTCCTGTTTTTTTAATGAATATGTACGCTACCTTTAAACTATAACATAAGAACTGTGGACATTTTACAGAAATGTTTGCTGAAATGATAGGTATTGAAATTTTGGATTAGATACTAGTTATTAATTCTATATATTTATTTACATTTACAGGTAATTGTGTTGAATGTGAAAAAGAATATTTTAAACCAGAAAATGGTGGATACGGAGTGTGTCGTAGAAAAACTCAGTAAGTTGCGAGTTTTACATTCTGTATCATTTTATAATTTAAAAATTCATGTTGATTTGAAATGAAAATGCAAATCAAAAATAATTGATATGTTTTTTTTTTAGGTGGAACTGCTATTCAAGTACACCCAAAAAAGCATATTTTGAGAGAGAAATCTTGATTATACGATGGCAAAAAAATTTTGCAATCGTATATTGTTATGACGTTGGCGTCGTTGTCGTCATCGTCCGAAGACACATTGGTTTTCGCATTCTAACTTTAGTTTAAGTGAATGGATCTCTATGAAATTTTACAGTAAGGTTTAATACAACAAAAGGAAGGTTGGGATTGATTTTGGGGGTTATGGTACCAACAGTTAAGGAATTAGGGGCCAAATAGGGGCCAAAAATAAGCATTTTTGTAACTTCCAGACATAACTTGTGTGTTAGTGTATGGATCTCTCTGACATTGTACCACAAGGTTCCATATCACAAAGGGAATGCTGGGATTGAAATTGTGGGAGGTCAATTTTTTCTCATTTCAGATTTCAGAAATTAAAAAGAATTATTCTTCAAATATTATTTTTTTTTCAAATTTCAAATATTGAAAAATTTCAAGAAGTAATCTTTAATTGCACAGTATGGCGCATTAGATTTGTAAAATCTTTGACCACATTTATTTATTTGTTATGCCAAATCTGACTGTGTATTTAGATTTTTAATTTTGGGTCCAGTTTTCAAATTGGTCTACATTAAGGTCCAAAGTGTCCAAAATTAAACTTAGTTTGATTTTAACAAAAATTAAATTCTTGGAATTCTTTGATATGCTGAATCTAAACATGGATTTAGATTTTTGATTTTGGGCCCAGTTTTCCAGTTGGTCCAACTTAATTAAACTTTGTTTGATTTAAACAAAAATTGAATATATGTGGTTCTTTGATATGCTGAATCTAACCATGTATTTAGATTTTTTATTTGTGGGCCCCGCTATCAAATTGGTTCATATTGAGGTCAAAAGGGTCCAAAATTAAACTTTTTTTTATTTTATCAAAAATTGAATTATTGGGGTTCTTTGATATGCCAAATCTAACCGTGTATTTAGATTTTTAATTTTGGGTCCAGTTTTCAAATTGGTTTACATTAAGGTCCAAAGGGTCCAAAATTAAACTTAGTTTGATTTTAACAAAAATTGAATATATGGGGTTCTTTGATATGCTGATTCTAAACATGTATTTCGATTTTTGATTATTGGCCCAGTTTTCCAGTTGGTCCAAGCTGGGGTCCAAAATTAAACTTTGTTTGATTTCAACAAAAATTGAATATATGGGGTTCTTTGATATGCTGAATCTAACCATGTATTTAGATTTTTTATTTGTGGGCCTGCTATCAAATTGGTTCATATTGAGGTCAAAAGGGTCCAAAATTAAACTTTGTTTTATTTCATTAAAAATTGAATTATTGGGGTTCTTTGATATGCCAAATCTAACCGTGTATTTAGATTTTTAATTTTGGGTCCTGTTTTTAAATTGGTCCACATTAAGGTCCAAAGGGTCCAAAATTAAACTTAGTTTGATTTTAACAAAAATTGAATTCTTGGGGTTCTTTGATATGCTGAATCTAAACATGTGTTTAGATTTTTGATTATTGGCCCAGTTTTCCAGTTGGTCCAAGTTGGGGTCCAAAATTAAACTTTGTTTGATTTCAACAAAAATTGAATATATGGGGTTCTTTGATATGCTGAATCTAACCATGTATTTTGATTTTTGGGCCCCGTTATCAAATTGGTTCATATTGAGGTCAAAAGGGTCCAAAATTAAACTTTGTTTGATTTTATCAAAAATTGAATTCTTTGGATTCGTTGATATGCTGAATCTAACCATGTATTTAGATTTTGGATATTGGACCATACTAGGTAAATTGAAAAAAATTAAGTTCTTAGACCACATTCATTCTGTGTCAGAAACCTATGCTGTGTCAAATATTTAATCACAATCCAAATTCAGAGCTGTATCAAGCTTGAATGTTGTGTCCATACTTGCCCCAACTGTTCAGGGTTCGACCTCTGGGGTCGTATCAAGCTGCGCCCAGCAGAGCATTTTTTTATAGATTTAAATGTGTACCTTAAATATTGAGTCTTTTTTTTTCTTTGAAATTTTTCTGATTTAATGTTTTATTTCTGTTTAACCTGTCTTTTCAGTTAGTAGATAAAATGGGTTATACTGTTGGTAAGTTAGGTTTATAGGGGAGCTAACTCATATCTACACTAAAATAACCTTTTACAGCTTGCAATCAATTAATTTCTTCTGGCAATATAGAAAATGACACCAGGATTATTGATTAACATATTAATAACTTTAGCAAGTGTTGGGTAAGTTTGGTTTATAGGGGAGATAACTGATATGTGTTGGGTAAGTTTGGTTTATAGGGGAGATAACTGATATATATATACTAAAATAACCTTATACAGCTTGCTTAAACGATTAGTTTCTTCTGCCAATATACAAAATAACACCAAGCTTATTAGCTAACATATTACTAACCTATAACAAGACATGTAAATCTCTATTTAAGAATAAATTACCTTCTGCAAGGAGATAGCATGTAGCTCTGCTAATAAGAGATGATAGAAACGAAATAATACCTGAGATTGACAACTTTATTACATAATGTTAATAAATCCTTGAAAACAGGCATGTGGACGGGATTTCATAAGTCTTTCTTGTGAATATTGTTTGTACACAAATAACAGTTTTTGATAAAAAAATATATTGAAAAATTTATGATATAATTTCTACATCCTTAAAGAATAAGAGAAAATTGATTTTGTTGACAGTTGATTTTTTAAATTGATTTTTTTGTTTTCCCTTATTATAAGTCTGTGTCTGGCCTATAACAATACATTGTTGGAGAAAAACTGGGTTTTAACTTGTATGGCAACAATGGTATTGGAAACATTTTTAGCATCATATTCTAGCTATTATATATGTCTTTGATCAACAAGAATATGAAGAACATTAGGCTCTCTCTCTCTTCAAAGGTTAAAATATTTTTATAAAAGTGAGGAATTCTATATTATGCATGCAAAATTTACCGGAAAATAAGTAAGTTTGTTGCTTAATATATGGGGACCAATTTTTAGCATACATTTTTTTTAACTAAGTAAGTTAGTTACATTTTTGCAATACACTCCAACAAATAAACTCAAAAATTAAACAAAATTCTTTACTAGAATAACAGTCTCGCTAATCTCATGTGCAGTAGGTCATGGGTTCAATCTCAAGTTACGGATCAAATCAAAGACTTGAAAATTTGTATTATAAGCTTGCATGCAAATTTGAGGCAAAGAATGATAGCTATTAAATGGAATTAGAAAAATATGTCCAGGTTTGCTGACATATGTTTCCTGAGGACTGTTAACTTGTGAACAAGCATGTTTGAAAGAGTTCATAATAATGTCACATCAACATGTGTTTGTCTCAATATACATGTACTATATTTGTCTTGACTTTAAGCTCCAATCCACCTATCATCTCCTTTACTTTAATTGATCATGTGATAACTAAAAGATGTAAATGCAAAATTTATATTGAACACAATTTCTGTTTACTTTGGATTTCCGCAAGGAAACCTCAGAAACGCCATATAATTAGTATATTTAGGTAAAATGATTGTTTCTCTAATTCTGTGCAGATGTAAATTTAGATTATCTGTCTCAATTGAAAAAATGTTGTATCCCACTTGTTGGTGTGGTAGAAACTGTTTAATTTAGATATCTACGTTCATTGATATAGTGTAGTCCAAATTTAAATATTTTTGAATATCAGCATGATTTTAAATATTGTGCAGATTCCTTAAAAGCCTTATTTCCAATAAAATTAACATGCATTTTGATCTTACTTAATACTAGAATACCTAAGAATTGCAGACAACTGATAAACCCCATGTAGGGTGAGTGCCATATGCTCTCTGAACAGTTTAGAACCTTTGCAACAACTCTCTGAGGGGTCTGTAGATGGCCTGTTTTAGGGTGAAATTGTTGTAGAACTTATTGTATTCTGACAAACTTCGGGCCAAGTGAGCTTTTCTCATCACTTGGCGTCCGTCGTCGTTGTCGACGGCGTCATCGTCGTCGTCCGTCGTCGTTAGCTTTTTACAAAAATCTTCTCTGAAACCACTTGGCCACAATCATCATTAGGGTATCTAGTTTTAAAAATGTGTCCGATGACCCCGCCAACCAACCAAGATGGCTAAAAATAGAACATAGGGGTAAAATGTAGATTTTGGCTTATATCTTTGAAACCAAAGCATTTAGAGTAAATCTGACATAGGGTAAAACTGATTATCAGGTCAAGATCTATCTGCCCTGAAATTTTCAGACAAATCTGACAACCTGTTGTTGGGTTGCTGCCCCTGAATTGGTAATTTTAAGGAAATTTTGCAGTTTTTGGTTATTATCTTGAATATTATTATAGATAGAGATAAACTGTAAACAGCAATAATGTTCAGCAAAGTAAGATCTACAAATAAGTTGGCATGACCAAAATTGTCAGTCGACCCCTTTAGGAGTTATTGCCCTGAATAGTCAATTTTTTGTAAATTTTTGTAATCTTTTACAAAAATCTTCTTCTCTGAAACTACTGAGACAAATTTAACCATACTTGGCCATAATCATTATTAGGGTATCTAGTTTAAAAAAATTGTCCGATTACTCTGCCTTTTAACCATCATGGCAGACTTGGTTAAAAATAGAACATAGGGGTAAAATGCAGTTTTTGGTTTATATCTCTGAAACTAAAGCATTTAGAGCAAATCTGTTAGGTGGCAAAAATGTTCATTAGATTTAGATTTATCTGCCCTGAAATTTTGCTGCCCTTGAGTTAGTAATTTTTTACAAAAATTTTGCAATGTTTTGTTATTATCTTAGATATCATTATAATATCTAATATCTAATACCATTAATTATGATTTTAACCTTATTTTACATGATTTCCAAAGCATCAGTAAATACAGGTGAGCGACACAGGCTCTTGAGAGCCTCTAGTTTCAATTCCAGTGATTTAATTTCTTTTTAGTAAATTTTGACCTAAAAATGACTGGCATCGTGTATTTAAAAAGTTCTGAATGACCTTTATGAACTTCAGTATTTTTTTTTTAACTGCAAAAAGAAACAGTTGTTTAAACATAGATTAATTGGACTGGAAACAATGTATAAAACATATGGTTTGATGATGTTTTACATATTTTTGGTGTAAGATTTATAAACTTATTAGAGCTATTTTCCTAATGCTTGTAGTTTCAAGGTTTGGTTGGCTTGCTTGCTTTGTTTGTTTAAATGTTTGCTGAAGCATTGTAATTAAGATTGACATCTGCAATCAATAGATAGGTGGCACTTCAGCTTGTATACATTATACTTAAATGTTATTGGATGTTAAATACAATACAGAGTATAATGTATACAAGCTGAAGCCCCACCTATCTTTTGATTGCAGATGTCAATCTTAATAACAATGCTTGAGCAAACATTTATACAAACAAAGCAAGCAAAGCAAGCAAGCCAATCAAACCTTTTAATTACAAGGATTATGAAAATAGCTCTAATTACTCTGTTAGTTTGAAAGTCAAAATTTTTTTATAAATAGCTTAATTTTAATGTTCATGGAGCTATTAAATCCTCTAAATACCATTTATCCATTTCTACTCATATGGCCTTACATACATGTACCGATTATCAGGGTGTCTGCTTATTGATATTGTAAAATATCAGCTGTGAGTCACAATTTGAAGCTTTTTGTCGAGTGAGGGTAGCGAACGAGTTTAAAAAGGCTTCATGTTGTGTCAAGCAGCTGATATTTTACAATATAAATATGATGAAAATCTGATAATTGATTTATCAGATTGTATTTGTGTATTTTGCATAATGGAAACAAAGGTTTTTCTCTGTTTCATCAGCAAACTGGTAGATAACTTGATAAGTTTGGATTAAACTTATCAATGTCTGTCCATTTATTATGATATAGTTGTTATGTCCAGGTCAAAGTTATTTAGGCTGGATAAACATATTTGACGTCACAAAGCCCTGTAATACAATTGAAATGAAGAGCTGAGCAGAGTGATACAGACAGTGGAAACACAAATAAATAAAAATATTATCTGGTGAAAGTTGTCTCATTGGCAATCATACCACATCTTCTTATTTTTAAAATTATCAATATTTAATAATCACAAATTCACAGCCCATTTACTAACCTTCTCTGACTCCAATAGCAAATCTAAACCAACCCTTGGCAGGAATGATATATTCCGGTCATATGATCTGATGACAAAGGTTGCACATGAATTCCTATTGAAACCTATTGGATAGCACATTTTCATCTTTGTGTCTACAACTACTTTATCAATTTATACTTAGAACGACTAATATTGGTTATAAAAAATAAAATTCCTTATGAATATTCTCAATTCATTTTAATTGTTAATTTCATTTAAATGTTAAACATGATTGAACATGGCTACAAGTTCATTTTTTTGCTGTGCCTTTAATTTTATGGAGACATTTTGTTTACCGGTCTGTGCATCCATCTGTTCTGTTAATCTGTCCCTTATCAGTACAAGAGAGGCGAAAGATACCAGAGGTACATTCAAACTCATGAATCGAAAATAAACTGACAACACCATGGCTAAAAAGGACAAACAGACAAACAATAGTACACAAAACACAACATAGAAAACTAAAGACTAAGCAACACGAACCCCACCAAAAACTGGGGGTGATCTCAGGTGCTCCGGAAGGGTAATCAGATCCTGCTCCAAATGTGGCACACGTCGTGTACAGGTTTGGGTAAAGGTAGTTCACTATAAATTGTAGTCACATAAACTTGAAACTCAGTACACATTTCATTATCATATGAACTTTCTAAAATACATGCGAAATAAGCGTTTTGACCCATATTTTGTGGTTCACTGAACAATATAATGTAATTGTGTATTGAAATCAGTATAATTATATTGTTTTTTAAATTTAGGTGTACACGTCATCAAGTAGAGGCTCATCCAGGATCATCTAAGGCAGATAGGAAGTGTCGCCCAAGAACAGCCAAGGACGGTCCTCCTCCCACTCCCCCACCCACCACAGATCAGACTGATCATGGTTAGTAGAATTTCACTAAGAATCATCAAAACTTGACTGAAATTGTTCTCGCAGAATAGTCAAAGACGTTCCACATACATAACTTAAACACTGTAGACTAGATAAAGATTTTTTCAGTAATGATTGGTTAAGGTTAATTGAACACTGACATTTGTTTCTTTTGTTAGTCAAGAACTGTGAGCTATCATACTTCCTAAACCACTTAAGCCACCAAATGCAAATGATCATAGAAAATCAATAAATGTGATCCTTAACTGACGGGAGTTCTTGTTATGATTGCAGCTGTTATTATAATGCTAGCAAGTTATAGGTTTGGTTGGCTTGCTTGCTTTGTTTGTATTAATGTTTGCTCAAGCATTGTAATTAAGATTGACATCTGAAAACAAAACATAAAGGCAGAGTTAAACTTGTATAAATCATACTTAAATTCGATTGGACACTATTAAAGAATCAAATTTACCTATATACAGGTTTAACTCTGCCTACTTATATTGTTTGCAGATGTCAATCTTAATTACAATGCTTGAGCAAACATAAATACAAAGAAAGCAAGCAAGGCAATCAAACCAACCAAACTCTTACTCTGCATGTATTAGGAAATCAACTGTAAATTCGAAGAGCAATCAACTTCTTAATTGACAGCAATTGTGAATGTAGACATATAAGGTTTGAAGGCATGTTTGGATTTCCTAAGTTTGTATTTAAAACATGTTAAATTTCAGGAGCCAATGGTACCAGACTAGGGGGAGATGGTGATGGATTACACCATATGTATATCTGGTAATTATATAAATATATTTATTAACAATTCTTTAAAAGTGACAAAACGAAGACATGAAAATTTTAAAGTTTTAAAACACATGCAAACTCTATATGAAGAATAACTTTTAAACTCCTTTTGATACAAAAGAAATTAAAGAGGCCACAGTGGACTAGCATTAGCTGGATGCCATGATGTTATTATTGGTGTCATGCTTTTGGGCTCTATTGTATGTGTCAATATCTTACTTTTTACACATACATGTGTTTAGAACAAATGTGCTTTGTCAAGATTGCTATGAATGGTATTAAGAGGTGCAAAGATCAACAATTATTTATATATTGTTAAAAAAAAGAGATGTCTTATTTGTGAATATTTAAAAGAGTTTGTAATACATGTTTTTATTGCAGGTTGATAGGTGTAATACTTTCATCCCTGCTTATCTTGTCCGCGTCGGCCATATTGATTTATGTGTTCAGAAAGAAATGGTGCTGTGCTACTTTTCTTAAGTTGTTTAAAGGTTAGTAAAATAGATACATGTTTACACTTATAATTTCAAATGATTGTTAGCAATTACCAGTATTATTTTATCCTGCAATGGACCTCTCTACTATACCAATAAAAGTTGACAGATAACATGAAGCAATAAACGTATATATGTGTTTATAGTCTCCTGGTATCCCGCTTCTGTTGTGAACGACTGATTATGTTCAAATTACTGTTTACATACCATTTAGTAAATTATGCACCCAGTTCAATTTGGGGGTCCTGATAGCGGTCTGCATTTTAGTCATGTCAGTTTCATTTAAAAACAAATTCAACAATTTGGATGGAAACAAAATATATGTTTAAGTTCAATGTTAAATTGCAGGATTTAAACAATATTAACACAGTGTAGGAAAATATAAAATATATTTGTACTCTCTACGAAACAGGAGAACTCTGTATCTAAAGCTTGTCAAATAAATTTTATATTTTCCTCCACTGTACGAATATTGTATATGTAAAAACAAAAACCTTTGCAGCATGTATTGTAATGTTGAGGTTATGAAAAGTTTCACCCACAACTATTTTATGGAACTTTTTTATTGGTGTAGTATTTCAATGTAAAAACCTAGCTATTAGCATTTTTGATTTCTTATGAAAGCAAATAAGTGAAAATTATTTCAATTAAAAAATTTACTATTTAGAGACTGTATATGTATAAACAATTCTTTGATTTTTATGTTGATTGGAAATTTTAAACCAAAGAGATTATAAGCTATTCTTGAAACAGAAACTATTTCTCAAACAATGAAAGTGATATTCATAAGATAAAAGGGACTTTCATTTTGAAAAAAAAAAAAATTTGTTATTTTTAATTTAAATATTTACCAAATAATTTTAAGTATGCATTTTAAACTTTCAGTTGGTAGACGCTATTCCCCTGTCCCTCCAGTTGAGAATGGAAGTGATAGAGGACACTCTGTTACTCGTAATTCTCGTGAAGAAGATCATGAACTTACAAGTATTACAAACATTGACTCAAGTTTGGACAGTAGCAAATCAAGCTCAAATTCATCTAAGGATCATGAAGCCACATGTGCTAAATATAGAATAACAGAAGTTATTGTTGAAATGGATGAAAACGAAACTGGTGTAAAGACATTAGCTTTAGAACCGAAAGGTGATGAAGAAACAGTGGTCAAATCCGTCTCGGATGAACTAGATGCCAGACAAACAAATCAAGCAGCAGATATAGATTCAACTAGTTTAAAAGCAAGATATGATGAAAAAGGTCATGATAAAGGTCAAGGTAAAGGTGAACTTGATTCAGAATCCACAGATGTAAAGCAATTGTCCTGTGAAGATTTGCTAATGAGTGCAACACCCAGCGACGATGCTGCAGACAGCATTACAAAAGTCAAGAAACATTTGCCTGCAGATGATAAAGATTTGAGTATAACCAAAGTCAAGAGAATGAATGAAAATGAAAATAGAGCTAAAAGTGGAAGTAGAACACCAAAAAGATACCACAAAATGAGAGGATATCTGGATAAATCTAAAAAGGGGTACTCGGTGGATCTGAATTGGCTCAAATTCAGGAAGAAAAATACACAGGAGACAAGTTTTAGCTTGCCATCTACTCCTAAAAAATCAAATTTGTTTGGTGCTACGTCTAAAGAGTCAGATAGACCAACTTTGAAAGGTAAAATAGGTCTTCCTTACACAAAAATCACCAGATATTCAATTTTCTTCAATAAGTATAAAAATAAGGAGATGTGGTATGATTGCCACTGTGACAACCAGAGGCAGATTTAGGTGGGGGTGGGCCCACACCCCCCCCCCCTTTTGTGAGATTAATTTGGTTGATTATTTAGGGAATCACTGAAGCATGACTGGAGCGGGCCCCCTCTAGTGCAGTCAGTGGGCCCCCCCTTATGAAAATTTCTGGATCCGCCACTGACAACTATCCACTAGAGGTTCTTTTCTCCTTTTAAATCCAGTTTCCTAAAAAATAATGAGCTCAACTATGGTTATATAAAGATTTTTATTGGCTCTGAAAAAAATGCAAGTGTGTCTTGGAATGTTATAGTTCGGTAAGCATAGTCTTAAACACGATTTTTATACGACCGCAAAAATTTTGCGGTCGTATATTGGTATGACGTTGGCGTCGTCGTTGTCGTCGTCGTCGTCCAAAGACACATTAGTTTTCGCACTCTAACTTTAGTTTAATTGAATGGATCTCTATGAAATTTTACCATAAGGTTCAATACCACAAAAGGAAGGTTGGGATTGATTTTGGGGGTTATGGTACCGACAGTTAAGGAATTAGGGGCCAAAAATAAGCATTTTTGTAACTTCCAGACAATAACTTGTGTGTAAGTGTATGGATCTCTCTGACATTGTACCACAAGGTTCCATATCACAAAGGGAATGCTGTAAATGATTTTGGGGGTAATTGCCTCAAAATTTTAGGAATAAGGGGCCAAAAAAGGGGCAAAAAACAAGCATTTTTGTCGAGCCTGCGACTTTTGTTGCAGAAAGCTCGACATAGGGATAGCGATCCGGCGGCGGCGGCGGCGGCGGCTACGGCGGCGGCGGCGGCGGCGTTAGCTAACTTCTTAAAAGCTTTATATTTTAGAAGATGGAAGACCTGGATGCTTCATACTTTGTATATGGATGCCTCATGTTACGAAGTTTCCGTCAGTCACATGTCCAATGTCCTTGACCTCATTTTCATGGTTCAGTGACTACTTGAAAAAAAAGTTCAGATTTTTTGTAATGTTAAATTCTCTCTTATTATAAGTAATAGGATAACTATATTTGGTATGTGCGTACCTTGCAAGGTCCTCATGCCCGTCAGACAGTTTTCACTTGACCTCGACCTCATTTCATGGATCAGTGAACAAGGTTAAGTTTTCGTGGTCAAGTCCATATCTCAGATACTATAAGCAATAGGTCTAGTATATTCGGTGTATGGAAGGACTGTAAGGTGTACATGTCCAACTGGCAGGTGTCATCTGACCTTGACCTCATTTTCATGGTTCAGTGGTTATAGTTAAGTTTTTGTGTTTTGGTCTGTTTTTCTTATACTGTATGCAATAGGTCTACTATATTTGGTGTATGGAATGATTGTAAGGTGTACATGTCTAGCTGGCAGGTGTCATCTGACCTTGACCTCATTTTCATGGTTCAGTGGTCAAAGTTAAGTTTTTGAGTTTTGGTCTTTCTTTCTAATACTGCATGCAATAGGTCAGCTATATTTGGTGTATGGAATGATTGTAAGGTGTACATGTCTAGCTGGCAGGTGTCATCTTACCTTGACCTCATTTTCATGGTTCAGTGGTCAAAGTTAAGTTTTTGAGTTTTGGTCTTTTTTTCTAATACTATATGCAATAGTTCAAATCTATATATATTTGGTGTATGGAAATATTTTATGATCTATATGTCAGTCACGCAGGTTTTATTTGACCTTGACCTCATTTTCAAGGTTCATTGCTCAGTGTTAAGTTTTTGTGTTTTCGTCTGTTTTTCTTAAACTATAAGCAATAGGTCAACTATATTTGTTGTATGGAAGAATTGTTAGCTGTACATGCCTGCCTAGCATGGTTCATCTGACCTTGACCTCATTTTCATGGTTCATTGGTCAATGTTTAGTTTACTTGGTTAATGTTAAGTTTATGTGACAGTTGTAATAAAGCTTTATATTTAGGACTATCAACATAATATCAATGATTAGTAAAGAAGGCGAGACATTTCAGCGTGTGCACTCTTGTTCTAGTTTCATGACAATAACTTGTGTGTAAGTGTTTGGATATTTCTGAAATTGTACTACAAGGTTCCATATCACAAAGGGAAAGCTGGGATTGATGATGGGGGTAATTGCCATAAACGTTTAGGAATTGGGGGCCAAAAAGGGGCCAAAAATAAGCATTTTTCTAGTTTCCAAACAATAACTTGTGTTCAAGTGTATGAATCTCTCTGAAATTGTACTGCAAGGTACCATACCACAAAGGGAAGGCTGGGATTGATGATGGGGGTAATTGCCTCAATATTTTAGGAATTAGGGGCAAAAAAGGGGCAAAAAACAAGCATTTTTCTAGTTTCAGGACAATAACTTGTGTGTAAGTGTATAGATCTTTCTGAAATTGTACTACAAGGTTCCATATCATAAAGGGAAAGCTGGGTTTGAGTTTGGGGGTAATTGCCCTAAACATTTAGGGATGTGGGGCCAAAAAGGGGCCAAAAAACACATTTTTCAAGTTTCCAGACAATAACTTGTGTTCAAGTGTATGGATCTCTCTGAAATTGTACTGCAAGGTACCATACCACAAAGGGAAGGCTGGGATTGAGTTTGGGGGTGATGAATCATAAGGGGGTTCAAAAAATTTGGGGGGGGATTTTTTTTTTTCCTTTTTTTTTTCTTTTAAAATTTTCCATTTTAAGTTGGTTATTTCTGATTTATATTTAAAAGCAAATAATAATGATATGGTAGGAGATACACACCAAACAGGATGTGTAATTTATTATATAATAAGTATTGTGCAATAGCAAGAAATTTTCAATTGCACAGTATTGCGCAATAGCAAGAAATCTTCAATTGCACAGTATTGCGCAATAGCAAGAAATATCCAATAGCACAATATTGCGCAATAGCAAGAAATTGTCAATTGTACAGTATTGCGCAATAGCAAGAAATATTTTATTGCACAGTATTGTGCAAAAGAAGATACTTTGTATAAATTGCTTATTTCTTGACCAATTTCAATGGGGTTTTATTCTTGAATTCTTGGGGTTTTTTAATATGTTGAATCTTACCGTGTATTAAGCTTTTGGATTTTGGGCCCTGTTTTTAAATTGGTCCACATTGAGGTCCAAAGGGTCCAAAATTAAACTTTGTTTGATTTCATCAAAAATTGAATTATTGGGATTCTTTGATATGCCGAATCTAACCGTGTATTTAGATTCTTAATTTTTGGTTCCGTTTTCAAATTGGTCTACATTAAGGTCCAAAGGGTCCAAAATTAATCTTAGTTTGATTTTAACAAAAATTGAATTCTTAGGGTTCTTTGATATGCTGAATCTAAACATGTATTTAGATTTTTGATTATGGGCCCAGTTTTCAAGTTGGTCCAAATCGGGGTCCAAAATTAAACTTTGTTTGATTTCAACAAAAATTGAATATATGGGGTTCTTTGATATGCTGAATCTAACCATGTAATTATATTTTTGATTTTTGGGCGCCGTTATCTACTTTGTCCACATTGAGGTCAAAAGGGTCCAAAATTAAACTTTGTTTGATTTCATCAAAAATTGAATTCTTGGGGTTCTTTGATATGCTGAATCTAACCATGTATTTAGATTTTGGATATTAGACCATAAAAGGTGAATGTCCAATTTAAAATTTTTAAGTTCTTAGACCACATTCATTCTGTGTCAGAAACCTATGCTGTGTCAAATATTTAATCATAATCCAAATTCAGAGCTGTATCAAGCTTGAATGTTGTGTCCATAACAAAATTGATTTCTTAGGGTTCTTTGATATGCTGAATCTAAACATGTATTTATATTTTTGATTATGGGCCCAGTTTTCAAGTTGGTCCACTTTGAGGTCCAAAGGGTCCAAAATTAAACTTTGTTTGATTTCATCAAAAATTGAATTATTGGGGTTCTTTGATATGCCGAATCTAACCGTGTATTTAGATTCTTAATTTTTGGTTCCGTTTTCTAATTGGTCTACATTAAGGTCCAAAGGGTCCAAAATTAAACTTAGTTTGATTTTAACAAAAATTGAATTCTTAGGGTTCTTTGATATGCTGAATCTAAACATGTATTTAGATTTTTGATTATGGGCCCAGTTTTCAAGTTGGTCCAAATCGGGGTCCAAAATTAAACTTTGTTTGATTTCAACAAAAATTGAATATATGGGGTTCTTTGATATGCTGAATCTAACCATGTATTTAGATTTTTGATTTTTGGGCCCCGTTATCAACTTTGTCCACATTGAGGTCAAAAGGGTCCAAAATTAAACTTTGTTTGATTTCATCAAAAATTAAATTCTTGGGGTTCTTTGATATGCTGAATCTAACCATGTATTTAGATTTTGGATATTGGACCATAATAGGTGAATGTCCAATTTAAAATTTTTAAGTTCTTAGACCACATTCATTCTGTGTCAGAAACCTATGCTGTGTCAAATATTTAATCATAATCCAAATTCAGAGCTGTATCAAGCTTGAATGTTGTGTCCATAACAAAATTGATTTCTTAGGGTTCTTTGATATGCTGAATCTAAACATGTATTTATATTTTTGATTATGGGCCCAGTTTTCAAGTTGGTCCAAATCGGGGTCCAAAATTAAACTTTGTTTGATTTCAACAAAAATTGAATATATGGGGTTCTTTGATATGCTGAATCTAACCATGTATTTAGATTTTTGATTTTTGGGCCCCGTTATCAACTTTGTCCACATTGAGGTCAAAAGGGTCCAAAATTAAACTTTGTTTGATTTCATCAAAAATTGAATTCTTGGGGTTCTTTGATATGCTGAATCTAACCATGTATTTAGATTTTGGATATTGGACCATAATAGGTGAATGTCCAATTTAAAATTTTTAAGTTCTTAGACCACATTCATTCTGTGTCAGAAACCTATGCTGTGTCAAATATTTAATCACAATCCAAATTCAGAGCTGTATCAAGCTTGAATGTTGTGTCCATACTTGCCCCCACTGTTCAGGGTTTGACCTCTGCGGTCGTATCAAGCTGCGCCCTACGGAGCATTTTATTAAACATTTGAATTATTTTGATTTGTTGTCTCAGACTGCAACAACAAAATGAACATTGATGTACAAGAAATAAAAAAAACAATCTTCATATGCAAATTTATAAAAAAAAAATAAAAAAAGGAAGATAACATGGGACATTCAAAACTCAAAATTTAGATGGGAAAAATATCAACCCCATGGCAAAAATAAAGAAGACAACAAAATGAAAAACAAGTCCAAAAACAATACATAAAAAATCTAAAGACTGAGCAATACTCACTGTATAAGTATAAGTTATAAGTAACCATATTTGCTTTTGAAAAGTATAATAGTACAGTTTTATTTATTAATAGTTGAACCATTTTCAAGAAGGAGTTCACCTCGTAACTCACAACTAGAGAGTGGAAATGATATGGCGTCTGCAGGTGCTGATGATAGCTTCAAAACAGTTCCATCAGGAATTTCCTATCCAATGTTTAGTGATAGCGTTGGAATGTCTCATCCTATGTTCAGTGATAGCACTGGAATGTCTCATCCTATGTTCAGTGATAGCACTGGAATGTCTCATCCTATGTTCAGTGATAGCACTGGAATGTCTCATCCTATGTTCAGTGATAGCATAGGAATGTCTCATCCATTGTTCAGTGATAGCACTGGATTTTACAGTTGTGATGATGAGGGTATCATGGCAGATCCATTAAATGCTTCCCAACAACATCAACAGAGAAGAAGTAACAGAACTACGTTGCCGCCAAATGTATTCATTGTGGAGGGTGACTTAGACAATGGGAAAGATAGTAATGGTAGAGTAAGGTCCTTGCCAATCATTTCTCAGGAAAGTCAGGAAGATTTGGAGAATGGAAACGTATCATATTGGCAACAGCTTGCACTGCATGGTATTGAAACTGGAGCAAGACCAAAGGATGAAGGTCATAATATCATACACCCATCCGTCCATTTGTCCCAGAGGCAAAATGCAATAACATATACCTCACAAAGTAATGAAGAAGTTCATACGAGCATTGGAAGAGCAGAAGGCAATGATGGAATACAACTACCAGTCGAGTGTGCTGTTATCGAGACAGGGGAGCAGATCTCATTTGATCCTCTTAGTACACTTGATGCTAATTCCATTATGAATGAGACTCAGGAATCAATAACTCCTTCAAACCCACTGATAAGCATTCCAAGACCACATGAGGTTTTGCCTCCACCTGAACCAGTGTTTGACGAAACAATGGTGGCGGGGCCGTCTTCTGGGAGTAGTGAAGAGGCCATCAGTGAGGGAGGTGCAAGTGAAGGGGCTACAAGTGAGGGAGCAGTTAGTGAAGGATCAGCAGCAAGTGTTGTTATGCCTTTGTTAGAAAGAAAGGAAGAGGTATTGAACTCTTATTTTTATATCATTAAATATAAAAAAAAACATATATATAATTCCAACTTTTAAAACCTCCGAGGTTAAAATTTTCTTGAAGGAGATTTAGAGTAGAACCTTTTGCACATTGTTTTCATATTATTTCATCTTTCTTTTTCAATCAAATTATCATAGTCAAATATTTTTGTTACCGTCAAATAAATTCACCCGTAATCAAGAAAAAAGGGATGATAGGAATTATCAAAATTATTGGACAGTTCAACAGACCACACTACCTTACAACACATGAGACTCCTTTGAAAAAGTATATAATATACAAAGACAAAAAAATAACACATGGTTAAGATAGCTAGACTTGGTATAGGCACAAAATTTGGTAGGGTAAAACCATTTACGTGTGCAAAGACCTCAACCTTTGCCTATCAAGACCATAAATTGTAAAAGTAAACACAAAAAAAACCTCCACTGTGCAAGTACCATTTATGCATGCATGTTCATTTTTATATGAAGTTTTTTGAAATCTATGCAAAATTAGGAAGATCCTTATTTTTCCATATATTTAAATGTTCATTATAGACTATTCTCCTTTTTATACGACCGCAAAAAAAATTTGTCGTATATTGGTATGATGTCTTCGTCGTCCGAAGACACATTGGTTTTCGCCCTCTAACTTTAGTTTAAGTCAATGGATCTCTATGAAATTCTATCATAAGGTTCAATACCACAAAAGGAAGGTTGGGATTGATTTTGGGGGTTATGGTACCGACAGTTAAGGAATTAGGGGCCAAAAATAAGAATTTTTGTAACTTCCAGACAATAACTTGTGTGTAAGTGTATGGATCTCTCTGACATTGTACCACAAGGTTCCATATCACAAAGGGAATGCTGGGATTGATTTTGGGGGTAATTGCCTCAAAATTTTAGGAATTAGGGGCCAAAAAGGGGCCAAAAATAAGCAGTTTTCTAGTTTCCAAACAATAACTTGTGTTCAAGTGTATGGATCTCTCTGAAATTGTACTACAAGGTTCCATATCACAAAGGGAATGCTGGGATTGATGATGGGGGTAATTGCCTCAATATTTTAGGAATTAGGGGCAAAAAAGGGGCAAAAAACAAGCATTTTTCTAGTTTCAGGACAATAACTTGTGTGTAAGTGTATAGATCTTTCTGAAATTGTACTACAAGGTTCCATATCACAAAGGGAAAGCTGGGTTTGAGTTTGGGGGTTATTGCCCTAAACATTTAGGAATTTGGGGCCAAAAAGGGGCCAAAAAACAAGCATTTTTCCAGTTTCCAGACAATAACTTGTGTTCAAGTGTATGGATCTCTCTGAAATTGTACTGCAAGGTACCATATCACAAAGGGAAGGCTGGGATTGAGTTTTGGGGTGATGAATCATAAGGGGGTTCAAAAAATTTGGGGGGAGGGATTTTTTTTTTTTTCCCTTCTTTTCCTTTTTTTTTCTTTAAAATTTTCCATTTTAAATTGGTTATTTCTGATTTATATATAAAAGCAAATAATAATGATATGGTTTGAATAGGTAAATTAAAAATTTATAAGTTCTTAGACCACATTCATTCTGTGTCAGAAACCTATGCTGTGTCAAATATTTAATCACAATCCAAGTTCAGTGTGTATCAAGCTTGAATGTTGTGTCCATACTTGCCCCAACTATTAATTGTTGTGAAATTGCAGTATAATTTGATTATTTTTCATTAAAGTTGTTTTGAGGTACCTTAATTAATTACCGGTAAACTGTATCCTTTTTCAGGGATCATCAAGCACAGGTAGTGGTAGTTCCAGAAAAAGAACTTTATCAAGAAGTTTATCAATGGAAGAGGAAAATAAAGGTATATCTGAATACTTATTATGAAAAAATAGATTATGGTATTAATCTGTACATTTACTATATAATTCAATGATTGATGTTCACTTAATATCTGATGTCAAATATTTCATGCATATTCAGGATGAACCATCTGTTGATGTATGTTATAATTGTACCTTATAGTTATGTTGATATGTTCTCTATAGCTATGTAGTTGTAGTTTTATGAGAAATAAAGTAAAATGTATTCGTTGACGTTTATATTGAAAGACATAAATATTGGAATACACAGTGTTTTTTGTGCCTTTAATTTTGTTTTATTTGTCAAAATTTAATATATAAAGACATTTCTTCAAAGGGGGTCTCATTTGGGGGTCTGATCCCGGATCCCGCTTATTGTTTTGGCAGATTCCTGAATCCCGCTTATCATTGTAATAATAACACTTGTAATTTCACTTGTCCTGCTTGACAAAACCCTTACCCGTTTTCACGCTCAATGATTTGACTTTCACATGTCACGCTTACAAAAAATCAGCCAATCCAACATCACGCTTAGACCCCAATGAGACCCACTTTAAAAGCTTGATCTTATATTAAATATGCTAAAGAATAAATGTTAAAAAAAATATTTCATATGCCCTTCATCTGATTCTTTTTACATCTTTATACCTGACATCTTGTTTTATTCATATAAGTATATGACTTACTGTATATGAATAAAACAAGATGTGGGGTATATGTCAATAAGACAGCAACCCGATGACAAACATAACTAAAAGACATTTAGAGGACAACATACTGTCTTCAACAACAGATGTGTGTCCATACAATATGTCAGGCTCTAAATCTTGCCGATTTTACATTGTCCTGATTTTGTACATATTACACATAAAAGGAATACTGTAAATTCAGAATTTATTGTGTCCATTTATTATTGCAATTGTTGTAGAATGGATAAAAATGCACGATTTTTAATGTCAATTTCATAAAATTGTGCACACAAATATATGTATAGGATTCTGAATGCGAGTTCCTAATAACGTGATTCTCATACAGTCGCATTATCTGCATAAATAAAAATGTTTATACCCCCGCTTTAAAAAAGTGTGGGAATACTGTTTTTATTATACCCCCGCTTTAAAAAAGTGGGTGTATACTGTTTTACCTCTGTCTGTCCGTCCATCCGTCAGTTCATCCATCCGTCCGTACCGTGTGATGCGTTTTCAGATTCATCACACAACAACTTCCTGTTTACCAAACACTTGTATCATTTTACACATGATAGCAAAGTTGAAAAATTTCATCACATTTTTCTCAGGAACTACAATACAAGGATTTCTGAAATTTGGTTTCAGGGTTTATATAAGTCATCTATACCGTGTGATGCGTTTTCAGATTCATCACTCAACAACTTCCTGTTTACAGAAATATTTGGGCGGGGGTATCATCAGTGAGCAGTAGCTCGCAGTTTCACTTGTTTAATTTACAGTAACATATATCATTTATTTTTTCTTCAATTAACTATTGAAATGATTATGTTTATTTTTACAGATTCTTCAAGCTCAACAGAAAAGTCTATGGGATAGAGAGTTACAAACTTATCAGAATAGTCAAAAGGATAGAGAGTTATTAAAGAAAATATCAGAGGACAGAATTTTTTTTGGAGAAGAGGTTGAAAAAGTCTTCCAAATCACCTTAATCATCAAGGCTCATCACATTCAAATATATCAACATTTGGCAAGAGTTTAAAAAATTGTGTTGTTTTTCAGTCAGTATTTGTAAGAATTTTTTTGAAATGACGATCTCATGCAATCATTTAATTTAGAGGAGTTTGAATAATTGTAACTAGTATGATTTTTGAAGAATGTTTTTATGTCCTATAGATACAAAAATAAAATGCTTAAGATTTTTTCAAAGCTGTGCTTTTATGCTTTTTCAGAATTATTTTCAATAAGATTTTACTTAAAGCAGACATAGTTGTAATAAATGACATGTATGTGCTAAAAGGCAGAAGAAAGGACTTTTTATTAAAGCAGAGATTTAAAATGAAAGCTTTAAATGTAAATTCAAAAGGTGCAATATTTATTATTTATTTAAAAATTTGTAAATTTTATATGTATTAATTTATGATGAAAATTGGACATTAGATAATTGTGTATTATTCTGTAATTAATATATTTCCAGTAAACATGGTTGAAAAAGCATTTACAAGCCAAATTTTAGACAATTTTCGTTTGTTAGATGCCTACCCATCCATTTGTCAATTTGATGGTTTATGATACTTTTATGATAAAGGCATAAGTAAATTTCTCAAATAGTAATGAACCTGCACCAATTAAAGCTTTTTGAAAAGCTAATATTTAAAAAAAAACTGGTAATGAGAGTCATAACCATGATTCCCTTATAAGCTTAAATCCCTTTTTTCTGCAGAAGGAAAATAGCTTATATGAGACAATGACCTTTTTAGGCATTTTCATTTAAGGAATAATTTTATACTTTATATCTTTAAGCTTATAAGTTATACTAAATGTCTTCTTTAAGAAAAGTGTCAAAAGTGTTTTTGTATTTGGTGTTTTTTGTATTTATTACTTAGTTTGAGAAAAAAAAAGAACATCATCTCTAAATGTTAACTATGAAAGTCAATATTATGTATTAGTTCTTGTATAATCACATAAAATTCTATGGTATTTCAGTTAAGAGCCATGAGTTAGATGTACGGAAAAATCAATTTTTGATGTCATAATTTATTATAAATAGAGAAATCTTGTGGTGTTAAAATTATTGTTCCTTGAAATGTGAAGAAAGCATTTAATTTATTTTTTGAGAGGGGAAACACTTTTAAGTGAAGATTTGTTCATTATTTAAGATGTTAAGCAACTGATATACAAATAAATAATTTGAAATGAAGCGAATAGTTTTAAAGAAAAATATTTCCTGTTTATTTATTGTATATTCACACCTGAAAAACAAGTGGTCAGTATTTGTTGTCGGAAGTAAAATTTTGAAAAGGACATAATTTGAACCAAGATCTTGAATTTTGTATAAACTTTAATGTTACATTCATGAACGGCAGCCATTGGTGTCAAGAAATACATTTAGCCTTGGACATGTTAAATTCATTTTTTTCTTAGAGAGGCAGCAAACTTACCAACATTGAAAATTGTAATTTTCTCTTTTCGTAAATTGAAAACATAATAAAATCGGTGATTATATTTTTTTCTGATTTCCATGAGAATGATAAATTTATCTTCAATAGTCCATTTGCCAACTACCGATTTGATTCTTTTATTATATACACACTTTTAACACAGCTTGCTTTCCTTTGTCAATTGTAGACTGGTTCTATACTAGACAAAATTGGCTTCTGCCCATGCAAAGCATGATAAGTTGATAATGATATATCAACATTTTAACCAATTTTTAGTGCAAAATAACTACTGGTATCAAAAGTTTTTCGCTTAACACAAAATTAAGTGTAAATTAAAAGATTTGAAAAACTTAAAGGTTACACACATAAAACACATATATTTTTTTTCTTTCTGGTCCATTGTCAATGAAAATTAATGTTTCTCCTAAAAAGGGAGACAACTGAAAAAGGAATCTTTTAATTACAGGGTCATTTATGGGAATTGTCAAATAGACTATTATTCCTGGAATAAACTAAACACTAAAACTTATGAACATTTGTTTGACTGATTTGTGAAGCAAAATAAGAATTTACTAATTTGTGATCTTATCAATTTTGAATGTTGGCATATAATATCACTTTGTTGCTTTTAATCCTATCTGATTGATTTTAGAATTATCATTCAAATCCAAAGTCACTGTTTTTGCTCAAGATTTTTTTTAATTTTTTAAATTTAGAAGCAAAATAAGATCACCAAAAAATAAAAGATTGACTTGTTTAATTAAGAATTTTTATTAATACTGTCTAAACCTACAATCATTCAACTTGTGTAGGGTTGCATTTGGGTGAGCGCTTCAAATTCTTTACAAAAAACAGGTCACTGTGACCTAATGTTACAAATTGCAAACTTTTATTAACAGTTACATTTAAATGCCTTATTCTCATACAAAATGACCAATAATAATATAACTTAGTATGGGGCTGTTTCTTAAAGCTGTTATCCTAATGCTAGCAATTTAAAGGTTTGGTTGGCTTGCTTGCTTTGTTTGTATAACTGTTTGCACAAGCATTGTAATTAAAATTGACATCTGCAATCAATAGATAGGCGGGGCTTCAGCTTGTATACATTATTGATACTTAAATGTTATTGGGTGTTTTGTATAATGTAAACAAGCTGAAGTCCTGCCTATCTATTGATTGCTTAATTACAATGCTTCAGCATACATTTATACAAACAAAGCAAGCAAGCCAACCAAACCTTTAAATTGCTAGCATTAGGATAACAGATTTAAACATATTAATGACTTATCATATTTTAAATAGAGGCATAGAAGTGAAATGGCAATATTTTCCACATCACGAAGGATCTTAAAAACTTGAATAAAAAAAATTCATTTTCGATCTAAGATTTGAATGATAATTCTTAAGTCAGTGACTTGTTTGAACCATATTGAATATGGAAAATTAGCAATTGGATTTTATATATTTTTTGTGTTTAAACACAAACAGCAGCACAAGTCATCTCGGACTCTAAATGAAATCTTTTACAAGAATTTTAATGTGTTTTTATATTTTCTGAGAGCATTTTATTGAATGGAGTAGAATTATACCACCAACATACCAACGTAGTGCAAATTGTCACCAAATGTATGTTGTTAATGTCATAGACAAACTATTATATGCAAAGTTGTTAAAAATAGATTTTTGGGCTTTCTGATCTCAAAGATTAAAACTTTGAATTGATGTTTTTGGAAATTTTCATTATTTTATGATAAGTATGCTAAAATTTTCAACAATCAAGTACCTTTTGTACAAACATCTGGATACATTCTATTTCGTTTGGAGGGAAATAGCTGATATCTTAATTTTATACGTTGGTACATTGTCTCAAAGTCAATTACATACAACTAATTGAAAGTATACCAAGTTATTTTCGAAATAGTTGAAAGAGTTAAACAATAAAAATATGCCACTTAAGGTAGATTCATTGTATACCGCCATCTTGGATTGTACAATCGCAGTACAAAATGGGTCTAGTTATTTGCCTAAATCTGCAAATTGGAGACAGATTTGCAATTTAATGGTTAGACTGTTTATTTATATAAAGAAAACTTAGTGAATTATTGTATTATACAAAATATTTAAACAAATATCATTTTTTTTGATTTTAGAATCATTTTTCTCAAATGAACCATTTAAGGAGAGATAACTCTTTTAGTAAAAAATTATACTAGACTGATAGGGAAAATTTTAATTTTTACTTGTAGCAAGAAAACAAGTTCAGTGACACCATTTTTTCTTTTTATTTTCTTAAAACATATTATAAAACCTATCTTTTCACAATTTATTTCAAAATTCTATCTCATAGAATTTTTTTTATGCACACAAATGTGTTTTTTCATGAACAATCTAACCAAATTAAGGCAATTTTCAACGACTCATAGCTTGAAAAATAGCACGGTGACCCATACTTTTTATTATATTTTTGAAAAAAGCATAGTAAAATCTTCATTCTGGCTAAGTATAAGAAAATTCTATTTCAAAAAATATATACTTATGATCTACCTTAAAATGTATTTTTGGCAACTTTGCATTATTTTTATGATATACAATCATGACGTTCCACTAAATACATGCCAAAAAAGTGGAAATAAAACCAGCTTAAAGCGAAATGTGTAACAAAGTTACTGTACTATATTAAAATGATGTACTATGAAACATTTTTGAATGTAACATGTATTTAAATATGTGTGCTTTATGTAAAACTACAATGTCATCCAAGTTCCATTCAGAATGGACAATCGTGTAGCTTTGTACATTACTTGTCAACAGTTTAATGAAACATACATATTACTTCATTCATAATATGCATAATCCATTTTCATACATAGGTGTAAACTCTCTGAATCTCATGTGTGCGATTTTCCAATGATTTCTTGAAAATTTAAAGAAAATCCTCTGAAGATAATTCTCCTGAGGGGAGGTTCAAGTCTGCCCCTTTGAACCAAGCTCTGCAAGTTTCATGTAAGATTGGCAAGTTTCTTTTACTTTCACTGTTATTTGACACATACAATGTATGCATGGTAATTGTTTCTTTCATTCAAAATAGCTACAAATTGTTACATCCTGATTTTGGTAATTAATTCATAAAAGATTGAATATATTTCAACATTGATTGAAAGAATTGATTAAACATCAAAAGTTTTAACTCCTAAAAGTAAGATTTTATATTATAGAAAAATCAACATAATTTAGATTTAGGGCAAATTTTCCAATAAAAAATCCTTAAATGAGGATCTCTCACTTTGAAATTTAAAAAGTTTACATCTATGTTAATTTATCTGTCAAAGGTCAAAACATTTTTACATAAATATTGGTTTCGTACATGCAAACTTAAAATGAATATGAATAGGACTTTTTTGAGAAAATAGAATTATTTTGTTAGTGTGTAAATTTTGAGGAATTTGTAGGGACAGTTTTATTCTTTTCAATACAGAATGGGCCAAAGAAAATTAGTTAAGCAGAAATCGCTATGAAAATTAACTTTTTTGTCACTTTTTGTTGTTAAAAAAGAGTTTAAAAAAATATGAATTTTGCATGGGTGAAAATTCATACAAGAATGTTTTTTTATAAGTATATAAAGCAAAATTCAATGTCTAAAGTTTTCAGTGAACCATGTTGCAAAGTAGCCAACTTGCTTCAGATGGTCCATGTATGAAATCTTATTTATGAAAAAATGATTTTGACCCATTGATTACTGTAAATTCAGAAATTATTGCGAGGTTTTTATTAATGCGAATAATGCGACTGGGTGAGTATCGCAATAATAAGAACTCGCATTTTGATATCTGAAACATATATCTTTATGCAGATTTTCCTGAAATCGCAATAATTAAACTCGCATTTATGTCCATTTTTTAACAATCGCAATAATTTCTGAATTTACAGTATACATATTTGACAACTTGATTGGTGTCTTTTCTAGCCTTATAAGTGTAAAACACATTTACATGTAAATTTGTAAAAAGCACAATTCCATCAAGTGTACTATTATCACAATCATTATTTGTAAATTGCAACATCATGCATTGCGAAACCTGTATCATGAAATGTAATTGTAAATCACATTTATGAAAGACCGTTGTCATATTTATGGGACAAAAAAAATTTAAGCATCTTAATTATGTCCAGTTCATGCAGAATGTGGTATTAAGAGATCTTTTCTAGAATAAGTCATCGATTATATTAAGAGAACAAATGTTTCATCACTAAATCATGTTGTTTAATTGATGTCTTTATGAATTTATTAAAATTTTCGTTCTATATCAAGGAACTTTAAGACCATATGTTTTATTCTTGACTTCAGAAGCTTCCAACATGGCTTTAATTAATCTAAATACATTAGTTATCAGAAGCTACATGTGATGATTTGTCACCCAAAACCATTATATTGTTGATAAATTTTTCGCCAAGTGGCCAGTTTCATGTATTTTGTTACTGCAATTCTGATCTTTCACTCTGCTCAATTAGATTAGTTTGTTGCAGATCAATATACCAATAAAATTTCAATTGTTGTTAATGTATGTTATGTGGTTAAAATATGTAATCAAAGTGCCAACATGTCACTCAAAATGATTTGGGGATGAAAAATTGCATATAAGGTCATTTAAACATGACCCCTCATGGGATATTTTCAGATTTTACACTGTGGTGACCAGACAATCTAACAGAGCAGATTGAAAGATCAGATTTTAATTAAATTGATTGTTACAGGAGCTTCGGAATTATTTTGTCTTGCAGGAAAAAAATGTTCAAATCAAACAGCATGATTCAAATGACTTTATCCTAGTTTAACTGGAGTAAATTTGGTTTCAGTAGATGTGGGTTTCTTTAAATAGCTCTTATAGAGATCTGAATAGAATTGACCAAATGCAATAGTAAAGGCCAATAGATAAATCATTTATGATGCAAAGGCTTTGTTTTCCAATTGAACACGAGACCCATTGGTGGCCTTGGGCTGTTTTCTGCTCTTTGGTCAGGTTGTTGTCTCTTTGACACATTCCCCATTTACATTCTCAATTTTATCTTGTTCTTTTGCCCCTTATTTAAACAATGGTAAAGTTTTACCTTAAAAGATCTCTCATTCATGTTTGTAAAATCTCTCCATTTTTATTTTTTTGTGATATCTTTTTGAAAAAAAATATTATAATTCACCATAACTTTAACTCTACAGTGTCATCTTTGTCAGATAACATTTACAAAAGAGTGACCTAATGTTTTTTGGAAAGCAAATATCTTTGTGCATTATTTTTGTTATCCTGTTTTACTCGTAGTGCTCTCTTTGGTGCAATAATTTATGTATCTTTGTTTATATTGTCTTTTTGTAATTTAAACATGCAATAAATTTTAAATTGTATAAATCTTACAAATAAATCAAAATAAAACTAAGTAAGGTAGTTCATTACAAAGCAATGCAAGTCTGAAGAGGCCAGCCATTTTGTAAAAAAAAAAAAATATCAATACATTAAAATTTGTACGACCTTTAAAAATTAATTTATTAAAAATGATAGGGTTATTGATATGAATCCTATTTATAAGCATGATAAGTAAACCAGTAAAATTCATAATCTTTTCTGATTTATTAGTTTGTTTGTAAAAAGTTAACTATTTTAACTGATATTCACTGTCAGCATATTTTGATAACCAATAAATATTGTAAAATTGGTCTTTTTCAGACTTGCATGTTTTACCGAGTTTTACATATACATGTAGCTAACTCCTAATGATATTTTGAGAAAATAAGAATACTCAATAAATTATATTTTTATCTTAGGGTTAAGATATTTGTGTATATTATACATATAGTTTAGAGAATTATAACTATTAGTGTATGTCCTGTGATCTTTTAGTCTTTTCTGAATATATTACTATTTTCATATATTATAAGGTAAATAATGTTAGTTCCTGAATCTAATGCATTCTGGGTATTTTCATTTAGTGCTCAAACAATGAATTTACCCACAATCCTGAAACCATGAATGTTATAATTATAGTCTCCCTTGGATACAGGGATTTTGGTAATTTTCATCTCTACTTAATTATTTCAAAAATATTTACTTAAGTTTTACATTTCTTGAAAAGATTGTATCACCATTGCTTTTTTATACGACCGCAAAAAATTTTTGCGGTCGTATATTGGTATGACGTTGTCGTCGTCGTCGTCGTCCAAAGACACATTGGTTTTCGCACTCTAACTTTAGTTTAAGTGAATGGATCTCTTTGAAATTTTACCATAAGGTTCAATACCACAAAAGGAAGGTGGGGATTGATTTTGGGGGTTATGGTACCAACAGTTAAGGAATTAGGGGCCAAAAAGGGGCCAAAAATAAGCATTTTCTAGTTTCCAGACAATAACTGTGGAACGGTGTATGGATCTCTCTGAAATTATACTACAAGTTTCCATACCACAAAGGGATGGTTAGGATTTGCTTTGGGGGGGTTATGGCTCAAACCGTTTAGGAATTAGGGGCAAAAAAGGGGGAAAATCAAGGTTGTCCTGGTTAATGGACAAATACTTTAGTACAAAACATAATTTAAAGCAGTGTAAGGGAGATAAATCAAATACATCATTGAAATTATCTCCCTTACACTGCTTTTAAATTATGTATAAAGTAATGGTTAATGAACAATTAAGATAATTTAAAACAGTGTAAGGGAGGTAATCCAAATACAACGTTTTGGTTACTTCCCTTACACTGCTTTTAAATTATGTTTAAAGAAATGCATATTTATAAAGGAAGACCAGTAAAAATATCTGCATATGTTGCATCTTTTTTTTTACAAAAAAATCCATATGAAAGATTTGACACTATATTTTAAATTCTATTATAAAATAGATTAAGTTAGCACTATGGTATATTTAAATGGGTAATTATGGTTGCAAACTCCATTGGAAATTTGAATTGAGATTATGACCATATCTTGAGGGAAAGAATTTTTTTGGGGAAAAAAGGGGGGGGGGGGGGTAAAAAGAAATTGTGGGGGTCAATTTTTTCTCATTTCAGATTTCAGAAATTAAAAATAAATTATTCTTCAAATATTATTTTTTTTTCAAATTTCAAATATTGAAAAATTTCAAGAAGTAATCTTTAATTGCACAGTATGGCGCATTAGATTTGTAAAATCTTTGACCACATTTATTTATTTGTTATGCCGAATCTAACCGTGTATTTAGATTTTTAATTTTGGGTCCAGTTTTCAAATTGGTCTACATTAAGGTCCAAAGGGTCCAAAATTAAACTTTGTTTGATTTTAACAAAAATTGAATATATGGGGTTCTTTGATATGCTGAATCTAAACATGTATTTAGATTTTTGATTTTTGGCCCAGTTTTCAAGTTGGTCCTAATTGGGGTCCAAAATTAAACTTTGTTTGATTTCAACAAAAATTGAATATATGGGGTTCTTTGATATGCTGAATCTAACCATGTATTTAGATTTTTTATTTGTGGACCCCGCTATCAAATTGGTTCATATTGAGGTCAAAAGGGTCCAAAATTAAACTTCTTTTGATTGCATCAAAAATTGAATTATTGGGGTTCTTTGATATGCCAAATCTAACCGTGTATTTAGATTTTTAATTTTGGGTCCTGTTTTTTAAATTGGTCTACATTAAGGTCCAAAGGGTCCAAAATTAAACTTTGTTTGATTTCAACAAAAATTGAATATATGGGGTTCTTTGATATGCTGAATCTAACCATGTATTTTGATTTTGGACATTGGACCATAATAGGTAAATTAAAAAAATTCAAGTTCTTAGACAACATTCTTTCTGTGTCAGAAACCTATGCTGTGTCAAATATTTAATCACAATCCAAATTCAGAGCTGTATCAAGCTTGAATGTTGTGTCCATACTTGCCCCAACTGTTCAGGGTTCGACCTCTGCGGTCGTATCAAGCTGCGCCCAGCGAAGCATTTTATTTTACCTTAGCATAGGCTCCTATACTAAAGTTGCTCCTAATATTTTAGGTAAAGTAAAAAAGGAATGATTTAATTTTCATTACAATCTTATCCAATTTATCATTACAGTCTTTGATTCAGGTATTAAAAATAAACATTATTTAATTTTAAATGTCAGCAATACTATCTTAGAATGGGTACCGATCGTCATTTTTCTACAAAATATCTCTTTTATTTAGTTTTAGTTGATTGCAAAGGTTTTAATTAATGGCTAATTATTTTGGATATTTTTGTAAAAATTTATAACAAACAAAACTCCATTACCTTGGTAAAACCTAACTTTTTTAATCCACCACTGATTAATATTTTGAAAACCCAAGTATTCAGCATTAAAATCGGAGATTGACATTGCCAAGGTATTTAAATTTTATACATTTTTTGTATAAAGATTGATATCATTCTGTGGTGTGAAGCACTTAATTGTTTTATTGTACAGATGTAGGTTATTATATTGTGTTTGTACATTAGTATATCTAATGTTGAATGTAGGGTAAGAAATTTTTATCTTAGATGACCTGATGTCAGCATTGTAATAATTGAAGGATAGAATAGGTGTACATTAGATTTCTTAGAAAGAAAAAGTCAAGCTTTATTTGATGTTGTGACATATATGAGGGGGATGACACAGTTTTGGCATATGGGATATAGGGGTAAAAAAAAGTGGGGATGTGGGAGTTAGGCCAGGGGTAAAATACTTGGATCTTGGGAAAAGAAAGAAAAAGTTGGAAATTGGAATCAATTACAAAAAAGCGGGATTTGGGAAATGAGCACCTTGTGTCACCCCCCTCATAAATTTAGCAGAGACAATGATTTTGTTGAGAGTCCTGTACAGGATGATATTTTTTAAGATGCCAAACTTGGGCATTTGAGGTCACCAAAAACCTACCGGTATTTGACAGTTTAGATGTTGCTTCATTTGAACAGGATCTGCTAGTAGATCTGATTCCAAAGTTTTTTTCAAAATCAAAATCATAAAAATCGTTTAATCCATCGTCATTGCATCAGTCATTATAAATGTTATATTTGTACAAGAACACTGAAATCAGGATTATTTCAGGACCTTAACTTAAACTGAGACAAATCTTTTCTTTTAAAACCACTATTTAAAACTTTATTAAATGGCTGTTCTTAATAATTACCAATGTGCTTTCTTAATAATTCTTCTGTATTGTTTTAGTTTAAAATCTTTTGTCAGTTTATTCCCTAGATCAGTTTTTACATGCTGAATCTGAGACTCATGGTCATGTTGTAGATTTCATAATTTTATTGAACAATATTGACCAAAAATTGAAAAAAAAGACATATTAGTACATTGGCATTATGTTTGTGGCTCCAACATGGTCAACTCTGACATGCGACCTTGTGGGTAACATGGGAGACCTTGTGACCTGGTGTCTCATTTAAAAGGACCTGTGACCTTTAAAAATGTTTGAAACTGTTTTATTGAAATGTTTTATTTGCTTAAAAGTGACCTGAGACAACTTTTAAACATGACCTTGTGACCTTAAAGGGGGTACCCTAATGGAGCCCCATTTATGCATTTTTGCTTACTGTTTAAAGCATGTTTAAGTATTATGAGGAAAGAAATTTCCTAAGTCCCACTTGATATTTAACAGTTAGACACCTGCTTTCCATTGTGTTCCTTATGGCCTGACATAAAGCATTATATATGCATGCAGTTTAATTTGTAGTATCTAGAAGCACCAACATTTCTTTCACTATTTATTTTGTTCTGTGAACAGAATATTTTTTATATTTAACGTATTCCTGTCTTTTCGGAATTTATCCTGAATAATCCTGCATTCTTAAGGAGAGTTATTACTTTGAATCATGGATACATATTGTATGAACTTAAATTGTATGAACTTAAACAGGAAGTGTGTGTTGTTCCATCATCTTTGTCTTTTAAATGTTTGTATTTCAGATATCATATATGTATGTTATTGTTGTCTTTGTATTAATTGTTTAACTACTTAGAATTTAAACATTTTCCCCACCTTTTATCCTTGACTGAAAAATAGTGTAAATGAATTGTAAACAAACAGTTTTGACTTATTTTGAATTAATTAAGTTTATTTCATTGTAGTAGCATTGTCACGAAATAGAAGTTCCTGCATAATATAAGCTCCAAGTGGAAGAAATATTCTGTAACATTATATCCACTGGAACTAATATTACAGAATGTGTTCCTAAGGGAATAAAGGTTATAGAATATTTGTTCCAACTGGAACAGGTATAATGACATAGGTTCCAGGGGACTTGCTTTGTCGTCACTTGTTTTTGTAACAAATAGATATACCACTGAATGTAGTCCTATGAAACCAAACCAAAAAAAAAAAGAGAAACAAGAGATAAATTTTGTATGGGATTACAAAATAAAAAATTAAACAATGTCCAACATTAATTACAGAAGGACTTCTGTTGTCAAGAGGTCATGTACCTCCAACTATGTTTGACCCCTTAAATTTAATTTCAGATTTACACTGTATAATTTTGTTTAACAATTTGTCTATGCAAATAACTGAAATTTACTGTACTAATGCCAAGAAAGAATGGTTCAACTCCTCAAACTTTATAAATAAGGGAGCGAAATTTTTTTCAAAATTTGCCTCAGTCAAATTTAATAAAGTTAATCTATCCTTTGGCTTTAGTTCCAAAACTTCAGGCAACAGTGTCCTTGAACCTGTTTATATTTTCTTTCACAGAAAGGAAGAAAAAGCATAAAGTAACAGAGCATTCATAACATTGCATGACAAATCATCGCTTAAAGTTAAATGATGTACAGTGCATAAAAAATTTAAGTTGAACATAGTTTTAATTTGGGTAAAGGAAATCAAGATGCTAGCTGTCTTTAAAGGTGGCTCCAAGTTTTCAAAACTGCCGATAAAATATAGCAGCTTGCGATTTTTCTGGCTCTAACTTTTTTGGAGCCAGAGCAGCCTCTGACACTTCATAGTGACAGATTTAGATAAGGAACTTCATGCAAAAACTAATATAAGATGAGTCTTATTTTTTTTAAATATTAAATAAACCAAGCAACCTCCTCTTGATATTTTTCTTATAAAAAGTTCTGATGATTCTTCCACTGCTACATTTATATCTGAAGTTTTGTATCAAACTAGTGTAAACATACATTTGTTCTGGGTAGTAGAATTTCCAGTATACAGAATGCCTCAAATTGGCTCAATGTATATCTTCCTGACAGACTAGTGTTTTTTTTCCATTGGGGAAAAAACCCAAGGAAAGGAATTTCGACACCAGTGAATTTATTCAAAAGGACATGTCTAAATATAACCCATTTTTCAGTCAATGATTTTGGTGTAGTTTAACAGAATTGATTTTACTTTTCACTTATAATACTTGTTGTTTTCACAAAATTTGTGGATTCCACTTATTTTAAGTATTTGGTGCAATATCTACTGATCTCGTCATGTGTTTATTATATTTTTTTTCATATCATATAAAATTTTATCTGTAAACCTAAATATCTAATACCTTGAGGTAGTACAAAAGGTTTGAAAGTTATAATAATAATAATGGTATTGAAAAATATAAAGGGACACATAAATGAGTTGTATTCCCTTTTAAATTTTGGCAATTCTATTTAGGTATTATTTAGACATTTATTAGTGATATGAAATTAAATGAAACATATGATCAAATTTTTTTTTAAAAGAAGATTTATAAGAAATACTTATCATTCATTTACTCTGTGTTCTTACTTATTTTTGTTTTGATAATAAATGGTGTTTTCATTTCATCAAGTCTTTTTATTTATCCATTGAACTGGAAAATAGCCGTCATTGTGTTGGAAGAAGTCGTGGTACAGACATCTTTAAATGAATATTCAGATAGATAGGAGCAGAGCTATAATTTGAAAGTCATTTGTTATGACAAATGTTCAATGTCAAGTGGCAAATATTACATGTATTTTCAGGACAATAGATGTGCATATGATATAAACAATCCTGGTTCATACTAGACTATCTATCAATGTAACGGTAATAGTCCAGAGGAAGACATTTGTCATCTACCAGATGCATAGTTCTGACTGTGCCAACCAGTCATTGCTCCTCCTACTAAATTCTTTATGCAAAATGGAGAGGTAGCAAGTTTTCGGTTTGACCAGAGATCCAACCAACTTAGTCCTACAGCACTTGATAAAACTTAACATTTACCAATGAACCATGAAAATGAGGTCAAGCTCAGATGAACCCTGCTAGATGTGCTTTTACATCTTTTTATTTGTCCTTTATAACTTTTTTGATTTGAGCGTCACTGATGAGTCTTTTGTAGACAAAACATGTGTCTGGCGTACAAAATTTTAATCCTGGTATCTATGCTGAGTTTATTTACAATCATTCCAAATATAGTTCACTACTGCTTATAGTTTCTGACCTAAACATGAAAACTTAACCTTGATCACTAATCTATGAAATGAGGCCAAGGTCAGATGAACCCTGTATGACGAGTAAAAAAGACCTTGCAAGGATACCAAATATATTTAACCTATTAATTATAAAAGTGAAAATGCATGTGATAAAAAACTGCTGAACCATGAAGAAGAAGTCAAGGAAAAAGATCATATGCCAGACAAACAATGTTCCATATGGCATCGCTATACAAGGTATGAATTATCCAGCTCTTCTACCTTCTGAGATACAAAGTGTTATACAAACACTAATTGAATTACTTAGCATTCCTGCGTCTCATTTTCACAGACTTTGGTTCAGGAGAGACAAAATCTGGTGATTTTATATTTAGTTACATTCAGTGATATTCATAAACGTCGGTGGTCATCTGTGATAAACATATATATATTCCAAAATCTTGATAACATCCTTAAAAGTTTCTAAGAGATGACTTCAGCTTAATTTAACCATTAAGAAACTTTCATTCATTAGCAACCGTTTATAAAAGAAATTCTGATAAAAAACATAATATCCTATTAACTTTGAAATATACTCCATATGAGTGTGCATGGAATAAAGCTAAATAAAAATGGAAGTTCACAATGAAAATTGAAGTCTGCATTTCTTGTCTTAAATCTTAGTTCTGAACCAATGCTCATGTATACTTCTATGTCAAGATATGAAGCTAATATAAGCCCAACATGTAACTGTCCTAATCTGTATTTAAGCAAAATTAACACAATCAAAATTGTCACAAAACTTTGATTTATTAAGTGAAAAGAAATCATCAGGTTGATGAAAATGAGGTTAAAGGACACTAATAGCTTTTTTTCATTCTTTTTGAGCATGTTGAGAAGCCCTTGGATTGTATGACATATCGCCTCATACAAATAAAGTGGGCAAAAAGTGTAGCACAGTTGGTTCCCGTAGGATACTACATGTCTGCTAAATGAAACAAATTATATGTTCTCCATAAAAAATAAGCATCATGATGATATCAGTTTCGGAGAAGTTTTTCATCAAATCAAAGTGTTTTTTTACAAATGTGATTTGTTCATTCCTTGTGCATGTTGTGATTTTTGTTATTTCAAGGGTAAATTTTTCATTTTTATTGAGCTCATGTATGGATGAGTAATGTGATAACTTCTCATGGATACTCTTGAATTACAGTCAGAGAAATGTACTGATAAAACACATTTGTTAAAAAAATATTTTTATTTATTTCCAATAATACACATTTAAGAATTGTTATTTTTATCTGATTTTGGAATCAGTTCCATTCCACCATCAAGTACCACTTTCTTCACAGTTTCTCCTTTGTCAGCTAAAATTTCTTCAATCGTCCTGAAATAGAAAGCACAAATTTTGCTAAATTCTGAAATTGCATAGCTAATGGGAGTAGTACAGGCAAACCATGAAATGCAACTTATAAACCGTCATCCAACTTCAACAGATAGATTTTACCATGATCGCAATTGACAAGAATTGATTTTTTTTTTAAATGCATTACATCCACCAGTCCCAGTTTATCAAGTTTATGTATAAGTGATTCAGATATTAAATTAAAAGTTTAGCAGTATTCTGTAGATAAGTTCTATTTAAATGTATGCGCAAGGTTTAGATGCTGATGGTATATTTTTCAGTAAGAAATAATTATTGTTACTTTTGAGAGGTAATCGTAGCCAGTGCCAATAATTTTTTTCTTCCAAAAAAGGCAAACCACCATTATGAAGCATTTATCTAGCATTGAATATGGATATATATAGGTTTTATCTACAAGTATTTAATAAATTGCTTCGCCTAGCACAGCTGGATACGACCACAGAGGTCCAACCCTGAACAGTTGGGACAAAAATGGACACAATATTCGCGCTTGATACAGGTCTGAATTTGGATTGTAATTCAATATTTGACACAAATTAAGTTTCTGACACAGAATAACTGTAGTCAAAGAACTTAGAATTGGTTATATGATTTGAATTTTTATTAAATTTTTTGCTTTTGTGCAATACACTATGCTGTTGCCAATTGACCCCCCCCCCCAAAAAAAAAAAAAAAAAAATTACTCCCCTTTCTTTTGCTTTTTTTGCAATACACTATGCTGTTGAGAATTGACCTCCCCCTAAAAAAAAATTAAAAAAATTTACCCCCCCCCCCCTTCTTTTTCAAAAACATATTTTTTTACCCACCCCCCCCCCCCCCTTTTTTTGTTTAGATGAAATTTTCTTTTTGATTTCTGAAAAATTTGTTCTTACCCCCAATTTTTTTTAACCTCCCCCCTTTTCCAAAAAAAAATTCTTTTCCTCTAAGATATGGTCATAATCTCAATTCAAATTTCCAATGGAGTTTGCAACCATAATAACCCATTTAAATACATCATAAAAGTCTTAAAATAGAAAATGACATACATAATCATGGCTAAAATTAATATACCTTAATCAGCATTTTTAAAATTATTAAAATAGTAACTTCTAAAAACAAATTGACAGCTAATCACCTCAAGACAATACAACATATCTTTATACATAATTTAAAAGCAGTGTAAGGGAGGTAATTCAAACACAACATTGTACTTTAGTAATTGTCCATTAACCAGGACACCCTTGTTTTTTCTCACTTTTTTGCCCCTAATTCCTTAACGGTTTGAGCCATAACCCCCCAAAGCCAATCCTAACCATCCCTTTGTGGTATAATTTCAGAGAGATCCATACACTGTTCCACAAGTTATTGTCATGAAACTAGAAAAATGCTAATTTGGGCCCCTTTTTGGCCCCTTATTCCTAAACTGTTGGGACCATAATCCCCAAAATCAATCCCAACCTTCCTTTTGTGGTTATAAACCTTGTGTTTTAATTTCATAGATTTCTATTCACTAATACTAAAGTTATTGTCAGGAAACCAAATGTCTTCGAACGATGTGGACGACGACGATGTGATACCAATATATGACCGCCAAATTTTTGTGGTCGTATAAAAATCAATTAATTCATTTAAAAGTGAACTCGATGTGTATTACTTAACCTTTATCAGTTTATATTCAAGTTGCATGAAATCTGAGACTACTTAAACACAATATAGTTATCTGAGATGTAAAATATACAGAATGTAATTGGTAATCTTTACCTTCCTTTGACGTCTTGAAACCAGTCAAGATGATCAGCAATCAAGTGATTACTTTTACATTCTTTACATGTAACAATAACAACCCCCTTTTCATAAGCTTGTTTAGAAAATGTTTCTTGGTTTTGGGTTCCACAAACTTTACACTTGTAAGCCATGAGCAGGCTTCCTTCAATTTTTCCTAATGTCTGATTTGATTGTATTTGTCCTTCATCCTCTTGTTTACTACCATAATGTCTCGATGAGCACAGTGTTCTAAGGGGAAAATAGTTGCCAATATATCTGCCATCAATAAATTGTCTTTTGAAGGTGCTGCTACCTTGCAAACTTGTTTGAATACTTATTTTCGAACTAAAGCTGTGAAAAGTTTTTAAACTTCTGTTGCAATTGATGTAACACATATAAATTTTCCTTGTTGCCTCCTTAATAGCTGTATTTCGTAGACAATTTAAGGATATTCTTACAGGATTCATGCTTAGTGTACTTTCATTTTAATATTTACCGGGAAACACATGCAATATCCGGTTCTATGAGCATGCGCAAGAATGCTCAGATCTGCAAAATGAAAGTAGAAAAAAGGGAACAAAAATGACATCTAGCTTGACATTTACAAGGTGTAGGGCTCTACAGAAGTTGACACAACGACGCTGTCGATTTGTTAGCCAGAAATGTTTTAATGGAACAGCAAGCAGTCATGCGTCAGGTACTTTTCATTGTAAAAACTAGTCCAAATAATTATGACGTCTTGCAAGGCTATTTTAATTTTTTTTCTGGGACGCCTTCCTACGTAGGAAGGCGTCCCAGAAAAAAATAAAAATAGCCTTGTAAGACGTCATAATTATTTGAACTATGTAAAAACGTAAAAATCTAAAATTTTGCAATAAAAGACTTGGTATTATTGTAATGAAAAATATAAATATGCTAGACTTACTGGAACTGTTATGAGATGATTTTAACTGTTTATTTTCTCGTGGACAATTTATACGAACGTTTTGGTAAATAGAGATATATTCATACATGTGATGGACTGTGAAACTCAGATCAGCAGATTGGGAAATTTTGGTCAGGAGATTAGGACTCAGATCAGGAGGTTTTTAATCGACATAAATTTTGTCGAAAATGTAACCATGTGCTGTAGAACTTGTCATTTAAAGTGTTTTTTCTTCAACTTTCCATCCGAATGTATTATGTTTATAGTACCCTTGTACTTATAAATTTTCTCTTTCTTTATTCAACATGTTCAAGCTAACATTCTTTTTTTTTTAGTATGTTCTTTAAATTTTTTGTTTTATATCTTTTTTACCATTATTCTTTGGTACAGTCACAGCAATCAGAACATTTGTTTTACAATCTGCAAATAAATCTTTTTAGGGAGTTGATGATGGGAGTTTTTAACGACCTTGACTGGCTATACAGCCCTCGCACGGTCGGTTTTAGGGAGTTATAAAACACATAATTATTATATAAATTTCAATTTAAGCCTTGAAAGGAAGTAAAGAACCTTCAAATATTTTCAAATTATTATTTTTTTATTTGTCCTAAGACATTTAAAATCATTTAATTACCATCCTTTTATGATTATTTGTTTAATTGATATTTTTTTATATCATTTTAAAAATTTACATTATTTAAAGGAATATAACTTAAAACAGGATATATCAAAGGAAGTAACCCTAAATTCATTTCAATTACAAAGTTTTTATTACACAACGGCAGTTAGCCTGAGGTAAAAATCATTGATTACCAGTATGTTTGACACCCAAGCTGACAAGTAAAGCCACATAATTATGCATGTTAATTGATTTACAGGTCAAATATAACTTCAGGTAATGACTAATGTCAGTTACACCAGATATGTTGGGCTGAAATTTTTCATTCATGAAATATTTCATACAAGGGATTTTTTTCTCTTCAACGGGAGGTCGGGAGGAGACCCCTGAAAACGGGATTATTGTACTCCCGTCGGGAGGTTCACATGTATGTATATTCCTGTACATGAGCCTGATAATGAGGGTAGGAATGTCCTTTATCGTCAAGCGTCAAACACCCATTTTCTCTACTGTTAGTGTCAAATGAGCCTAATTTTTTTATCGTCATTAGTCAAATTTCATTTTGTAGCTAATGTTAGTGCCAAATGGAGTATAATGTTTATTGTTAAAGTTATTTTAACACATACATAAGGGAGCTACCATTTGATTTTTATGGGGGGACTAGGATGAAATTTGAAAAAAATAGGCAGGACAGGAGTTTTGAGTAAAAAAAAAGTCAGGATAAACTAAAAAAAAAAAGGCAGGACCGAATAGAGTGAAAAATAAAAAGGCAGGACCGAATAGAGTGAAAAATAAAAAGGCAGGACAGAATAGAGGGAAAAATAAAAAGGCAGGACAAATTTTTTTATCCTAGCCCCCCCCCATAAAAATCAAATGGTAGCTCCCTAACCGTCATTCCTCATGTGGCCAGGTACCCCATTCCTTCAAATTTTTCGTTTCCGTTCTCTAACTTTAGTTTGCCTCAACCAAATGCTATGAAATGTATACACAATGCTTATTGACACAAAATACAAATCAAGTTTGAATTTTGGTGGTGTCACTTTAACTGTTCTAGAGTTATGCCCCTTTACAAAGGGAATATTGCTGAATTTTTAGTTTCCGTTCTCTAACTTTTGTTTGCCTCAACCAAATGCTATGAAACTTATACACAATGCTTATTACCACAAAATACAGATCAAGTTTGAATTATGGTGGTGTCACTTTAACAGTTCTAGAGTTATGCCCCTTTACAAATGGAAAAATTGCTGAATTTTTCGTTTCCGTTCTCTAACTTTAGTTTGCCTCAACCAAATGCTACGGTGGAATTTCATCAATTTTCGACATACGTACTAACTAGTGTTCAGATGATGAACACAATAAATACTGTTACAATGATTTCCTGAGAACTCCCCAAACAGGAAAACCGATAGATATTACCCATAAACTTGACTGTATATGGAGTTATACTGCTTTAATAGATAATAAAGTCTTTAATTTTGAGATACATGTCATTTTACTCAATAAAGGTATAAGACAAGTCGTAGCTTGTAGGGTACCAAAATGTACCATTAGGATAAGTTGTAGCTTGTAGGGTACCAAAATGTACCATTAGGATAAGTTGTAGCTTGTAGGGTACCAAAATGTACCATTAGGATAAGTTGTAGCTTGTAGGGTACCAAAATGTACCATTAGGACAAGTCGTAGCTTGTAGGGTACTGAATTGTACCATAAGGACAAGTTTGTCCCTGACCAAGGACAAATTGGTATTTGTACAAATTTGTATCATTTGTATATATTTTAAAGTGGAATGATTAATGTACATGATGTATAGATAAATTTAACTGTTGAAGCAAGAGCAGTTGTATATATTTTAGTTCGTTGACATAATTTGATGGATATAAGTTATTTGGTGAATAATTCATATACTCTGTGCATAGAACACTTCAGATCCAGTATCAAACTGGTAACGAACCTATTCTATTTAATAAAAATAGACATGCTTACCCTGTGTACAGATTACACAAGGAACTTGCATACAAGACACTCAAATCAAATTTCTGAAGTTGAATTGTCCTTTTATAAGGTAAAAATGACAAATAATCAAATATATAGTTATGATTATCAATAAAAGCATATTACACGATATAAAATTGAGTATTTGGTTAATATTATCTATCGGTTCTAGAGCGCACATTGACTTTTTGGGAGTTCTCGAGAAATTGTTGTATCCCAGTAAAATACATTGACTGGTACCTGGCCGTTATTTGACAAGTTTGACAATATTATACAAACGAAGGCATACTGAATATTTTACAGAGAGAACCAACCGAAGTAAAAACATTATCTAGAACATATTCTTGATAATAAAAAAACTAAACATTCCATATTTTCTTGAACAAATGTTTGTTTTCTTCATCTTTCAGTATAAAGAAATATTGAAATAATGAAACTACATGTATATATTAAAAAACATTTTCTTGCATTTTCTGTATTTCTTTATTTTGTATAATTAATTGTTCAATTTCTTGATGCTAAATTAGTGTTCTTGTCACTAGCTTGTGAGACCCGTTGGCTATGCCTTTATGTATGAAGTAACCAATCACAATTCATATTTTGTAGATTGGCAAATCATATAAGAATTATATAATATTGTTACTTAATGATTACTTGATATATAACATTTAAAGTGCTTTATACTTCATTGAGAACAGATTAACTGTTAAATTCTGGAACATGTTGATTCCATTTTGTATTATGTGCATATATGCATGTGCACCTTTGCATCAAGTTCAAGGTTACAAAATTGTAAAAAACTTAATAGTTTGTTAAATTAGTTTTTTAGGCACTACAAATAAAAGTGTTTTTTTTTTCAAATGATAATACCAGAAACAGGTCACTTAAGAAAATTTACATTTCATTCTACTTCCATTTGTTTTAAACCTGAAAACCAACAGTATTTACTTTTGTTTCATTTGGCATCTGTCAATTGTAGAAGAAGAAAAAGAACATGATGAAGAAAGACCTCTGCAATATGATGATCTATACCCTGGACACATCCCTACAACATTATTCCAGAAAGTTTTATTATCTGCTGGATCTGCAGCAATGTCTTTGTATGATCCGACAAGAGATGGTAAGAATTGTGCCATTGGTTTATTTTTAGCTTACCTGGTCCATCACTTGGCGTCCAGCTTCGTCTGGCATCCGTTGTCGTCTGTTAATTTTTACAAAAGTCTTCTCATCTGAAACTACTGGGCCAAATCTAACCAAACTTGGACACAAGCATTATTGGGGTATATAGTTTGAAAATTGTGTCTGATGACCCTTCCTGTCAACCAACTTTGCTGACATGGCTAAAAATAGAACATAACACAAGTTTTGTCTATATTAATTTGAAAACCGCTATGAATGGAGAAAATCTAACCAGGCAAAAATGTTTAAAATTATGAGATCTACATATTGTCTTTACCATCAAAACTGCCAGACTACTTCTTATAAGAGTTATTGCCCTTAAATGACAAATTTTATTTTTATGCTCCACATCAAAATGCAATATTTTGATTGGCTTATACGAGGGTGTTAATTTACTCTATTCTATGGTAAATACTCGATTACCCTTCACGGAGATGCTTGATCAAGTGTGCACTTTATTAAATACAACTCTATCCTATGGCAAATACTCTATTACCCTTCACAGAGATGCTTGATCAAGTGTGCGCTTTATTAAATATGGATGGTTGTTATGTACAAGACGTCATAGTTTATTACTTTGAATTTGAAATTTAATCGACAGTAATAAAAGAACATTCAGTATAATAAATTAAATAACACATATCTGAGAGGGTTATAGAGCAGATTGTTACCCCTCGAAAAGACATTGTCAACCTTGGCTTTGCCTCAGTTGACAATGTTTTCTCGGGGTAACAATCTGCTCTATCACCCTCTCAGCTATGTGTTATTTATATACTAATGTTTGGCATTTTTTGTCTAAGATCTTAAAAACTATAATAGATAGATAGAAACTTTAAATAGAAAAAATTATCAGCAGGACAAGATAAATAATTCAAGATGACCTAAATCGTTAGTTGACTCCTTATTGAAGTTATTGCCCTTTAATTACAATTTTTCACATTTTTTTGCATTTTTGCCTATTTTCTTGAAAACTAATACTGTAAATTCAGAAATTATTGCGTGCATTTATTATTGTGAGTTTTCAAGAATTGACAAAAACGCGAGTTTAATTATTGCGATTTCGAAAAAATCTGCCTACAGATCTGTGTTTCAGTTATCAGAATGCGAGTTCTTATTATTGCGATACTCACCCAGTCGCATTATTCGCATTAATAAAGACCTCGCAATAGTTTCTGAATTTACAGTAGACAGATAGAAGCTTTTAATAGAAACAAATTATCAGCAAGACAAGATCTTCAAATAAGCCTAAAACTTTGCTTATTTTACATGTATTAGTTTATGATTAGGTCAGTTTATGGGGAACCACTAGTGGTAGGTCAATGATATTTGGTATGCAGTTGTATTAGCATCGGCACATCTCATTACCATGGAGAATATTTGGCCCCGCCCCCTCAGTCAAGGTCTATTGACTTTGAAACTTTGCTTAGTTTTCATGTATTAGTTTGAGATTAGGTCAGTTTATGGGGAACCACTAGTGGTAGGTCAATGATATTTGGTATGCAGTTGTATAAGCATTGGCATATCTCATTTCCATGGAGATTATTTGGCCCCGCCCCCTCATTCATGGTCTTTTGACTTTGAAACTTTTGCTTAGTTTTCATGTATTAGTTTGTGATTAGGTCAGTTTATGGGGAACTGTTAGTGGTAGGTCAATGATAATTGGTATGCAGTTGTATAAGCATTAGCACATCTCATTTCCATGGAGAATATTTGGTCCTTACCCCCCAGTCATGGTCTATTGACTTTGAAACTTTTACTTAGTTTACATGTATTAGTTTGTGATTAGGTCAGTTTAAGATGAACCACTAATGTAAAGTCAATGATATTCGGTATGCAAATGTATTGGCATTTGCAACTTTCATTTCCATGGATTATATAGCCCCACCCCGTCATCATGGTTCATTGACTTTGAAACTTTTACATAGTTGACAAGTAATGTTTGTGTTTAGGTTTGTTGAAAGGGAACGACTTATGATAAGTCAGTGGTATTTGGTATGCAGTTGTATTAGCATTGGCACATCTCATTTCCATGGAGATTGTTTAGCCCTGTACCTTCAGTCATGGTTTATTGACTTTGAATATTTGCATAACTTACATTTAAAGTATTGCTATTTTAATTTCAACATTTGCATTATCAAAATAACAAATAGGCGAGACATATCTCTGTGTTAACAGTTTATTGGCTAATTACCTTGAAAACTGTAATAGATAAATAGAAACTTTAAACCTTAGAACCTTAAAAAGAAAAAATGATCAGCAGGATAAGATCTACAAATATGTCAATATGATTGATGGGCGTTAAGCAACCAACAATCAATCAATCAATATGACTGACAGTGTCAGTTAACACTTAACAGAGTTATTCCTGTTTAATGATGATATTTACTATGAAGTGGCCATTGTTGAAGATGCAGGTGAGCGACACAGGCTCTTTAGATCCTCTAGTTATTTATAAAAACAAGAAATAACACAGCTCAAATTTCATCTGCTTTTCTAGTTATGTCTTTCAACCTATATTTGTTCTGCCTAACAGAAGTTTCCCAGAAAACTTTTTTATAAACAATGCCATAATACATGTTTCTGTTGGAACAAATATTATATACCCTATATTTCATAAGAACACATACTGTCATATTTGTTCTAGTGGAAATAATATTACAGAACAAGATTTTGTAAGAGTGGTTTGATGCAAAAAAATATTTATTAACAACTGGATCAACAGCATTGTCTTTGTATCATCAGAGAAGAGATGGTAAGAATGGTACCATTGTGTTTGTTTTTATTTCTAATAAAGTGCTCCACTGGGGCGCAGCTTGATACGACCGCAGAGGTCGAACCCTGAACAGTTGGAGCAAGTATGGACACAACATTCAAGCTTGATACAGCACTGAATTTGGATTGTAATTAAATATTTGACACAGCATAGGTTTCTGACACAGAATGAAAGTGGTCTAAGAACTTAAAAAATTTTAATTTACCTATCCAAACCATATCATTATTATTTACTTTTATATATAAATCAGAAATAACCAATTTAAAATGGAAAATTTTAAAGAAAAAAAAGGAAAAAAATTCCCCCCCAAATTTTTTGAACCCCCTTATGATTCATCAATAATGTTGAAAATAATGTTATCTTAATGATCAGCAACACTGAAAGTACTAAATTAATAGAACATGAAATATCTATTTTAATTTGTTAATTTATTTTGAATTATATTTATAGTCTATTGGATGTGACATACTGTGTTTTGATAGTGTTACACCTTATTAATATAGGGGATTAGTGCAAAAACATAAAAATAAATAATCAAATAAATGTAATATTTAGTTATATCTAAAATTAATTTTTGTCTTTTCAGATATGATATCCACTCTAGGGGAAACCACAGGACATTTTGCTCTGAAGAAAATGAAACAGAAAATGTTGGAAGATCCAATTGGAAGAAAAATAATTGAGTAAGGTTGTTGGTATCTGTAATTTGAACAAGGATTTATGTCTTGTTATCAGATTGATTGATTGATTGATGGTGTTAAGCGCCACTTTCAGCACTGTTGGCTATATCCGGGAGGCCAGTTTTGTTGGTGGAGGAAGCCAGAGAGACCCCCTGATCTTTGGAAGAAAAACTGGAAACCTTAGTCAATAAAAGAACAGAGTTCCAATGTCCCCCGCATTGCACATATTTTTCTATCCAAGGTACAAGGGCAATAACTAAACAAAAACACTTTTTTTTGTTCTTTAAAACTTTTATAGAGAATGAAGGCTTCAGAGCAAATGCAATGTGATCATGGTGATATCTGTTATAAGGGTAAAACTCCCTAAAAATATTTGACCAGCACTTATTTTCGAACGTGTCAAAGACATTGCTGGTATAAACCTATGATATAAGTTTCATAAAATTCTAGCAAGAATTGTACACATGAGAGCACTAATGATACAATTAACCATATAAGTAATGTTTCAAAGGGGCATAACACTTTTAAAAATAATTGATCGGCACTGATTTTCGAACTTGTCCAAGACATTGCTGATATAAACCTATGATATAAGTTTCATAAAAATCTGGCAAGAATTGTACACAAGAGCCCTGACGATGCAATTTTCCATATAATTAATGTTTCCAAGGAGCATAACTCTTTTAAAATTAATTAATCAGCACTGGTTTTCAAATTTGTCCAAGACATTGCTAATATAAACCTATGATATAAGTTTCATATAAATCTGGCAAGAATTGTACACATGAGAGCGCTAACAATTCAATTTTCCATAATATTAAAAGTTTCCTAGGGCATAACTCTTTTAGAAATAATTGATCGGCACTGATTTTTGAACTCGACCAAGACAATGCTGATATTAACCTATGATATAAGTTTCATGAAAATCTGGCAAGAATTGTACATATGAGAGCGCTAACGATGCAATTTTCCATATAATTAATGTTTTCAAGGGCATAACTCTTTTAAAAATTAATTATCGGCACTGATTTTCGAACTCGTCCAAGACATTGCTGATATAAACATATGATTTAAGTTTCATAAAAAATATGGCAAGAATTGTACAGGCGAGAGCGCTGACAAGACCGGACAGATGGACGCCTGGTATTTCGATGTCCCTGGGGGGGGGGGGGGGAATTATGATCAAAGTTGGATGTACCTGACATGACACAAGTATTGGAGTTCTCAGGAATTTCTGGGAAATAAAAAATATATCACTGGAAAATCACCTTTAAAGCCTTTCATCATTCACAAATCCTCAGTTGAAATAAATTTTTTAATGTGGTTTTATGTAAGATAAATTTTTCTAAGCTACGTCTCATCATATTTAGCTTCAACACTTTATTTTTTAAAACATGCAACTAGACTCATGAAGCTGTACCAGTTCATAATGTAGTGGTACTAAAAACTTTGTTGTTTAATTTCATGGTTAATATACTATTAGGTATATTGTATAGGGATTTTGTTTTTGGTTAGGCCTTAGATGTGGTAGTTAAATCATTGCTGTGTGCATTATTTGCATTTATTGGCCTTGTTCAATGCATCAAAATGAAAAGTGAAATGTTTGTGTAAGGTACATTTTGTGGTAAAAAGTCAACAGCAAAAGTTAGACGCAAACCAAAATTTCCCGATATATGGTATTTGACTCTTCAAAAATCTAGGAAAAAAATAAAAAATAAAATGAAAAAGTGAACAAAAAATATCAGAGTTTTATGTGCCTTTCATTCAAATATTTTTTTCAGGGAAGAGCCAGAAATCAATACTTCCACATTATCTATAGACTACTTAGGGAGTTTACCAGAGGACACTTTTGGTAAAAAATACTGGAATTTTCTCAGTAAAAATGTAAGTAACAACACTTTATTAACTAAGGCTAAAAATAAAATTTGAATTCTTTGATGTTGCCTACCTACCCACCTGAATAGCGGCCTACCCGAAAAATTATATGACACAAATCATTTCAATTTTATTTTAAAGATTTTTTCCTGCTGTAAAAATTTTTCTTGTCTAAAACATTTAACTTATGTAGTGGACCAAAAAAAAAATAAAATCCCTACCTACATACCAACCCTTCAAGGCACAGGTAGGTAATATCAAACAAAGAATTTTTTAAGAGTGGCCTGACCTATTAAAATCAATGAAACCCATACAGATGGTTATGAATGTCTTATTTTATCTGAAATATGTTCTGATCTCTATACAGACTGTTAAGACTAGCTCAGTCGTGCCTTGTAGGCCTAGTGATCTATATAGTTCATCTACTGTATCACTAGTCTGTCAACACCCAGGTTGTGAGTTTGAACGTTGCACTCAGCAGTTGTGTTTGGCTCCAATTTTAAAAAACAAGGTTAGTTTTCCTACCAAAGGTGTGTGGTTCTCTCAGGGCACTCTGGCACGCTCCACCAATAAAAACTTGACAGCCACGATATAGCCAACAGTGCTGAACGTGGTGTTAAACACTAACAATCAATCAATTTTAGTAACTTCTGAATAAATCTAAATGTCTAGAGGACTTCATGAATTTGTCTAGCAATATATATAATCCACAAGACAATAGTTAATTCATCATGATAACATAGCATTTATGCATGTCTCTTGAAATCTTAAAGACATGAAATTGAAATAGTAATGGAGATCTTTTTAAGCTCGCATATCCCACAAATAGTATTGGTATATCTATGGCAAGCCGCTTTTATATTTATTCCATTTTCAATAACATAAACCGGAACAGTTCTAATGCACCAGATGAGCATTTCACCCATTAATGTCTCTACAGTGATGCTTGAGGCCAAAATATTTGAATATCCAAAATTTAAAACAAATGATGAGGAGCAGATCAATTGAAAAAGGACCTATAGTCATGATAGTATAGCCAACTGTGGAAAAGGAATCAAGATACCTTAAAAAGTTGAAAAGATATCATTTAAACTAAATAAAATATCTTTTTAAATAAATAAGATATCTTATATCATGTATATATTTAATAAGATATCTTATTAAACAGTATATAAAGATATCTAGCTAAAAGGATATCTTATTTATTTTAACAGATATCTTGTAAACTTAATAAGATATTGTATAAAGTAAATAAGATATCTTTTTAAATAAATAAGATATCTTATAACCTTTATAAGGTATATAAGATATCTCGTATTCTTTATGAGATTTCTCATTTGATTTTGAAATGTTAAACTTAAACAAGGAAACTGTTTATTTCAGGGTTTCTCCCCAGATGCAAGACTTCCTGTACATTTTGTAGATGATCCAGAATTAAAATATGTTATGTTACGGTATAGACAGACACATGATTTATTTCACTCTGTACTGGGAATGCCTCCTCATATGCTAGGAGAAGTAGCAGTGAAATGGGTGGAAGCTATTCAAACAGGACTGCCAATGTGTGCACTAGGGGCATTTTTTGGACCTTTGAGATTGGGGCCTGTGTAAGTTAAATATATACTTTGTATTAATAAACATAGACCAATGTATTGAGACAAGTAACATTCTAAATCAAAATGCCTCGAATATAGATTGTCATGAATTAAATACTACTCATTTATTTAGGAAATGTTTAATTTGAAATGAAATATTAGCCAGAATTAGCTCACTCGGAACTTCTAAATGATCAGGTTAAGCCATGTTTTAGCGGTAACAAACAAGTTAACTTCCATGATACAAATCTTTATTTTGAACAAAAGATTTATTGTTATCCGTACAATATTAAAATTTTGTTATTTTTTATGCAAAATTTGTACATAATCTATGTACATAATCTATGTACACATAACTTCTAGTATCTTTTTTATTTACAAAAAATATTTGGTATCTTTTTTTCATTTCAGAAATAGACAGCAATATTTGAGCACATACTTACCCTGGGCCATCAGATGTGGAACTAATTCCAAGTTCTTGATGGCAGTATATTGGGAGAAACACTGGGAACAAAATCTGACAGACTTGCAAAATGAACTAAATATAGAACCAGCTCCTGTACTAGATAAAGAAAAAAAATAAATATTTCATGCAATTGTATTTATGTATTGTTATGATGGACTGGATAAGGTTTACAGAATAAAGAATAACGAACAAAGAGTGCAGAATAAAGGACAAACAAACAAAAAAAGAATAGAGAAAAATAGGAAAAAAAATTATGAATAGAGAAAAATAGGGGGGGGGGGGGGGAATCAAGAATAGAAAATAATGGGGTGCTAAAATATAAAGAATAGGGAATAATAGGCAAAATAAATAAAGAAAAGTGTTCTAAAAAATTAAAGACTAAAGAAATGAAGGACCCCCATCCAGACCCTATGTTATGATCCAACAATAGATGATGTAATGGATTTCTTTGTCCTTCAGTCTATCATCTTATTATTTGTGTTTAAAATTTTCAGTTTGCCAAATCATATTTTACATCAAAGTCAACATTTGTATGCCCCCGCCGAAGCGGAGGGGGGCATTGAGTTTTACCCTTGTTTACTTTGAATGTGCCTCTGTTAATTTTTGATAACACGCACAATAGGTCAAATGTTCACAACTTTTCTGTTGAATACATCTACAAAACAGCTTTCTACTTCTTCATTAAACTTTCATAAATATTTGATAGTAGTCCTATGATTGAAGCGTTTACTGCAAGTATTGAAAACCTTACTCAATACAGAGAACAACAAGAATAATTGTTAAGGATGTTCGCTACTCTGTTTCAAAATAACAAGATTTTTAAAAGACTCTTATAAATTGATAGTATATATATATAGATTATTCATGCATTTAACTTTGGCACCTTTTTTCTTTCAAAAACTATGTAAAAGAACCCAGGATTTTGTAAGATTTTCAAAAATGGCTTTTAAAACTATATGCAAAAAAATTATGAAAAGAAAAGTAGGGGTAAGCAGGTAAAATATTTTTAATGGCACCACGTGAATAAAACCAAAGGATTCTGAATATCTGACAAAATGTCATAAGCAAGATAAGCAAACATCCATAATCTGTCATTTGTACTAAGGTTTGTTTTCTTTTCTGCAATTTTTTTTTCTTGTATACATATTTTAATCAGATTCATAACCAAGTAGAAAATACATACAAACAATCTGTTAATTTTTTTAGAATTAATGAAATCATAAAAATTATTTGATCAGTAGTTTGATTTTAAGACAACTACAATAATCACACACTGGTAATCAAGCTGAGGTTCTGGTCAGCAATATCCCCATCAATAACAGTTTCGTAAATTATCATAAAAATGGTATCTAGTGTGTTTACAAGGTGATATTCCCAAATGTGTGGCATTAAATATAGTTAAGTTGTGGATAAAGTTTGTATGTACTAATTTGGTTACCATTAAAGACTATGCAAGACCGGTCAACAATATTTGGTATTGTGAATAGTCAATCAGTATTACATCATATGGTCTAGATTTAGTCATTACTTAAGTTTTTAAGATTTGTCTGTTTCTTAGTTACTATTCAAGATAGATCAACAATATTTGGTATGTGAATTTGCTTAAACAGTATTTTTCTATCTGACTTATGTCTTGATCTAATTTTTGATCACCTTGTCCTATGGGCCATGTGAGCTAAAGCCATCACCTTGGTGTCTGTCATTATGTTCCATTGTCCTATGTCATATTCTGATATAAATTATGTAAGATCTCTTCTATAACCATTAAACCAATTCAACCCCACTAAGCTTAAATGATCCATTGGTATCTTGTATACAAATTTTATTTTTTTCTACAAAACAACCTACCAACATGGCTAAAAATAGAACATATGGGCAAAACAAAAGTAAGTGTCTTATATCTTGAAAACTTAATAATAATAGGTAAAGGAAATCTCATACGGCAAAAATACTAAGGATGCCAAGATATACCCAGTTTCTATTCCTACCAAAATGATCAGATGACATCGTAAAGGAGTTATTGCCCCTAATGACAATTTAATATACATTTCAGATCAACAATGTGTAATAAGCAAATTTTGTATCAGTCTGACATGTTTTAAATTTTTTAACTCCAAAGGTTATGTGAAGTCCTGATTATTTGTTCTTTTTTCCTCTGCCATTTTTTTTCTCTCTTAAATGATTCTTTTGTTTTTTCATCATGTCTATAAGATATTAGATGTTTAATATTTATTAGCCCTGTTAAACCAAACACTGTTTTTTTTTTGTCTCCTCTGTAATCAAACTATTTCAACAAACATATTTTTATGAACTGTTGTTATATCCTGAGGATGATTTGGTTAATGTTGACAGAAGCCATCAGAGACATCTTATAGGAATTATTCCACTTAGCTATTTTAATTATATTTAGCTGTATTTTGGTACAACTCATTAACAGTGAACCGTAAGCACCTAAGGTCTTTTGATTTGAAAACCTTGGGTCATAACTATAAAATTTAGGTAAAGGTCATGTTCTGAATTTTGACTTATCCTTGTTATTCCATCTCCTCTGAAAGTGTAACATATAGATTTGAAAGGATTGTTGCAAAGTGTTCAGGTTATCGAGATGAAGTTATGGTTCACTTGGCCCTAAACAATCTTATAACATCTCATAGGAGTTATTGCCCCTGAAATGTTTAAATTAAAGATTTAATGATTATTTCTTTAAATTAAAACAACATAAAGCTATGGTCTTTTGTATTTTTGGATGTTTTTTTACCTAGAAAAATTGTATTGAACCCCTGGTTTTTGGTGGTGTGTGTGTTGCTCAGTTTTCTGTGTTGTGTTTAATAGTAGACTGTTGTTTGTCTTTTGGTCATTTTTTTTTTGTTTTTTTCCACATCATTGTTAGTTCGTTTTTGACTTATGAGTTTGACTATACCTTTTGTATCTTCCGCCTCTCTTCTATCTTATCAACCCTCCTTGATTTGTATTTGTAATTAAGTTTTCTCAACCAGCAAATTATTCATCCAGATTGAATATTTTGGAAGAGTCTCATTACAATATAAGTGTCATTGTTTATTTGATTTGGGATTCAGAAAATTAAAATAACATCTAGGACAGACTTGGTCATTTCGTTTTGGGGCCTTTTATAGCTGACTATGCGGTATGGGCTTTGCTCATTGTTGAAGGCCGTACGGTGACCTATAGTTGTTCCTTTCTGTGTCATTTGGTCTCTTGAAGAGAGTTGTATCATTGGCAGTCATTCCACATCTTCTTATTTTTATATTGGTACTATCCAAAGACACAAACAGCTAGTGCAAACTAAAGAGGCTTATATAAATTACAATGTATGTTATGTGATATTTTGTAAATAAATAATAGCACAAGAGTGCACACGCTGAAATGTCTCGCCTTCTTTACTAATCATTGATATTATGTTGATAGTCCTAAATATAAAGCTTTATTACAACTGTCACATAAACTTAACATTAACCAAGTAAACTAAACATTGACCAATGAACCATGAAAATGAGGTCAAGGTCAGATGAACCATGCTAGGCAGGCATGTACAGCTAACAATTCTTCCATACAACAAATATAGTTGACCTATTGCTTATAGTTTAAGAAAAACAGACGAAAACACAAAAACTTAACACTGAGCAATGAACCTTGAAAATGAGGTCAAGGTCAAATAAAACCTGCGTAACTGACATATAGATCATAAAATATTTCCATACACCAAATATAGTTGAACTATTGCATATAGTATTAGAAAAAAAGACCAAAACTCAAAAACTTAACTTTGACCACTGAACCATGAAAATGAGGTCAAGGTAAGATGACACCTGCCAGCTAGACATGTACACCTTACAATCATTCCATACACCAAATATAGCTGACCTATTGCATGCAGTATTAGAAAGAAAGACCAAAACTCAAAAACTTAACTTTGACCACTGAACCATGAAAATGAGGTCAAGGTCAGATGACACCTGCCAGCTAGACATGTACACCTTACAATCATTCCATACACCAAATATAGTAGACCTATTGCATACAGTATAAGAAAAACAGACCAAAACACAAAAACTTAACTATAACCACTGAACCATGAAAATGAGGTCAAGGTCAGATGACACCTGCCAGTTGGACATGTACACCTTACAGTCCTTCCATACACCGAATATACTAGACCTATTGCTTATAGTATCTGAGATATGGACTTGACCACGAAAACTTAACCTTGTTCACTGATCCATGAAATGAGGTCGAGGTCAAGTGAAAACTGTCTGACGGGCATGAGGACCTTGCAAGGTACGCACATACCAAATATAGTTATCCTATTACTTATAATAAGAGAGAATTTAACATTACAAAAAATCTGAACTTTTTTTTCAAGTAGTCACTGAACCATGAAAATGAGGTCAAGGACATTGGACATGTGACTGACGGAAACTTCGTAACATGAGGCATCCATATACAAAGTATGAAGCATCCAGGTCTTCCATCTTCTAAAATATAAAGCTTTTAAGAAGTTAGCTAACGCCACCGCCGCCGCCGCCGGATCGCTATCCCTATGTCGAGCTTTCTGCGACAAAAGTCGCAGGCTCGACAAAAAATGGTATAACTAATTTATTTTAACTACTGAAGATTTCTGATTTATAAGCAGCAATATTCATAGTTTTCCAAAGATTCATAATACTGTAATGAAACATCTTAAGATTTCATTATATTACAAATACAGTCATTGAATTCTAAATAAAAACTTTTTATAAAATAGCCTTCCTATAACTATATGTAATTCTAATTTAATATTTACATCTGTTAATGCCAATACCATATCAGACAACCTTTTTTTTAATTCACCAGAGATCCTAGATATAAATATGCATGGTATCATAAGCATAATGTTCTCTTAAAAACAGTATATGATCCTTTTTCAAGAAATATTCTTTCATGTCTACCCATCATATTTCATTTTAGTCATAAATTTAAAACATGTTTTAAAAATAATTTATTTTTAGTACTATCAGGGATCAGGTCTTGCTTAAACAAAGCATATTATTGTTAATTTCAAAAACTATCAATTAAAGGAGAGAAACCAAAAATTCAATTCCATATTTCATTCATCCAAATATCTTCAAAACTTTATAGCAGTTTCACCTGAACCATATATGAGTTGTACACATTTTTTTCCCTTTCTTACTTAGGATTATAATAGAACTGAGCTAGGATGAAACACTTATAATGCAAGTATTTAAATTTTCAAAGCTACTGTACCCTGAAATATAGGTCATGTGACATTCATCTTATGGTACATAGTCAGTCTTTCAAAAATGACTTTGCAAAATTATAAGGTTGTATGTTAATAAATTCTGAGAAATAGCTGCCAATGAGTGAATATACACTGATGTAGATGCCAGAGGTACTTAAAATAAGTTATAAAACGTTTCTCATTTCCAAAAATAAATTGTTAAAAAGTTTCCTGTTTGCTAAAAAATATACATGGAAAACAAAATATTCATGATTGCCAAATAAAAGCAGTTATACAAAAAAACACAAATACTGGTCTAAAAAATGTCTGATATGGTATTTCTACAGAAAAATATTGGTACAGTATTACATGGAACCATGTCTCTTGCGTGGGACTACTGCCGTTAGTTGAAAGTATGATGTGTGCCAAAAATTTAAGTTCAATTATCAGTAAAAATATGAAAACTGGAACAATAATCAAAATTATACTCTAGATGTCATCTCTTGATTATGAAGAAGCTTCTGTAAAAGTTTCCAGAAGTTCCAAGATTTGATAATTAAAATTTTTTAAAACCTAGATTGTTTCTGAATAATACCTTAAGAAATGACATTCCATAGGAAAAAGACAATTATTTTTTTCTTCATCAGATGCTTTTTCTGGATTATGAAGAAGATTCTGTTTAAATTTCACAAAATTCCATGAAGGTTTGATGTGGGACTAACACATGAATATCTATGGGTCCCAGGTTTGATTTTAACCAAAGACTGAACCTAAATGGTGTTGACACAGACGACACTATCTAGGATAGCTAAGATTAATGTCCCAGGCAAGACAGTAAGCATCCAAGAGACAAATCCTTATATAAATGACATAACAAAGAATTTCATTACATATCTTTAATACCTAATAAACTGTAACTTGATGCTTATATAAAAACATTCAGCACTACTTAACTTAACGTAACAGCTAAACATTCTATTTAACATGAGTGAAAAAAATAGAAAAAACATTTAATCACAATTGTTAAATGACTTGATATAATACTGTGAAAGACCATCAAAACTGACTACATTGAGTATGAGGGTCTGGATGGGGGTCCTTCATTTCTTTATTCTGTAAATTTTTTTTTACCAATTTTCTCTATTCTTTATATTTTAGCACCCCATTATTTTCTGTTCCTTACTTTTTTTGCCTATTTTTCTCTATTCTTTATATTTTATTTTCTATTCTTTATATTTTAGCACCCCATTATTCTCTATTCTTTACTTTTTTAGCCTATTTTTCTCTATCCTTTATATTTCAGCACCCCATTATTTTCTATTCTTTATATTTCAGCACCCCATTATTTTCTATTCCTTACTTTTTTTGCCTATTTTTCTCTATTCTTTATATTTTATTCTCAATTCTTTATATTTCAGCACCCCATTATTCTCTATTCTTTACATTTATTCTGCCAATTAAGCCCATTATTCTATATTTAGTAAACCCCATTCAGACCCTCATGTATCACATGACTCTTAATAATTATATATAATGTGTTTGTGCTAATAAGTAAACCTTAGAGGAATAACTTTGAATGCATTTCATAAGGTTTAGAAAATATACATATGTACAAATATTACAAAAATACCATTCACAAAAAAATATATATCAACATATATTCATGAATTAAGACAACAAGACACTGACATAGCACCCAATACCACCAGTACTGTTTCCTTTTGGGTTATAATTACCCCTATGGAAATTATACAAAATTCAGTATTAATGATCCTACCTGAAAATATTTTCAATCACCTGTGCCAGTGTAATGTAATGTAATTCTGATAAAATGGTCTTCAATAACAAAACTGCCAATCAATTAATGAGTTTTGTAATGAAACTATTTGATTGACAGGTATTTCATGTAACTAATTAAAACTTTTAATTAACTTAAAAATAAATTCAACAATCTACTCGATCATATTGCCGTAGTGGTTTTATATCAATTTCATTTATCTAATTTTTAAATAAAATACCATTTTGAAAGATGAATCTTTTCCAAATTTTGAAAATATATTTCCATATATCAAAATAAAAAGTAACTAATAGTTGACCATTATGATGAAGTAATATATACAACCTTTAAATCTGTTCGAAATATTATGCGCTATATAATACTGTATATGTAGGCTATTTTTGCAGTTTGGGTCTTAGTTGGGGCAGATAAATCTTGGCTGTGTTCCTTATTCACATTTCATGGCCTTGTACAATGAGATTCAATGAAGGGTTAATTTTGCAGTAAAAGCTCTACTGCTAAAATTAGATACACATAAAAATTTCTGATATACAGTAACTAAATCTTGAAGGAAGGATGTCAACAGAGGGAAAAACCGGTTATAAATATTTAGGACAAGAGTATATATGTCAGTCAGAACAAAACTCATATGTGATCTGAAACTAGCATGCAATTATCATACAAATACCAGCTAAATATCTTATAAATAGCTGAACATTTACATTAAAATTAAATATAATAATAAAAAATATACATCACATGCTTAGCACTTAAAAAAAGTAACAAACAAGCAAACAAGCAATAATAATTAAAGCACTTTAAAAGGAACAGATATACACAAATGATGAGAATAAATTACAGGCTCCCAGAATCAATAATGGCTCATCTAGCACGGGGGTCTCTTCCTATATAAAGGTATACACATACTTGCCATTTTTTTTTTGGAATGTCAAATATATCAATAGGGTGCAATTTCACATGAGGTAATATATCGATAAGTAGGAATTTATATGTCAATTGATCATACATGATCATCTTCTGTTAAAATGTCTGTAAAAACTGTGTTCTGATCTTTATATCTTGTAATACAAGAGTGCACACACTGAAATGTCTCGCCTTCTTTACTTATCATTGATATTATGTTGATAGTCCTAAATATAAAGCTTTATGACAACTGTCACATAAACTTATTATTAACCAAGTTAACTAAACGTTGACCAATGAACCATGAAAATGAGGTCAAGGTCAGATGAACCATGCTAGACAGGCATGTACAGCTAACAATTCTTCCATACAACAAATATAGTTGACCTATTGCTTTTAGTTTAAGAAAAACAGACCAAAACACAAAAACTTAACACTGAGCAATGAACCTTGAAAATGAGGTCAAGGTAAAAAAAAAACTGTGTGACTGACAAATAGATCATAAAATATTTCCATACACCAAATATAGTTGAACTATTGCATATAGTATTAGAGAAAAAGACCAAAACTCAAAAACTTAACTTTGACCACTGAACCATGAAAATGAGGTCAAGGTCAGATGACACCTGCCCGCTAGACATGTACACCTTACAATCATTCCATACACCAACTATAGTAGGCCTATTGCATACAGTATAAGAAAAACAGACCAAAACACAAAAACTTAACTATAACCACTAAACCATGAAAATGAGGTCAAGGTCAGATGACACCTGCCAGTTGGACATGTACACCTTACAGTCCTTCCATACACCGAATATACTAGACCTATTGCTTATAGTATCTGAGATATGGACTTGACCACCAAAACTTAACCTTGTTCACTGATCCATGAAATGAGGTCGAGGTCAAGTGAAAACTGTCTGACGGGCATGAGGACCTTGCAAGGTACGCACATACCAAATATAGTTGAACTATTGCATATAGTATTAGAAAAAAAGACCAAAACTCAAAAACTTAACTTTGACCACTGAACCATGAAAATGAGGTCAAGGTTAGATGACACCTGCCCGCTAGACATGTACACCTTACAATCATTCCATACACCAAATATAGTAGACCTATGGCATACAGTATAGGAAAAACAGACCAAAACACAAAAACTTAACTATAACCACTGAACCATGAAAATGAGGTCAAGGTCAGATGACACCTGCCAGTTGGACATGTACACCTTACAGTCCTTCCATACACCGAATATACTAGACCTATTGCTTATAGTATCTGAGATATGGACTTGACCACCAAAACTTAACCTTGTTCACTGATCCATGAAATGAGGTCGAGGTCAAGTGAAAACTGTCTGACGGGCATGAGGACCTTGCAAGGTACGCACATACCAAATAGAGTTATCCTATTACTTATAATAAGAGAGAATCTAACATTACAAAAAATCTTAACTTTTTTTTCAAGTAGTCACTGAACCATGAAAATGAGGTCAAGGACATTGGACATGTGACTGACGGAAACTTCGTAACATGAGGCATCCATATACAAAGTATGAAGCATCCAGACCTTCCACCTTCTAAAATATAAAGCTTTTAAGAAGTTAGCTAACGCCGCCGCCGCCGTAGCCGCCGCCGCCGCCGCCGCCGCCGGATCACTATCCCTATGTCGAGCTTTCTGCGACAAAAGTCGCAGGCTCGACAATAAATCACAGACTCTATATGGTTAACATTTCATTGAAATAAGATGTAATGATAGCTCGCAAATATATATAAATGGGTTGTGATTTTCCTATGAAATATATAAATGGGTAGGGATTTTCACATGAATCAATATATGAATGGGGGTGTTTTTTAAACCCCAGAAGGACATCTGTACCCAAATTTGTAGGTTGAGACCCCATGTGTCACTTAGCTGGTAACACTATCCCTTTATAGTTGTAGAGTATGCATGTCACAAAATATACAGTCTGGACTTTGTATCAAATAGCAAGTCAGTAAAACTTCTTGTTCAAAATGTCATATAAGAGTAATTTTCCCTCAAGCTATTCAGCTAAGTGATGATAATAGCTGGCATGAATTTTGGTTATTTTAGAACTTGATATTTACAGGATTAAAGAAGTGGTCCACACAAAAACATCAAAACCAAATAACATTAAAATAAACTACTGTAAATTCAGAAATTATTGCGATGTTTTTATTATTGCAAAAAATGTGACAGGGTTATATTCGCAAAAATTTAAACTCGCATTTTGAAATTTTTTATATGAATTAAACAGGATTTTTCTCAATATCGCAAAAATTAAATTTTAGGCTAAAATGACAAAATCGCAATAATAAATGCACGCAATAATTTGTGAATTTACAGTACTACATATACCATTAACAAAATATTCATAACAGTATCAGTAGGCACTAGAGTAAAGAGGTAGAGGGTATTTGTAAATATCCCAAAATAAATCCAATTTTAAAGAATTATATTGAATACTGGAAATTTTATATTGTAGCCAGATGGGTCTTTCAGAAAAAGTACACCCCCCTTTGCACATTGAATAATGGAATAGCCTTTAGCAATAAAGTCACTATACTTAACCAAATTAATATAACACACTGGCCATTTCATATAATTCCATATTATTGTATTATGATGATTCTGACACATGATATTGTAAGCTATGCCTAATTCAATTTTGCTGTCATGATTATTTTAAAATAGCTAACAAAATGGACCTTACCACGAAGACTTAACTTTGATCAAAAGAACACTGAAAACGAGATAAAGGACAATGGATATATTACAGATGGAAACTTCAGAACATAAGGCACCTGTATACAAGATATGAAGTATCCAGGTCATCTAACTTTAAACAAATAGTTTATTGCGCTCTAATTAGCATCCCTGGTGTCTCCAAGGTGAGAAAAAACCCAGTTACCCATTCAATTAATCTGCATTTATTGAGAAATCAGAAAAATCTACTGTACACTTAAAATTTAAAGTCCAACGTTAACATTTGCACTAGTATAATATATCAATTATTGTCTGTTTAGTTTTATAATTCTTCAATGGAAACTGTCTGGTGCTTGCTACAACATAAAAAAAGAAACATTATTTTATGTCCAAAAGTATTTTATTTTCACTTTTTCGTTCAGTGTTGTTGAACATTGTGTCAAAAGTGTGTCAAGAGATATTTGTTTTAAAATTTAGTATTCACAACATAACAAGAGTTAAAACACAGAAATGTGTCGCTTTCCTGATCATGATTTAGTTAATGTTGAGAGTCTTTAAGATAAAGGGTTTACCACTGCTTATGGTATCTGAGAAACTAACCAAACCACCAAACTTAACATTGACTTACGTGGTTTCCCTTAAAATGACCTAATCACAAACTTTAACAAATTGATGACACTGCTGGAAACAGCACCCATAAGTCTTGCCTTCATGACTTTGTTGAGGCAAGACAATAGAAGTATACTATTACTATAGCTGATGCATTCTTTATGGACAAATTCTTTTCTTTATCACAACTTATTTTTAAAATCATCCACTGGTTATTAGTTATCAGATTGATTTGACATAACAAGACCTTGATAATACCGGTAAAAAAATAACAAAGTTAAAATTCATGTAGTTAATATTATGACTATACACATACTGGTACATTATCTGTTTCTTGCTGTAATGAAGACTGGTTACTCGCCGACTCTCCACTATTGTCAGAGACTGGTGCAGCCAACATATTTCCTGATGCCGTTTGATGAAAGTTTGGTTGTTGTCCAATGTTATCTACCAGATTTATTTCCTCAGTTTGTGGAGATTCCTGATTTGTGGTGAGTGAGGGTTGCTGTCTTACCATACTTGGTGGAGTACCCAGCGTAGAATTGGTATCATCTTCCCTATTATTTTCTCTCATGTCTGGGTATTCGCCATAAGGAGTATTTGCAACGACCTTGTGACTGTCATTATTGACTGCAATCTGAATATCAATACCATTTGCAGTAGTTGGTGAAGCAGTAAATCCTTCTGCTCCACTTACTGATGCTTGAGGATTAGCTTGTTGTTCTTGTGATGTTGATCTTATTGGTATGACTAAAAATAGATATTCAAAAAGACTACTTTTACAATATAAAAATAAAATGCTTTGCTGAGTGCAGCTGGATATGACCGCAGAGGTCCAACCCTGAGCAGTTGGAGTGAAAATGGACACAATATTCGCACTTGATACATAATATGGTTTTTGACACCGAATATAAACTGTAGTCAAAGAACTTAAAAATGGTTATTTATTGAATTTATATTCAATTTTTTGCTTTTGTGAAATACACTATGCTGTTGTGTATTGACCCCCCCCCCAAAAAAAAATTTTTTTTTTGCGGTCGTATAATGACAATGGTTACAATAATTCATGCTAACATGAATAGCCCAAGCTAAATGTTGATACTTTTTATTGTAACTCTAAGTTATACTGTGGATTCATCATTATTCGTTAAATATCAATTTTTGTGGATTTCAGGAGTACAGAGGAACCAAGAATTCAAATGTGCAACATATTACAAATGGTTGAGAGTTGTCTCATTGGCACTCATACCACATCTTCTTATTTATGTTGACTGCAGGGTTTGTTGCTAGCGCTGTGTGGATGCAGTAGAATGTGTCCCCGTACTTGTGGTGTATACCCTTACATTTTACAATTAAGGGTTGTTTGTTTGTGAGAGAGCTCGCAGGAGAGTTGTCTTGTTTGGCACTCATACCACTTCTCCTTATTTATATAGGAATATATGCAGACTTTGGCAAAACCACCAAATTCTAAAAATACCCATGAAAATTCCAGTTTTCCTCAATCCACAAAAATTTGAAACTCTGAAATTTTGATGTTTTAAATCACTTATGAAATTGGTTATTTTTACCAGCATTCAATGTTTTGTCAGAATCATCAATATTATGCAGAGTTCGGAAAAAAAAAAACCCAAACCTTACGGTCCTGAGCTGCAGATTTTCATCAGGGTCACCACTTGTTTTGAGCCCGTCTGATTGTCTAACAGTGTTTACAGACATAAAAAGGTTGTTGCAATATGTTGTTGAAACATCAGGTATTTGGCCTGGTCAAATCATGAGAAACTCTTTCATGGTTTTCACCTTTAATATTGTTTTCATACATGGCCATTATGTGTAAGAATAAACAAGTATTCAGTGAACAGGAAGTTGATGTGTGATGAATATGAAAATCTATGCTCACAATAACTGTGATACAAAAATTTCATGATCAGTGCCAATTTGTAGATTCTGATAAAAATGTGACAGAAATTTCAAGGGAGACACAGACTGGGGAAAAACGGTATACCCCCTTCTGGCAGTACTGAGTATAATAAAGCTGAAAATAGTTCTCAAGTCTGATAAATGGTAAATGATTTCTTAAACAATTCAATATTAAATAGTACGCGCACAACCTAAAAAAATGTGCAATTATTCTGTCAATTTTAGGAACCTGGGTTAAAAACTGTAGGTGGAGTTGATACTTGTTCATAAATTAGATATCAACTTTCCACCTCGAGTATTCACCAGACTTTAAGCCAGCTTTGCCCTTTGTGCAACCTGACAAAAAATTTGAAGCCACTAATTAATACCCAAATTATTCTCATTAAAGGGGACCGAAAAGGGTTTATAGTTCCGTGCATCAATTTTACCTTTTTTATTTCATGATATTGCTGCTGATAGGATGCTGTTCTTTGCTTTATTGGAGGTACATAATGGCATCATTGCATTCTTAATTAACCAAGTTATGTACAATAGACTGTTTCAAAAACTAAAGGACTATGGGTAATTCAATTGTTCATACCCCCAAAATGAAAATGATGTCACGTCATTGGTTGAATTCCCATTGTTTAGGACATTTTTAACCAATCACAAGCTTTTGGTGTTCACTTTTGAAAATATTACCCAGAATGCAGTAGATTCTGAAACGGTGAATCGTTCAAGCCTAATACTTATTTTTTTTTCATCATCCTTGTATTTTATATGTCCACCCACAGGTATTTACTAAAATAATTCAATATTCTTAACCTTAGATAAATCATTTGTATACGACCCTTAATCTTGTTAACCCTTTTATACCTTTAGCCATTGGCTTGACTCTTATCTGTGGCTTGAGGATTTCTTTTGCAGCAGTAGGATTTGTAGCTGGTATATCTGGTACATCTGATTGGTGGTTAATCTCATTTAAATCGGTCTGTCTATTAGGCACAGTCTGTAAGCTTTGAAATAATCCAGGTGCAGGAATATTCCCATTGGAATTATTTTTAGAAAGACTTTCTTCTCCCGGTTCCTTTACAGATTCTACAGAGAAATTGTCACTCATTGTTTTTGGTATTGTGTCTGGATCACGATCACATGGCACTGATGATTGAGTCTGTGGAGAGCTGTGAGCAAAAATTGATTCAGAATTTAAAGCTTGTTCACCAAAAGAACTGTCATCTTGTAACAAACTGTCAGCATTCAAAGAGTTAAAAGGTTTATTATCTGAGTGTGGCATTTTACTTCTGTCCTTGGTCTCTATCTGATTTTCACATATAGATGCTGTTCCAGATCCATCAATAAAAGTGCTCATAGTTAAGTCACTAACTAGTTCATTCACTGAATCCACACGAGAGGAATTTCGTTGTTCATCATATTCATTTATATTTGTATCACTTTGTGTTCTATTTCTTTTCACAACTGTACTCCCATTTGAAACTTGATTATCCATTGAAATGTCCTGCTCTCTCTGGAATGTTGAGTTTGGAATGGTGTGACCCTCTGACCCTATCATGTGACCATTGCCTGCAGAGCCATTTGCACTTTGTCTTCCAAAGTTGTTTTGTAACCTGTCATTTTGTAACCTGTCATTTTCAATACTATTTAACATATGTTCATTTTCTTCAGGATCATGTCTGCCTCCTCTTTTACATTCTTTACATCTTGCATTAAAGAATTCTGAAAAGTTATAACATTAAATTATTTTAAGTACTGAAAGCTCTTATTTCCTTATTGCAAACTATTTGAAAGAAATGATCTCAAATAAATTAAAACATTTCAAACTAGGCAGCTAGGTGTGTGTGTGTCTGGGGGAAAGAGGGGAGGCTCACTTTACAAAAATGGCTTTGAATATAAAAGTATCCCTTATCACACCAACAGCTCAGACGTGTAATCTTAATGAAATCAATTGTTTCAAAAATATAATTATAGGTGCACAATGCCACTTAGCATGGATAAAATCTCTGAAGTTGCATGAAATTTTCATTGACTGGTTTATAAAGGATTATTTGACAGGCAATTTGAATCAAAAATGGTATCAGACCAAAACAAGAGGCTCTCAAGAGCCTGAATCGCTCACCTGTATTTCAGAGGAGAAGATTTTTAAATGTTAGCAAACTTGATGAACAAATTGTGTAAAATTGTCTTTAAAGGGCAATAACTCCTTAAGGGGTCAATTGACAATTTTGGTCATATTAACTTTTTTGTAGATCTTACTTTGCTGAACATTATTGCTGCTTACAGTTTATATATATCTATAATAATATTCAAAATAATAACAAAAAACTGCAAAATTTTGTTAAAACTACCAATTCGGTGGCAGCAACCCAACAATGGGTTGTTCAATTCGTCTGAAAATTTCAGATGCTGATAGATTTTGACTAATAGAACAATTTTACCCCATGTCAGATTTGCTCTAAAAGCTTGAGTTTTTGAGATATAAGCCAAAAACTGCATTTGACCCCTATGTTCTATTTTTAGCCATGGCGGCCATGTTTGTCGATGGATCAAAACTTCGGATACAATTTATAAACTAGATACCCTAAGGAACATTTAGTTGAAGTTTACAGGTATTTGGCCCAGTAGTTTCAGAGGAGAAGATTTTTGAAATAGTTTACGACGACGACAACAGACAAAGGACGACGAAGGACGCCAAGTGATGGCTTAAGCTCACATGGGGCCCAAAGGGCCCCGGTGAGCTAATAAAAATGGCTTAATTAATGTTTGGCTCTAACATATCAGTGATTGACTTTTTCCAGTGCTCACACTATTTCCGAATCAATGACAGGGAGAAGTGGTGATACTTAAAGGGAATTAAGTGCTTATTTGCTCGCAGCACTACAATGTTTATTTTACAATATTGCTAAATGTATTTGGAAATTAGTATCCTACTTATATAAACATTTTTTTGTTAAATGCAAATCCAATGTTTATTTTTAACCTTATACATTTGTAGAAAAAAAAAATCATATTTTTTCTATTTGTCAGGCAACTGTACTTTCATCTTAATATATTTTCCTTATGTTTTTTTATGAGAAAGATGAAAATTTTATCTATGTGCAATTAGTATTTTTCCTAATTTCACTGCAATTGTGTATACAGAGGCTGATTTAGGTGGGGCCTGGGTCCCCCCTTCTATGGAGGTGCATTTATGGTTAATCCAGACTATTTACTTGTTTCACTCCAAACTTTGTCTTGTTTGCCCACCCCTTTCAAAATCCTGGATCCACATCTGGTATATACAGAATTTATGCATTATGCAATCCATGTATTAAGCTAAAGCGTGTATTCAATCGTTATATAAAGAAAGCAAAACTAAAATTGTAGCAAATAGGCCATAATCATACATATTATTACATATATAACTATTTTATAAAGCTAGAGCATTTTCATATATATGAATCAAAACTCAAATAGCAATTTAGGCAACCAAAACTACATGTCAAATCAAACAAGCTAACTTAATGTTAAGCAAAACAAAAAATCAAAGTAAAATGCATGTGTTGGTCATGCCTAGGCATATCCTTACTCCTAATTCCTAGTATCCGAAAACAGGAAGTAGGTGTCTCACAGAACTGAAAAGCACATACAAATAACAATTCATCATAGTTAAGCTGCAGACCAAATATGAAATCATTCTGTTCAAAAGTCCTGGACAAATATGAGACAAAATATTAGGTTCCTCCAACATATTGAGTAACAAGCATTCTGAGAGTATTGCATGGCAATACATGGTCCCTTAAAGGTTAAAAATTCATTGTACTGGAATAAAATGCTAACTTGATCTATAACTTGTCATGGTGTAAACTATATAACAAATATTAAGTCAATAACTTCAAGCATGACAAAAAATAAGTGGGGAAAACTGATTATTTGAGTGAATTTCCAAGTCCAAGGACCATAACTCTGCAAAAATTCATGAGACCAGAACAAAATTCAAATTTGATCTGTAACTTGTCATGACAAAACTATATATACCAATTATCAAATAATATCTTTAATCATGACAAAAAAAAAGGCGTAAAAAATGATTATTTGGGTGAATTTTCTTAGTCCAAGGACCATAACTCTACACAAAATCATCAGATCGGAACAAAATTATAACTTGATCTATAACTTGTCATGATAAAACTATATACCAAACATCAAATCAATATCTTCAAGCACGAAGAAAAATCTGATTTGCCAGACTGACGGACAGAGTGCAAACCTGAAGTCCCCTTCGACATCGTCGGTAGGGGACTAAAAACAAATCAAAGTATTGGCAACAGGAATTAGGTTTCTGACATATCCAAAAAGTGCTCACACTTAACAACACACCACTGACAAGCTGCTGACCAAATACAAAATTCTTCTATTTAGCTGTACCTGACAAAAGTGTCAAGAAAATTTTTGTTGGACATATGGACGGACAACAGAGTGCTTGCAATACAAAATATATAGCAGCCGCTACTAAAGTGCCAGTATAAATAAGCAAAAGAAATCAAGCAAAAATGTTTATTTTATTCTATACTTACTACAGATATTAAAGCCTACAAATAGAATTCTTACATGACAAAATCAACCATTCACATATACTGGTAAATGAAGTATATATTGTAAAATAAATAAATAAATCTAATAACAGCATACTGAAGTTCATAGTTAAGATAATCATATAATCAGAAATAGGGCTTTTGCATTTATATACCAGTATTATATTCTATAATTTCACTAGTGTCTCCTGTAGAATGCTTCCAATATATCTCTGAACCTTAAGATCTAAAGCCATGATTGATTGATTGATACAATTATTTCTGAAGCTATTAACAAATAGTACAATAAGTACATTCTGCAAGGTATGCCAACCAGGAGGAAGGGATGGAAATTTGGACTGCCACATGAGACAAGATGCATAGAAGCTTAAAATTTAGTCTTATAACAGACCACATATACAGGATGTATGAATAGGCAACCAAGTGAAATGAATGCCCACTTTAGCAAGGATTTTCATGCTGGTCAGCCATACACCAATATAATTGATGTGCAGATGCATCTTGGAGGAACTGACCGAAAGCTATAAGTTGAATGTGATTTATGCTAGTTCAGTTTAAATTTGTGAAGCCTAATGAAAGGAGAAGGTTCGATAAGGCCCTAAAATGGCCCCTAATTCTAGCTGAAATTTGAAATTAAAATTTATTGGCCAATGTCACATGAAATCATAGGTAATATGATGCCTAGGTTGGAAAAACGTCTTCTATTGAAGATTTATGTTTTTGCGTTCTATTCATGACGTCACAAATAGCACTCATTTTGATTTTCCGTGAAAATTTGATGAAAACAGGGAAATTTATTATTGAAATACTTAAGCTTTTCTACCTCAGGAATAGAAAACCTTAGATGTATTTCGCAAAACCTTTAGGAATTTTTGGTTCTCAATGCTCTTCAACTTCAAACTTTATTTGGCCTTTTAACATTTTTTTTTTTATTCGAGTGTCACTGATGAGTCTTTTGTAGACAAAATGCGCGTCTGGCGCAAATACTAAATTTCAATCCTGGTATCTATGATGAGTTTATTTGCAACCACTGGGTCGATGCCACTGCTGGTGGAGTTTTAATTCCCCGAGGGTATCACCAGCCCAGTAATCAACACTTCTGTGTTGACAAGAATTATCATTGATATGGTCATAATTATAAATTAACTGTTTACAAAACTTTGAATTATTGAAATACTAAGGCTTTTATACCTCAGGAATAGATTAACTTAGCTGTATTTGGCAAAACTTTTAGGAATTTTTGGTTCTCAATGCTCTTCAACTTTATTTGACATTTAAAATTTTTTTTATTTGAGCGTCACTGATGAGTCTATGATGAGTTTATTTACGTTGATTTTTTGGAGAGGAAACATATAGCGCATGCATCGACAACAAAGATATTTAAGCCTAATGTTTGTTATGACATTTTACATATCTGACTTGAATATTTTGTTTGTCATAGCCTGCACTCTATGTTTCCTAGGTCTTAATTTGGTTGAAATCCGGATGATTTAGTCCAATTTCGCAAAAATCTCTATTTTTAAGGGCTATTCCATTAAAATGTATGTGGGTGGGTAGGAAGGGACTTTCAAAATATCCCTACAACCAAGAATCATTTTCTAGATAATTTTGCATAATGGTAATAGACGCATACTGAAAAAAGACCCATGACCCACATTCAATAATTAAACTTCCCTTCCTACCCTCCCAGATACATTTTAATGGAATAGCCCTAACCTATTTGGGATGTCAAAATCAATGCTTAATAAAAATAAAGCTCTGGCAAAAATAGTTCAATATTACTTTCTCACATGTCTTTTCATCAACTTAAAACACATTTTATCCTGAAACACTGAACTTAATATTTGGGGCCAAATTTGGCCCTTACCGAACTTAATTACTCCTTTAACTATTTATGCAAATTTCAGTTATCACTTTACCTTTACAACGTTCATCACAGACAAATTGTGTCCTTAATTATACTGTGATGCAAATTGCCATTACAAGTGAATACACACATGTACTAGTGTGAATACACACATATGTACTCGTGTGAATACACAAATGTACTCATGTGAATACACACATGTACTAGTGTGCATACACACATGTACTCATGTGAATACACATGTGAACTCGTGTGAATACACACATGTACTAGTGTGAATACACACATGTACTCAGGTGAATACACACATGTACTTATAACAATGGCCTTATTTTAATCCATCTGTCTAGTGGTTTATCTCAATCATTGTCAACTTGGTTAAATAATTACCAAATTTATCTACTGCATAACTAAATAGTAGACTGCAACTTTTTTTTGCCATACCATCTTTATTTTTGAAAAATCTACTGCCTCTATTTGTCTGAGGGTTTTTGAAAGGGCATAGTTCCATAAAACGGAAGAAATAGTGCCAAATGTAGAGAGGACAAAAATTTTTGGATGATTTTATAAAGAAATGTTATATTTTCCAATCAAAGAGAGGTGTACACCCTCTCCTGAATCAGCCACTGTGTCTTACCTTTAAATTTTTCCCTCAAAGTATTTCTGTTGCAATATAATATCCCAACACACACCAGAATAGCTACTGCAACCACTATTCCTATTATCCTGTAATTAAATATTTTTCATGTGATGATATATTTATGGCCACTCTAGAACATTACTTATGTAGACATGAACAATTCATTTTCATTTTTAAAAGGCAAAAATAGCTGTTGTTTCGGCAATATATTTCACTGGACACATGAGCACTAAGTGGGTCATAATAGTGGCACAGGGTTTAATTATTGTAAAACAAGAATATGTGCCCATATGACACCTTGTCAAGCTGGCACAACCAAATTTTGAACTGCAAAATCTGGGTTCAAATCCTAATTTGGCCATTTAAAAAAAACTCGCATCATATTGAACATGTATACTGAGTTTCAAGCTGATGTGATCAGAACATCATGATACTGTAACAAAACTTTTTTTCATGGACACTTTATTTCGTGTTTAGGCCTTTCTAGCCGACTTTGTGGTGATTTAATTTCCCAGATTTCAATTTTATTTGATGTAGTTAAATAAGTAAGATTTTTCATATTCACAACAATTTATATTCACGTTATTTTTCTACTTGCGAAAGTTGTGAAAATAAACCGATGGCAAAAATTAGTTGGTTTACAGTAAACCACCTGCCAGATAGACATGTGCACCATACAATCATTCCATACATCAAATATAGTTGATATATTACTCAAAGTATCTTTAGGAAATAGATATAGACTGACCACTAAAAACTTAACCTTGATTACTGATCCATGAAACAAGGTCAAGGTCAGGTGAACCCTGTTAGATGGTCATTTAGATCCGATATATACAAACATAGTTACACTTTGACTCATTAAAAGTGAAAAATTAATGTGTTAAATAAACTGTTTACACAGAGATATGTCTTGCCTTTTTGTAATTTTGGTAAAATATTGAATCCAAATGGCAATATCGAAACATGCAAACTATACAATATATTCATAGTCCATAAGCCATGACTTAATGTGCAGGACCAAATAACCTCCATGGAAATGAAAAAAGCTAATGCTTATAAAACTATATACCACATACCATTGACTTATCAAAAGTCGTACCACTAGACGTTAAACAATCAATCTATCAATCAAAAGTGGTGCCATGTACACTAACCAAAACAAAAACTTTAACTTGTAAACAATGCAAAAGATTCCAAGTCAATGAACCATGAGGTCTGAGAACACAGTTATTGTCCTTAGAATTTCTTTGTCTACAAATATAGTCCCTTCTGTGAACAGTGTATTCGTTGCAATAGTTTTCATACCCCTTCCAATTTTATTTCTTCATGTTTTATGCCTAAAATAACAAGTAGGGGGGATGAAATTACCGTCAAGCGGTGTGTATAGTGCGCACATTTATACCCTGGGTCGTGTTTCTTGTAAGAGGGGTGCGCATTATACATGCCTACAAGCATTTTCTTAGTCATTTTTCAGGTCCGAGTTCTGACAAAGAAAAAACCAGGTGAAGTGAAGAGTACGGAATTTTTCGCTAAAACCACGATTTTTATTATGTTTGACATGTTATATTTGTAATATGTATCTTATTGTTCTTGATATGTCATGTTTTATTCATTTAAAATACATTTTATATCTCTGTAGTTACGTTTATCGTGTAAATTTGTCCATCTGTTTGCCATCCGGAAGTTTGCCATGTCTTAATAAAGACACAATGAAGCTTTTGTTGTCAGTTAATTTAGCCTCTGTGTATCTTGTGGTCATAACTTACTGTTTTTGTATGTGTTCATCATGCAGAGTAGAAGATAAGTGTATGAAAATTGAATAAACCACACTCGTTTTGAAAAGATAAACCATTTTTTTCTATTGTATCAGGTGATCGCCAGTCATGTGACTTAACATTGTAACGTGATGAATTAGTATATGAAAAGTTTTTTTTTTATAAATATATTCTACTTTGTAACTTTAAACAGTAACAACTGTTTAAAACCGTTCAAGAAATTATGATTGAAAACATGATAATCCCATAATTGTAACCTGAACGAATTTAATTAGGAACAAGGTGAACCTGTCATTGATTTGTTTTGACATCGATTAGACCCATTGATTGAGGTGTGATAATCAGGATTAACAGCTAGAATCAACAAACAAAAAATAAAAATTATGAGATTTTAACAATTCATTTCAGCACTAATTCATAACATATAAAATGCTTCGCTGAGCGCAGCTTGATACGACCGCAGAGGTCGAACCCTGAACAGTTGGGGCAAATTTGGACACAACATTCAAGCTTGATACTGTCTGAATTTTTAACAGATGTATCATGTTAAGGAGGGGTATTTGCGAAAAATACCAGTCGAGAGAATGTTAAATTTCGCGAGCCGTAAGGCGAGGGAAATTCATTCTCAAGACTGGTATTTTTCGCAAATACCCCTCAAGAACATGCTATATCTGTTTAATTACACCGAATGTTAACGTTCAAAAACGCATTGATGATCGTGACGTTACAAGCATCCAGTCGGATAGAGTATTTTTTGGCAAAAACCATGGCAGAGAGGGTAAAACAGGCATATCCTTTTTGCATATACCCCGGCGGCGTTAAAAAATGAACGATATTCATTTGATAACAGTAAATTGGTGAAAAATACACTGGCTATCAACCAATCAAAACCCAGGATTCTTACATAAGGTGTAATTAAGATTGTAATCAAATTTTTGACATAATATAGGTTTCTGACACAAAATAAATGTGGTCAAAGATCTTATAAATCCATTGCGCAATACTGTGCAACTGAAGATTTCTTCTTGAAACTTTTCAAAAATTCGAAATTTGAAAAAATTTTGAGAAAAAAAATATGAATCCCTTTAAAAAAATTGGGAAAAAAATCCCCCCCCCCCCCAACTTTTTGAAACCCCCCTTGGAGCAATAACCCAAAACTCAATCCCAGCCTTTCCTTTGTAGTATGGAACCTTGTAGTACAATTTCAGAGAGATCCATACACTTACACACAAGTTATTGTCTGGAAACTAGAAAAATGCTTGTTTTTGGCCCTTTTTTGGCCCCCAATTCCTACATGTTTGGGGAAATTCACCCAAAACTCCACCCCAGCCTTCCACTAGTTATATGGAACCTTGTGGTACAATGTCAGAGAGATCCATACAATTACACACAAGTTATTGTCTGGAAACTAGAAAAATGCTCGTTTTTGGCCCTTAATTCCTAAACTGTTGGCCCTATAACCCCTAAAATGAATCCCAACCTTCTACTTGTGGTATTAAACATTGTGATACAATTTCAGAGCAATTGAAATACTTATACACAAGTTATTATCCTGAAACTAGAAAAAACTTGTTTTGGGCCCCTTATTCCTAAACGATTGGGACCATCATCCCCAGAATCAATCACAACCTTCCTTTTGTGGTATTGAACCTTCTTAAAAAATTTCATCAAGATCCATTCACTTAAACTAAAGTTATTATCTGGAAACCAATGTGTCTTCGGACGACGATGCAGACGCAGACGACATCATACCATTATACGATCCCCCAAAAAAAAATTTTTGCGGTCGTATAAAAATTAAATAATACAAGATAAGACAATTTCGTATTAATTACTTATTCTGTACGGAATTCACCGACATCGGTGACCATTTAAAAAACTTCCAGTTTAGACTTCCTGTTTGCCAACAAACGACAAACATTAGCTTGTGGGTTATAAAAAGTAGATAACTATTAAAATTCTTTATTCAGCTACAATAAATTCTTTCCATGATATTAATCATGACTTCTCATTAATTCCTTGCCAAAAAAAATCACGTTCAAGCAACATTTTACCGATTTTGGAGCTGTGACTTTCCGAAAATGTCTATGTGTATTATAGGAAGAAGAAACTTATTTTCTCAAGTTTCTTTGACCATAAAGGGGTGCACACAATACACAAATGCGCACTATACACACCAAAAGACGGTACACTGTAAAAAAATTTGGGTCATGAATTTTAAAGTAAAGTAGTGATTTGGTCCAGCTGAAAAAGGTTAAAAATTAGTATGTCTGAAGCTTTCAAAAGAATTCAAGACCCCTTTAACATAAAATTGTCCATGGAAAGTTCATAAAAAATTATTATTTCAGGGGCAAATAAATCCAAAACTGGTTGTTTCATTTGTCTGAAAATACCACCACAGAGATATTGATCTACTGATCATTGTTTACCCTCATTAGATTTGGCTCTAACTGCTTTAGTTAATGAGATATTTAAGTCAAAAACTGCATATTACCCCTATGTTCAATATTTAGCCAGGACGGCCATGTTTGTTGACTGACAGGAAAAATAAATGTGGAATGTGTCTATGGAACACAGATTATGCCCCGCTTGCATATCATATAAAATTATAAACGGGCATAACTGAAGAACAGTAAAAGAAACGTTCCCAAATATGAACTTGATCTGAGTTTTGTGGTAATAAGTATTGTGTATAAGTTTCATAAAATTTGGTTGAGGCAAACTTAAGTTAGAGAACGGAAACGAAAAATTCAGCAATTATTCCATTTTTAAAGGGCATAACTCTAGAACGGTTAAAGTGACACCACCAAAATTCACACTTGATCTGTATTTTGTGGTAATAAGCATTGTGTATAAGTTTCATAGCATTTGGTTGAGGCAAACTAAAGTTAGAGAACGGAAATGAAAAATTTAGCAATTTTTCCCTTTGTAAAGGGGCATAACTCTAGAATGGTTAAAGTGACACCACCAAAATTCAAACTTGATCTGTATTTTGTGGAAATAAGCATTGTGTATAAGTTTCATAGCATTTGGTTGAGGCAAACTAAAGTTAGAGAACAGAAACAAAAAATTCAGCAATTTTTCCATTTGTAAAGGGGCATAACCATAGAACGGTTTAGGTGACACCACCAAAATTCAAACTTGATCGGTGTTTTGTGGTAATAAGCATTGTGTATAAGTTTCATAGCATTTGGTTGAGGCAAACTAAAGTTAGAGAACGGAAACCAACTTTGGGACGTACGGACGGACGTACGTACAGACGGACAAGGGTAAAACTTAATTCCCCCTCTCCGCTACGGCGGGGGCATAAAAATACAAACTTTATACTGGATACCATAAGGATCAATCACCCCGAGTTTGGTTGAAATTGGTTCAGTAGTTTCAGAGGAGAAGATCTTTAGATGAGGAAGGACGTCAAGTGACAAAATTGTATTTCACAAAATTTAAGATTATAAACTGTCTATATATTTTCAAACATGAATAAACCTTAACACTCCTATTGGTCTACTGCTGTTACATTCAAAAATACATTTTAATTAAAATTCTCTTTGTTTAATAAAAATGCATACCATGTTTTATCTGACTGTTTGCTAACTGTTGTGGTAGCTGTTTCTGAAAGGAAGAGAAATAACTTTTCAGAGCTTAATATCTTTTAAAATATACATATACATGTCTTTTTGACATTGTGTCATAGATCAAATTTATTCGTTCAGTGTATGTTTACTTGTTTTTGTTAATATGTCTTTTTGATTGAGTTAAGCCATTTCAATTGATATTTTATAGTGTGTCTTTCTATGTTGTAATGTTACACTTCTATTTCAGGTTAGGGTGAAGGTTGGCACCTGTTAAAACGTTTAAACCCGCTGCATTTGTTTGCACCTGTCCTAAGTCAGGAACCTGTTTCAGTGGTTGTCGTTTTTTAATGTGGTTCTTAAGTGTTTCTCGTTTTTTATATAGATTAGATCGTTGGTTTTCCTGTTTGAATTGTTTTACACTAGTCATTTTTGGGGCCCTTTATAGTGTGAGCCAAGGCTCTGTGTTGAAGGCCATACTTTGACCTATAATTGTTTACTTTTTACACATTGTGACTTGGATGGAGAGTTGTCTCATTGACACTTATACCACATCTTCTTATTTCTATAAACAGTCTGCTGGTTTATCTCTTTTGAATTATTTTACATTTTGTCAAGCCAGGGTCTTTTATAGTTTAAGTTTTGTACAAACTGTTATGAGTGTTGTTCATTGAGAAGACTGTACTGCCTCGCCATTATATTTATATTTACACAAATGATTATGAAATCTGTATTCCATAACTATATAAACAAGAAATTTTAAAAGATATTTCAATACATATACAACTGAGTAATTTAGATTGAGCCAAACCTTATCGATAGGTAATGTAATACCTGTAGTTGTGATAATTTCTGGGACAACAGTTGTTGGTTCTTCATTTGTCTGACATATTCTGTCACTGGTTATAGATCCAGGGTTTTCTTCTATTTCACCATCTTTACATCTATCAAATAAATATTTAAGTTGTCATCATGTCAAATGTGTAAAGCCAAAAATAATCCAAACGTTTGTGAGCACTAAAGGGTAAAGATTGCATTGTATTAAGAATTGGAAGGCAATACTATGATAATTCAACTCAATTATATATATATATATATGGACAAAGGAAGATAACTCCAATTTCAAATATTACTGAAAGAATGACATCATTGGTAGTTTTACAACAGATACTAGATTCATGTACCATGCACAATTTATGTAATTTTCTTGACAAGTATGCTTATATACATACACATTATTTTGTAATTTGAATATCTGAGTATGTATTTCATTGATAAATATCTTGAAATGTTGATGGATAGGATGAATAGGATGTTGTGCTCAATGCACAATGTTTTTTCTATCCCAAAAGCGTTGATAAAGTTTGGAAAATTGATAACTATCAAGCCAGACACATAAGGGTTTTAACTGCATGAATGCAATATTTACCCTAAAAATTGGCAGGGCAATATGTTTTTAAAATATGAATTTATATCCATATAGTTACATATTTTGTTTTAAGTAATTACCAGTACAAATGTATTCAATGTTGGATACTTAAAACCTTGTCAGCACAAAAAGTTTAATAATATCTCAAATACCAATAAAAGTTGCAGTTTTCTTAAGTGTTGTTGTAAATTTAGCTGTATCTTAAATACGGTAACAATAGCCTTTATGTTTAAGTGAGTCAATAGATAAGTTTTAAAATTTGGAAATCAAATAATTTATTTTTGTTTTTAAATAACTGGCTCCAAACAGGAAAGAATCACAAAATTTCTATTACAATAATTATGACACAATTTTTTATTGATACCTTTTTCCCAGTACTTAAAAATCTTAATCAAGAAAGGCTGTAATATTTTCAACAAATTTGAAATGCATTTGAAATGGCAATTTAATACTACATTGCATGGACTATTCTCATCAAAGAATCAAATCTTTTCAGAATAAACATCTCGAAAGACAATGCAGACTTTTAAAACATAGTTTAAGGTAGATTAACTATATACTGCCATCTTGGATTGTAAAATAGCAGTACACAATCTGTCTACCGTAGAAAGGCTTGTATAGTCCGCGGTTTTATTCTCCAAAATTGGACCTTCCAGATGGGGTGCGGACTATAGAGTACAATAAGCAAGTAATAAGAAAAAAAATTTCAATTTCGCGGGCGAGGTGGTTTGTTTACGTTCCGCCATCTTTGTTATTTATATTGTAGAGGGCGCTCTTATAATTTTTCAAACTAATAATTTTAACTCATCCATATTAATAAGTTATTTCTATTCAATATCAAATTAATACTGATAAATATAAAAACTAAACATTTCATTACAAATTTCTCGTTTCTTTTCAATGCATTGGTTGAAATAAACTGGTATCTGCTTGATTGAAAGGATACAAACATAGTGAAAAAGACAACCGTAAACCAGCTTAGAATTTGTAAACTACAAAACGTAATCGGTTATTGTTCGTTCCGTATTGGTGTTTCATACGGACTAATATGGTTTGTATTAGCTTAAGACCCTTCAAACATTAATGTGATAGATATATTAAAGACTGTTTTACAAAAGGATGGAACTGTTTTACTTTCAAAGTCGTATTATAGTTATATCTGTTATGTACGGATTTCGACTCTCACCGGTTAATTTCTTCTTTTACACGTGCTTTTTAAACTTCCTGTTTAAACATACACAAGTTTCTAAATTGTTTTTTAAGTGAATTAAACTTATTTTAACAATCATGAAGCGTTCTAGAATCATTTACAAGCAGTTTCAGCTTCTGTTTGATGATGGAAAACATGTTTTTCCAAGAAAATACCGCAAACGACCGCACAGGATTTGAAATTACCGGAGTTTCATTAGACCTTTTCTAACAGTTACAAAAAGTTTTTTTACCTAAAATTTCGTGGGGAGAAGGGGGTGCGGACTATGTACCAGTGCGAACTATACAAGCCTTTCTACGGTAGTTCTTTGTTTAAATCTGCAAATATTTAGACAGACTGGCAATTAATGTGTAAGACTGTTTGTTTAAATAAAGGAAAATAAGATAATTATTGCACAATCTAGTCTGTTTCAACAATTACTAAACATTTGTTTGTGCAATTCAATTTTTAAACTTAGCCATATAAGGGAAGATAACTCTTATAGTAAAATTTCTTATACTTGAATGATAGTGAAATTTTCATATTTTACTTGTAGCAAGAAAACAAGTTCGGTTACACTATTTTTTTCTTTTTATTTTCTTAAAGCATATTATATAGTTCTATTTCAAAATTTTATCTCATAGAAATTTTTTTTATTAACAAAAAAGTGTTTTTTCATGAATAATCTATGCAAAATTGGGAAAGGAGAAGGTCCGGTAAGGGCTAATTTCGGCCTGAAATTCGTAATACATCTGATGAAAGATCTTTGACATGTTTTAAACACTCAAGTGTCTACTTCAGTCGATTCAATCAGTTTATGTTAAATATTTCAACTGATTTGGCCATTAAAGACTCTCAAATTCAAGCTTAAATATGAAAAATCTGTCAAATATGCCATAAAACATCAATTTTCAGATGGTTTTCGTTTAAAAAGAAAGTGGCCACATTCGTGTTCAGTCTCAACATTTATATATGTTATGTATTATCATCAAATACAACATATATCATTATCTAAATATTAAGACTGAACACAAGTGCGGCCACTTCCATTTTAGACAAAAGCCGTCTCAAAATTAGCACAAATGCTAAAATTGTGAAGATTTGAGTATTTTTGCATGAAATAATGATGCTAGTACCTGATGCATGTCCATTGTATTTTCAAAAACAGCCCATGTTCATGTAACAAAAGCATTCTACTTTCCAATAAATAGCTAAAAGTGACATTTTTTACTACTTTGTAAAAACGCTATATTTTGGGGCCAAAAAGGGGTCTTACTGGGCCTACTCCTTTTCGACAACTTGTAGCATGGCCAAATGTAAGAAAATTCTGAGGAAATATGTAGTGAGGATCCACCTTAATACTTCTTTTGAACATAAATCTAAATATTATTAAATATTAGCCATAACAAAGAAGTAATGTCAACTGGTAATCACTTTCAATTAAATGTACAATGAAAAAAAGGAAAATACAAACTCTCTTTTATCTTGACAAATTCCATATTGGTCTCTTCCTGGCTTGAACTGATTGGGACCACACTCAATACAGTTTCCTAAAAATGATTAACATGTGAAATTTAAACACAAAAATATATCTTATTCATAATCTAGATTGTAGTTCATGGCTAGTTACTGGTTGATGTCTGTCTGTCATACATGTAATTGGGTTTTTTTGTTTGATTTTATTAGTACAAATGAGGAAATTAGTATTCTCTGTAATATTGTTTCACATTTCGTTACCTGGAGCCTTATACAGCTCACTATCCCTTATAGGTTTTGCTCATTGTTGAAGGTCGTATATGGTGGCCTGTAGCTCTTCATGGTCTTTTGGTGCACAATAGTCTCATTGGTAACTATACCAATTCTGTTTATTTCAACATTAATCACATTATTGGTGTACTTACTAATGTCAAGAATATTTGGGCAATAAGTTCAAACCTTTGAACAGCTTTAGACAAACATAAAAGTGAGGCAAAAGCTATTTTCCCCGTTTTTACTGATCTTATTGTACAAGTTTTTTTTGTTACAGTGGTAGTAATATCTGATGGCGGTATGAGTCAACTAAAATAATTCTGCAAGGGGATCATTGATATATTTTTGCATGTACTTGTACCTGTGTTTTTGTTGTCTATTGTACCAGTAGATATAGTTATGTAACTTTTTTACTGTTCAAAATCAAATTGAATAGGGCTGAGTGCATTTGGTTCATCGACATATACTTATCTTTTTATTTAAAGCCAATACTCTCCCTTAGCTTTAGTGAGGGGAACAAATAAAACCATCAAAACAAGGAATTATTTGAATCTGGAATTATTTGGAATTCTGGAAAATTGATAAGAAATGTCTGGTGAATAACCAAAATTAGGAGGGTTGGCCATGCAAGCATGGCTAAGGGGGTTGGTTAATTCATACTGATATATAAGTGAAAGTAACTTGAACCTTAAACATTTGCACATGGCTAACCCACTAAAGTTGGGTTAGTTTTCATGACATATTTCTTATCAATTATCCAGAATTCAAAATTATTCTTGATTCAAAGAATTCCTTGTTTCAAATAAAAATCATAAATACCATTTAAATCTAACTGATAACCCGCCTTTTTACAGTCATTCAGCCTTATACTACAGTTGTCTGGGTCTGTACCGTAGTAACCTTTACTACGATCACACTCACATTTATTTCCAACTAAAATCTTCTCAGCTGAAAAGACACAATAACATGCATATCAACAGTTATTAACTTGGAAACTCAGTTGTTAACTTGTTCAAGTGTGAGGGGAGAATTTATTATTGCCAATAAAAAGCAAATACATGTATACACCACGACTGACTAAATTAAGGAATAACAGTACTGTCGTTGAACAGTTGCCCATATTTGGTGATTTAACAGTCTCAAATGCAGTTTTTCCTGGCGACGCTTAGGGAAGACAGAAAATAAGATATTTGCAATTGTCACCAACACCTGCAGGTAGGAGTTCTTCATATCCAGTCAATTATCTTATTTCCAAATAAAATGCAGTCTTTCTCAATTTTGTGGTTGTTGTTTGTTGCTGTTTATCATATTTCTTTTTTTAAACTCCGTTTGGTGAACCAACGCCTGTGTGAATCATTTCAATAGAGTCCCTAAAGTGGATACCTTGGTATGCAGGGTTGTCAAATTATGCAAATGAATGCAACATTTAAATAATACTCAAAATTGACAACAACACTTCAAATGGTCCAAGGTGGAACAATGTCATGTATCATATAAAAGTAAAACGAATTCAATTTACATTGTAAACAAACTTTATTTTTCTATATTTATCTAATCTATTTATAACTCTTTATTGCTACTTTCACTTTTCATTGTTTCTCTCACCTTGACAACGTCAAATTCAATGTACCACTTTGAGTACTTCAGTAATTAATTTCTGTATGAAAATTGTCCTGATAACGCCCGTCTTGCAGGCGAAACATGTAGACAATAGCAAATAAAATTGCAGACCATTTGAAGTGTTGTTGTCAATTTTGAGTATTAGTTATATTTCTTTTTTGTTTCTTATTTTTTACATAAATCAGGCTTTAAGCTTGCATGAGTTATTGGTTTTGCTGATGTTGAAGGCCACATGGTGACCTACAGTTGCTAACTTTATCCATCATTTGGTTTCTGTTGGAGAGTTGTCTCTTTAGCAATCATACCACATCTTCTTATTTTCATATTTTATACACTTTCCATCTTTTAAATTCTTCCTTATTCGAGAGATGGTCTTACGTGCACTACAATCAGGTTTTAATACACAAACATCAGTTTCTTCTTTCCACTGACTTGTATCTATAAAATCATTAGTGTACTGGTCTGCAGGGCAGTCCTGGCATATGTCATATCCTTGATCCTTCTGACAAAATCTAAACCTTTGACCTGGAAGTAATTAAATTCAAAGAAAAAATGTTTTTGACAGATCATTCGTTACTGTCATATAAGCTTGTTTAAGATTCATGTATAGAAAAGCAATCTTATTAAAATTAGATAGTTCTCTGCACTTGCTTCTTATTTGCGTTTGGATGTTTATATGTCTCGCTATAAACAACAGACTGAAAATGAGGAGCAAGTTAGAACTAATTCTAATTAGATTGATAAAAAAGCAACCGGTTTTAAAACTGCTGAAACGGGAAAAACCTTGAGTATGGCCTAATATATACAGTCAGTATAATCATTCCTGTTCTTCTATGTATGCTGATATATCTCAAGCTTAAAACAAGAATGTTTCCATAGTACACAGATGCCCCACTCGCACTATCATTTTCTATGTTCAGTGGACCGTGAAATTGGGGTCAAAACTCTAATTTGGCATTAAAATTAGAAAGATCATATCATAGGGAACATGTGTACTAAGTTTCAAGTTGATTGGACTTCAACTTCATCAAAAACTACCTTGACCAAAAACTTTAACCTGAAGCGGGACGGACGGACGAACGTATGGACGCACAGACTAGAAAACATAATGCCCCTACTACTATCGTAGATGGGGCATAAAAATCTCTACGGAAAGTCTATAACTGTTTGAAAATTGAGTTGTTATAAGGAACCCTACAAAACAAACCAAAATTTATCTTTAATATATTTCGTATTTGAATGTTCCAAAATCAAAGTCTTATACAAGTACATGTATATGTGCACTTGCACAAGGTCGATTTCTAACCGACACAGCTCATATGTTGTCTGCCATTTATTGATTGTAAGTCCTTTGAATGTACTCAAAATTACTATAAAATATTTTGGTTGAGGGGGATTTTAGAAGTCTCTCTGTTCTCTCCAAGATCCTTTTTAATAGAACTATCCCTGACCTTATCTCAATGGCTAAGTTGCAATACTTACGGTTTGTAACTTGAAAGGCCATACAAATGGCAATTGCACTTGAATTTGATATGCTTTAGGGGGCATCTATTTGACTGCTGTGAGTGAGTGATAAGAAAGGTGATATCTACTGATTTCTAAAAATTATGAATATGCTGCTCCAATGAAATCCTTAATACATACATTTTTTGTGTCTTATGTAAAGGACTTACTAGTATTACAATGTGCTGTAAAACAACAAATTGAAGCTCCATAAGTATCTTTTCTTTCTTTTTGTCCTGCTCCACAAGTTAATATACTTGGTATTGTTGCCTAATTAAGAAAATGTTTTAAATGATATGAGTTGAAATTTTGTTGGAAAATTGATGACTACTTATATTAATATTTTAACTTCTAAAATGTGGCTACATTTTCAAAACTGTTCCAGTAAAATATCTGTCATATACATTATTTGCTGAAGCAAAACTCTGTCATTTTCAATGTTGAATCTTTTAACTGTTCCCTGAAACTTCAAAAGTTCCCTGCTCAATAAGAGCAGAAGACCGTTTTGACAATGATAATCTTGGCAAGAACACTAAATTTGTTTATCTTTTAGAACACTGATCCCTCAATAACTGACATCACTCCTACAATTGAAACAAGATGATATTGAACTTTCTCCCAAAGTAATTTTTCTCCATATGCATACTGTTTTGCCAAATAAAGAAACAATGTTAAAAACTACAAATCTTCATATCTCCCTTAGCCAAAGGAAATTGATGTTTTATTCCATTGGCTATACTATTTTTACTTCCTGAACATTAAATATTAATTTGCATACAACTTTTCATATTGGCTTGTTTTTATAACTATACACAACATTAACAATAATAGTAAAAATTCAACTATTTATTATATGACATGTTTTTTTTCTGTTTTGCTTTTTCATCTAAAATAGTTTTTAACATGTTTTTATATTCTGTGTGGGCAGTTGTCCATCACTGTAGACCATAGGGTATGACCACCTTTTATGATTAGAAATCTATCCAATTAATCATTGAGTTGCTGTTTCATTGACATTCATTCCAGTGTTCCCCCACAAATTTCCTATAATGTAGTATTCTGGTAAACAATGAATACCATCTTGTTTCTAGAAATAACAGAATCACATCCATAACACAATCTATAAGAAAATGATTTCAAATACATGTAGCATCACATTTATTACATTCAAGCAATATACCATCACGTTACAAAGATGCTAAACACGGCCATAGAGAGAAAAATGAACTCAACAGCTCCTTTGTATTCATTTAGAATGAGCAGACCATTTAAAAAATTTTGTTACACTGTCATGGAATAAACATTCTGTTATAATATTAGTTCCAAATGGAAAAAAATACGGAATATTATTTTCACTTGAAGCCAGTACTTGTTCTTGATGGAATTAAAGGTATATAATATGTGTTCCAGAAGGAACAGATATTATCAGATTATAGCATTATATATAAGTTTCCAGAGGAACTTCTGTCATGTCTATTTTCCGTAGGAGGCACAAATATACGTTGACAAGTGAGGCATTTCATAAGCATGATAAAAAAAAGTTTTATGCTGCATTGGCACATTCAAAAATAACATGTTTTGAAAAATATTTCTGAAAATTATAAATATAAAAAAAATAAAATGCTCCGCTGGCTGCAGCTTGATACGACCACAGAGGTCGAACCCTGAACAGTTTGGGCAAGTATGGACACAACATTCAAGCTTGATACAGAACTGAATTTGTATTGTGATTAAATATTTGACACAGCATAGGTTTCTGACACAGAATGAATGTGGTCTAAGATCTTAAAAAAATTTAATCTACCTATTCAAACCATATCATTATTATTTGCTTTTATATATAAATCAGAAATAACCAATTTAAAATGGAAAATTTAAAAGAAAAAAAAAGGAAAAAAAAATCCCTCCCCCAAATTTTTTGAACACCCTTATGATTCATCACCCCCAAACTCAATCCCAGCCTTCCCTTTGTGGTATGGTACCTTGCAGTACAATTTCAGAGGGATCCATACACTTGAACACAAGTTATTGTCTGAAAACTAGAAAAATGCTTGTTTTTAGGTCCCTTTTTGGCCCCAAATTCCTAAACGTTTAGGGTAATTACCCCCAAACTTAAACCCAGCTTTCCCTTTGTGATATGGAACCTTGTAGTACAATTTCATAAAGATCCATACACTTACACACAAGTTATTGTCCTGAAACTAAAAAAATGCTTGTTTTTTGCCTCTTTTTGGCCCCTTATTCCTAAACGTTTTGGGCAATTACCCCCAAACTGAATTCCAGCTTTCCCTTTGTAATATGGAACCTTGAAGTACAATTTCAGAAAGATCCATACACTTACACTCAAGTAATTGTCATGAAACTAGAAAAATGCTTGTTTTTTGCCCCTTTTTTGGCCCCTAATTCCTAACATTTTGAGGCAATTACCCCCAAAATCAATCCCAGCTTTCCCTTTGTGGTATGGTACCTTGCAGTACAATTTCAGAGAGATCCATACACTTGAACACAAGTTATTGTCTGGAAACTAGAAAAATGCTTATTTTTTTGGCCCCTTATTCCAAAACGTTTTGGGCAATTACCCCCAAACTCAATTCCAGCTTTCCCTTTGAGATATGGAACCTTTTAGTACAATTTCTGAAAGATCCATACACTTACACACAAGTTATTGTCATGAAACTAGAAAAATGCTTGTTTTTTGCCTTTTTTGTGGCCCCTCATTCCTATAATTTTGAGGCAATTACCCCCAAAATCAATCCCAGCATTCCCATTGTGATATGGAACCTTGTGGTACAATGTCAGAGAGATGCATACACTAACACACAAGTTATGTCTGGAAGTACAAAAATGCTTATTTTTGGCCCCTAATTCCTTAACTGTTGGTACCATAATCCACAAAATCAATCCCAACCTTCCTTTTGTGATATTGAACCTTCTGGTAAAATTTCATAGAGATCCGTTCACTTAAACTAAAGTTAGAGTGCGAAAAACCAATGTGTCTTCGGACGACATCGACGATGACGCCAACGTCATACCAATATACGACCGCAAAATTTTTTTGCGGTCGTATAAAACATGTACACATACAGCTACAACTAGGGTTGTCAGGACCAAATTGACCATCCAGTAATTCTTTTTTGTTCCACCTCGCATATCTGTAAACACATATGGCGCTGAACATTTACTATCATAATGTAAATGTATACATTTCAAAATTGATCTGAAAAGATAAATAAGAAGATACCTTTGAGTAAATTCATTGTGAACAAAATCCAAATACAACAAGCATTCTGAGAGTATTGCATGGCAATACATAGTCCCCTACCAGTTAAAAATTCATTGTACTGGAACAAAATGCTAACTTGATCTATAACTTGTCAAGGTGTTAACTATATAACAAATATCAAGTCAATATCTTCAAGCATGATGAAAATAAAATGCTTCGCTGGGGCGCAGCTTGATACGACCGCAGAGGTCGAACCCTGAACAGTTGGGGCAAGTATGGACACAACATTCAAGCTTGATACAGCTCTGAATTTGGATTGTTATTAAATATTTGACACAGCATAGGTTTCTGACACAGAAAGAATGTGGTCTAAGAACTTGAATTTTTTTAATTTACCTATTATGGTCCAATGTCCAAAATCAAAATACATGGTTAGATTCAGCATATCAAAGAACCCCATATATTCAATTTTTGTTAAAATCAAACAAAGTTTAATTTTGGACCCCAACTTGGACAAACTTGAAAACTGGGCCCATAATTGAAAATCTAAACACATGTTTAGATTCAGCATATCAAATAACCCCAAGAATTCAATTTTTGCTAAAATCAAACTAAGTTTAATTTTGGACCCTTTGGACCTTAATGTAGACCAATTTAAATAAAATGCTCCGCTGGGGCGCAGCTTGATACGACCGCAGAGGTCGAACCCTGAACAGTTGGGGCAAGTATGGACACAACATTCAAGCTTGATACAGCACTGAATTTGGATTGTAATTAAATATTTGACACAGCATAGGTTTCTGACACAGAATGAAAGTGGTCTAAGAACTTAAAAATTTTCAATTTACCTATTCATACATGTGATGGACTGTGAAACTCAGATCAGGAGATTGGGAAATTTTGGTAAGGAGATTAGGACTCAGATCAGGAGGTTTTTAATCGACATTAATTTTGTTGTAAATGTAACCGTGTGCTGTAAAAATGGTCTTTTAAAGTGTGTTTTCTTCAACTTTCCATCCAATTTATTATGTTTATAGTACCCTTGTACTTATAAAGTTTCTCCATCTTTATATTCTACATGTTCAATCTAACATTGTTTTTTTCCAGTATGTTCATTAAATTTTTTACTTCATATTCTATAAAACAATCATTGCAACCAGAACATTTGTTTAGCTATCTGCAAATAGTTTTTATTTTTTATTTTTTTCTCTTGCAAATAGTTTTTATTTGCAAACTCAGAAAATCATTCTATCTGTAAAATTAGGGTCATAGTTATTATATAAATTTCAATTTAAGCCTTGAAAGGAAGTATAGAATCCTCAAATAATTTTCAAATTATTATTTTTTTATTTGTCCTAAGACATTTAAAATCATTTAATAACCATCCTTTTATGATTATTTGTTCAATTTATATTTTATTTATATTCTTTTAAAAATTTTCATTATTAAAAGGAAAGTAACTTAAAACAGGATAAATCAAGGGAAGTAACCCAATAAATACACAGTTTTTGTTACACAACGGCAGTTAGCCTGAGGTAAAAATCGTTGATTACCAGTATGTTTGACACCCAAGCTGACAAGTGAAGCCATATAAATATGCATGTTAATTGATTTACAGGTAAAATATAACTTCAGGTAATGTCAGTTACACCAGATGCCTGAGATGATATGTTGGGCAGAAATTTTTCATTCATGAAAAATTTCATACACGGGATTTTTTCCTCTTCAACAGGAGGTCGGGAGGAGACCCCTGAAAACGGGATTATTGTACTCCCGTCGGGAGGTTCACATGTATGCCTATTCAAACCATATCATTATTATTTGCTTTTATATATAAATCAGAAATAACCAATTTAAAATGGAAAATGTTAAAGAAAAAAAAGGAAAAAAAAAATCCCCCCCAACTTTTTCAACCCCCTTATGATTCATCACCCCCAAACTCAATCCCAGCTTTCCCTTTGTGTTATGGTACCTTGCAGTACAATTTCAGAGAGATTCATACACTTGAACACAAGTTATTGTCTGGAAACTAGAAACATGCTTGTTTTTTGGCCCCTTTTTGGCCCCAAATTCCTAAACATTTAGGGCAATTACCCCCAAACTCAATTCCAGCTTTCCCTTTGTGATATGGAACCTTGCAGTACAATTTCATAAAGATCCATACACTTACACACAAGTTATTGTCCTGAAACTAGAAAAATGCATGTTTTTTTTGCCCTTTTATGGCCCCTAATTACTAAAATTTTGAGGGAAAACCCCCAAAATCAATCCCAGCCTTCCCTTTGTGATATGGAACCTTGTAGTACAATTTCATAAAGATCCATACACTTACAAACAAGTTATTGTCATGAAACTAGAAAAATGCTTGTTTTTTGCCCCTTTTTGGCCCCTAATTCCTAAAATTTGGAGGAAATTACCCCAAAAATCAATCCCAGTATTCCCTTTGTGATATGGAACCTTGTAGTACAATTTCATAAAGATCCATACACTTACAAACAAGTTATTGTCATGAAACTAGAAAAATGCTTGTTTTTTGCCCCTTTTTGGCCCCTAATTCCTAAAATTTTGAGGCAATTACCCCCAAAATCAATCCCAGCATTCCCTTTGTGATATGGAACCTTGTGGTACAATGTCAGAGAGATCCATACACTTACACACAAGTTATGTCTGGAAGTTACAAAAATGCTTATTTTTGGCCCCTTTTGGCCCCTAATTCCTTAACTGTTAGTACCATAACCCCCAAAATCAATCCCCACCTTCCTTTTGTGGTATTGAACCTTATGGTAAAATTTCATTGAGATCCATTCACTTAAACTAAAGTTAGAGTGCGAAAACTAATGTGTATTCGGACGACGACGCCGGACGACGACGACGACGACGACGACGACGACGACGTCAACGTCATACCAATATACGACCACAAAAATTTTTTTGCGGTCGTATAAAAACGGAACTTAAAATTAAAAATCTAAATACACGGTTAGATTTGGAATATCAAAGAACCCCAATAATTCAATTTTTGATGAAATCAAACAAAGTTTAATTTTGGACCCTTTGACCTCAATATGAACCAATTTGATAACGGGGCCCACAAATAAAAAATCTAAATTCATGGTTAGATTCAGCATATCAAAGAACACCATATATTCAAATTTTTGTTGAAATCAAAAAAAGTTTAATTTTGGACCCCAACTTGGACCAACTTGAAAACAGGGCCCATAATCAAAAATCTAAACACATGTTTAGATTCAGCATATCAAAGAACCCCAAGAATTCAATTTTTGTTAAAATCAAACTAAATTTAATTTTGGACCCTTTGGACCTCAATGAAGACCAATTTAAAAAACGGGACCCAAATTAAAAATCTAAAATCACGGTTAGATTTGGCATATCAAAGAACCCCAATAATTCAATTTTTGATGAAATCAAACAAAGTTTAATTTTGGACCCTTTTGACCTCAATATGAACCAATTTGATAGTGGGGTCCACAAATAAAAAATCTAAATACATGGTTAGATTCAGCATATCAAAGAACCTCATATATTCAATTTTTGTTGAAATCAAAAAAAGTTTAATTTTGGACCCCAATTTGGACCAACTTGAAAACTGGGCCCCATAATCAAAAATCTAAATACATGTTTAGATTCAGCATATCAAAGAACCCCATATATTCAATTTTTGTTGAAATCAAACAAAGTTTTAATACTGGACCCTATCTTTGACCAACTTGAAAACTGGGCCCATTATCAAAAATCTAAACACATATTAAGATTCAGCATATCAAAGAACCCCAAGAATTCAATTTTTGTTAAAATCAAACTAAGTTTAATTTTGGACCCTTTGGACCTTAATGTAGACCAATTTAAAAAACGGGACCCAAAATTAAAAATCTAAATACACGGTTAGATTTGGCATATCAAAGAACCCCAATAATTCAATTTTTGATGAAATCAAACAAAGTTTAATTTTGGACCCTTTTGACCTCAATATGAACCAATTTGATAGCGGGCCCACAAATAAAAAATCTAAATACATGGTAAGATTCAGCATATCAAAGAACCCCATATATTCAATTTTTGTTGAAATCAAACAAAGTTTAATTTTGGACCCCAATTTGGACCAACTTGAAAACTGGGCCAAAAATCTAAAATCTAAATACATGTTTCGGTTCAGCATATCAAAGAACCCCATATATTCAATTTTTATTGAAATCAAACAAAGTTTAATTTTGGACGCCAACTTGGACCAACTTGAAAACTGGGCCCATAATCAAAAATCTAAACACATGTTTAGATTCAGCATATCAAAGAACCCCAAAAATTCAATTTTTGTTAAAATCAAACTAAGTTTAATTTTGGACCCTTTGGACCTTAATGAAGACCAATTTAAAAAACAGGACCCAAAATTAAAAATCTAAATACACGGTTAGATTTGGCATATCAAAGAACCCCAATAATTCAATTTTTGATGAAATCAAACAAAGTTTAATTTTGGACCCTTTTGACCTCAATATGAACCAATTTGATAGTGGGGTCCACAAATAAAAAATCTAAATACATGGTTAGATTCAGCATATCAAAGAACCTCATATATTCAATTTTTGTTGAAATCAAACAAAGTTTAATTTTGGACCCCAATTTGGACCAACTTGAAAACTGGGCCAAAAATCTAAAATCTAAATACATGTTTAGATTCAGCATATCAAAGAACCCGATATATTCAATTTTTGTTGAAATCAAAAAAAGTTTAATTTTGGACCCCAACTTGGACCAACTTGAAAACAGGGCCCATAATCAAAAATCTAAACACATGTTTAGATTCAGCATATCAAAGAACCCCAAGAATTCAATTTTTGTTAAAATCAAACTAAATTTAATTTTGGACCCTTTGGACCTCAATGAAGACCAATTTAAAAAACGGGACCCAAATTAAAAATCTAAAATCACGGTTAGATTTGGCATATCAAAGAACCCCAATAATTCAATTTTTGATGAAATCAAACAAAGTTTAATTTTGGACCCTTTTGACCTCAATATGAACCAATTTGATAGTGGGGTCCACAAATAAAAAATCTAAATACATGGTTAGATTCAGCATATCAAAGAACCTCATATATTCAATTTTTGTTGAAATCAAAAAAAGTTTAATTTTGGACCCCAATTTGGACCAACTTGAAAACTGGGCCCCATAATCAAAAATCTAAATACATGTTTAGATTCAGCATATCAAAGAACCCCATATATTCAATTTTTGTTGAAATCAAACAAAGTTTTAATACTGGACCCTATCTTTGACCAACTTGAAAACTGGGCCCATTATCAAAAATCTAAACACATATTAAGATTCAGCATATCAAAGAACCCCAAGAATTCAATTTTTGTTAAAATCAAACTAAGTTTAATTTTGGACCCTTTGGACCTTAATGTAGACCAATTTAAAAAACGGGACCCAAAATTAAAAATCTAAATACACGGTTAGATTTGGCATATCAAAGAACCCCAATAATTCAATTTTTGATGAAATCAAACAAAGTTTAATTTTGGACCCTTTTGACCTCAATATGAACCAATTTGATAGCGGGCCCACAAATAAAAAATCTAAATACATGGTAAGATTCAGCATATCAAAGAACCCCATATATTCAATTTTTGTTGAAATCAAACAAAGTTTAATTTTGGACCCCAATTTGGACCAACTTGAAAACTGGGCCAAAAATCTAAAATCTAAATACATGTTTCGGTTCAGCATATCAAAGAACCCCATATATTCAATTTTTATTGAAATCAAACAAAGTTTAATTTTGGACGCCAACTTGGACCAACTTGAAAACTGGGCCCATAATCAAAAATCTAAACACATGTTTAGATTCAGCATATCAAAGAACCCCAAAAATTCAATTTTTGTTAAAATCAAACTAAGTTTAATTTTGGACCCTTTGGACCTTAATGAAGACCAATTTAAAAAACAGGACCCAAAATTAAAAATCTAAATACACGGTTAGATTTGGCATATCAAAGAACCCCAATAATTCAATTTTTGATGAAATCAAACAAAGTTTAATTTTGGACCCTTTTGACCTCAATATGAACCAATTTGATAGTGGGGTCCACAAATAAAAAATCTAAATACATGGTTAGATTCAGCATATCAAAGAACCTCATATATTCAATTTTTGTTGAAATCAAACAAAGTTTAATTTTGGACCCCAATTTGGACCAACTTGAAAACTGGGCCAAAAATCTAAAATCTAAATACATGTTTAGATTCAGCATATCAAAGAACCCGATATATTCAATTTTTGTTGAAATCAAAAAAAGTTTAATTTTGGACCCCAACTTGGACCAACTTGAAAACAGGGCCCATAATCAAAAATCTAAACACATGTTTAGATTCAGCATATCAAAGAACCCCAAGAATTCAATTTTTGTTAAAATCAAACTAAATTTAATTTTGGACCCTTTGGACCTCAATGAAGACCAATTTAAAAAACGGGACCCAAATTAAAAATCTAAAATCACGGTTAGATTTGGCATATCAAAGAACCCCAATAATTCAATTTTTGATGAAATCAAACAAAGTTTAATTTTGGACCCTTTTGACCTCAATATGAACCAATTTGATAGTGGGGTCCACAAATAAAAAATCTAAATACATGGTTAGATTCAGCATATCAAAGAACCTCATATATTCAATTTTTGTTGAAATCAAAAAAAGTTTAATTTTGGACCCCAATTTGGACCAACTTGAAAACTGGGCCCCATAATCAAAAATCTAAATACATGTTTAGATTCAGCATATCAAAGAACCCCATATATTCAATTTTTGTTGAAATCAAACAAAGTTTTAATACTGGACCCTATCTTTGACCAACTTGAAAACTGGGCCCATTATCAAAAATCTAAACACATATTAAGATTCAGCATATCAAAGAACCCCAAGAATTCAATTTTTGTTAAAATCAAACTAAGTTTAATTTTGGACCCTTTGGACCTTAATGTAGACCAATTTAAAAAACGGGACCCAAAATTAAAAATCTAAATACACGGTTAGATTTGGCATATCAAAGAACCCCAATAATTCAATTTTTGATGAAATCAAACAAAGTTTAATTTTGGACCCTTTTGACCTCAATATGAACCAATTTGATAGCGGGCCCACAAATAAAAAATCTAAATACATGGTAAGATTCAGCATATCAAAGAACCCCATATATTCAATTTTTGTTGAAATCAAACAAAGTTTAATTTTGGACCCCAATTTGGACCAACTTGAAAACTGGGCCAAAAATCTAAAATCTAAATACATGTTTCGGTTCAGCATATCAAAGAACCCCATATATTCAATTTTTATTGAAATCAAACAAAGTTTAATTTTGGACGCCAACTTGGACCAACTTGAAAACTGGGCCCATAATCAAAAATCTAAACACATGTTTAGATTCAGCATATCAAAGAACCCCAAAAATTCAATTTTTGTTAAAATCAAACTAAGTTTAATTTTGGACCCTTTGGACCTTAATGAAGACCAATTTAAAAAACAGGACCCAAAATTAAAAATCTAAATACACAGTTAGATTTGGCATATCAAAGAACCCCAATAATTCAATTTTTGATGAAATCAAACAAAGTTTAATTTTGGACCCTTTTGACCTCAATATGAACCAATTTGATAGTGGGGTCCACAAATAAAAAATCTAAATACATGGTTAGATTCAGCATATCAAAGAACCTCATATATTCAATTTTTGTTGAAATCAAACAAAGTTTAATTTTGGACCCCAATTTGGACCAACTTGAAAACTGGGCCAAAAATCTAAAATCTAAATACATGTTTAGATTCAGCATATCAAAGAACCCGATATATTCAATTTTTGTTGAAATCAAACAAAGTTTAATTTTGGACCCCAACTTGGACCAACTTGAAAACTGGGCCCATAATCAAAAATCTAAACACATGTTTAGATTCAGCATATCAAAGAACCCCAAGAATTCAATTTTTGTTAAAATCAAACTAAGTTTAATTTTGGACCCTTTGGACCTTAATGTAGACCAATTTAAAAAACGGGACCCAAAATTAAAAATCTAAATACACGGTTAGATTTGGCATATCAAAGAACCCCAATAATTCAATTTTTGATGAAATCAAACAAAGTTTAATTTTGGACCCTTTTGACCTCAATATGAACCAATTTGATAGCGGGGTCCACAAATAAAAAATCTAAATACATTTTTAGATTCAGCATATCAAAGAACCCCATATATTCAATTTTTGTTGAAATCAAAGTTTAATTTTGGACCCCAATTTGAACCAACTTGAAAACTGGGCCAAAAATCAAAAATGTAAATACATGTTTAGATTCAGCATATCAAAGAACCCCATATATTCATTTTTTGTTAAAATCAAACAAAGTTTAATTTTGAACCCTTTGGACCTTTATGTAGACCAATTTGAAAACTGGACCCAAAATTAAAAATCTAAATACACGGTTAGATTCGGCATAACAAATAATTAAATGTGGTCAAAGATTTTACAAATCTAATGCGCCATACTGTGCAATTAAAGATTACTTCTTGAAATTTTTCAATATTTGAAATTTGAAAAAAAAATAATATTTGAAGAATAATTCTTTTTAATTTCTGAAATCTGAAATGAGAAAAAATTGACCCCCCACAATTTCTTTTTACCCCCCCCCCCCCCCCCTTTTTTCCCCAAAAAAATTCTTTCCCTCAAGATATGGTCATAATCTCAATTCAAATTTCCAATGGAGTTTGCAACCATAATTATCCATTTAAATTTACCATAGTGCTAACTTAATCTATTTTATAAAAGAATTTAAAATATAGTGTCAAATCTTTCATATGGATTTTTTTGTGAAAAAAAAAGATGCAACATTTGCAGATATTTTTACTGGTCTTCCTTTATAAATATGCATTTCTTTAAACATAATTTAAAAGCAGTGTAAGGGAAGTAACCAAAACGTTGTATTTGGATTACCTCTCTTACACTGTTTTAAATTATCTTAATTGTTCATTAACCATTACTTTATACATAATTTAAAAGCAGTGTAAGGGAGATAATTTCAATGATGTATTTGATTTATCTCCCTTACACTGCTTTAAATTATGTTTTGTACTAAAGTATTTGTCCATTAACCAGGACAACCTTGTTTTTCCCCCTTTTTTGCCCCTAATTCTTAAACGGTTTGAGCCATAACCCCCCAAAGCAAATCCTAACCATCCCTTTGTGGTATGGGAACTTGTAGTATAATTTCAGAGAGATCCATACACCATTCCACAGTTATTGTCTGGAAACTAGAAAATGCTTATTTTTGGCCCCTTTTTGGCCCCTAATTCCTTAACTGTTGGTACCATAACCCCCAAAATCAATCCCCACCTTCCTTTTGTGGTATTGAACCTCATGGTAAAATTTCATAGAGATCCATTCACTTAAACTAAAGTTAGAGTGCGAAAACTAATACGTCATACCAATATACGACCACAAAATTTTTTTTGCGGTCGTATAAAAAGTGTGGAAAACTGATTATTTAACATGTTTAAGTGAATTTTCTATGTCCATGGACCATAACTCTGCACAAAATGATCAGACTGGAACAAAATTCAAACTTGATCTGTAACTTGTCATAATGAAACTATGCACCAATTATCAATTCAATATATTCAAGCATGACAAAAAAAGTGCAGAAAACTGATTATTTGAGTGAATTTTCTAAGTCCAAGGACCATAACTCTGCACAAAATCATCAAACCGGAACAAAATTCGAACTTGATCTGTCATGATAAAACAATACACCAAATATCAAATCAATATCTTCAAGGACAAAGAAAAAATAGTGTTGAAAACTGATTTGCCGGACTGACGGATGGACAGACAGACAGACCGTGTGCAAACCTAAAGTCCCCTTCGACTTCGTCGGTAGGGGACTAATAAAATTCAAAGTCAGATAGTAGGCTAATTTTAGCAATTAGTGTTTTAGGTAAAATCTTCACAATGTGGTGCAATTATAAATAGGGGCCAGCTGAAGGACGCCTCCGGGTGCGGGAGTTTCTCGCTGCATTGAAGACCCATTAGTGGCCTTCGGCTGTTGTCTGCTCTATGGTCGGGTCGTTGTCTCTTTGACACATTCCCCATTTCCATTCTCAATTTTATGTACGTTGATAAATTACTCAAAGACAGGAAATACTTCATCAAAATAAATGTTCCATGGCCATATGCCATAATTTCATTAGGTCAGAAATAACCATTAATTGGTGGATTATACATGTACCTCAATTCAGGAATAATCCACAGTTGACATATAGTGAGATAGACCAATGGCGGTGGGGTACACAACAACTCTTACCTTTGCCAATTCGTATTCGACCAACTCGTACTTCTACCAACTGGTACCCATTTTCGTAGCATTTTTATGTATGATTTAATTAGATAAATTGACACTTAATGGTAATTTTGTATTTCACAATTGATCATGTCCGAGACCTTTGTTTAAATCTCTTTAAATGAGAAGTAACATTCATTAGTTTTCTCCTTTTTGGTAAACAAGGCACTTCATGCATCTTGAGCTTGAAATCTGAAGAAAATTTTGGAATATTAATTTTTTTACTGATTTTTTCACTGGGTGTGTGTTGAAGAAGTTTGTTTTAGTTTATCTCTGAGGACTTCATAGTTTTTTAATATGATAAAGCTACTACATGAGTTGAACTAATTTCAAATGATCATAGATTGATATTAAATACTTAACTGATAATAATAACAAAACATTCAATGAATTTTACTAAATTTAAAATGTCAAAAAGCCATATTTTTTTGGTACCCACGATTTTCGGAGACCTAATTATTGACACGTGAATGTTACCCAAAATCTTTATTTAATATGGTGTTATACTGTTTTCACATCATGAATTCGATTTGTGTGTCTCGTATGCAAGTTCCGTGTGGATAACAATATAGTGGACATAAATATTCAAAAGGTATATAACTCTATCTAGATAAATAAAAGTATAAAAAGTATTAATCATATTTTTTTTTAATTTAAGTCTTACAAATGATGTATTAACTTTTCAAATTTCCATTATTAACGAAACTAATAATTAGGAACTTTTTTACTCTTTTTATTTAGTTACCTTTTGAATAATCATGTCTGCCATATATCGTTGTGCAAGGAACTTGTATACAAAACACACAAATTGGATTTTTGAAGTGAAATTATACTTTTATTTGAGTAAAAATGACTTATTATTATAGCTCAAATTCTATACTTAGATTAAAAATGACTTATAGCTCAAATTATATACTTATATATATAAATGCAATATAAAACCATATAAAGTAAAGTTTTCGGGTAACATTTGTCGGTTCTCAGGTCAATATTCAGTTCTTGTGAGTTCTCTGGAAATCATGGTACCCATATTTTTCTTTTTAACGAAAATAGTGATTGTTAAAGTTACACCTCAATGAATGGACTTTTATATTCAAATTAATGCATTTATTCCAATATTTTTCTTTTTATAAACTTCTCCATGTTTTTCTAAAATAAAACCCAATTCAATAAGCTTTTAGGTCCATCGTACACTGAACACACTCATCTTATACAAAATTTATACGATAGAAAATAAATACTATATTGTATTTGAATACAACTGAAAATTTGGTACGTCACAGTTGGTGGTAGTAAAAGTTGGTAAAAGTATGAGTTGGTTGAGACAGAGTTGGCAAAGGTAGGAGTTGACAGTAGGATTTTTGAAGGCTGTTGCAGAGTTCTCGATAAGTGGTGGTCCTAGGGATTTGACCACCACATTTTTGGGAAGGACCAACACAATTTTGGTAATTTGCAATAGAATGATAGTGAGGACCTTCATATTTTCTTCATGGACCACCAGGCAAAAAAATGTTTCGAGAACTCTGCTGTTGACTTTTATCCTGATGATATTTCAGTCATGGTGTCTGCAGCCATGCAGGGGAAATGTTGTCTTTAACATGTTGTAGTACAATTTCAGAGAGATCCATACACTTACACACAAGTTATTGTCTGGAAACTAGAAAAATGCTTGTTTTTGGCCCCTTTTTGGCCCTTAATTCCTAAACTGTTGGCCCAATAACCCTAAAATGAATTCCAACCTTCTACTCGTGGTATTAAACATTGTGGTACAATTTCAGAGCAATCAAAATACGTCACAAGATATTATCCTGAAACTAGAAAAATGCTTGTTTTGGGCCCCTTTTTGGGCCCTAATTCCTAAACGGTTTGGACCATCATCCCAAAAATCAATACACTTTAATTATCGCTATTCCCGCTTGACCCGAGAATCTATCCCGCTTGAACTTTTGACGTCATACAACAATCACTTTTCCATTGTGGCGTCAGATATTTTCTATTATGACGTCAAAATTTTAGGGGAACTTTTGTGATGTCCAGTAATGGCGGACAAATAGCGATAAGGTGTATCCCAACCTTCCTTTTGTGGTATTGAACCTTCTTAAAAAAATTTCATTGAGATCCATTCACTTAAACTAAAGTTATTGTCCGGAAACCAATGTGTCTTCGGACGACGACATCATACCATTATACGATCCCAAAAAAATTTTGCGGTCGTATAAAAATATACCCGGTGCGTCACATTGCCATTTGTTATGCATCTTTTGCCTCTCTTTTATGACTGTTAATCGTTTCAACAAAATCATTGAGTATCTTTTGACACTTCATTTTTTTATAACGAGGGATATGTTACGACTACATTTTTCACAAACTTACTTGAAAGGTAGAAATATCATATATATTGCGCACAATGAATCAGTACATGTATCATAAGCTGGTTCTCGATTGACTACTACACTTTGTTTGAGCGAAGCGTTAATACAAACGGATTCCAGTTTAATTGTATCGGTTACGTGTATGGCATGAATTATTCGGATTACGCAATATGAAACTAACGACGCGTTTGGGTATTCGACTTAGTCAGCAATAGACGTATTTACACTTGTATGCAAATTTGTCCGCCATTACGTAAAATCACACAGGTTCCCGTAAACTTTGACATCATAATTCAAAACATTTGACGTCACAATCAAAAAGTGATTGTTGCCTGACGTCAAAAGGTGATTCGGAGTAGATCTAAGGTCATTCGGAGGCAAAATATAGCTAAGTACCAAAAGTGTAAATACGTTTATATGCCCCTGAGATATTGTTGAAATACAAAAACAGGGGCGGATCCAGGATTTTTGAAAGTGGTGGTGTAATTCCGAAAACGTAATGAGTACCGCCTATCTGTTTCTGTATCTGTATTAGGAAATCCCTCCTTCAAAGGAGCACTTCGTAATGAATAAGTTTTTCAAGAAGTCTATACACACTTGGTTTGTGAATATAAAAAATAAAAATAAATGTACGCCCCGTGGGGTGTACATTGGCTACAGTCGCTGACCTTTACGCTTGCTGGACGGGAAGGTCTTTAAGAGTTCATTTCTTTGAGCATGCAAAGCATAGCACAGTTTTCTGGTTATATATTCTACCATAAAGCAATTGTCAGTGCATTTGCATCTACAACCACAAGCACATAGCGAGTAACTCGGATCTAAAATGAGCTGTGCGTCTATTACAATGTTGGTAAGATTTGAGCATTTAGTACAGTTTCTAAAGCTACGAAGAAAGCTTTCCAGTTCATGCAGGTATGGTATGCGGGTATCATGCAAAGTCTTACATTCAAGAAGGAAGTGATCTACCGTTTCTGCGGATTCTTTGCACAGTAAGCAGGTTGGATCTACAGCATTTTGATTAAATGAAGCTTTAATTGTTGCTTTGAAAATAGTAGGTTCCTGTTAGAAGCTTTAGTTTTGTTTGAAGACGACTTATATCCTGAGATGATGTGCCAACACTTGCAAGACAAGGATAGGTGTTTCGCCAGAGTATATTATTAGTGGATAGATAATTGAGAGAACTATATAGGAATACTTTTGTTCTTAATTGATCATGCCAGACACTGTCAACTGCTTTTTTGACTTGTGTTTTCCATCGATTTTTATTGACCGGATTGAGCATTAGATCATGAGCTGAAGGTAGCTTGTATTGCGCTAGAATGCATCTTGCTTTTGAGAACCAGCTTTGAGAGTTGAAACCAGACATAAGTAGTTGCCGTTCAGCTAGGTCCTTTTCTATTGAGGATTCCATGCCACATATTTTGTTGTAGATATTTATGACAGCTTTATGTATAGTTCCTTGTATTGGAATGACTCCTGTCATAGTATAGACAGCTGCATCTGCAGTGTTGTTTGGCAATTATATGATTTGTTTGATTGCTTTCCTATAGAATACTTCTAGTGGCTCTATGTGTTTTTTGTCTGGAAGTAATATATCTAGTCCATAAATAAGAACAGGTAGGATATATATTTGAAAGATGTGTAGACAAGTAATTGGGTTGAGCCCATTCTTTCCATGAAGTCCAGCCCCCATCAGGCTATACATTGTTCGTCTGGCTTTAGAGATATTTCCTTCAATATGAATGTTGATTGTTTTCTTTAAGTCAGAGCTGTGTTTAATTCCTATATGAGGAGCTGAACTTGGCTGAAATATTGCTGTCTCATTGATCTCAAATTCGAAGTCTGTATTTTTTGAGGAGGTCACATTTTTCAGTACAATGCTCTTGGTTGGTTGGAGTTTGTATTTTTTATGAATACTGTAGTTTTCAACTGTAAAAATATTTTGGTGGAATACAGCTGCGATTTACCGTAGATAACAAGACCACAGCATGGCAGAAGTTAGAGAAAGGAATAGTTACGGCTTGTACCATCTCACCGATACTATTCATTATGAGTATGAATATCATCATGAAGGCAGCAGAAAGAGAAACAAGAGGTCCAAAGTCAGATTCAGGGATTTTTTTTACCAGCAACAAGAGGGTTCATGGATGACCTTACAGTAACAACTTCATTCCATATTCAAGCAAGATGGATACTGTCAGCACTGGAAGAGGTAGTTACTTGGGCCAGAATGAAATTTAAGCCAAGGAAGTCAAGATCAATGATACTGAGAAAGGGTCAGATAACAACGAATTTCCAGCATTAAGATCCAAGGGGACGAAATACCAACAATAGTAGACAACCCTATAAAATGCCTTGGAAAATGAGTTGATGATACCCTTAAAGACAATACCAGTGTGAAGACAGTACAAACTCAGGTTGTAGAATGGCTTAAGAAGGTAGATAAGAGTGGATTGCCTGGGAAGTTTAAGGCTTGGATATACCAACATGGGCTGTTACCAAGACTGACATGGCTTCTCATGATCTACGAAATGACAGCAACAACAGTCGAAGCCATAGAAAGAAAGATAAACAGTCACCTCAGAAGATGGCTAGGAGTACCACCAAGTTTTACAGCCATAGGTCTTTACAGTAGATCATCACAACTCCAGCTACCTTTAACATAAACTTTGGAGGAATACAAGGTATCAAAGAGCTGACTTGTTATGACTCTCAGAGACTCAAAGGATAGCAAGATCAGTAAGGCTGGAATCCAGACACGTACTGGGCGGAAATGGTCAGCAAGAACTGCAGTAGATCAAGCAGAAAGTATTCTTCATCACAAAGACATAGTTGGCAACACCTGTACTGGTAGACAAGGCTTAGGAATGACACATTTCCAACAGTGGTCAAAGGCAACACCAAAAGAGAAGAGCAGCGTGGTGCAGTCAGAAATAAGAACAGTAGAAGAAGAACAAAGAAGGACAAAAGCAGTATTTTCTTCCCCTTCAAACTTACACCAGTGGGGACTGATAAAAGAACCAAGCTGCAAGTTATGTGGTGAAAGAGGCACTATGGCACATATACTTTCAGGCTGCAAGGTTGCTCTGACACAGGGAAGATATCGATGGCGGCTCGACAAGGTCCTAAAACATCTGGCAGAGATCCTTGATATTTAGAGAAGAAAGAAGAGACCATCAAAAACAGAGGCAAATCAGATCAGATTCGTCAGAGAAGGAGATACGGGACATGCAATAAAGTCACAACAGCACTTCATCTTGGACAAGGGCAGTGAATGGAACATGAGGGCTGACATTGGCAAGAAGCTTGTGTTTCCAGAATGCGTACAGACAACCCTACGCCCAGACATTGTAGTTTGGTCACAGTCGTCAAAGATGATAGTTGCAATAGAACTGACAGTTCCTTGGGAAGAGAGATGTGAAGAGGCATACCAGCGGAAGAAGGAAAAGTACACAGGGCTGATGACAACATGTAGAGAGAGAGAGATTAGAAAGCGTGGCTGTTCCTAGTAGAAGTAGGCTGCAGAGGTTTTCCTGCACAGTCAGTATGGAGGATGCTACATGCAATGGGAATAGTCGGAAAGGCAAGAAAAACAGCAGTAAGACAGCTAGGGGAAGCAGCAGACCGTTCATCTTGCTGGTTATGGCATCGCCGAGATGATCTGAGCTGGGAGCAGAGTGCTGATGAGTAGAGGTTTGGCCACCTCTACTGACCCGCCAACCGGAGGATGTAATGGTACAGTGTCGAAACATCTGGTGAAGGTTGAAACCATCTGAAGACATCAAAGCACCGGCAGAGAGCGACAGGGATTCAGAGATGAAGGAAGATGAGCAGTCAAGAGAATATGACAGCAGAAAATCAGAATACCAACATCTGTAAGTAATAATCGTACTTATCATTGACTGGAGATCTGAAGATGAATTTGCAACCAGGGCAACATCATCAGCGCAGGTTGGCAAACCACAATATATATTCCCAATGTAAGAACCGAGACCGCTATTTTCCAGTTGGTCCAGAATGTCATTTATATACTTTATAGAGTTCGGTGCTGAGTATTCCATCTTGTCTTACTCCTTGGTGAACAGGGAATGGATTTGATATTAAACCATTCCATTTGATGGAGGTTATGGCATAAGTACTAAGTTGGCGTATTAAGAGCCAGATCGAGTGTTCCACCTACTCCTGATAAGAAGAGTTTACGATGCATGCTATCGTGGTTGACAGCCTTAGCATCCAGTAGAGTTACAAAGACGGGTAATTTTTGGTCCATGGATTCTGCAATTGATTCTAATAGTATGAGAGCACTGTATAGTGGAGAAACTCCTGGGGTAAAGCCCCTTTGAAGACGATTTTGGAGAATTTCAATGATATCACTGATCAGTTGTCTGAGAAGTATTTCTAGTATTTCCCCGATGATTGGGAGTACAGTGATACCACGGTAATTTTTTTTGCATCTGTTGGTAACCCTTTATTTTTGAAGATTGGGGTTAGTATTCCATGTTTTAGGCAATCTGGAACTGAGGCTTCCTTGCATATGTTGTTAATTATTGAGGTAATTCCTTGTAGTAAAGCATCGCCGCCATATCTAATGTGTTCTGCTGTTATGCCATATATATCTGGCGCTTTGTTGGTGTTAATAGATATAAGAAGATGTGGTATGAGTGCCAATGAGACAACTCTCCATCCAAGTCAAAATTTATAAAAGTAAACCTTTATAGGTCAAAGCTGGTTTATAGCTTTGTCAACTTCTTCTGATGTAAAGACCAGGGGTTCCGCATTTTCTTTGCAGATTTCTTCCATGATATCAATATCAAGTTTTTTGTTGGTATAATCAGATTTGAGATCAGCAGTTTCAGGTGTTGCAAGCTTGCTAAAATGCTCATTCCAGCCTTGGAGCATCTCTTCTCTTGTAGAATAGGTTTTATCTTCTACACAAAGATCTGAGATGCCATTTGTTTTCGACTTCCTCTGCGCATTAACTAGTTTGTGAAAGATTTTACTATCTCTTTGTTTTGCGTTCATAATTGTCTGTAATGATTCGTCTCTTTGCCGTGCGATTTCTTGTCTTCTGGCTTTTCGTAGTTGTTTCTTGGTTCTTTTTCTAACTTGCATAGTTTCACCATGGAAGTATTATATTGACAGGAACTACTACTACGCGTCTTCAAACGTTTCATCTGCGATGCCGCGCGCAATTTAATGACATGTTAATTAACTTGAAACATGGCACGTTATTTACACACCAGCGTGTGGTGCCCTACAAAATCGTCATTCTCCGTTGCTTTCGCGATTGCGGAAACAAACGAAGAAATCGAAAGTTGTGATAAATTCTTAGGAAACAGCAATCGGCAAACATAGGCAGTTTCCGTTACCCGACATCTGCATATGTGTGCCGATTGATAGATTGATGGATTTGTGCGAGACATCATTAATTCTATAGAAAAACACATTAACGATGGAAATTTGTACCATATTAATTGAATAAATGCCCCATGTTTATTGATTTTTTTTTCGGAAGAAATTGCACTAAATGTAATATATATCGCAAGTTGTGATTATATATATAACATGTATAATTACTGCTTACTCCAGTGGCACACATTTCATGCATATTTAAGACGATTGTAAAATGATTCTTCTGATAAAAATTAAAGATTAAAGAGATTTGAAATAAATGTAGGAATTATCAAGCTTCGCTCTAAATCCAAATCATTGGTTGGTATACGAATGTTTCAGCTGAGCCCCGATGTGTTGAAATTTTGTAAGTACTACAACTGTTCAATAATATTTTCTAGTATCATTTGGACAGATAGTGATAAAATATTATTTTAGAGATGCTTTGGTTATTCCATAACATTTTATAAGTCTCGTTTTTTTCTCAAATTGATAAATACGGGTCAAATCATAAGTCAAGATTGGCACATTCATAAATGACAAATAGAAATACTGACACCGGATGCATATCATCGGATAAAATTCGTTCAAATACGAATATTTTAGCAGTTTTGAATTTCACAAATGTCAAAAAATTTAAACCCACTTATATATATATCATTTTTTTTTTATAAATAACGAGGTGCGTCTTCTTTTTAACTATATTTGTTATGTATAATTTCTGTGATATTAAGTCCTTGATCGATTAATTTTAGCATTTAAAACTGAAAATTTCTACTTAACCCCTGAAGAAATAAAATAATGTCACTCACTATTTTGAATCGTTGTAGAATAATTAATTCTGGGCCGATTTTCATTTTTTATGCATTAGTCGATTTGTTTCAATAAGTTGTTCATGATAAATGTCAACCTACGCGATTGAAATAAGTAAAGGTGTTTTCCGACAGGTATTGATGTAAATCTGTCTAGATAAAAACCACGTGATTGATAAGAAGCATCTGGTCAATTTATGACCGCGGCATCGCAGATAGTCACAAAAGAAATTAACGACAGCGTACTAATAAGACAGTTTCCATATCTTTTCTACAGTGCTACCCGGGTTATAAATAAGTGCTAATTAATCGTTGTAGTTCCTGTCAATATAATACTTCCATGGTTTCACCAATGTGTGGTTTCCCCTCCATTTTCCTTTCATAGAGTGCTGTCTTATTCATTTTTATTGAAATTTCTATCTCATCATTTCATATATGTTTGTTACGTTGTGATGATTTTTTTTATGTTGGTACAATACTTTCTTGAGTAACTACGATGGTATCCATTAGTTTAGTTATTGCATTTGGATCATTTTGTAATCAATTATATTTTCTTGTAGGCTTTTGGTTAGACATTCTTGATATTGAAGTAAATCGATTTTATCCCATTTTATTTTGTTTGAAGTAAAATTCTTATCTTTTTCTTTCCCAGATTCCATTTCTATTTCAATTTCTGTTAATAAAGGATAATGATCGGAGGTATTATTTGGTAACATATCTAGTCTTATGGTGTTATAGACTTTGTCGGCCAAGTTGCTATGCACAAAGATGTAATCACTTGTAGATGACTCATTGCCGTTTGGATGAATGAATGTTAGAGGAGTAGATTTAAATGCGAGTTTCTTAGAGTTCAGAAATTCTTCCATCCAGATTGATCTTGCCGGCTTGTTTGAGGATTTCATCAAATCACAGTTCCAGTCGCCACATAAAACTGGGGTACATGTATCTGAGTATTTGATAATTATCTCACGAAGCTGATCTAAACATTCTTTGAAATGGTTGTTTGCTTGTATATATTGATCCATTACAAGGCATGTACGCACATAATAATAAAATTGGTTTTGATTTAACTTTCAGTTTAATACGACTCTTTCTGATCCATCCTCAATTTTTTCTACGAGGTGGTCCATGCTTTGTTTCCAAAGAATAGCTACTCCACCATATCCTCTAGGGGTTTTGGATTGTTTTCATCAACAGGTTTGCATGTCCATGAAGTTCTACTAAAGAGGTCACCAATATTTTCTTGTTTAAATTTGAACAGCTAATGTTCTTGGATACATATAAAATCACTGAAATCTAAAATGTTCTTTATATAAGCTTGCGAGTTATATACATTTTTACAGTTGAACATAGCTATTCCTAGAAGCGCAGAATGTTCCTGTGCTATGGGATCATCGGAGGTTTCTGGCAAAGTTCTAAAAAACAATTTGACTGAGTATCAGTAACGTTATCCAGTATATGGGTGACGGACCTAGTAGCTTCTCCTTGAATTTGTGCCTCTTCCTTATCCGATTCATCACCAATGAAGATAGGTTTAGGTAGGTCAGGGACCAAGATAGATGGCTCACCTTTGGATTCTGTTTAGAGAATTTGCGGTAACTGTACTTCCAAAAGAGTCTTTTTCTGTTCTATCTTATTTGAAGTTATGATGACTTCCTTGTCTAGGCTTGATGGTATTTTCTCTGTAGAAGGTTTAGTTTTGACAGAGATTTTTGGATTCATGATATGATTGGATGATGTAGAATAATCTGATTGGGGTTGAGTACTAAGGTTGAAGTTTCTGCTCCTTGCAAGTTTTGATGCGTTGAGTACTGTTGTTTTTTGAAATATTAGTTTTTTGTTGTCTGTACTGGTAATTTGGAGGTGGTATACTCAAAGCATGTGGTGGTATTTGAGATTGTAGTGGCCTGTGTAGGTAAGGTTGACAAGTTGGCACTAATTGTGGTGTACCTGGCCAATTCGGATGCATAGGTCTATGATAAGGAAGATGACTTGGCATTCTTGTCATGTATGTAGGACCATGAGATATAGGATTCTGCATTGTGAATGGATTGAAGTGACATGGTTGATATTCTGGCCTAAAGGATTGTTGCTGTAGAGATGCTTCTAAGTTTTTGAGTCTTTGCTGGATTGATTGAAGTTCCATATCATGCATCTGTCGATATAATTGACGGGTATTCTCTATGTGAGTTATTCGATCTTTAATAATATTGTTCTCTAAAATTGAGATATGTGTTTCAAAGTTGGATGCATGTCCATTAGCACATGGTGGTGGACCATTGTCTTGTATATTTGATTCTTCATTAAGAATTGCCATTGCGCCAGTTACACCACAAGCATCTTTTGAAAATACCTCAGGGACAACAACTGGCATGCATCTCTTATTTGGTTGGATTTGATCAGTGGTTTGGTTATTTCCATTTTTCCTATTCTTTGGGAGATGTTGTTGCATGTCAGTAATCTCTGATGAAGTAGAGTCAACCTCACAACATATAGTACAGATGTACTGGATGTTGTTTTCGTCACTTTCAAGTTTTTCTATTTCTGCTTTAGTTAGCTTCTCACAGGCATAGTGGATCCAATTGTTTCCTTTGATACAAAATACTCCCCTAGATAATAGTTTTCTTTTGCATTTTGGACAGTTATCATCAAGCGATTGTTTGTTTGTGTTGACTGTATTCTGGTTTGATTTTTGGCCAAGGATAAGTCAGTTGATTGGTTATCGCTTTGGGTTCCGGCTTCTTTGAGAATGTTCTCTGATGCTTGGCACATTCTTCTCTAATTTGTTGGTTGATAGAAGAATAGTCTTTGTTATTATCCATTTGTTTGCATATGTCTTGGAGTTCGTCAAAAATGCTCTATGATTACGACCATTGACCTCTGCTCTACACGTTGGGTTGTACAAGTTTATTCTATATTGTTGACGTTAGTTTTGACAACATTTGACTGATATAGATTGATCTACCACCTTTCCTGTCTGGTCTTGTTTTTCATGAATGTTACAAGTAACCTTGGTGTTGGTGTTCAAATGCTGGACTAAGATTTTGCTGAAGTGAAGATAGAATGCAGCACTAAATTCCAAAATTATATTGCCATGTTTGTATTGTAAATTTACATCAGAAGATCGGCTGGTTGCATCTGATATTTTTTCAACAGCTTTTTGATCATTCAGTAAGTAGTTTTTGACTGACACGTTGACTTTTGATGGTGTAAATACTTGTGTCGGTATTCTGTCTCTTGTTGGCCTTAAAGTTGCCATGATGAAGTGTTTTACAGAAGTGTTGTCCTTATGTGAACAATGGAGTTAGGTTAGAATTGGTATAGCGTGGGAACATCCACGCTGACCACTAGAAAAGAATGAAGTTCAGTCCGTTATAGAGAGTATGTTGGTTGTATTGGTTTAGTGTGAGAACATCCACACTTAACACGTAAGAGTGTGTAATATAGCTGAGCGGAATGTTTGGTAAGAATCTGGATTAAGAAGCTACTAGGTCTGTTGTCTATGGAGAGATAGTAATTTCTATTAGATATTATAACACTTATATTAATAGGTAAGTGTGGATGCTCCCACGCTATACCAACTTTGGCTTTAAGCTACTATAAGGACAAGGATAATCTAACTAATATATATTTAGGCAATATAGTACTTCTGCAACTGTATATAGATAGTAGCTTCTGAAAAAGCTGGAACAGGATACAAATCAATAATCACATCAGGAATATATCTCCAAAGCATCTAGTACCGGTCTTGACAATCACCCTCCTAGGTAAGTGTGGATGACTCCACGCTATACCAAGCATTTAGCTTGAAACAATTGAATACTTCTGTGGCTCCGTGTTTGGATCAACTATCATAATAGGAAATTCTTCATAGCAACTCCATTATAACTACATAATCTCTACATTCCATAGAAATCAAGCTTCCATAATACAGGAAAGTAATAGCTTTTAGAAAAGCTGGAATAGGGAACTAATCAATATATAAAATATAACTATTAGATATTATAACGCTTATATTAATAGGTAAGTATGGATGTTCCCACGCTACACCAATTTTGGCTTTAATCTAAGAAATTACTAATCATAACTAGTCAATATTTATATAAGGAATAATCTATATCATCTTATACACTAATTGGCATAATTCCATAGTGGCTGTATGAAATCTTCCTGGATGTACAGGTGCAGATATATGTGTGTGCAAGAAGCTGTGCATTCTATATCAGTAGTTTAAAATACTTTAAGCTTGCTTTTAATTACTGTTAACTAGCATTCACTTTATCTTTTGTATTTTTTCTGATTGAGATAAATTAAGGATGGGACTGGGTGCTAAACATAGTTTTATTAAGCCACAAGTAAAATTGAAGTACCTGTTCCAAGAAAGGAACCTCCTCAGTAGGTGTCTCTGTTTATATATACGATTTAATTTCTTTTAAAGAATTGATTGTTGATGGCAGTAACAATAATAAAGTTAAGTGTACTGACAATATAAAATATGAACATTCATGCACAGAGATGGATAAGTGTAATGTGTGCCTCTGCTAGTTATGTAGGAAAAAGGAATATCTAAATTGATATTTAAACATATTTTATACCTTTTATAGCTTGCTGTGTGGTATGGATTTTGCTCATTGTTGAAGGCCTTATGGTAACCTTTAGTTGCTATCACTTACATGTCATTTGGTCGCTGGTAGAGAGTTGTCTCATAGACAATTTAACCACATCTTCTTATTTTTATAAAGTCCATCTACAACAGAAATATTTAAGATGGCAGAATTTTAATCTTCTCCACTGGTATTTGGTATTTTTTTCCGTGGTGAAATATGAATAGACAGTAACACAGAGATATATAAGTAACTTTTAACTGAGTGATAGACCAGACATTTTCATAGTATGTTGCTGCCATGCAAATGTCTGCTTTAATATTCAAACAAATCTATATAATAAAATGCTTCGCTGGGGCGCAGCTTGATACGACCGCAGAGGTCGAACCCTGAACAGTTGGGGCAAGTATGGACACAACATTCAAGCTTGATACAGCTCTGAATTTGGATTGTTATTAAATATTTGACACAGCATAGGTTTCTGACACAGAAAGAATGTGGTCTAAGAACTTGAATTTTTTTAATTTACCTATTATGGTCCAATGTCCAAAATCAAAATACATGGTTAGATTCAGCATATCAAAGAACCCCATATATTCAATTTTTGTTAAAATCAAACAAAGTTTAATTTTGGACCCCAACTTGGACAAACTTGAAAACTTGGCCCATAATCAAAAATCTAAACACATGTTTAGATTCAGCATATCAAAGAACCCCAAGAATTCAATTTTTGCTAAAATCAAACTATGTTTAATTTTGGACCCTTTGGACCTTAATGTAGACCAATTTAAAAAACGGGACTTAAAATTAAAAATCTAAATACACGGTTAGATTTGGAATATCAAAGAACCCCAATAATTCAATTTTTGATGAAATCAAACAAAGTTTAATTTTGGACCCTTTTGACCTCAATATGAACCAATTTGATAGCGGGGCCCACAAATAAAAAATCTAAATTCATGGTTAGATTCAGCATATCAAAGAACCCCATATATTCAATTTTTGTTAAAATCAAACAAAGTTTAATTTTGGACCCCAACTTGGACAAACTTGAAAACTTGGCCCATAATCAAAAATCTAAACACATGTTTAGATTCAGCATATCAAAGAACCCCAAGAATTCAATTTTTGCTAAAATCAAACTATGTTTAATTTTGGACCCTTTGGACCTTAATGTAGACCAATTTAAAAAACGGGACTTAAAATTAAAAATCTAAATACACGGTTAGATTTGGAATATCAAAGAACCCCAATAATTCAATTTTTGATGAAATCAAACAAAGTTTAATTTTGGACCCTTTTGACCTCAATATGAACCAATTTGATAGCGGGGCCCACAAATAAAAAATCTAAATTCATGGTTAGATTCAGCATATCAAAGAACCCCATATATTCAATTTTTGTTGAAATCAAAAAAAGTTTAATTTTGGACCCCAACTTGGTCCAACTTGAAAACTGGGCCCATAATCAAAAATCTAAACACATGTTTAGATTCAGCATATCACAGAACCCCAAGAATTCAATTTTTGTTAAAATCAAACTAAGTTTAATTTTGGACCCTTTGGACCTCAATGAAGACCAATTTAAAAAAAACGGGACCCAAATTAAAAATCTAAAAACACGGTTAGATTTGGCATATCAAAGAACCCCAATAATTCAATTTTTGATGAAATCAAACAAAGTTTAATTTTGGACCCCAATTTGGACCAACTTGAAAACTGGGCCCATAATCAAAAATCTAAATACATGTTTAGATTCAGCATATCAAAGAACCCCATATATTCAATTTTTGTTGAAATCAAACAAAGTTTAAATACTGGACCCTATCTTGGACCAACTTGAAAACTGGGCCCATAATCAAAAATCTAAACACATGTTTAGATTCAGCATATCAAAGAACCCCAAGAATTCAATTTTTGTTAAAATCAAACTAAGTTTAATTTTGGACCCTTTGGACCTTAATGTAGACCAATTTAAAAAACAGGACCCAAAATTAAAAAATCTAAATACATGGTTAGATTTGGAATATCAAAGAACCCTAATAATTCAATTTTAGATGAAATCAAACAAAGTTTAATTTTGGACCCTTTTGACCTCAATATGAACCAATTTGATAACGGGGTCCACAAATAAAAAATCTAAATACATGGTTAGATTCAGCATATCAAAGAACCCCATATATTCAATTTTTGTTGAAATCAAACAAAGTTTAATTTTGGACCCCAATTTGGACCAACTTGAAAACTGGGCCAAAAATCAAAAATCTAAATACATGTTTAGATTCAGCATATCAAAGAACCCCATATATTCAATTTTTGCTAAAATCAAACAAAGTTTAATTTTGGACCCTTTGGACCTTAATGTAGACCAATTTGAAAACTGGACCCAAAATTAAAAATCTAAATACACTGTTAGATTCGGCATAACAAATAAATAAATGTGATCAAAGATTTTACAAATCTAATGCGCCATACTGTGCAATTAAAGATTACTTCTTGAAATTTTTCAATATTTGAAATTTGAAAAAAAAATAATATTTGAAGAATAATTCTTTTTAATTTCTGAAATCTGAAATGAGAAAAAATTGACCCCCCACAATTTCTTTTTATCCCCCCCCCCCCAATTTTTTCCCCCAAAAAATTCTTTCCCTCAAGATATGGTCAAAATCTCAATTCAAATTTCCAATGGAGTTGGCAACCATAATTACCCATTTAAATTTACCATAGTGCTAACTTAATCTATTTTATAATAGAATTAAAAATATAGTGTCAAATCTTTCATATGGATTTTTTTGTAAAAAAAAAGATGCAACATTTGCAGATATTTTTACTGGTCTTCCTTTATAATTATGCATTTCTTTAAACATAATTTAAAAGCAGTGTAAGGGAAGTAACCAAAACGTTGTATTTGGATTACCTCCCTTACACTGTTTTAATTTATCTTTATTGTTCATTAACCATTACTTTATACATAATTCAAAAGCAGTGTAAGGGAGATAATTTCAATGATGTATTTGATTTATCTCCCTTACACTGCTTTAAATTATGTTTTGTACTAAAGTATTTGTCCATTAACCAGGACAACCTTGTTTTTCCCCCTTTTTTGCCCCTAATTCCTAAACGGTTTGAGCCATAACCCCCCAAAGCAAATCCTAACCATCCCTTTGTGGTATGGAAACTTGTAGTATAATTTCAGAGAGATCCATACACCGTTCCACAGTTATTGTCTGGAAACTAGAAAATGCTTATTTTTGGCCCCTTTTTGGCCCCTAATTCCTTAACTGTTGGTACCATAACCCCCAAAATCAATCCCAACCTTCCTTTTGTGGTATTTAACCTTATGGTCAAATTTCAAAAAGATCCATTCACTTAAACTAAAGTTAGAGTGCGAAAACCAATGTGTATTCGGACGACGACACCGGACGACGACGACGACGACGCCAACGTCATACCAATATACGACCACAAAATTTTTTTGCGGTCGTATAAAAAGTATGGTAACAATTTATTGCCATAAATAAAATCTCATACAGTACATGACTTATTCCATAGTTCAATCCAAATTTTATACAAAAGATATACTGTCAGCAGTCTTGATGGAAATACAAAAGTGGAGAAGGCTTAAAAAGGTGTAGCCTGTTTTCCAATATCATTTTATTTGCTATTAATATGTAATATCTAAATTCAATATCAGCTGAAAAGAAATGTTTTAAACGTTAAAAATACATTTTTCATATAAACGCTTTCCTATGACATTAACATCTCAGTTAACTAATTCATAAGCCATTTAAAACATTTCTTAGTAGAAAGATAAATATTTAGAGATTTTTATTTTTGGTTTAATCTACCATTAATTTTAAAATAGGGCTCGGAAATAGAATAGTATTTTAATAAATTACAATTAAATGATACATATGCATAAAATACCAACGGTTCTCATAATCTAAAGTAGCAATGATTTACAAACTAGTGACAATTAGTTTTGTGTACAGATCATTTCCTTCCCCATAAGATATTGTGTTTGTTGTTAAAATCTCTTTTTTTGTAATACTGTTCAATATGCCTTATGTTCAAATGGATTTTTTCAGAATTTATCTGTTCTGGGACCAAAGAAAAATGTTTTAGTCCCAGATGTGTTAGACATTTTCATTGCAAGTTATCAATATTGTTTAAATTATGACATACAAAATTCAAAAATGCTCAAGCAGAACTTACTATAAATTGATGGTAAAATTAACTCATAAAAAAAATTAAAGGTTGTTCACTTCCCAATTCTCATTTAATATGCTTATACTTTTCTTAAAATTTTCTATAATAATCTCAATAGAGTTGTTCCATCACATAACAATTAAAATGTGTGCCTAGCAAAGTTGACCCATGAATGGTCCTTTAACATTTTGGGAACCATGGAGACCATTTCAAATCGACCAACATAGTTCATTTCGAGAATATTAATGAAAATTACAAGTTTTTACAATGAAAAAAAGAATAAACCTGTATCTAAATAGGATGATAAATAAATGCTGTATATCAAATCAAGTGCCCTTTATAAGCTCAGAATACGATTGGGCCACTACATGCTTTCATATTGCCAAGGATAGTTATCTTTAATTTCCTAAGAATCAGTCAAAATTTAGGTAAAAGAAATGCATTGTGTCTACTAACAAATGCCACAAACATACCTCAATACAAGTACATCTAAATGTGGTAAGATAAAAAAAAATTTCCACAAATGTTTAAAATATCTATACTCAATTCAATCATACATATAACTTTCACTCACACACTGTTAACTAGCATGCTTTATGTTCAAATGGATTTTTTCAGAATTTATCTGTTCTGGGACCAAAGAAAAATGTTTTAGTCCCAGATGTGTTAGACATTTTCATTGCAAGTTATCAATATTGTTTAAATTATGACATACAAAATTCAAAAATGCTCAAGCAGAACTTACTATAAATTGATGGTAAAATTAACTCATAAAAAAAATTAAAGGTTGTTCACTTCACAATTCTCATTTAATATGCTAATACTTTTCTTAAAATTTTCTATAATAATCTCAATAGAGTTGTTCCATCACATAACAATTAAAATGTGTGCCTAGCAAAGTTGACCCATGAATGGTCCTTTAACATTTTGGGAACCATGGAGACCATTTCAAATCGACCAACATAGTTCATTTCGAGAATATTAATGAAAATTACAAGTTTTTACAATGAAAAAAAGAATAAACCTGTATCTAAATAGGATGATAAATAAATGCTGTATATCAAATCAAGTGCCCTTTATAAGCTCAGAATACGATTGGGCCACTACATGCTTTCGTATTGCCAAGGATAGTTATCTTTAATTTCCTAAGAATCAGTCAAAATTTAGGTAAAAGAAATGCATTGTGTCTACTGACAAATGCCACAAACATACCTCAATACAAGTACATCTAAATGTGGTAAGATGAAAAAAAATTTCCACAAATGTTTAAAATATCTATACTCAATTCAATCATACATATAACTTTCACTCACACACTTTAGACACAACCAAGATTTATGTCCTATAAACATTTGTAGAACCAGTAACAATAAAATGCTTCGCTGGGGCGCAGCTTGATACGACCGCAGAGGTCGAACCCTGAACAGTTGGGGCAAGTATGGACACAACATTATAGCTTGATACAGCTCTGAATTTGGATTGTTATTAAATATTTGACACAGCATAGGTTTCTGACACAGAAAGAATGTGGTCTAAGAACTTGAATTTTTTTAATTTACCTATTATGGTCCAATGTCCAAAATCAAAATACATGGTTAGATTCAGCATATCAAAGAACCCCATATATTCAATTTTTGTTGAAATCAAACAAAGTTTAATTTTGGACCCTAACTTGGACAAACTTGAAAACTGGGCCCATAATCAAAAATCTAAACACATGTTTAGATTCAGCATATCAGAGAACCCCAAGAATTCAATTTTTGCTAAATTCAAACTAAGTTTAATTTTGGACCCTTTGGACCTTAATGTAGACCAATTTAAAAAACGGGACTTAAAATTAAAAATCTAAATACACGGTTAGATTTGGAATATCAAAGAACCCCAATAATTCAATTTTAGATGAAATCAAACAAAGTTTAATTTTGGACCCTTTTGACCTCAATATGAACCAATTTGATAACGGGGTCCACAAATAGAAAATCTAAATACATAGTTAGATTCAGCATATCAAAGAACCCCATATATTCAATTTTTATTGAAATTAAACAAAGTTTAATTTTGGACCCCAATTTGGACCAACTTGAAAACTGGGCCAAAAATCAAAAATCTAAATACATGTTTAGATTCAGCATATCAAAGAACCTCATATATTCAATTTTTGCTAAAATCAAACAAAGTTTAATTTTGGACCCTTTGGACCTTAATGTAGACCAATTTGAAAACTGGACCCAAAATTAAAAATCTAAATACTCTGTTAGATTCGGCATAACAAATAAATAAATGTGATCAAAGATTTTTAAAATCTAATGTGCCATACTGTGCAATTAAAGATTACTTCTTGAAATTTTTCAATATTTGAAATTTGAAAAAAAAATAATATTTGAAGAATAATTCTTTTTAATTTCTGAAATCTGAAATGAGAAAAAATTGACCCCCCACAATTTCTTTTTATCCCCCCCCCTCCCACCTTTTTTCCCCCAAAAAATTCTTTCCCTCAAGATATGGTCATAATCTCAATTCAAATTTCCAATGGAGTTGGCAACCATAATTACCCATTTAAATTTACCATAGTGCTAACTTAATCTATTTTATAATAGAATAAAAAATATAGTGTCAAATCTTTCAAATGGATTTTTTTGTAAAAAAAAAAGATGCAACATTTGCAGATATTTTTACTGGTCTTCCTTTATAAATATACATTTCTTTAAACATAATTTAAAAGCAGTGTAAGGGAAGTAACCAAAACATTGTATTTGGATTACCTCCCTTACACTGTTTTAAATTATCTTTATTGTTCATTAACCATTACTTTATACATAATTTAAAAGCAGTGTAAGGGAGATAATTTCAATGATAAATTTGATTTATCTCCCTTACACTGCTTTAAATTATGTTTTGTACTAAAGTATTTGTCCATTAACCAGGACAACCTTGTTTTTCCCCCTTTTTTGCCCCTAATTCCTAAACGGTTTGAGCCATAACCCCCCAAAGCAAATCCTAACCATCCCTTTGTGGTATGGAAACTTGTAGTATAATTTCAGAGAGATCCATACACCGTTGCACAGTTATTGTCTGGAAACTAGAAAATGCTTATTTTTGGCCCCTAATTCCTTGACTGTTGGTACCATAACCCCCAAAATCAATCCCAACCTTCCTTTTGTGATATTTAACCTTATGGTCAAATTTCAAAAAGATCCATTCACTTAAACTAAAGTTAGAGTGCGAAAACCAATGTGTCTTCGGACGACGACGACGACGACGACCCCAACGTCATACCAATATACGACCACAAAATTTTTTTGCGGTCGTATAAAAACTTGTTTGATCTAACATTCACAACCTTCTAGATGAATGCATGGTCTTATTGACATTTATGTCACTGCAAGCATGGGCTAATCTCAAAGTTTGAATATCAATCACAGTAAATTTAGAAATATTTGATTTATCTATTATTGTGATTGTTGAACATTGAGCAAAAATGTGAAATAAATTAAAATGATTTTAGCTAATGCTGCATACATTTAATTTAATAATGCTATGAAAATTGAAAATGCAAATTTTTTACTTTTGGGAAGCTGATTTCTTTATCAATTTTCACAAAAAAAAACTCACTAATATTCCGAATTTCTAGTGAATGTTCAAAGTTTTAACTAAGAATAGAACTTACAATTACTCAATCAAATAAAGCAAAAGAATAATAAAAACATTATATTTTTGGTATGAACATACTATCAATTAACTTATTTTTGCAGAAACTCTTTTGCATTTAAAACTTTTTTATACAAATTTGTTGATATAAATTATTAATATAACGACAAAATTCAATTTGACTTGTTCTCGATAAAATATATATTTGTGTTAATTTACTTTTTTTTTATGGGATTAATGAATTGAAAAAAAAAACTAGTCAGAAAACAATGGTATAATATAATTTTCATTATCATTTTCATGATTGAATAAAAGCTTCTGCAAACTTGATTGATTGTCGTTTATCGAAGGTCCAGTAGCAAATATTTCATGCATATTCAGGACAGCTGCAAAACTGGTTATATCCACTGGGAAAGGAAAACATATTGGTTTCTTTTTTTAAAAGTAAATTTATTGTAGATTGCTTTTACATGCCCATGTGTAACATGATTTGTGTACAAAAGTTTTATTGGTTAACATCTTTGTATAAAAACTACTAAATTGTTTTACAACACACATTCAACTCTATATTCATACTCTTTTAATTGATGTTTATAAATTTGATTTAACTTGTTTTCCCCTCAGTTATTTACCATGTGATTACGTATAAGAACTAGGCTGTTCAATGGCAAGCATAGAAAAACTTTGGGAACACTATATCTCTGAGTAAACCGTCTTAAAAATGTAAACCAAAACAATTTGTTACAGTTTTTTATACGGTATACAAAATTACATCTCTCAAAAATGACACTTACATTTTTTTTTTTATAACTATATTTATATATATGAAAATTTGAGTGCTATTTTAATTATGACCTGTAGACCTTAACATCTATGAGAATTACATGAACTCCTTGTAAAATAAGTGTTAAAAATAAATAGCAACTAAACAGATCAATGAACTAATGAAAGACTCATGCACTGACTTTGTGCAAGCACCAACCACAATATTATGAATGAAAGACATTATGTAAATCTTAACAATGTTATAAAATGCTCTTATAAAATATATGCATCAATGTCATTGACAATATCACAATAAGTTAAATGGAATGTCTTTCTAAGAAAAGAGTGCTTTAAAAAAAAAATATATACAATATATATACACAGCTGAAAGTCTCAAAATTTGAATAAAATCAGAGGTACTAATAATGTTCAGATATTTTTAACCTTTTTGCAATAGCAATCTGATTTTAAAATGTCAACTAAGTGGCATAAAAGGTAGGTATTACCAGCGCCAAACAAACAGGATGATGTCAAGTGAAATATTACTATTCTTAATTCACTCAAAGACGAGATAAACGAAGACTTAAGTGGAATAGAATTCATTGTTGCCACAAAAGGAAGTGTAGTTCTAACTGTAGATAATTTGCTGAAAATGTTGGAAGCAGATGAAAAATTAGAAACGACCCTGGCTTCATAATTATTTGTCGGATATTGAATTTTGTGGATTTTCGTTGGTATAAATAAACTATAAATAAATGTTCAATGAAGTTCATGTATTAATATCATACAAGCTTGTAAGCAGACTTAGCTAAAACCACAAATCAAATATCCACTAAAATGCAACTTTTCCTCAATCTATGAAAATCAGTTCCCACGAAAAAATAAATGAATCCATAGTAATATAAATATGCAGAATTTAATAAGTAAACCTTACAATTGTTTAAAAAATAATAAACTAGATAAAATGATCTGCATGTTAAGCATTAGTGTAATATGTACAAATAAATCTTTATTTGCCAGATTTATATCACAACAAATTATAGTGATCTTTTATCAGTTTAATAATTATAATCATTTTTTTTTTAAATTTTCAAATGCACCATAAAAATCATCATTTAAGATCATTTGCCAACAGCAAATACCACCTTTACAAAACAGCTATTACTTCCATTTGAAAAAGTAGCAATCATAATCAGCTGGTTCATTACCGGGGTACTCAAGGTATAATTTTTTAGGAGCTGAATTATAATGCTAAATTATAATAGGGTCTAACATTTTGCAAAGAGAGAAAGAGTGGTCTCAACATGAATGTATGGATATATATAGATATCCAACAGTTAAAAATGTAGTGTGTTGTGTATCATCTGGTAAAAATTTAAATATGTTTCACAATGTCCTTTTTAGATCAGCAGCTGACAAAGTTTCTATGATGAATTTGACTGAGATCAGTATTTACAAATATATGCATAAATAATAATATTTACCCTTAAATTTTTTTAAAGTGGGTGAAATTGGCAAGTATAAAAAAACAAATAACAGATTAAAACTTCATGGATTATATATTAAAAGCTAACAAAGCACCTTAATCATGGATGCTATAATGTAAAATTATAGTGAACACCAGAAATGCACCATCTCAATGCTTTTTCAGGTCCATAGTTTCAATTGTTTATAAATGAAATTTTTGAAATAGTTGCTTGAAATCTGCCAATAGCTGATAACATATATACGCAGTTTTCAACAAATATTTTTTTTTTGAAAAAGGATGTACAATCATATTAAAACAGAATAATCTAAGAGAAGCTTTCTAACTATTTACATGGTCCCACGAAATATAAAGTAATTTCTAAGCTAGATTTGCCTTATACTTTTGTATGCAAAACAAGGGAAGTCAAGAAATTTTACAAAATATTCTTATTCCATCATACTTTTTTGCCATAATAGCTTGTCTAATGTGACAATTGTCTTCTTTTTTTTTCTTTTTTTTCGAACATCTTCCTAACCTTAGTCATGTGAGGAGGACAAATTTAAATTAAAAACTGGTGATAAATTTTTAAGTTTAATTGCTCCTAATTTGGGGCCAAATATGACCCTTACTGCTCCAACTCCTTTTGAAAAATTTTAATCCTAATCAACAGGAATCTGTCTAAACCTTAAAAAAATGCTCCAATAATATTGTATCCCTTCCATTATGACAGTCTTTATGTAAAATGGACAAGTTTTTAATTACAACTGAAACTAGTACAATGCATAAACAACACATAAAAATTAGAGCTATTTTCTTAATGATTGTAGTTTAAAATTTTGGTTGGCTTGCTTGCTTTGTTTATATAAATGTTTGCTCAAGCATTGTAATTAAGATTGACATCTGCAATCAATACATAGGTGGAGCTTCAGCTTGTATACTTTATACTTGTAAATGTTATTGGATGATATATAATGTATACAAGCTGAAGTCCTGCCTATCTATTGATTGCAGATGTCAATCTTAATAACAATGCTTGAGTAAACATTTATACAAACAAAGCAAGCAAGCCAACCAAACCTTTAACTACAAGCATTAGGAAAAAAGCTCTAATAAATGAACAATGTCTGTCCTACATGTTAAGGGAGTCACAGGGCAATAAGTGTGTTAGAAAGGAGTTTTAAAAAGAAAATAGAAAACATCAAAGAAGAGAAGAAAGAAATAAAAAATTAATGGAAAAAAAAAGATAGAGAGAGATACAGATTGAATGAAGATGGTTTAAAGATAAAAATATACATCAGCTTTCACTTTTATAGGGAGGTAAATTTTCAAATTGCAATATTGATTTATTTATCTAATGGAACTGATGTGGATCAATCCTATCATTGTATAAGAAAAAAATGTGTAAAATAATCTCATTACTATGAGAAAACAAACATGGGAAGCCCTTAAATCCTTTTTTATAGTCTAATATGATTTATATGACTTCAACTCATATAATAAATCAGCAATAGTCTATCAGGTTTTAAGATACTCTATATATAAAATCCTATTATATCACATTTCATTTTCAACATTAACAAATTTATCTATACACTTTTTAAAAAAACACAACCAAACAGATAATATACAATCAGTATAAAAAAATCCATATAAAAATTCACATTTTGATCAATGATGTATTTTGACAAAATCCACGAGTCACAAGATTTGATCACTAAGACTATATTTGTGTCAAGTTGCCTTCTGAGTTGGTGAATAGAGTTGGGAAGCTATGATGGAGTGGAGACTGAGGTTCAAAATTATCCTGAACTGTGTCAGCATGGCCGAGATCAAATTGTGGTCTGTTTAAAAAAATTGCACCTGATGAAGAAGACAATCTGTGATGCCTCCTCTCTTGGTCTTCGAGTAATGGAATGTTTGATTCTTTGTCTGAAAGTTAAAATTATTTTGGTCCATTAATCCTAAAATCAGTAAGTTTGATTTCATCACAATTAATATTTCTATTTTCATTTTACCGAAATTTGGCTCCAGAGTATGTAATTTTTTCACTACTATGTGGTAGGACATTTAGGGGAAAAAATAACTGTTTTATATTTTCCATACACAACAAAATCATCGGAAAGAGTTAATTTTTTCCCAAATGATTTTCTTAAGCACAAACTATAAAATTTGACAACACCAATGGTGCTGAAAACAGCACATCTAAGTCTTGCCACTTTCGCAACAAGCGAAATAAAAATAAATACTTAAAAGTATTTATAGCTTTTACAGCTAGGATAATAAACGAATTTCAAATTCAGGCCTTTTCCTGTACATTTCCAATATCACAATGATTATGTTATTACATATTATTCAATGAAGCCAAGTGATATAACTCATTCATAAATAAAATGCTTTGCTGAGCGCAGCCTGATACAACCGCAGAGGTTGAACCCTAAACAGTTGGGGCAAATTTGGATATAATATTCAAGCTTGATACTGTCTGAATTTTGATTGTGATAACATTTTTGACATAATATAGGTTTCTGACACAAAATAAATGTGGTAAAAGACCTTACAAATCTATTGCGCAATACTGTGCAATTGAAGATTACTTCTTGAAACTTTTACAAAATTTGAAATTTGAAAATTTGTGAAAAAAATATGAATTCCTTAAAAAAATTGGAACCCCCCCCCCCTGCGACTTTTGGAATCCCCCCTTGGAGCAATTACCCCAAGACTCGATCCAATTCTTTCCTTTGTAGTATGGAACCTTGTAGCACAATTTCAGAGAGATCCATACACATCTAACACAAGTTATTGTTTGGAAACTAGAATAATGCATGTTTTTGGCCCTTTTTTGGCCCCTAATTCCTACATGTTTGAGGCAATTATCCCCAAACTCAATCCCAGCCTTTCCTTTGTGATATGGAACCTTATGGTACAATATCAGAGAGATCCATACACTTACACACAAGTTATTGTCCGGAAACTACAAAAATTGTTTTTTTTGGCCCCTTTTAGGCCCTTAATTCCTAAACTGTTTGCCCCATAACCCCTAGTATGAATCCCAAACTTCTACTTGTGGTATTAAACATTGTTGTACAATTTCAGAGCAATCGAAATACTTATACACAAGTTATTATCCTGAAACTAGAATTTTTTTTGTTTTGGGCCCCTTTTGGGCCCCTAATTCCTAAACGGTTGGGACCATCATCCCCAAAATCAATCCCAACTTTTCTTTTGTATTATTGAACCTTCTTAAAAAATTTCATAGAGATCCATTCACTAAAACTAAAGTTATTGTCCGGAAACCAACGTGTCTTGGGACGACGACACAGACAACGACGACTTCATACAATCCCAAAAATTTTTTTGCGGTTGTATAAAAAAGAACTCAACATTGGTCTATTTGGATAATTTTACCTAAAATGTTGACCACTGAGTCCTGATTTAGCATTAGATTTTGTAAATAATTAAATTTACCTTCACTATGGTGATATGGATGTACTGCTGCCACTTTTCTGGAAGACCTATCAGAATCTGCGCTTATAGATTCTTTGGAGTTTGTTTGAGCAGAAGAAACCCCTGAATCGGAAGATATGGTTACAATGGAAGACTTTTTAATCACTGGACGGGTAACTGCTGCAAGATTTTCTGTAATATTAACTTCTGGCATTTCATTTTCTTCATCTGTAATTTTGGGATCTGGAAGACAAGCAATATGAATTTGATTGTCAATATATAAGCAGTAAATCAGATCACACAGGCTTACAGTACAGGCTTCTTATTTTAATGTTTTGTCTTAGCAAGGAGAATATCACTATACTGACCATGTAACTAAACATGTTGCAATTTTTTAGAATTGGCAGATACAAGTGTAAAAAAAAAAAGACCATAGAATAATAATGTTAAAACTTTCAAGTCATCTAATGTTTCTATGAACTTTAATTTCACTGAATTTAATGGTTCGAAAATTGGGTTATATACCCCGAAAGCCATAAGCTTTTCAAATTTAGTGCAAGTTTAAGATATCTCATATGGTACCGTACAAATAAAACAATAGGTGTGAAAATCTCTCAGCCTGTAGACCAAACTATTAATCACACTGTTTGTTGCTGTTTACAGTTTTTGTCATGCATACCTTATAATCCTTATGAATTGTTAGTAAAAACAAAAAAAAAATCAACCTAACAGCACAGAAATACCAAAAATAGACATCTACAGGGTATCATATCAAAAACAAACGATAGCGCCTAATGGAATAATGTCCAAAATCTAGACAACTTTTGAATGAATGCAACAGACGATCAAAGATAGTTATAGACACCAAGTTAGAGAGATCTACTCTGATACAAGTCAATCTATGCCACATGATATTTGATTTTTTTAAAAAAATAAATAGCAAAACTTCAGAGGAAAGTATATTTAAGAGATGAAAAATTTCCTGTTGTCAGCTGTCACTATTTTTGCATAGTGTTTAGTGCTTCAAAGTTATGACTATTCTGATTATGCTCTATGTCAATAAAATAATTTCGATATTTCCAAAAGTTTAACAAAAGGCAACCAATTAATTAACAAAATCTCTATTTACTTTCAGTTTATTAAATAGAGTTAATCAAGAATGACAGAAGTTGAATTTATTCAAATCAAAGTAGTAAATATCATTAATAAAAAAATTAATTTGAAAGAAAGTTTGATTGATGCAAAGGAGTAGGCCCGGTAAGACCCCTTTTTGGCCCCAAAATATAGCATTTTTACAAATTTGTTGAAATGTAAACTTTTAGCTATTTATTGGAAAGTAGAATACTTTTGTTCCATAAGTATGGGCTGTTTTTTGACAATGCAATACACATGCATCAGGTGCTAGCATCATAAAGTCATGCAATATTACTGAAATCTTCACAATTTTAGCATGTGCTAATTTCAAGACAGTTTTTGTCTAAAATGGAAGTGGCCCCATTTGTGTTCAGTCTTAATATTAAAATAAATGTTGTATTTGATGATAATACATAACATATTTAAAGGTTGAGACTGAACCTGAATGTGGCACTTCATTTTAGACAAAAACCATCTGAAAAGTAATGTTTTATGGCATATTTAATAGATTTTTCATATTTAAGCTTGAATTTGAGAACCTTTAATGACCAAATTAGTTCAAATCTTTTACATAAACTAATTGAATCGACTGAAGACAAGTAAGTGTTAAAAAAATGTCAAAATTTTTTCATCATATGTACTTCGAATTCTAGGCCAAAACTAGCCCTTACCAGACCCTCTCCTTTAGACTGAAACTATCTTACCTCCTATAAAGCTCGGTTCTTTATGACGACTTTTTTTATATCGATAGATACGACAACAAACTATAACAAATATCACAACCAAAGCTCCTAAACTACAACCTGTAATTATCCACCTTAAAAAATAAAAATAAAAATATCTATCATACATTTCCTGATATATATGCAGCAGGCCACATATTCATGTGCCTGTTCCAAGGCAGGAACCTCGACAGTGATTGTCTTGTGTCATATCTTTAATGTTTGGCGAAGACTGCATGACGATCCCTCAATATCTATAATTTATTTTTGTTGTTGGCTTGCTGTCTCATCAGTGTTGTTCGGTGTTGTTTGGTCACGAGTGGAAAATTTTTCCATATTTGAGTTCTTTGATTAGTTATTCTTTTTATTACATTGACAATGGGCTTTTTAATGGAATTAAAGTAGAAAATGTAGGAACTATATCTTTTTCTACGCATTCACAATTTGCTTTGATGCGACATCATCGACAACGTTTTGACACCTCCTATTGTTGTGTGACGTCAGAGGAGTGAAATAACCCAGTTTATTTCAAATGTGAAATTATCGGTTTTTTATTTCACTGGGAAATCACGGTAATTCATTGCAACCAATGTAATAATAACCTTTATCTCAAACTATTCGCAGTAATGCTCATTGAATATAACACAGGGATTTAGGTCTACTGATAAAGTTCCTGTGAATGTAATGAAAGTTTGTAAATATTATGTATATATGTTAGTAAACGTTTCGAAGGGATGAATTCATCTTCACCACTTGGAAATCTTGGTTTAATAGCTAATGAAAATGCATGCATACCAGTTCTTAATACCTTTCAATCAATACAGATTTTAATAGAAAGTACCTTACCGCTTGTCTTTAAAGCTGCCATCTTTTGATTTGTTATCTACTGTTTTATTACCTAGTAAGTAAAAGACAATAAAATATTAAAGATGTGAATATGCTATAAATCAGCAGAGTCTTTCTCTTTCGATTAAAGCCTGATGCTTCATCTGGCAAACATATGCTATTTTAATGTTTATTTTCACTGCTTAATTTGTTCCCTGCACGACATGTTGCAGGGGGACATAGAAATACTGTCCATCCAGTCTTGTTAGCGCTCTCACATGTACAATTCTTGCAAGATTTTTATAAAACTTACATCATAGATTTATATCATCATTGTCTTGGACAATTTGAAAATCAGTGCCAAACAACAATTTTTAAAAGAGTTATGCCCCTTGGAAATATTAATTATATGGAAAATTGCATTGTAAGTGCTCTCATGTGTACAATTCTTGCCAGATTTTTATGAAATTTATATCACAGGTTTATATCAGCATGTATATATTTCTGTGTGAGGCACAGGAGCAAATAATTTATACTGATGCAAACAAAGCAATGCAAGATTGAATTTATATACTTTGGCACAAATTTGAATAAAATGCTTCGCTGGGCGCAGCTTGATACGACCGCAGAGGTCGAACCCTGAACAGTTGGGGCAAGTATGGACACAACATTCAAGCTTGATACAGCTCTGAATTTGGATTGTGATTAAATATTTGACACAGCATAGGTTTCTGACACAGAAAGAATGTGGTCTAAGAATTTCAATTTTTTTAATTTACCTATTATGGTCCAATGCCCAAAATCAAAATACATGGTTAGATTCAGCATATCAAAGAACCCCATATATTCAATTTTTGTTGAAATCAAACAAAGTTTAATTTTGGACCCCAACTTGGACAAACTTGAAAACTGGTCCCATAATCAAAAATCTAAACACATGTTTAGATTCAGCATATCAAAGTACCCCAAGAATTCAATTTTTGTTAAAATCAAACTAAGTTTAATTTTGGACCCTTTGGACCTTAATGTAGACCAATTTAAAAAACGGGACCCAAAATTACAAATCTAAAAACACGGTTAGATTTGGCATATCAAAGAACCCCAATAATTCAATTTTTTATGAAATCAAACAAAGTTTAATTTTGGACCCTTTTGACCTCAATATGAACCAATTTGATAGTGGGCCCACAAAATAAAAAATCTAAATACATGGTAAGATTCAGCATATCAAAGAACCCCATATATTCAATTTTTGTTACAATCAAACAAAGTTTAATTTTGGACCCCAATTTGGACCAACTTGAAAACTGGGCCAAAAATCTAAAATCTAAATACATGTTTAGATTCAGCATATCAAAGAACCCCATATATTCAATTTTTGTTGAAATCAAACAAAGTTTAATTTTGGACCCCAACTTGGACCAACTTGAAAACTGGTCCCATAATCAAAAATCTAAACACATGTTTAGATTCAGCATATCAAAGAACCCCAAAAATTCAATTTTTGTTAAAATCAAACTAAGTTTAATTTTGGACCCTTTGGACCTTAATGTAGACCAATTTAAAAAACGGGACCCAAAATTAAAAATCTAAATAAACGGTTAGATTTGGCATATCAAAGAACCCCAATAATTCAATTTTTGATGAAATCAAACAAAGTTTAATTTTGGACCCTTTTGACCTCAATATGAACCAATTTGATAGCAGGCCCACAAATAAAAAATCTAAATACATGGTAAGATTCAGCATATCAAAGAACCCCATATATTCAATTTTTGTTGAAATCAAACAATTAAAGTTTAATTTTGGACCCCAATTTGGACCAACTTGAAAACTGGGCCAAAAATCTAAAATCTAAATACATGTTTAGATTCAGCATATCAAAGAACCCCATATATTCTATTTTTGTTGAAATCAAACAAAGTTTAATTTTGGACCCCAACTTGGACCAACTTGAAAACTGGGCCCATAATCAAAAATCTAAACACATGTGAAGATTCAGCATATCAAAGAACCCCAAGAATTCAATTTTTGTTAAAATCAAACTAAGTTTAATTTTGGACCCTTTGGACCTTAATGTAGACCAATTTAAAAACGGGACCCAAAATGAAAAATCTAAATACACGGTTAGATTTGGCATATCAAAGAACCCCAATAATTCAATTTTTGATGAAATCAAACAAAGTTTAATTTTGGACCCTTTTGACCTCAATATGAACCAATTTGATAGCGGGTCCACAAATAAAAAATCTAAATACATGGTTAGATTCAGCATATCAAAGAACCCCAAGAATTCAATTTTTGATGAAATCAAACAAAGTTTAATTTTGGACCCTTTTGACCTCAATGTGGACAAAGTTGATAATGGGGCCCAAAAATCAAAAATCTAAATACATGGTTAGATTCAGCATATCAAAGAACCCCATATATTCAATTTTTGTTGAAATCAAACAAAGTTTTATTTTGGACCCGGATTTGGACCAACTTGAAAACTGGGCCCATAATCTAAAATCTAAATACATGTTTAGATTCAGCATATCAAAGAACCCTAAAAATTCAATTTTTGTTAAAATCAAACTAAGTTTAATTTTGGACCCTTTTGACCTTAATGTAGACCAATTTGAAAACGGAACCAAAAATTAAGAATCTAAATACACGGTTAGATTCGGCATATCAAAGAACCCCAATAATTCAATTTTTGATGAAATCAAACAAAGTTAAATTTTGGACCCTTTGGACCTCAATGTGGACCAATTTAAAAACGGGGCCCAAAATCCAAAAACTTAATACTTGGTTTAATTCAGCTTATTAAAGAACCCCAAGAATTCAAGAATAAAACCCCATTGAAATTGATCAAGAAATAAGCAATTTATACGAAGTATCTTCTTTTGCACAATACTGTGCAATTGAATATTTCTTGCTATTGTGCAATACTGTACAATTGACAATTTCTTGCTATTGCGCAATATTGTGCTATTGGATATTTCTTGCTATTGCGCAATACTGTGCAATTGAAGATTTCTTGCTATTGTGCAATACTGTGCAATTGAAGATTTCTTGCAATTGTGCAATACTGTGCAATTGAAAATTTCTTGCTATTGCACAATACTTATTATATAATAATTTACACATCCTGTTTGGTGTGTATCTCCTACCATATCATTATTATTTGCTTTTAAATATTAATCAGAAATAACCAACTTAAAATGGAAAATTTTAAAAGAAAAAAAAAAGGAAAAAAAGAAAAAAAAAGAAAAAAAAAAATCCCCCCCCCCCCCAAATTTTTTGAACCCCCTTATGATTCATCACCCCCAAACTCAATCCCAGCCTTTCCTTTGTGGTATGGTACCTTGCAGTACAATTTCAGAGAGATCCATACACTTGAACACAAGTTATTGTCTGGAAACTAGAAAAATGCTTATTTTTGGCCCCTTTTTGGCCCCCTATTCCTAAACGTTTCGGGGAATTACCCACAAACTCAATTCCAGCTTTCCCTTTGTGATATGGAACCTTGTAGTACAATTTCAGAAATATCCAAACACTTACACACAAGTTATTGTCATGAAACTAGAAAAATGCTTGTTTTTTGCCCCTTTTTTGGCCCCTAATTCCTAAAATTTTGAGGCAATTACCCCCAAAATCAATTACAGCCTTCCCTTTGTGATATGGAACCTTGTGGTACAATGTCAGAGAGATCCATACACTTACACACAAGTTATTGTCTGGAAGTTACAAAAATGCTTATTTTTGGCCCCTTTTTGGCCCCTAATTCCTTAACTGTTGGTACCATAACCCCCAAAATCAATCCCAACCTTCCTTTCGTGGTATTGAACATTATGGTAAAATTTCATGGAGATCCATTCACTTAAACTAAAGTTAGAGTGCGAAAACCAAAAACAAGTTTTAAATGCAAATTTTACACATGGAATCAATTTGGAATAGTATATAATACCAATATATAATTGTTCATTGTAATCCTAGAGCAGAAAGAAATGTAACAAAATAAATGATAAAAATTGTGATTTTTCAAACAAGTAAGATTTTTCAAAAATTAATTAGCTGAATTTCACCAAAATATGTTATGCACATCTACAGTTTATGTGCAACAACTGTGCACAATTGCATTGGCCTCCTATCTATAATTTTGGGAGTTTTTGTTTTTACAAAAATTGTTGACAGACAGGTGGAAGGACAGACAGACAGACAGACAGACAGACAGACAGACAGACAGACAAAGTGAAAACTATAGGGCTCCAGCATCCCTTGGTCCTATCAAGAGTTACTATGCTGTCATTGTTGGTCAAAGGTAATAAACTGCTTCGCTGAGCGCAGCTGGATACGCCCGCAGAGGTCCAACCCTGAACAGTTGGGGCAAAAATGGACACAATATTCAAGCTTGATCGATACAGGTCTGAATTTGGATAGTAATTAAATATTTGATATATTATAGGTTTCTGAATAAATGTAGTCAAAGAACTTGAAATTGGTCATATGAAAGATTTCTTGCTGTTGTGCAATACACTGTGCAGTTGCGCAATACTTAGTAAATCTGTTGTCAGACTATAAACAAATAAAATCTTATAACTCTGAAACGTAAAATCGAAAATTTATAAAAATCAAAAGGGAGCTTACAAAAATAGATATAAAAAATTTACCAAAGTCTCATAAAAAATGCTGAAAGCATTTTTGAGTTATTGTCCGAAAACAGGAAAATCCCCCTTTTTGTAATGAATAAAACCCCATAAATATATATTCTGAAATTTATAATAAAATGCTTCGCTGGGCGCAGCTTGATACGACCGCAGAGGTCGAACCCTGAACAGTTGGGGCAAGTACGGACACAACATTCAAGCTTGATACAGCTCTGAATTTGGATTGTGATTAAATATTTGACACAGCATAGGTTTCTGACACAGAAAGAATGTGGTCTAAGAACTTCAATTTTTTTAATTTACCTATTATGGTCCAATGTCCAAAATCAAAATACATGGTTACATTCAGCATATCAAAGAACCCCATATATTCAATTTTTGTTGAAATCAAACAAAGTTTAATTTTGGACCCCAACTTGGACAAACTTGAAAACTGGTCCCATAATCAAAAATCTAAACACATGTTTAGATTCAGCATATCAAAGTACCCCAAGAATTCAATTTTTGTTAAAATCAAACTAAGTTTAATTTTGGACCCTTTGGACCTTTATGTAGACCAATTTAAGAAACGGGACCCAAAATTAAAAATCTAAAAAACGCGGTTAGATTTGGCATATCAAAGAACCCCAATAATTCAATTTTTGATGAAATCAAACAAAGTTTAATTTTGGACCCTTTTGACCTCAATATGAACCAATTTGATAGCAAGCCCACAAAATAAAAAATCTAAATACATGGTAAGATTCAGCATATCAAAGAACCCCATATATTCAATTTTGTTGAAATCAAACAAAGTTTAATTTTGGACCCCAATTTGGACCAACTTGAAAACTGGGCCAAAAATCTAAAATCTAAATACATGTTTAGATTCAGCATATCAAAGAACCCCATAAATTCAATTTTTGTTGAAATCAAACAAAGTTTAATTTTGGACCCCAACTTGGACCAACTTGAAAACTGGTCCCATAATCAAAAATCTAAACACATGTTTAGATTCAGCATATCAAAGAACCCCAAAAATTCAATTTTTGTTAAAATCAAACTAAGTTTAATTTTGGACCCTTTGGACCTTAATGTAGACCAATTTAAAAAACGGGACCCAAAATTAAAAATCTAAATACACGGTTAGATTTGGCATATCAGAGAACCCCAATAATTAAATTTTTGATGAAATCAAACAAAGTTTAATTTTGGACCCTTTTGACCTCAATATGAACCAATTTGATAGCGGGCCCACAAATAAAAAATCTAAATACATGGTAAGATTCAGCATATCAAAGAACCCCATATATTCAATTTTTGTTGAAATCAAACAAAGTTTAATTTTGGACCCCAATTTGGACCAACTTGAAAACTGGGCCAAAAATCTAAAATCTAAATACATGTTTAGATTCAGCATATCAAAGAACCCCATATATTCAATTTTTGTTGAAATCAAACAAAGTTTAATTTTGGACCCCAACTTGGACCAACTTGAAAACTGGTCCCATAATCAAAAATCTAAACACATGTTTAGATTCAGCATATCAAAGAACCCCAAGAATTCAATTTTTGTTAAAATCAAACTAAGTTTAATTTTGGACCCTTTGGACCTTAATGTAGACCAATTTAAAAATGGGACCCAATATTAAAAATCTAAATACATGGTTAGATTTGGTATATCAAAGAACCCCAATAATTCAATTTTTGATGAAATCAAACAAAGTTTAATTTTGGACCCTTTTGACCTCAATATGAACCAATTTGATAGCGGGTCCACAAATAAAAAATCTAAATACATGGTTAGATTCAGCATATCAAAGAACCCCAAGAATTCAATTTTTGATGAAATCAAACAAAGTTTAATTTTGGACCCTTTTGACCTCAATGTGGACAAAGTTGATAATGGGGCCCAAAAATCAAAAATCTAAATACATGGTTAGATTCAGCATATCAAAGAACCCCATATATTCAATTTTTGTTGAAATCAAACAAAGTTTTATTTTGGACCCGGATTTGGACCAACTTGAAAACTGGGCCCATAATCTAAAATCTAAATACATGTTTAGATTCAGCATATCAAAGAACCCTAAAAATTCAATTTTTGTTAAAATCAAACTAAGTTTAATTTTGGACCCTTTTGACCTTAATGTAGACCAATTTGAAAACGGAACCAAAAATTAAGAATCTAAATACACGGTTAGATTCGGCATATCAAAGAACCCCAATAATTCAATTTTTGATGAAATCAAACAAAGTTAAATTTTGGACCCTTTGGACCTCAATGTGGACCAATTTAAAAACGGGGCCCAAAATCCAAAAACTTAATACTTGGTTTAATTCAGCTTATTAAAGAACCCCAAGAATTCAAGAATAAAACCCCATTGAAATTGATCAAGAAATAAGCAATTTATACGAAGTATCTTCTTTTGCACAATACTGTGCAATTGAATATTTCTTGCTATTGTGCAATACTGTACAATTGACAATTTCTTGCTATTGCGCAATATTGTGCTATTGGATATTTCTTGCTATTGCGCAATACTGTGCAATTGAAGATTTCTTGCTATTGTGCAATACTGTGCAATTGAAGATTTCTTGCAATTGTGCAATACTGTGCAATTGAAAATTTCTTGCTATTGCACAATACTTATTATATAATAATTTACACATCCTGTTTGGTGTGTATCTCCTACCATATCATTATTATTTGCTTTTAAATATTAATCAGAAATAACCAACTTAAAATGGAAAATTTTAAAAGAAAAAAAAAAGGAAAAAAAGAAAAAAAAAGAAAAAAAAAAATCCCCCCCCCAAATTTTTTGAACCCCCTTATGATTCATCACCCCCAAACTCAATCCCAGCCTTCCCTTTGTGGTATGGTACCTTGCAGAACAATTTCAGAGAGATCCATACACTTGAACACAAGTTATTGTCTGGAAACTAGAAAAATGCTTATTTTTGGCCCCTTTTTGGCCCCCTATTCCTAAACGTTTCGGGGAATTACCCACAAACTCAATTCCAGCTTTCCCTTTGTGATATGGAACCTTGTAGTACAATTTCAGAAATATCCAAACACTTACACACAAGTTATTGTCATGAAACTAGAAAAATGCTTGTTTTTTGCCCCTTTTTTGGCCCCTAATTCCTAAAATTTTGAGGCAATTACCCCCAAAATCAATTACAGCCTTCCCTTTGTGATATGGAACCTTGTGGTACAATGTCAGAGAGATCCATACACTTACACACAAGTTATTGTCTGGAAGTTACAAAAATGCTTATTTTTGGCCCCTTTTTGGCCCCTAATTCCTTAACTGTTGGTACCATAACCCCCAAAATCAATCCCAACCTTCCTTTCGTGGTATTGAACCTTATGGTAAAATTTCATGGAGATCCATTCACTTTAACTAAAGTTAGAGTGCGAAAACCAATGTGTCTTCGGACGACGCCGGACGACGCCAGACGACGACGACGACGACGACGACGACAACGTCATACCAATATACGACCAAAAAATTTTCAATTTTTGCGGTCGTATAAAAATCAAAAGGGAGCTCATGTCAATAGAAATAAAACAATTCACCAAAGTTTCTTGCAAATTGGTGAAATTGTTTTTGAGTTATTGTCTGAAAACTGGAAATCCCCCCTTTTTTAATGAATAAAACCCCAAAACTTGGAAACGGTAAATCCGAAATTTATATAAAATGAAAGGGAGCTCACGTAAATAGATATGAACAATTCACAAAAGTTTCATGGAAATTGGTGAATTTGTTTTTGAGTTACTGTCTGAAAACTGGAAAATCCCCCCTTTTTTAATGAATAAAACCCCAAAACTCGGAAGCGGTAAATTCGAAATTTATAAAAAACGAAAGGAGGCTCACGTTAATAGATATGAACAATTCACAAAAGTTTCATGGAAATTGGTGAATTTGTTTTTGAGTTATTGTCCGAAAACTGGAAAATCCCCCCTTTTTCAATGAATAAAACCCCAAAACTCGGAAATGGTAAATCTGAAATTTATAAAAAAAGAAAGGGAGCTCACGTCAATAGATATAAACAATTCACCAAAGTTTCATGCATATTGGTTAAAGCAATTTTGAATTAATGTCCGACATGTTGACGACGGACGGACGGACAGACGGTCAGCGGTATACCATAATACGTCCCGTAAACGGGCGTATAAAAACAGATACCGCTTATAAATTGTTTATCAATCCATCCAACTGTTATTTAAGTTTCAATTAAAACAAAGAACTGCTTCTGCATGGAAGTAACACTAATAAGTCTTTATAGGTATCCTTTCAAATTGTAATGATGTTTAGATTTTGGGAAATTAAGAGCAGGGGCAGATCCAGCTATTTTTAAAAGGGTGGGGTTTCCAACCATATGTCCACATTCAAAAGCATTGATCGTCAAAAAAAAAGGGGGGGGGGGTTTCAACCCCCAGAACCCTCCCTGGATCCCCCAGTGAAGAGTTTTAAAAAGATATGCATTCATGTGGGTGCTTGTCCATCACATGGTGCCCTTTATGTTTGTATTTGAGCTAGCTATTTACTATCATATCTTTTAGAATTCCAATTAAAAGTAAGAAACATACCTGTAGTTTCCTCTTCTAATATAGGAATAATTACTGGATTAATTGGTTTTGTTAAACTTTCTACTACTTCTGCTTCCCTAAATATAAAATTTTAGATGCAATCTTTTATAATGTTAAGGAGAAAAATCCTCAATTTGAATATATACATATATTTTTAAAATATAAGCGACAGTGAACCAACGCCTGGTAAATCTTCAATGCTATGAATACCTCGGGTATGCAGGGTTTTTACGACAAAAAACACAAAATGTGAATGCAGTTATAACAACATTTCAGGGATTTGATCAACATGTTTTGGGGTCTGATGATGGTGCCCTAGGCACAGAAACATGTCAATCTCATTAAATTACTGCAGCAATCCCTTAAGTGTTGTTGTTATAACTGCTTTCAAATATGTTATAAAGTACAGTACTTACAGATCTTTTTGCAAAATTAAAATACTGTGGATTCATTTTGTTCAGGGTTCATGTTCTAGTTTGCATGAATTTCATGGGCTAAGGTGGTACATAACACTACAGGGAGATAACTCTGTAAAATTCAGCTGAATGTTTTAATCACATTCTATTGGTAAGGATATATTAAGGTTCTCAATGATCAAAATTAGTGTTTGTCAAACTGCTATATATATATATATATATCCAAGGCAATTTTCCCGATAAAGTGTGTGGTTCAAGTTTTTTGAATTTTTTATATTTTTGTCAAAGGGTCAAAGTAAATATTTTGTCAAAATTTTATGAAAATTACACGAGCCAAATTAATTTTAGTCAAGGTGTTTGGTACCACCTTAAGACGAACCACAAATCCAAATACAAATTTCCTAAAGGCTTGAATGAAAAATTATTTCAAACCACAAAATATAAAGTACCCACGACAATACAATTTGTCCTTGACCAATAAAAATTGGTACCCACGAAAAAAAATGAATCCACAGTATTTAGCAATATATTTCACTACTCATTCATGGAATCAAACAAGAATTTTTTTCAATGGCTTCAACTTTTTTCATTAAATGATTAACTTATAATTTGTCTATATCTTCCTTTTTATGCTACAGCAATGCTGCTGTTAAAAATCAAAGTAAGAAGAGAAAAAAACCAAGGACCTGAAGTTTGAAAGTAAGCTGTGTAGGAACTATGGAACATGTCGATAGTAAAGGGAAAGGCGGCAATCCATCTATTCTATCATCTCAACTGGAAACTGGTTATCAAATTGAAAATATATTTTACCACAAATAAAGACCTATGTGTTACTTACTCAGCTGTAAGACAGGATCCATTTAGAGCTAATACTGTTCCAGGTATACATTCTCCATTAAAAGGAGAACAATTACAACTATCAAAACCATAAAAGTTTAAGTCTGTATTACATATACAGGGTTTATGACACCCTGTCTGTGTTAAGTAGTCTACTTGTTTTGATTCTGAAAAATTAAATAGATATAAGCTGAGTCAGATAGAAATCATCCTTAAGGAAATGAATATCAATACATCTGTTAACCTATTTTGGGTTTAAAAAATCTCTACGAAAAGTCATTAACTGTCTGCAAATTGACTTGTTATAAGAACCTTACAAAACAGACCAAGATCTTTTATTTGGTTTTTGAATGTTTCATAATCAATCAAATTCTTATACAGGTACATGTATACGTGCACCTGCATTTGGTCGATTTGTCATCATATTTTGTGTCTGTACCACTAAGTTTGGCTATTTGGATCATGTGTTGATCATTGATGTTAGATTAATATAAGGAGATGTGGTATGATTGCCAATTATATGTATCCTATTGCCTTCAACAATGAGTAAAACTCATACCTTTAGGTGGCTATAAAAGGCTGCCCCATGATAAAATACGAAATAAATTCAAATAAGAAAAATAACCTTTTTTAAAACTCACACAATTCATTGAAATTACTTTTAATTCTTTTAGGTTTTTTAAATTTTAAGTCAAGAAATGGTCTCTCTCAATTTTGATGTATAATATTGTATATTTTTGTAGGACAATTTCAATTCATTTAAACAATTCCTTAGACGGATATAATTTTATTTTAGTGGAAATGGAATAAGGTATAAATGTACAAGCACTGTCAGTTTTTTTTTAATTTATTGGATAATCTCCCCTTTTGAAATTTCAAGAGTCTGAAAAGTTTCTAATCCATAGGCAACTTAGGAAAAACTCTGGATTCAAAAAGATGGCATTTATAATAAGTTTAAATACAATTGACTAATTTGTAAATGTAAGTGACTTTTTTTCAAGTTGATCTATAAGTTTTATCAGAAAAGGGGAGATAATTCATTTTTTGTACAGAATTAATGTAGATTCACAGGAGAATTCATTAACTTGTTGAATTTATCTGTTGCTTTTTTCTAAATACTGTGAAACAGAAAATGTTTTGTATGTATATTTTTTTTATTGATTTTTCAACAGAATTTAAATTAACACTATTCTGAATTCCCAAACTCTAGATCTATTTGTGGATGCCACATGTGGAGCAGGAAATGCTTGCCCTTCCATAGTACCTGAGTTTATTGTTGGGATTTTTGTTGCTCATTCTTTACTTTTCTATGTTGTGTTTTGTAGACTGATGTTTGTCTGTTGGTAGTTTTTGTATTTTTGCCATGGCATTGTCAGTTTGTCTCTTATTATGAGTTTGTTTATCCTATATAATGAAATAACCACTACAATAAGTAAATACAGTATTAACTTTAAACAAGGAATTATTATACCCCAGGCAAAGTAGTTGCGAAGGGCATAATGTTTTTGACCCGTCGGTCTGTCTGTCCGTCCGTCAGTCCTGTTCTTGTCATCGCAACTCCTCTGAAACCACACAACAGAATTTCATGAAACTTTGTAGATAATAAGGACATACTATGTAGATGTGCATATCGACAGGAAATTATGATTCAATTTTTTTTCTAGGAGTAATGCCCCTTTGAACTTATTGGCCTCAATATACTACTGCAACAGTTTGTCATGGCAACTCCTCTGAAACCACACAACAGAATTTTATGAAACTTTGTGATAATAAGGACATACTATGCAGATGTGCATATCGACAGGAAATTACGATTCAATTTTTTTTCTAGGAGTTATGCCCCTTTGAACTTATTGGCCTCAATATACTACTGCAACAGTTTGTCATCGCAACTACTGTGCATATCCACAAGAAAATTTTATCAGTTGACTTTTGTAGAGTTATGAGTCTTTAAACTTAGGAATCTGGTGAGATTTTGTTTGTCCAGGTAGTTAGTTCATACTAAAATAAATTATCAGTGATAGTAACTTGAACCTTAGCCATGCCATGGCTAACCCACTAAAGTTGGGTTAGTTTTTATCATAATTTTTTTCGAATTTTCTAGAAATCAAAATTATTCTAGATTCAAATAATTCCTTGTTTTTTAATAATTATATGGTTTGACCAGTGGCCAATACTTTCAATTTGTCTAAACATTTATCATAAAACAAGGTTATATGTACAAGTTAACAGTTTTTCATTCATTATTTACTACTACGAATGCAGTTCATTCAAAGACCTTGAAATTGCATTTGACTATGAGTGCTTTTCTCCATAAATTGCTGTTCATTCAAAGTTCTGACCCAATTGTAATTTGTTTTATCAAATCAAATTGTTCAACTGGTCAGAAATTTGAAATCATTCAAATTTTAAATTTAAACTTATAATTTTTTGTTTTAAATACATTACCTAATGAGCAACTGTAATGAACACAAGGGTGTATATTAGTTGAATTTGTTCGATCTGCTAAATACTGTCCTTTGGGACATTTTTCACAGGAATCTGTTCCTAAATTTTCTGTACATTTCTTTACTCTGTAACCTATAAATAAAGAAACAAAAGCATAATCAAATTATTGTTGGAATTGAAATCCTACAAATTTATAGTTTAGTTTGATTAAATCATAACTCCATTATTATGCATTTTTTTCCTGTAAAAATATAAATAACAAAACAGTTTCATGTGTTGATATTTTGTAATATACCGATAATGTAAAAAGCTCATAGTGAATGTGTTAAAAATCAATGAGAAAACTATGTAATTTTATGAAGAAACACCAAAATCATGAAAATCAGGGGCAGATCAAGGATTTTGTAAAAGGGGCATTGTTAGGAATACCGGTAGGTAAAAAGTCTATATGCATTAACCATAAATATATCTCCATAAGAAAATAAGAGAAGACCCTCCCCACCAATCTGTATCAAAATTATCATTCATATTGTATGTCTATTTCATAATTATCACTGGTGTCAACATGATGATTGTAACTGCAATTACGATCATCCCAATATGGCGGACACAAATTCAGGTTAATTTTATAAGGCCGATTTCACCACTTTAATAAAATTGAGAATGGAAATGGGGAATGTGTCAAAGAGACAACAACCCGACCATAGAACAGACAACAGCAGAAGGTCACCAACAGGTCTTCAATGCAGCGAGAAATTCCCGCACCTGGAGGCGTCCTTCAGCTGGCCCCTAAACAAATATATATACTAGTTCAGTGATAATGAACGCCATACTAAACTCCAAATTGTACACAAGAAACTAAAATTAAAAATAATACAAGACTAACAAAGGCTTTAATAGCTTATTTTCAGATTTGTATTATGTCAAGAAACATCTTTATAAGCATTGCTATTGAATGTTTTTTTCCTAAATGATGGAAAAGCAACCAGAAGAACGAAAATCGAGATAAAAAAAACATGATGATGATCGTAACTTTTATTTATTTTTATCAACGATGATCGTAACTTTTACTTATGATCGTAGCTGTCTGTTCCAATGAAGCATTTCCTGATAAATATAGCTGTCTGGTATGCAAAAAAGGGTGCGTAATCAGCCAACATTGTGATAATAATGAGGGATGATCACTGGAGGGGAGGGTAACATCCTACTGATTGGTATACGGGTAAGTGCACTAATATGGGTCATGATTTTGCGAGATTTTGTAACTTTTTAATCTAATTCTATATTAAAATGCATTGGGGTTAACAACTTTATATTGATTTCATATATCTTATATAAATAAGGTATTGGACATTTCATATTAATGGCCAGTTTGGTAACATTTGAGATTTTTTTGTCTGTGGAACAAACTGTAAATGTCATTTTTTGGGTGTGGGTATTAAATCACAATATTCTACATAAGTAAAGGTCATTCTTTTTAAATACATGTATTTATCTAAGTATTGATACCAAATTAAAGTGAAAGCTATATAAAAATGGGTACATTTTTAAGGCAGAAGTGGCACATCCCTACAAAAAAAAAATCGAAGTACCAATTACTCCCCCACCCCCTTTTTCACCAACACACACATACACTTTGATGGGACAATAGTACATTTCGAGAACCTGATAATTTTGGGAAAACAAGCTCAAACCGAGGGAAACACATCAAAATAATGTAACTTCAAGTCTTACCATTACTTATTTCTAAAATGTTTTATAATATTCAGTGAAAGTTTTGCCCTGCAATCTTAAACTGTATCATGAGGATGATATTATCTTCATATAAACGTATTCCATTTTGAATGTTAATTAAGTAAACTACTCATCAGAAAAAAATATTGATAACATTTGCAAATAAGCTGGCTAATTCCCCCTTATGTCATTTCTTTTTGACAAATTGTGGTGTTCATTAACGCTCATTTTGTTCAGTTATAAAATCTTACTACTTTCAGTGATATTAATATATCGTGACTGCTAAATAGAATGTTCATTTAAAGAAGAAACACATTGTAAATTTTTAGTTACGATCATTCATAGACAAAGTTACGATAATCATCATGTTTTTTTGTATCTCTATTTTCGTTCTTCTGGTTGCTTTTCCATCATTTAGGAAAAAAAACATTCAATAAAAATGCTTATAAAGATGTTTCTTGACATAATACAAATCTAAATAAAAGCTTCTATGGTGGAGAAATCAGCATTATAAGAATTACCTGAATTTGTGTCCGCCATATTGTGATGATCGTAATTGCAGTTACGATCATCACCTTGACACCAGTGAATTATGCTTACATGCTGGCTGGAATTAATTATTTAACTTTTCAATGCACCTATTTTACTAAAGCTGAAACTGGCATTTATTACGATTTTAAATTATCTTATCTATCCACATGTTTGGAAGTGTTTTAGCAAGTAAGATAATATGATTTAAAATGAAATATCTCATTGAAGACAATAATTTCAGGTGAATCATGGAACAAAACAACAATTTGTAATATAAATTGAATGTGGCAGTTACTGAATTAACATCTATAAAACTGTGTTTTTTTTCAGATTTCATTTCTTTCTATAGAATACAGTGTTTAGCAAACATATAGGGGGTGATCGCTCTCAAAATAGTGCTTATATCATCATTTTATAGAATGAGTTGATGTTAAACAAGCTTAAGACTCTGATGAATCAAGTCTTTTCCAACTGATTTATATAGTGTGTTCTTATGTTGTGCTATTACATCACTGTCTCAGGTTAGGGGAGGATTGAGCCCTCACAAACATTTAACACACCACATTCTTTAAGTGTCTTTTCCAAGTCAGGAGCCTGTCCTTCCATGGTTGCTGTTGATTGCTGCCTATTTGTTTTGTGTTTGTAATGTTTAGCATATATCAGGCCATTAGATTTCCTCTCTTCAATTGTTTCACATTTTACATGCTAGGGACTTTTACAGCTTCTATATTGCTATATGTATGATAGGGTTTCTCTCATTGTTAACGGCTGTACAGTGACCAATAGTTACATCCTTGTCCTTCAGTCTCTGGTGGAAAGTTGTATAATTGGCAATCACACCACAACTCCTTATAATTATATGATAACTATAAATTTGGAAGTCTTTAGTAGATGCATTAAAGAATCAACCATCAACCTTCTGCTATCAAAGCATTAGCAAGTTACATTTTACCTGTACAAGTCAGGCCCTCTACAACAGTTTACAGGTCCCTAATCCAAGTTCAGAATTTGGACAGATGTGTGCATCTCGTACAAAAAAATCGTATCAACTTTTGTCTTTTTTGATGGAATTGTCTGCTTATGTTTTAACACAAGCATCTTACATGTACAAAAACCATATTTAACTGTATTACCTAGTTGGCAATTCTCTGTCAAAATTCTGCAGCAAATATAGTGACTTTCTGTCTGTTTTGTCCGAAGATATCTTTGTATATAGCCATCACCACAATTGATAGGAAAACATACCATACAGTGACTGAGCAAACATGTTGAGCAGAAAACATACCAAAAAGCATTCATTGCCCTAAAAATCCATGAAATAAAAATAATAAATCTTTACACATAATGACATTTTTTTAACCTTTAATATTATGGCAGGGTATATAATCTATCCCTCATCCCTAACAACAAAAAAGACACGAAATACAGATCTGAGAGAACTCACTGTAACTGACAGCTAGTTCAAAGCCAATAACAACCAATAAAAAAAATCATGTATTTAAGACTAATGTTGTCAACGTATATTTGTTCCGCCTAACAGAAGTTCCACTGGAAACTTTGTTATAAACAATGTCATAATATCTGTTCCTGTTGGAACAAATATTCTATACCATTTATTCCGTTAGGAACATTTACTGTAATATTTATTCCAGTGGAAATAATATTCCAGAATATTGTTTCCATTTGGAACTTATATTATGAATGAATTAACTTCTATTTTGTGACAATGTCAGTCAATTTGAAATGAGGAAAATCTAAAAGCCTCAAAGCAAAAAATATAAATAGTCTTCCAACATGTCATAATTATTGCAGGACTACATAATTACTGATCATTGGAACATTGAAAATTCAAATTCATGTACTATCATGATTATTGGAAATTTCAGTGACTTGAAGTGAAATATCAGAAACATATGTAATACCTTATTGCACTTGGAATAGTAGTGTATAACTATTTATACATGCTGTACCTCTATACGAGGGAAAAAAAGCAGCATGTATAAACTACTGTTATTGTTATCAGAGACATTGACTTGAAAATGATTCCATGAGACACTGATCGCACTGCACATCACATGGCCATGCCGGTTCGATCTGTTGAAGACTAAATGTTAATTTTTAAATCAGTAAGTGAAGATAAACATTTTTTAAGATAGCCATGTAATTCATCAATGGATAATCAATTACACGTGTCCATTGGCATTAATTCAAAACCGTAAACCTTACCTTTCAAATGCCAACCATACTGTCAAAGACTGTTCTAGATCTTTTAAAACAACCACGCATCTATCTCTATATTTAGCGTAGGTGATTTCCAGTCTATTAGTAGTGATTACACCAAGGAATTGTATATATATATACAATTCCTTGATTACACATAGAAATATATTCAGAAATGAATAACTGGTTTGAAATGTGAAAACGAATATTTTTAACAGTTTTGTCTATTTTGTTTAATATGAACAAAAAATATTAAAAAATATTGCATATCTACTTTCGATTTTACATCATTATACTTTCGTTTTTAATGAATGGTTGCCATTTTGTGTTTTGAGTCAAATCAGATGATGCAGAGATTTATTTAAGGTTAGAGTGTACAAATGCAATTAATCAGCATAAGCGAATATCATAATTATAATGCAAGCACTAAAATAACACAAGTGATAAAAGGCTGCTGAAAGCTAAAATGCACACCATATAAAAATAGGCATGTCTTTTAAAAAAATATGTGTGTGTAAAGAATGTCAACCTCATTTTTTAACACTAATACAGGTAGGAATCACCCTTATCCTTTTCTGCTCAGTGGGCAGTCAAATAAGAAAATCTCTCTGGACTCAAAATCTCATAAAGAGATCACTCATCCAAATCAGTTATATATCCCATTTACAGTTTCACTAATTAGCGACAAGAAGGAATAATAATTAGAGATGAGAAGAAAAAATTAGCGACAAGAAGACAAATTTAACAACAAGAAAGTTTATACACTATTAAAACACAAAAAAATATATAGAAAAAGTCAATTAATTAGTTGATTATTTGTTGTTTAATTGTTAAATAAAGTTTCAAATGTTGTTGTATTTTATAGTAGCACTCTTGTAATGAATTTATAGTGATTTTTTTTACGTTATATCCCCCCCCCCCCCCAAAAAAAAAAATTAAATCCAAACACTTGTGTATACTTTATGATTAATAACTATAATTAATAATGTAAATATTTTAACATGTTATTCTATGTAGACTCTTTTCTTGAACAAATGTTTATTTTCTTCTATCAGTATATTCAGAAGTCCATTACTAGATGAAGTGTGCAAGCTGTACTATATAGTAAGGCGATCACGATGTCCCCCTTATCAGTGGAAAGCCCCATAGGTGGTCCTCCCAAATCTCGTTTTATAACTATGGAATCATGGGTAAACATATTATCATCAAACAAATAGCTGTTAATTAGTCTCCTTGAGTGTTTGATTAATTATCAGTTTGTTGTAAATAAAGTGAGCCGACTAAGTGCGGTGGTTTCTTATTGCCAGTAATTTAACTTCATATTAAATCAACAATTAGAAAATGATACAAAATTTTATAAACGAATACATTGGTACCATTTTTCATCGCGAAAAGGCAAATGAGAACTATGAAATCTGCCGTGTCGGACAAAAAAATGTATCGTCTATTTAAAAGATATACATGTAGTTGTTTTTGTCAAAATATAGTCATAATTGCCTTTTTTTTTTAATAGAATTTTGTTTTGAAGAATTATGTCTCTGTTATTTACGCCATCAAGGAAGCTATATACGGTGATGTATAAGCAAAAGACGGGTTTTTTCTTCGCTTCTACCGAAATATGTTTTTTAAAAAAAATCCGACCATTTGTTGCTTCAGATGACTTAGAAACTATTTCGAATTTCAAAAGTCTCTTGTTTTTAGATATTTTAGATTAAGAGACATACTTTTCTCCTGTATGTCCATCATTACATTCACCTTCATAAGATGTATAAACGTGAGTCAGTGTTGCAACGTGTCGTTTTATACTCACAAGACTGAAGACATTTGTAGATCATGCGGATTAAAGTTTTGGTGTATCGTGTGTTGGTAGTTTAATGTTCAGTGGCAAATATATCATGCATATCCCATCAAAGAGTTGTCGCAAGTGTTATTTAACATCAGAGATCGTAACATTCATCCTGAATACGCGAGGTACTGGATTTAAAATCCTCCGACCAGAGGCGGCTGCTATTAATGTATACATCCTACACATGTAAGAAAAGGTTTTATTGTTGGTACCAGACAATTCCAGGGATTCCTTACGGCCCAGCTTAACCCTTGAGATTGATTTAGTATTGTACCAAACTTGGACAGAAGCTTGTTTATGATCATAAGATAGTATCTAGAAGTAAATTTTGTAAAAAAATAAATCCATTTTTTCCTTATTTTACTTTTAAATGGACTTAGATTTTCTGCTGGGAAACAACATATTCACTCTGTGGTTAAAGTTTTTAAAATTTGAATAACTTTCTTATACTATTTTGGATTTGAACCAAACTTGGACAGAAGCTTGTTTATGATCAAATGCTAGTATCTAGAAGGAAATTTTGTTTTTTTCCAGTTAACATTACATTTAGTCTACAGTTAAAGTTTTTAAACATTTATTAGATTCTTAAACTATCCTGGATTTTTACCAAACTTGGACAGAAGCTTCTTACAATCAAAAGATAGTATCAAGAGGTATATTTTTATTGATTTACTTCCTCATTTTTGTTGAGCCTGCGATTAACAGAAAAAGTAGGCGAGACACTGGGTTCCGCGGAACCCTTACAAATTTTTTACAAATATGGTTGTTTTTACACCTCCAAGTTTATTCTGAATACAGAAAAACTGGAACAGTTTAAAGGCAATTTGCTGGATCAAGATATATAAAAGTCGATTTATACAATTTCTGTTTCAGAAATTTAGAAACTTTTTTGGATTTTGATGTTGATTTTTATACGACCGCAAACAAAATTTTGTGGTCGTATATTGGTATGACGTTGGCGTCGTCGTCGTCGTCGTTGTCCGGCATCATCGTCCGAAGACGCATTAGTTTTTGCACTCTAACTTTAGTTTAAGTGAATGGATCTCTATGAAATTTTACCATAAGGTTCAATACCACAAAAGGAAGGTGGGGATTGATTTTGGGGGTTATGGTACCAATAGTTAAGGAATTAGGGGCCAAAAAGGGGCCAAAAATAAGCATTTTCTAGTTTCCAGACAATAACTGTGGAATGGTGTATGGATCTCTCTGAAATTATACTACAAGTTTCCATACCACAAAGGGATGGTTAGGATTTGCTTTGGGGGGTTATGGCTCAAACCGTTTAAGAATTAGGGGCAAAAAAGGGGGAAAAACAAGGTTGTCCTGGTTAATGGACAAATACTTTAGTACAAAACATAATTTAAAGCAGTGTAAGGGAGATAAATCAAATACATCATTGAAATTATCTCCCTTACACTGCTTTTAAATTATGTATAAAGTAATGGTTAATGAACAATTAAGATAATTTAAAACAGTGTAAGGGAGGTAATCCAAATACAACGTTTTGGTTACTTCCCTTACACTGCTTTTAAATTATGTTTAAAGAAATGCATATTTATAAAGGAAGACCAGTAAAAATATCTGTAAATGTTGCATCTTTTTTTTTTACAAAAAAATCCATAAGAAGATTTGACACTATATTTTAAATTCTATTATAAAATAGATTAAGTTAGCACTATGGTAAATTTAAATGGGTAATTATGGTTGCAAACTCCATTGGAAATTTGAATTGAGATTATGACCATATCTTGAGGAAAAGAATTTTTTGGGGGAAAAAAGGGGGGGGGGGGGTAAAAAGAAATTGTGGGGGGTCAATTTTTTCTCATTTCAGATTTCAGAAATTAAAAAGAATTATTCTTCAAATATTATTTTTTTTTCAAATTTCAAATATTGAAAAATTTCAAGAAGTAATCTTTAATTGCACAGTATGGCGCATTAGATTTGTAAAATCTTTGACCACATTTATTTATTTGTTATGCCGAATCTAACCGTGTATTTAGATTTTTAATTTTGGGTCCAGTTTTCAAATTGGTCTACATAAAGGTCCAAAGGGTCCAAAATTAAACTTTGTTTGATTTTAACAAAAATTGAATATATGGGGTTCTTTGATATGCTGAATCTAAACATGTATTTAGATTTTTGATTTTTGGCCCAGTTTTCAAGTTGGTCCAAATTGGGGTCCAAAATTAAACTTTGTTTGATTTCAACAAAAAATGAATATATGGGGTTCTTTGATATGCTGAATCTAACGATGTATTTAGATTTTTATTTGTGGACCCTGCTATCAAATTGGTTCATATTGAAGTCAAAAGGGTCCAAAATTAAACTTTGTTTGATTTCATCAAAAATTGAATTATTGGGGTTTTTTGATATGCCAAATCTAACCGTGTTTTTAGATTTTTAATTTTGGACCCGTTTTTTAAATTGGTCTACAATATTAAGGTCCAAAGGGTCTAAAATTAAACTTAGTTTGATTTTAACAAAAATTGAATTCTTGGGGTTCTTTGATATGCTGAATCTAAACATGTGTTTAGATTTTTTATTATGGGCCCAGTTTTAAGTTGGTCCAAGTTGGGGTCCTAAATTAAACTTTGTTTGATTTCAACAAAAATTGAATATATGGGGTTCTTTGATATGCTGAATCTAAACATGTATTTAGATTTTAGATTTTTGGCCCAGTTTTCAAGTTGGTCCAAATTGGGGTCCAAAATTAAACTTTGTTTGATTTCAAATAAAATTGAATATATGGGGTTCTTTGATATGCTGAATCTTACCATGTATTTAGATTTTTTATTTGTGGGCCCGCTATCAAATTGGTTCATATTGAGGTCAAAAGGGTCCAAAATTAAACTTTGTTTGATTTCATCAAAAATTGAATTATTGGGGTTCTTTGATATGCCAAATCTAACCGTGTTTTTAGATTTTTAATTTTGGGTCCCGTTTTTTAAATTGGTCTACATTAAGGTCCAAAGGGTCCAAAATTAAACTTAGTTTGATTTTAACAAAAATTGAATTCTTGGGGTACTTTGATATGCTGAATCTAAACATGTGTTTAGATTTTTGATTATGGGACCAGGTTTCAAGTTTGTCCAAGTTGGGGTCCAAAATTAAACTTTGTTTGATTTCAACAAAAATAGAATATATGGGGTTCTTTGATATGCTGAATCTAACCATGTATTTTGATTTTGGACATTGGACCATAAAAGGTAAATTAAAAAAAATTGAAGTTCTTAGACCACATTCTTTCTGTGTCAGAAACCTATGCTGTGTCAAATATTTAATCACAATCCAAATACAGAGCTGTGTCAAGCTTGAATGTTGTGTCCATACTTGCCCCAACTGTTCAGGGTTCGACCTCTGCGGTCGTATCAAGCTGCGCCCAGCGAAGCATTTTATTTTCATTGCTATAGAAGGAGTCAATATAAATGAAGCTTGGTCTAAACTTGTCAGGTTATAATTGTTATATTCTGTTTTGATTGTTAGGAACAATAGATATCCAGGGTCTGGATGGGGTTTACAGAATAGAAACGTGCAGAAAAAAGGGCTAAAAAATAAAGAATAGAGATAAATAGGCCAAAAAAATAAGAATAGAGAATGATGGGGTGCTTAAATATAAAGAATAGAGAATAACAGGCAAAGTTTATAAAGAACAGAAAAATGGCCTAAAAAATTAAAGACAATACAGAAATGAAGGACCCCCATCCACACCCTCATATCTGCACATCAAGAGATGATTTATACAGTGTAACTAAATTGACAGTATCTAATAAAATTCTATTGTTTGTTTATTTTACCATCTTCTGCATATTTGAAAAAAAATCTCTTAAACTCTTTTATATATATATATATATATATATATATATATATATATATAAAAGAGTTTAAGAGATTTTTATATATATACACGAGTCTAAATTGAAAACAACTTTCAAACCTATGATTGCATTGGATAAAAACCGCAATTTTTATACGTGTGCATGTAAAACAAATTTCTTGGTAGAGGGGTCTACCAGCACAAACAACATTTTCCAAAACACCAAAAAAGTGAAAAGTATATTTTAACAAAACGCATTTGACTAACAGGTCCAACAACTGATGTTCTTAAACCCTGCTCACTTCAGACTGCCATTGACGATTGCCAAATAAATTGATCACCAGATGTAACATGGATCTTATATTTAATTTAATACCAAACAGAAAACAATAAACTTGCGGAGAAGATGGTATACCGCAAACATGAGGTGCAAAAATTTGTACACCATATCCGGATTTCGACAATTAATGTCTCTTCAGTGATGTTAGGGATCGAAACAGTATTTGGAAGGCCATATAATCTACCTCAATTTAGGATAGACTCTTGAATTTTAAAGAGTCGAAATAGGATGAATGGATCATATAAACCAGAAGGAAAATATAATACAAGCCCAAACTAAAAAATATAAACGAGTCTAAATTGAAGACAATGTTCAAACCTATGATTGCATTGGATAAAAACCGCAATTTTTATACGTGTGCATGTAAAACAAATTTCTTGGAAGAGGGGTCTAAATACAGCACAAACAACATTTTCCAAAAGACCAAAAAAGTGAAAAGTATATTTTAACAAAATGCATTTGACTAACAGGTCCAACAACTGATGTTCTTAAACCCTGCTGACTGCCATTGACGATTGCCAAATAAATTGATCACCAGATGTAACATGGGTCTTATATTTAATTTAATACCAAACAGAAAACAATAAACTTGCGGAAAAGATGGTATACCGCAAACATGAGGTGCAAAAATTTGTACACCATATCTGGATTTCAACAATTAATGTCTCTTCAGTGATGTTAGGGATCGAAACGGTATTTGGAATACCGAATATATATATATATATATATATATATATAGGTCCAGTCGAAACGGTATATAAATATATATATATATATATATATATATATATAGGTCCAGTGGCCTTAAAACTTTTCCAGGTGCACAGGTTTGCATGTATACTTTTATACATGCACATGCATAAAATTGAGAATGGAAATGGGGAATGTGTCAAAGAGACAACAACCCGATCATAGAACAGACAACAGCAGAAGGTCACCAACAGGTCTTCAATGTAGTGAGAAATTCCTGCACCCGGAGGCGTCCTTCAGCTGGCCCCTAAACAAATATATATACTAGTTCAGTGATAATGAACGCCATACTAAACTCCAAATTGTACACAAGAAACTAAAATTAAAAATAATACAAGACTAACAAAGGCTAGAGGCTCCTGACTTGGGACAGGCGCAAAAATGCGGCGGGGTTAAACATGTTTATGAGATCTCAACCCTCCCCCTATACCTCTAGCCAATGTAGAAAAGTAATACATAAATAACAACAGACTACTAGCAGTTAACTGATATGCCAGCTCCAGACTTCAATTAAACTGATTGAAAGATTATGTCTTCATCATATGAATATCAGGCACAATCCTTCCCGTTAGGGGTTTAGTATCATACCATCATAACATATATGAGAAGAATATAACCCGTGTCATGCCAACAACTGGTGCAGACATGTTTGCCAAAAAGTTAGCATTATAAATTAACTAAATTCATGATTAACAGTATAAATTTTCTTTTAGCTTCACTTACACAGATCTTTTACCAGTACTTTAAACCTTACTTTAAAAATTATCATGGATAGTTCAAAGACAAATCTCAAAAGTAAGATTATATTGGCTTAACTTTTTTGTTGTTTCCTTTTTGATTTTAAATAAAGATTATGAAATGTAATAAATGTCTTCTGAGTTCATCATGAAAAACAAGTACTTAAGCCTGTTGATAATTTAAAAAAAAAAGGAGTCCAACTTTCTATATTGCATGCTTAAAAAAGTGAAGGTGTATGTTGCTTAACTTTTGGTGAGTATAATATATTTTTTACATCATGTTTAAATAAATTTCAGACATGGTCCCTGACAATCAGTCCACATCATCATGGAAATCTGCATGGAAACAAATAATTATCAAAGTGACCTTGGAGGATGGAAAAGAAATAGGGAACACAGATGCGACAGGAACCTTGATGCCTGTTAAGATGCAGTTCTTAATGACCCATCATAGGAATAGACTGGAGCCAGTAATTAAAGGAATCTCAAGTCTTCAAATTAGCAAAATCAATTTTGCAGAGGAATTTCTAGAGGTTATAGTGAAATCAGAACCACCACTTGCGGTCATTTCAGAAATTGTCAACTGTTTGACCAATGAATTTGATGAAGTAATTCTGAAAACAGTACCAAAGCTACCATTTACATTACAAATGGCAGAAGAGGTTTTACAGGAACAACTGGCAGCAAAGAACATAGATCTGTTAGAAGATAACACAACAATGTTCATAGTTGGGTTTTATGACTCCAAGAGTCTTATGAACAAATTAATTGAACAAATCACAAGTTCGTCTGTTAAAAAGTCAGTTTTATTAGACGAAAAATGGAAGACAATGGCTTTGAAAAGGTTTGGTCTATTAGAACAGCTATCACAGAAGTTTCATGATGTTAAAATTGGACTGCAAGAGGAGCAAAACTGTTTGTATTTTCAGGGCCAGGATATCAAGGTTCAAGAAGCAATAAATGCAATGAACAAATGTTTATCCTCTCTTCTTATGAAGAAAATTCCATTTGATCCCTTGGTTATTGAGTTATTAACATGCAGTGAAGCTTCTCGTTTATTTTGTGAAATACTTGAAAAGGAAATACCCAACTGGTTTGGAAAGTAGATGAATCTGCTGCTGGGAGTCTGCTTTTTTATTACAACCAGGATATTGATGTGTGCATAGTCAAATCTGCCATTTATGAAAACTTTCTTTCCACTGGGCTGTCAACCTTAGTTGAAGGATGTGAAAATGCAAATGCTTTTCATAAAAGCAAAATTTTTACAGATATCATTGCAAAAAATAGAAATAAATTGTTAATTTGTAAATATACAGATAGAGGAATATTGATTGCTTCTACTAAAGAAATCATTAAAGATCTATTTCACCAGGAAAAATTGTTCAGAAAAAGAAAGAACACTTCTAAGTCTGTGCAAGGTAAAAAATATCAGATAAATTTTCTTATAATGAATATATGATTTTATTATTTGTTTGATAAATATTAAGGGAATGTTGATCGATGGTAGTTTTTTTTTGTCGAGCCTTCGACTTTAGTCGAAAAAGCGAGACATAGCGATCCTACATTCCGTCGGCGTCATCGTCGTTGTCGGCGGCGGCGTCCACAAATATTCACTCTGTGGTTAAAGTTTTTGAAATTTTAATAACTTTCTTAAACTATCCTTGATTTCTATCAAACTTGGACAGAAGCTTGTTTATGATCATAAGATATAGTATCCAGAAGTAAATTTTGTAAAAATAAAATTCCATTTTTTCCGTATTTTACTTATAAATGGACTTAGTTTTTCTGCCGGGAAATATTACATTCACTCTGTGGTTAAAGTTTTTAAAATTTGAATAACTTTCTTATACTATTTTGGATTTGTACCAAACTTGGACAGAAGCTTGTTTATGATCAAAAGCTAGTATCTAGAAGGAAATTTTGTAAAAAAAATAAATCCATTTTTTCCATTTTTTACTTTTAAATGGACTTAGATTTTCTGCCGGGAAACAACACATTCACTCTGTGGTTAAAGTTTTTAAAATTTTAATAACTTTCTTATACTATTTTGGATTTGTACCAAACTTGGACAGAAGCTTGTTTATGATCATAAGATAGTATCCAGAAAAAATTTTGTAAAAAAATAAATCCATTTTTTCCTTATTTTACTTTTAAATGGACTAAGATTTTCTGCCAGGAAACAACACATTCACTCTGTGGTTAAAGTTTTTAAAATTTGAATAACTTTCTTATACTATTTTGGATTTGTACCAAACTTGGACAGAAGCTTGTTTATGATCAAAAGCTAGTATCTAGAAGGAAATTTTGTAAAAAAAATAAATCCATTTTTTCCATTTTTTACTTTTAAATGGACTTAGATTTTCTGCCGGGAAACAACACATTCACTCTGTGGTTAAAGTTTTTAAAATTTTAATAACTTTCTTATACTATTTTGGATTTGTACCAAACTTGGACAGAAGCTTGTTTATGATCAAATGCTAGTATCTAGAAGGAAATTTTGTTTTCTTCCAGTTAACATTACATTCAGTCTGCATTTAAAGTTTTTAAACATTTATTAGATTCATAAACTATCCTGGATTTTTACCAAACTTGGACAGAAGCTTCTTACAATCAAAAGATAGTATCAAGAGGAATATTTTTATTGATTTACTTCCTCATTTTTGTTGAGCCTGCGATTAACAGAAAAAGTAGGCGAGACACTGGGTTCCGTGGAACCCTTACGAATTTTTAATGCTGTTAATTTATATTTTTAAAATTTTAAAAATAATTTTATATTGTCACTATCTTTGTAAATGCCGTGTATCGTGAAAAATACTGTATATGAGGTTATTTTTGGGGTAAAGTTTTGATCAAGGTTTAGGCTTTAGGATAAGCAGTTTAAAATCTTTGCTGTGTTTATAACTCATGCATGTGTCAAGGAAACCTTATACATTAAATGTTGTTTTGGTGGCGAACAAGACCTTTGGCTTATATCTATTTTTTTCAAAAACTATGTATAAAATGGCAGATTTAGGTTAAATGTGTTATTGCAACATGTTTTTGACATCATAGTGACAGCACAGTTGATCTTTCTGAACTAAAATGTCCAGATTATATCAAGCTGTTAATTTTTCAATGAACTAACATAATTTTGAAAAGCTTGAATAATTTTATAGTTTTTGGATTTTCGTGGCCAAGTAATGGCTGTTACCATACCTCCTCCTTTGTCAGAAGTTAAATTGTATCTTCTCTTGCGTAAATTTGCCAAATGATAGCTACAGGCTTGTAGAAGCCTTTTAATTTTTGTTAATATAAAAATGAGGAGATGTGGTAAGATTGCCAATGAGACAACTATCCACCAGAGTTAAAATGAAGTGGTAGTAAGTAATTATAGGCCTCTGTATGGCCTTCAACAATGAGAAACAACCCATACCGTATAGTCGTCTATAAAACCTATTTACTTATGTATATTTGCAGTGGATACTACTACTGAGGAAGTGTCAAAACTGACATCAGAAAAGGCTGAATTAGAGCGACATATTAAACACCTTGAAATGAAATTGAAATTAGTAGAAAAAGAGGGTGTGGCTACCAATAATACAGCTGATAAAAATCAAGAGCAGATTCAGCATATTGATACAAGTAAACAAGAAGCCAGGTACATGTTTACAAATAAATGATGAATAAGAACTTTCAATTAGCAAGATATTTGAGCATTGAACTTTAAAAAAAATTATGCAGGAAGATAGGGTCAATAATAAACCAAACATTTTTGAAAATCACTTCAACCTTTAACCCCAGAAGGAGTGTCAGAGTTATAGAGCAAGTAAAAGTGCATGAAACCTGTCATCCAATGTAGTTTTATTCAGACCAAGTCAATATAAAGTTTTTTGGTTTTTGTGTTAGAATGCAAGACTAAGGACTATGCTAACCTGGGTGGCTTTGAACTATTTGTATAAAGCTTCATATTTCAGATGGTAAAAGACCTGGGCTGTTTTCTGCATTGGTGGCCTTTGGCTGTTTTCTGCTCTTTGGTAGGGTTGTTGTCTCTTTGACACATTCCCTGTTTACATTCTCAATTTTACTTGATTTAAGTTCATATCTTGTATACAGATACCTTATTTTTTGAAGTTTCAATTGTACTTGACCTCATTTTTATGAACAAAACTGTTTAGATTTTTCTCACTTATTATAGGTAATCGAACTATTTTTGGTATAAAGAATCATTGCAAGGTCTTCATGTCCATCAGACATCAGACAGGTTCATCTGACCTAATCTCATTTCATGGATCAGTGATCATCATACACTTTCAATGGTTAGGTCCTATCTTTCTTGGATACTGTAAGCAATTGATTAGTCATATATATTTGGTGTATGGAATGATTGTAAGGTAAACATGTCTGTTTGTCAGGGTTCATATGACCATGACCTTATTTTCCTGGTTCATCGGTCAAGTTTTCTTGGTTTGGTCTGTTTCTCAGATACTATAAGCAATAGGTTAACTATATTTGGTGTATGGAATGATTGAATGGTGTGTATGTCCATCATGGAATGATTGTAAGGTAAACTTGTCTGTTTGTTAGGGTTCATTTGACCTTCACCTCATTTTGTTGGTTTATTAGTCAATAGTAAGTTTTCTTGGTTAGGTCTGTTTCTCAGCTATTATAGCATTACATAAGCAATATGTAAATTTATTTGGTGTATGAAATGATTGATACATGTGTACATGTCTGTCTGGTAGGTTTGTCTGACCTTGACATCAATTTAATGGTTCAATGTTAAGTTTATATGATCTCTGTAGTAAGACATTGATCTTGAAGATGTTTATCATAAAATTTAATTGTGACCAGTAGCACAGGCGAGACATTTAAGCTTGTTCACTCTAGTGCATGTTTAGTGCATAAGCAGCAAATATGAGTTTGAAATCTTAGTTTTATTATCAGGAATCAAACCAACAATTTCCAGAATCAATGAAATTCATGAGCAATTTCTTACATGAATTTCACCCTGAATGAGAGTATATTACCAAAATATGATATTTATATAAAAATAAGAAGATGTGGTATCATTGGCAATAAGACAACTCTCCACCAGAGAGCAAATAACATAGAAGTTTACAACTTTTGGTCATCATATGTCCTTCAACAATGAGCAAAACCCATACTGCATAGCCACCTATAAAAGGCATCAAAATGACAATGTAAAACAATTTAAATGAGAAAACTAACAGCCTGATTTATGTACAAAACAATGAACGAAAAAAAAATATGATGTACAGCAACAAACGACAACCACTGAATTACGAGCTACTGACTTGAGACAGGCACATACAGAATATGGCCTGGTTAAACTAATTTGTTGGCACCAAACTCTCCCCTTAACCTTTAATGTCTGAAATCTTATTTAAAAAATTGAAATCATTATATAATTTCTTTTACTATTTGATTTGATTTGAATTTAATGTGTAGAACTTTTGATCAAGATAACGATTTTACATGAAAAAATTCATCAAGCTGACATAAGTTTCCAGCAGAAAAATTATTTGATTGTGTAAAGCTTATTTCACATATAAAAAAAATCAAATGAAATGCTGATATGTATATGTCTGCAGATTTTTACTTGTGTACAGGAATCTGATGTTCAGTAGTCGTCGTTTGTTGATGTGGTTCATAAGTGTTTCTCGTTTCACGTTTTTGTCTCGTCTTGACGGAGTCAAAAAGCGAGACATAGGTATGCTGATTCCGGCTTTGGTGAGGGCGTCGGCGGCGGCGGCGTCAACAATGTATTAGTTTGTGATTAGGTCTAGTTCATGGTGAACCACTAGTGCTAGGTCAATGATATTTGGTATGCAGTTGTATTAGCATTGGCACATCTCATTACCATGGAGATTATTTGGCCCCGCCCCCTCAGTCAAGGTCTCTTGACTTTGAAACTTTTCATAGTTTACATGTATTATGTAATAGATGTTCCTAGGTTAATTCCCCTTAATTTCTACAGATTAATTATTTAGTATTTAAATGTTTATTTTAAGTTTAATTTGTTTTAAACATAGTAAGATAAAAGTAAGGATTGTTAATTTTACTATTTTATTATTTAACTTTGATGTTTCTAGAATTTTTAAGAATATTCATTTATTCAACTTTTCTTTCATACCTTTTCTGTTAAAGTTATCCTGATTAATGACAAGTTTAGGATTTTAATTTATAGTGAGTCGGAGTCTGCCTTGCACAGGCCTCCAAATACTCTCCAGAATGTATCATTCCACTTGAGGCTAGAGTTAGCCACCACTTCGGTGCAGTTCGCCAGAGTTAGTCACCCCTTTTTGGTGCAACACACAATGCGAAGCAAATTTTCTTAAGTGACTAACTCTGGAAATACTTTATTTTTATACAACCGCAAAAAAATTTTTGTGGTCGTATATTGGTATGATGTTGGCGGCGTCGTCGTCGTCGTCGTCGTTGTCGTCTGGCGTCGTCCGGCGTCGTCCGAAGACACATTGGTTTTCGCACTCTAACTTTAGTTTAAGTGAATGGATCTCTATGAAATTTTACCATAAGGTTCAATACCACAAAAGGAAGGTTGGGATTGATTTTGGGGGTTATGGTACCAACAGTAAAGGAATTAGGGGCCAAAAAGGGGCCAAAAATAAGCATTTTTGTAACTTCCAGACATAACTTGTGTGTTAGTGTATGGATCTCTCTGACATTGTACCACAAGGTCCATATCACAAAAGAAATGCTGGGATTGATTTTGGGGGTAATTGCCTCAAAATTTTAGGAATTAGGGGCCAAAAAAGGGGCAAAAAACAAGCATTTTTCTAGTTTCATGACAATAACTTGTGTGTAAGTGTATGGATCTTTCTGAAATTGTACTACAAGGTTCCATATCACAAAGGGAAAGCTGGAATTGAGTTTGAGGGTAATTGCCGAAATGTTTAGGAATTGGGGGCCAAAAAGGGGCCAAAAATAAGCATTTTTCTAGTTTCCAGATAATAACTTGTGTTCAAGTGTATGGATCTCTCTGAAATTGTACTGCAAGGTACCATACCACAAAGGGAAGGCTGGGATTGATGATGGGGGTAATTGCCTCAATATTTTAGGAATTAGGGGCCAAAAAGGGGCAAAAAACAAGCATTTTTCTATTTCAGGACAATAACTTGTGGTGTGTAAGTGTATGGTTCTTTCTGAAATTGTACTACAAAGTTCCATATCACAAAGGGAAATCTGGGTTTGAGTTTGGGGGTAATTGCCCTAAACGTTAAGGAATTTGGGGCCAAAAAGGGACCAAAAAACCACATTTTTCTAGTTTCCAGACAATAACTTGTGTTCAAGTGTATGGATCTCTCTGAAATTGTACTGCAAGGTACCATACCACAAAGGGAAGGCTGGGATTGAGTTTGGGGGTGATGAATCATAAGGGGGTTCAAAAAATTTGGGGGGGGGGGGGGGTTTCCTTTTTTTTTTCTTTTAAAATTTTCCATTTTAAGTTGGTTATTTCTGATTTATATTTAAAAGCAAATAATAATGATATGGTAGGAGATACACACCAAACAGGATGTGTAAATTATTATATAATAAGTATTGTGCAATAGCAAGAAATTTTCAATTGCACAGTATTGCACAATAGCAAGAAATCTTCAATTGCACAGTATTGCGCAATAGCAAGAAATATCCAATAGCACAATATTGCACAATAGCAAGAAGTTGTCAATTGTACAGTATTGCGCAATAGCAAGAAATATTTAATTGCACAGTATTGTGCAAAAGAAGGTACTTCGTATAAATTGCTTTTTTCTTGACCAATTTCAATGGGGTTTTATTCTTGAATTCTTGGGGTTCTTTAATATGCTGAATCTAACCGTGTATTTAGTTTTTGGATTTTGGGCCCCGTTTTTAAATTGGTCCACATTGAGGTCCAAAGGGTCCAAAATTAAACTTTGTTTGATTTCATCAAAAATTGAATTATTGGGGTTCTTTGATATGCCGAATCTAACCGTGTATTTAGATTCTTAATTTTTGGTTTCGTTTTCAAATTGGTCTACATTAAGGTCCAAAGGGTCCAAAATTAAACTTAGTTTGATTTAAACAAAAATTGAATTCTTAGGGTTCTTTGATATGCTGAATCTAAACATGTATTTAGATTTTTGATTATGGGCCCAGTTTTCAAGTTGGTCCAAATCGGGGTCCAAAATTAAACTTTGTTTGATTTCAACAAAAATTGAATATATGGGGTTCTTTGATATGCTGAATCTAATCATGTATTTAGATTTTTGATTTTTGGGCCCTGTTATCAACTTTGTCCACATTGAGGTCAAAAGGGTCCAAAATTAAACTTTGTTTGATTTCATCAAAAATTGAATTCTTGGGGTTCTTTGATATGCTGAATCTAACCATGTATTTAGATTTTGGATATTGGACCATAATAGGTGAATGTCCAATTTAAAATTTTTAAGTTCTTAGACTACATTCATTCTGTGTCAGAAACCTATGCTGTGTCAAATATTTAATCACAATCCAAATGCAAAGCTGTATCAGGCTTGAATGTTGTGTCCATACTTGCCCCAACTGTTCAGGGTTCGATCTCTGCGGTCGTATCAAGCTGCGCCCTGCGGAGCATTTTATTCAATTTACATTTGAATTACTTTATTTTTGAACTTCATTTTAGAAAGATTTATACTCCTGTTTAATCCAACTTGCAATTATTGTACATTTGTGAATAAATATAGTTTCATTTGATTTATTGTCTGTTGTTCAGCCATAATCTGATATCAGGTATCCAGATGGTCGAATAGGGACGAAGTACTGGCCACTACACGTCCCGGGAAGTGTCGTCTCCAACCCCCTCCTGTTACAATTAGTTTGTGATTAGGTCAGTTTATGGGGAACCACTAGTGGTAGGTTAATGATATTTGGTTTTCAGTTGTATAAGCATTGGCATATCTCATTTCCATGGAGATTATTTGGCACCGCCCCCTTAGTCATGGTCTATAGACTTTGAAAATTTTGCTTAGTTAACATGTATTAGTTTGTGTTTAGGTCTGTTCAAGGGAAACCAATTGTGGTAGGCCAATGTTAATTGGTGTTCAGTTGTATAAGCATTAGCACATATCATTTTCATGGAGAATATTTGGCCCTGCCCCCTCAGTCATGGTCTATTGACTTTGAAACTTTTGCTTAGTTTACATGTATTAGTTTGTGATTAGATCAGTTTAAGATGAACTGCTTATGTTAAGCCAATGATATTTGGTATGCCAATTTATTGGCATTTGCAAGTATCGTTTCCATGGAGATTATATAGCCCCACCCCTGATCATGGTTCATTGACTTTGAAACTTTTACATAGTTTACAAGTTAATGTTTGTGTTTAGGTATGTTTAAAGGGAACGACTTATAATAAGTCAATGGTATTTGGTATGCAGTTGAATTAGCATTGGCACATTTCATTCCATGGAGATTGTTTAGCCATGTACCTTCAGTCATGGTTCATCGACTTTGAATATTTGCATAACTTACATGTTAAAGTATTGCTATTTTAATTTCAACATTTGCATTATCAAAATTACAAAAAGGCGAGACATATCTCTGTGATAACAGTTTATTTATATAGATTAGACCGTTGGTTTTCCCGTTTGAATGGTTTTACACTAGTCATTTTTGGGGCCCTTATTTATAGCTTGCTGTTTGGTGTGAGCCAAGGCTCCGTGTTAGAGACGGTACTTTGACCTATAATGGTTTACTTTTACAAATTGTGACTTGGATGGAGAGTTGTCTCATTGGCACTCATACCACATCTTCTTATATCTATGTATGTTAAATATCTGGCTCAGCATTTTAGGATGTGACATTCCTTCAATTTGTAGAATTAGATATTAGATAAAAATTAAGATGTGAGACCATGTCACTGTCATATATATATATATCACTTTAACATAATTAATTGTTTTCTATCCTAAAAATGCATGTAATATCTGCGGCTGGACATTAACCATCTTTCCACCAATTACCTATCTTAAAGTCCATAAGCAGTAATTTAAATAAGATTGTGCAGAGACAAGTTTAGAAGGGAGGGGGCCTGGATCCCAACTTATGGAGCATACATATATGGTTATTGCATAGACTTTTAAAAAGTCCCACTTCTTATGTTTCCCTTGTGGTGGGCCCCCTTTTTAAAAATCCTGTTGTGTCATCTTGTTTAAAGTAAATACATTGGCAGAATATTCTGTTTTATAATTAAAATGAAATATTTGATGATTGGCATTTCTTTCAGAGACAAACATATTACTTTCATAAACAAGGACAGTAAAGGTAAAACAGAGACTAAAATGGGAGACATAGCTGCTCAGGTTGCCATGCCTAAGGTATGAAATATACAATTCTTGCATGAATTCCTGTTTTTGTCTTGCAGTATGTCCAATGATAAAGTGTGCCATTAACTATGAGGATCCAAATTTTTCTTCTTTTCAAAAGTGGCATATATTGGATAGATGTAAAATGAGTTCTTGATTTTAAAAATTATATGTCATATACTGCATTTATATAAACTTGATACTAGTTAAAAAAAAATATTGTCCACCTTCTACCTCGCTAAGAAAATTTCATAGGCCGATGCGGCTCTCTGAAGCAGGGGCAAAACTTTTTGTCCGCCTTCTACCTCGCTAAAGAAATGATGAAGCCAACAGATGTGTATCACTTCAAATTTTAAGGGGCCTTGGTGGCTGAGGGTCTAAGTAGTCCAACTACTGTACCACTAGCATGTCAACACTGAGGTTGTGAGTTCGAACCCTGCACTTGGCAGGTTCATTCAACTCCAATTTTAATTAACTAGGATTGTGACATTGTCAGTTTTCCTGCTGAAGGTCAATAGTTCTCTCAGGTCACTCTAGCTTCCTCCACCAATAAAATCTGATCACCACAAAATAGCCAATAGTGCTGAAAGTGGTGTTGAACACCAATCAATCAACCAATCAATTTTCAAATTTTGACATTCTATTCAATTTTATTTGAATGAAATTATTTTTTAAATGTTTCGTTTTTAGGCTAAAAAACTATCTGACAGTTTCATACAATCAACTAACTGCCAATCTTTCATTACAAAAGAAGAGATAGTCATCAGAGTGTATGTTGGAAGTATTCTGAAACTTAATGTGGAAGGTATAGTCAATGCTTCAAATGGAATGTTATCTCATGGGGGAGGAATTGCTAATGTTATATCTAGGGCAGCAGGTTATGATTTTGAACAGGATTGTGATGCATACATACAAAGAAATGGTCCTTTGAAAGATGGAGAGTGTTGCTCAACTTCCGCTGGTAATCTTCATTACAAGTGCGTTATACATGCCATTGGTCCAAAATGGTATGATTATCCTATTGATAAACCACAGTGTGCCTCTGTCTTACAAAGAACAATTGAAAATTGTTTACATGAAGCAGAAATTAATGGTTTTACATCAGTTGCAGTTCCATCTATAAGTGCAGGTGTGTAAAATTATGGTTTATTACATATTTCAGATATTGTCTGAGTCAAGAGCATTTCAACAATTTTAACAAAATTTAAACATGGTATAAACATTGACCAAGTGTTTTGTTCTCTGATGCTTTCAATAAAACATTTAAGATGAGAACATTGCATTTTTAGCTCACCTGGCCCAGAGGGCCAAGTGAGCTTTTCTCATCACTTGGCGTCCGTCGTCCGTAGTCGTCCGTCGTCCGTTAACTTTTACAAAAATCTTCTCCTATGAAACTACTTGGCCAAATTTAACCAAACTTGGCCACAATCAACATTGGGGTTGTCAACGTATATTTGTTCCGCCTAACAGAAGTTCCACTGGAAACTTTGTTATAAACAATGTCATAATATCTATTCCTGTTGGAACAAATATTCTATACCATTTATGCCGTCTAGTTTAAAAAATGTGTCCGGTGACCCAGCCAACCAACCAAGATGGCCACCATGGCTAAAAATAGAACATGGGGTAAAATGTAGATTTTGGCTTATATCTCTGAAACCAAAGCATTTAGAGCAAATCTGATATGGAGAAAATTGTTTATCAGGTCAAGATCTATCTGCCCAGAAATTTTCAAATGAATCGGACAACCCGTTGTTGGGTTGCTGCCCCTGAATTGGTAATTTTAAGGAAATTTTGCCGTTTTTGGTTATTATCTTGAATATTATTATAGATAGAGATAAACTGTATACAGCAATAATGTTCAGCAAAGTAAGATCTACAAATAAGTCAAGTTGACCAAAATGGTCAGTTGACCCCTTAAGGAGTTATTGCCCTTTATAGTCAATTTTTAACAATTTTTCGTAAATTTTTGTAATCTTTTACAAAAATCTTCTCCTGAAACTACTAAGACAAATTTAACCAAACTTGTCCACAATCATCATTAGGGTATCTAGTTTAAAAAATGTGTCCGATGACCCTGCCCGCGAACCAAGATGGCTGACATGGCTAAAAAATAGTACATAGGGTAAAATGCAGTTTTTGACTCATATCTCTGAAACCAAAGCATTAAGAGCAAATCAGACGAGGATAAAATTGTTCATTAGGTCAAGATCTATCTGCCCTGAAATTTTCAGACCAATCAGGCAACACGTTGTTGGGTTGCTGCCCCTGAATTGGTAATTTTAAGAAAATTTTGCAGCTTTTGGTTATTATCTTGAATATTATTATAGATAGAGATAAACTGTAAACAGCAATAATGAACAGCAAAGTAAGATCTACAAATAAGTCAAACATGACCAAAATTGTCAATTGACCCCTTAAGGAGTTATTGCCCTTTATAGTCAATTTTACAATTTTCATAATTAAATTTTGTAAATTTTTGTTAATTTTTACAAAATATTTTCCACTACTGGGCCAAGTTCATTATAGATAGAGATAATAGTAAGGAGCAAGAATGTTCAGTAAAGTAAGATCTACAAACACATCACCATCACCAAAACACAATTTTGTCATGAATCCATCTGTGTCCTTTGTTTAATAAACTAACTAATTTTATTCAGTATAAATTCCAGTACAAAAATATCATCGCTGAAAAACATGAAAACATAGAAAAACAAAACAAAAATAAAACATAAAGAGACAACAATTGTGACACTTATAACAAACAATAGACAAAACAACCACTTCAATATTATGCAGTTATTCCCACTGATGAATTTCTAATCAAAATACATTTGTCTATATATAAAAGAAATCTGTTGAGAACATCAGTCTCCGAACAGTTCATTAAATATCTGAATTTATCAAAATTATCTAAATTACAAAAACACGGTATAATATTAACAATGTCATCATTAAACTTTTTCCTCTCGTCTTGATAGAGGTTACATTCACATATAAAATGAAACTCATCTTCAATTTTGTTATCAATACAATGTTTACATATTCTTTGACCCAAAGGCGTATTATTATATCTGCCTTTTTAGCTCACCGGGCCCAAAGGGCCCCATGTGAGCTTATGCCATCACTTGGCGTCCGTCGTCGTCCGTCGTCGTCGTCTGTTGTCGTCGTCGTAAACTATTTCAAAAATCTTCTCCTCTGAAACTACTGGGCCAAATACCTTCAAACTTTAAATAAATGTTCCTTAGGGTATCTAGTTTATAAATTGTATCCGAAGTTTTGATCCATCGACAAACATGGCCGCCATGGCTAAAAATAGAACATAGGGGTCAAATGCAGTTTTTGGCTTATATCTCAAAAACTAAAGCTTTTAGAGCAAATCTGACATGGGGTAAAATTGTTCAATTGGTCAAGATCTATCAGCTCTGAAATTTTCAGACGAATCGAACAACCCATCGTTGGGTTGCTGCCACCGAATTGGTAGTTTTAACAAAATTTTGCAGTTTTTAGCTCACCTGACCTGAAAGGTCAAGTGAGCTTTTCTCATCACTTGGCGTCCGTCGTCTGTCGTCCTGCGTCCGTCGTCCGTCGTCCGTAAACTTTTACAAAAATCTTCTCCTCTGAAACTACTGGGCCAAATTTGACCAAACTTGGCCACAATCATCATTGGGGTATCTAGTTTAAAAAATGTGTCCGGTGACCCGGCCAACCAACCAAGATGGCCGCCATGGCTAAAAATAGAACATAGGGGTAAAATGTAGATTTTGGCTTATATCTCTGAAACCAAAGCATTTAGAGCAAATCTGACTGGTGTAAAATTGTTTATCAGGTCAAGATCTATCTGCCCTGAAATTTTCAGATGAATCGGACAACCCGTTGTTGGGTTGCTGCCCTTGAATTGGTGATTTTAAGGAAATTTTGCAGTTTTTGGTTATTATCTTGAACATTATTATAGATAGAGATAAACTGTAAACAGCAATAATGTTCAGCAAAGTAAGATCTACAAATAAGTCAACTTGACCAAAATGGTCAATTGACCCCTTAAGGAGTTATTGCCCTTAATAGTCAATTTTTAACCATTTTTCGTAAATTTTTGTAATCTTTTACAAAAATCTTCTCCTCTGAAACTACTAAGACAAATTTAACCAAACTTGTCCACAATCATCATTATGGTATCTAGTTTAAAAAATGTGTCCGATGACCCCGCCCGCGAACCAAGATGGCCGACATGGCTAAAAAATAGTACATAGGGTAAAATGCAGTTTTTGGCTCATATCTCTGAAACCAAAGCATTAAGAGCAAATCTGATGAGGATAAAATTGTTCATTAGGTCAAGATCTATCTGCCCTGAAATTTTCAGACCAATCAGACAACCCGTTGTTGGGTTGCTGCCCCTGAATTGGTAATTTTAAGGAAATTTTGCAGTTTTTGGTTATTATCTTGAACATTATTATAGATAGAGATAAACTGTAAACAGCAATAATGTTCAGCAAAGTAAGATCTACAAATAAGTCAACTTGACCAAAATGGTCAGTTGACCTCTTAAGGAGTTATTGCCCTTTATAGTCAATTTTTAAGCTTTTTTCGTAATTTTTTGTAATTTTTTACAAAAATCTTCTCCTCTGAAACTACTAAGACAAATTTAACCAAACTTGTCCACAATCATCATTAGGGTATCTAGTTTAAAAAATGTGTCTGATGACCCCGCCCGCGAACCAAGATGGCTGACATGGCTAAAAAATAGTACATAGGGTAAAATGCAGTTTTTGGTTCATATCTCTGAAACCAAAGCATTAAGAGCAAATCTGATGAGGATAAAATTGTTCATTAGGTCAAGATCTATCTGCCCTGAAATTTTCAGACCAATCAGACAACCCGTTGTTGGGTTGCTGCCCCTGAATTGGTAATTTTAAGGAAATTTTGCAGTTTTTGGTTATTATCTTGAACATTATTATAGATAGAGATAAACTGTAAACAGCAATAATGTTCAGCAAAGTAAGATCTACAAATAAGTCAACTTGACCAAAATGGTCAGTTGACCTCTTAAGGAGTTATTGCCCTTTATAGTCAATTTTTAAGCTTTTTTCGTAATATTTTGTAATTTTTTACAAAAATCTTCTCCTCTGAAACTACTAAGACAAATTTAACCAAACTTGTCCACAATCATCATTAGGGTATCTAGTTTAAAAAATGTGTCTGATGACCCCGCCCGCGAACCAAGATGGCTGACATGGCTAAAAAATAGTACATAGGGTAAAATGCAGTTTTTGGTTCATATCTCTGAAACCAAAGCATTTAGAGCAAATCTGATGAGGATAAAATTGTTCATTAGGTCAAGATCTATCTGCCCTGAAATTTTCAGACCAATCAGACAACCCGTTGTTGGGTTGCTGCCCCTGAATTGGTAATTTTAAGAAAATTTTGCAGCTTTTGGTTATTATCTTGAATATTGTTATAGATAGAGATAAACTGTTAACAGCAATAATGAACAGCAAAGTTAGATCTACAAATAAGGCAACATGACCAAAATTGTCAATTGACCCCTTAAGGAGTTATTGCCCTTTATAGTCAATTTTTTACAATTTTCATAAATTTTGTAAATTTTTACAAAGTATTTTCCACTGTAACTACCGGGCCAAGTTCATTATAGATAGAGATAATAGTAAGGAGCAAGAATGTTCAGTAAAGTAAGATCTACAAACACATCACCATCACCAAAACACAATTTTGTCATGAATCCATCTGTGTCCTTTGTTTAATATGCACATAGACCAAGGTGAGCGACACAGGCTCTTTAGAGCCTCTTGTTTGTTATTATTTTGAATATTATTATAGATATATATAAACTGTAAGCAGCAATAATGTTCAGCAAAGTAAGATCTACAAAAAAGTTAATATAACCATAATTGTCAATTGACCCCTTAAGGAGTTATTGCCCTTTAAAGACAATTTTACACAATTTGTTCATCAAGTTTGCTAACATTTAAAAATCTTCTCCTCTGAAACTACTGGGCCAATTACCTTCAAACTTTAAATAAATGTTCCTTAGGGTATCTTGTTTATAAATTGTATCCTAAGTTTGTATCCAGCGACAAACATGGCTGCCATAGCTAAAAATAGGACATAAGGGTCAAATGCAGTTTTTGGCTTATATCTCAAAAACTAAATCTTTTAGAGCAAATGTGACATGGGGTAAAATTGTTAAATTGGTCAAGATCTATCGGCCCTGAAATTATCAGACGAATCCAACAACCCATTGTTGAGTTGCTGCCACCGAATTGGTAGTTTTAACAAAATTTTGCAGTTTTTATACGACCGCAAAAAAATTTTGTGGTCGTATATTGGTATGACGTTGGCGTCGTCGTCGTCGTCCGAATACACAATGGTTTTCGCACTCTAACTTTAGTTTAAGTGAATGGATCTCTATGAAATTTTACCATAAGGTTCAATACCACAATAGGAAGGTGGGGATTGATTTTGGGGGTTATGGTACCAACAGTTAAATAATTAGGGGCCAAAAAGGGGCCGAAAAATAAGCATTTTTGTAACTTCCAGACATAACTTGTGTGTTATTGTATGGATCTCTTTGACATTGTACTACAAGATTCCATATCACAAAGGGTCGATGATGGGATTGATTTTGGGGTTAATTTCCTCGAAATTTTAGGAATAAGGGGCCAAAAGGGGCAAAAAACAAGCATTTTTCTAGTTTCATGACAATAACTTGTGTGTAAGTGTATGGATCTTTCTGAAATTTTACTACAAGGTTCCATTTCGCAAAGGGAAAGCTGGAATTGAGTTTTGTGGTAATTGCCCAAAACGTTTAGTAATAAGGGGCCTAAAAAGGGGTGAAAAATAAGCATTTTTTAGTTTCTAGACAATAACTTGTGTTCATGTGTATGGATCTCTCTAAAATTGTATTACAAGGTACCATACCACAAAGGCAAGGCTGTTATTGAGCTTGGTTTGGGGGGGAAGGAGGGGTGATGAATCATAGGGGGGGGGGGGGGTCAAAAAAGGGGTAATTATTTTTTTTCGTTTAAGGAATAAGGGGAAAAAAGGTTAAAAAACTAGGGTTTCCATTTTAATAGACAAATAATTGAGTAAAGAACATTATTTAAAAGCAGTGTAAGGTTGGTAATTCAAACTCATTTAAATATCTCACCTGCACTATGTTTGAATTATGTAAATTGGAAATTTGCCAATTATTTTAGTATAATAAACTTCATTGGAAATTTGCCAATATAAAATTTTGCTGATGAAGGTTTTTTGTTTACCTTTAGTCTGACTATGATGTCATTTTCTATTTTAATAGCCTTATGATGTAGTTAAATTTTTTTTAATACTTTTATGATGTATTTTAATGCGCTTTTATGGTTGCAAATTTATTGTTTTAATATAATAAACTCCATTGGAAATTTACCAATAGTTTGTTTATTTTTAGCTATGACTATGATGTCATTTTCTATTTAATTTTAAGGTTACAAATTAATTTCAGTTTTAAATATTATTGTAAAATGTTTGCCCAAAACATTTATTAATAAGTGGCTAAAAAAGGGGGCAAAAATAAGCATTTTTTTAGTTTCCAGACATTAACTTGTGTTCAAGTGTATGGATTTCTCTGAAATTGTACTTAAAGGTACCATACCACAAAGGGAAGTGGGTCAAAAAATTTTTTTGGGGGGGGGGGATTTTTTTTCCTTTTTTTTTTCTTTAAAATTTTCCATTTTAAGTTGGTTAATTCTGATCACAAAGAGAAAGTTGGAATTGAGTTTGGGGGATAATTGCTCAAATGTTTAGGAATAAGGGGCTAAAAAAGGGGTTAAAAATAAGCATTTTTTTTTAGTTTCCAACAATTAATTGTGTTTAAGTAATTGGATCTCTGTGAAATTGTACTGCAAGGTACCATACCACAAACTGAAGGCTGGGATTGAGTTTGGGGGGGGGGGGGGGGGGCGTGATGTGTGAAAATTTTCCACTTAAAGTTGGTTAATTATTTCTGATTTAGATATAAAAGCAAATAATAATGATGTGGTTTGATTTTATCAAAAACTTAAATTGAAGTTATGTATATTGTAAATTTAGGTTACATTGGAATTTAAGAATTGGCTTTGGGGTAGGGTTATGGCTCAAACCTTTAAATAATAAGGGAAAAAAAGGTGAAAAAACAAGGGTTTCCAGGTTAATAGACAAATAAGTACAAAACATTATTTAAAAGCAGTGTAAGGTTGGTAATTCAAACTCATTTAAATATCTCACTTACACTGCTTTTAAATTATGTAAATTGGAAATTTGCCAATAACTTTATTGTTAATAAATGCATTGGAAATTTGCCAACAATTTTAGTATAATAAACTTCATTGGAAATTTGCCAATATAAAATTTTGCTGATGAAGGTTTTTTGTTTACCTTTAGCCTTGACTATGAAGTCATTTTCTATTTTTATAGCCTTATGATGTAGTTGAATTATTTAATACTTTTATGATGTGTTTAAATGGGGTTTTATGGTTGCAAATTTATTGTTTTAGTTTAATAAACTCCATTTAAAATTTGGTAATAAAAAAAATTTTTGTTTATTTTTAGCTATGATTATGATGTCATTTTCTATTTTACTTTTATGGTTGCAAAGAAATTTTTATTTTTAGATATTACTGTTAAATGATGCTGATTAAGGTTTTTGCTATGTTTAGCCATGACTATGATGTCATTTTCTATTTTAATATCTGTCATGATGTATTTAAATGGGCTTTTATGGTTACAAAGGAATTTTATTTTTAGATATTACTGTAAAATGTTGCTGATTAAGGATTTTGTTTATTTTTAGCCATGACTATGATGTCATTTTCTATTTTAATACCTTTATTATGTAATTTCCATTTTTAGATATTACTGTTAAATGATGCTGATTGAGGGTTTGAATGCTGGGATTGATTTTGGGGGTAATTGCCTCCAAATTTTAGGAATTAGGGGGCAAAAAACAAGCATTTTTCTAGTTTCATGACAATAACTTGTGTGTAAGTGTATGGATATTTATGAAATTGTACTACAAGGTTCCATATCACAAAGGGAAAGCTGGAATTGAGTTTGGGATACTTGCCCAAAACGTTTAGGAATAAGGGGCCAAAAATAAGCATTTTTCTAGTTTCCAGACAATAACTTGTGTTCAAGTGTATGGATCTCTCTGAAATTGTACTGCAAGGTACCATACCACAAAGGGAAGGCTGGGATTGTTTTTGGGGGTAATTGTCTCAAAATGTTAGGAATTAGGGGCCATAAAGGGGCAAAAAAACAAGCATTTTTCTAGTTTCATGACAATAACTTGTGTGTAAGTGTATGGATCTTTATGACATTGTACTGCAAGGTTCCATATCACAAAGGGAAAGCTTGGTTTGAGTGTGGGGGTAATTGCCCTAAACTTTTAGGAATTTGGGGCCAAAAAGGTGCAAAAAACCCAAGCATTTTTCTAGTTTCCAGACAATAATTTGTGTTCAAGTGTATGGATCTCTCTGAAATTGTACTGCAAGGTACCATACCACAAAGGGAAGGCTGGGATTGAGTTTGGGGGTGATGAATCATAAGGGGGTTTCAAAAAATTTGGGGGGGGGGATTTTTTTTTCCTTTTTTTTCTTTAAAATTTTCCATTTTAAATTGGTTATTTTCTACTTTCATTCTGTGTGAGAAACCTATGCTGTGTCAAATATTTAATTACAATCCAAATTCAGTGCTGTATCAAGCTTGAATGTTGTGTCCATACTTGCCCCAACTGTTCAGGGTTCGACCTCTGCGGTCGTATCAAGCTGCGCCCCAGCGGAGCATTTTATTTGTTATTATTTTGAATATTATTATAGATATATATAAACTGTAAGCAGCAATAATGTTCAGCAAAGTAAGATCTACAAAAAAGTTAATATGACCAAAATTGTCAATTGACCCCTTAAGGAGTTATTGCCCTTTAAAGACAATTTTACACAATTTGTTCATCAAGTTTGCTAACATTTAAAAGTCTTCTCCTCTGAAATACAGGTGAGCTATTCAGGCTCTTGAGAGCCTCTTGTTCAATGTGTAAATTGTGGTTAGAAATTCTTAATTTACATATTACAGTCTAATATATTGTTTTGAGATATTCAACTTTGTATAAGTCTCAGGTTGATATTCCTTTTTTAACTTGTAAAAAAAGATATGAGTTTTCCTTCTGACAGAGTTCCTTTATTATTCCAGACATGGTCAAAACCAATGAATTTTAGAAACTGAAAAATGTGTTTATTGAAGGTACATGGAAAGGTACAATCAACATCTTCTATTGACTTATATGCTAATTTTGAAAAATTCAAAAGAGGGTCTTTATACAAATATATCCAGTATTTAAGAGATTGCAAAATAACAAATATAGAGATTGGATAACGACCAAGTTCTGCCATACTGGCAATATTAGAAGCATATTTAGTTGCACAGTTACAAATTTACAATATCGAATGTGAACCTTTTCAGGTGCAAAATTTAGAAAAGTTTTTTCTAAATCATCATTTGAACCTGGTGTTAATCTTTTGTAAAGGTTAAGAATGTACGGACCCCACAATTCACTTCCATAAAGAAGGACTGGTTTAACACAGGAGTCAAAAAGTTTTAAGAGCAAAGGTGTATTATTATGTGTACAATGAAATTTACGTTTAATCCTGAAAATTACTTTAAGAGCTTTCTTACTGAGATCTTCAACTGCAGTACTGAAAGAACCTGATGCTCTCATTACAATACCTAGGTATTTATACTCTTGAACACTTTTGATAAGATTTTGCTCAAAATAGAAATTACAGTCTTTCAATAATTTACCTGATTTATTAAATACTATTATTTGAGTTTTTTCTATATTCAGTGATCATTGCCATTTTTGACAATAAAGTTCCAATGAGGATAAACAGTTTTGTAGCCCTTCTTTGGTTTGAGACATTAAAATTATGTCATCTGCATACATTAAACAATTTAAGCTTGTATTCCATATATCTACTGGATCACATTTCTTATCAAGATATCCTGGAAAGTCATTCATAAATAAATTGAAAAGAAGGGGACTCAGTATACACCCTTGTTTTACACCAACATTTGAGAGTATGGAATCAGTTAGTCCGGAGTCTAGTTTAATTGAATATTTAACACATGTATACATATCTTTGATTAAATGGAAAATCTTGCCACTAATACCTTGCTCAAAAAGTTTAGAAAAGAGAAAATTCCTCCGAACTGTGTCAAAGGCTTTTCTAAAATCAACAAAACAACAATATAGATATTTTTTTGCCCTAAACATCTTATCCACAATAGATTTTAATGTATAAACATGATCAATTGTTCTGTTAGCTTTTCTAAAGCCTATTTGATTTTTACATAGTATGTTGTTCTCAGTTACAAATACATCTAATCTGTTGCATAAGATCTTTACAAACAACTTACTTAGACAACTAGATATTGCTATACCTCTGTAGTTACTTGGATCTCTAACGTCTCCTGTTTTAAAAAGAGGTTTAATCATACTTTCTGTCCAACTACTAGGAAATAAAGTTGATTTCAAAATGATATTGAAAAGTTTGCAAATACAATTCAACATATTCACACTAGAATGTTTAAGCATCTCATTACTTATACAGTCAAAACCTACACTTGTGTTATTCTTTAAACTTTTTATAACTTTCAACACTTCCTGCATATTTATATCATAATCAAGTAAAACATTATACCTTGAAGGAAAATCATCCTGTTCATTACTACAATCTACATTTAAAAGTTTATCAAAATAATTATACCATTCATCAGAGGGAATATTGGAGCTCTGATCACTGATGTCCTTGTCAGAATATTTAAATTTATTAATAATATCCCAATAAGCCTTGGGATTTTTGTCTTCTAATTCCAGTAAGGAATCAAGCATCTTTGCTTTTTATTGTTGTGTTTTTTATGCACATAGACCAAGGTGAGCGACACAGGCTCTTTAGAGCCTCTAGTTTTAAAAACCTGGAAACATTTTACATCATTGCAGGGATCGCGAGTACTTGAACAATGTGTTAAGATAGTGTTGATCAATTTTGTAGGCGAAGCTAATTATTCTTTAAGATTGGGTTGTTTTCATACAAATAGATTGTTTTCATACAAAATGAAAATGTATGATAGAGTCAAATGATTTATTTACCGGTATTTGCCAATAAAAATCAGCATTTAAATAAATTGAACTTCTGTTGAAATAAATGGTTAGAAGGAGAACATTCTAGACTGATAGATACACCTGACTTCATAAATTAAATGAGACATCAGACAAGAAATCAAAAGTATCTGTAAGTCAAATCTGGATCTTCTACTTTAAAAGAAAAGTGTCAGTACAATAAGACAAGCACAAAATCAACCTCAGTATTGAAAAGTAGTGAATAAATTTAACAGTATGAAAGAGCCTGCAGTGTCGATCACCTGGATCTAATTCAATAACTCCTATAAGGAAACAACTGACAATGTAGGCTATGTTGGTCTATTGTTAGATCTTGTGTCTTGCTGATCATTTTTGCTATTTAAAGTTTATTCTAGTCTTCAAGATAATAGACAAAAACCCAAATATTGGTAAAAAGTCGTCATTAAAGGGCAACAACTCCTTTAAGGAGTCTCTCAATTTCACCATTTTTACTTACTTGTAGATCTTAATTGTCTTGCAGATAATTTTCACTTTATAGAGTTTCTCTCAATCTATTATTGTTTTCAAAATAATAGGCAAAAACGAAAGCAATATAAAAAATTGTTGTTTTAGGACAATAACTCCTATAAGGAGTTGTCTGATGCTTTCATTTTTGTCGAGCCTGCAACTTTTATGTTGCGAAAGTGAGACATAGTGATCTTAGATTTCGTCAGTGTTGTCACCATTTAGGTTCAGTCTGTGGTTAAAGTTTTTTTTATACATCAATTACTTGGTCAAACCTTCATGGAATTTTATGAAATTTGGACACATGCTTGTTTATGACCAAACGACAGTAATCAGAGCAAAAATTTCGAAAATATTTATTTTCATTTTTCTGTATTTTATTTATAAATGGACTTAGTTTTTTTTAGTTAACAAGTAGATACAGTCTGGGGTTAAAATTTGTTACACATCAATTACTTTGTCAAGCCTTCACAGAACTTTATGAAACTTTGGCAGAAGCTTTTTTATGATAAAGAGATAATGTCTGAAGCAAACTTTTTCATTTGTTTTTTCATTTTCAGTATTTTTCTGATAGATGGACTCACTTTTTTACTGTTAACATTTACAGACAGTCTGGGATTAAATTTTTTTTACATGATAAATTTGTTAACCTTCATGGATTGTTATGAAACTTGGACAGAAGCTAATCTTCATGACCAAGAAAAAGCATCTAAAGACAAACTTTTAAATATTGTATTTTGCTGATAAATTGACTCACGTTTTAAGTCAACATTACACTTTTACAACGACAACAGCAATTACAGGTGCGACACAGGGTTCTGCAGAACCCCCTATGATTTTTTGCTATTAAAAGTTTCTGTTTGCCATTAATGTTATAGTTTTCAAAATTATAAAATGAAAACATATTGGTAAAAATAGTCATTTAAGGACAACTACTCCTATTAATATTTGTCTATTTTAATGTTCAAGAGAACAGGCAAAAAAATGGTAAAATTCATCATTTAAGGGCAATAACTCCTATAAAAAGTCATATAACTGTCTTGATATAAGCGGACAGTAACAACTCAACATTCTGAATATTTTTGTTTGATTTTCCATATTTATAGAGGTTTTCAAGATAATAGACAAAACCAGCATTTTACCCCTATATTCTATGTTTAGCCATGTTGGCATGTTTGTCAACAGGCGGGCTCATTGGATACAATTTTTAAACTAGATACTTCAAGGATGATTTGTGATGAAGTTTGGTTCCAATTGGCCAAGTAGTTTCAGAGAAGATTTTTGTAAAAGTTAACAGACATTAACAGAAAACTGATGCAAAGTGATGAGAATAGAGCACTTGGCCCTACAAGAACTACAGATAACCTTACAAAATATAATAAAGTTATCCAACGACAGACAGAACATCAGTACTGTAGCAGTACCTGTCCTTGGTATAGGTATGTATGTTTACTACATATGAAACATTGATATTTAAAAATGCATGATTTGAAAAGAAAATATGGGAAATGCCTTTCACAAGTTGCTTTGACATAAATGTGTGCACACAACAACCACAAACCAGGCTGCATGTCCCTTTATTTTCGTAGTGTTGATGAATTCTAGCTGGGGTTGTTCCAAAATATATTGGATGGGGGATGAGAGGCACTCAATTTGATTAAATATAGATGGTTGCATTTTCCATAGAACTATGTAAGAATTATAAGTTAAATGATTTTTTTTTAAAATTTTATTGGTGTTTTGGGTCTTAAAAAAGTAGTGCCTCACATGTGTCTAATTCTGGAACAGCCCCTAGATATTTTGCAATATTTAAATTTATCTATTACTAAACAATCCTAAATACTAAATTTTCACCAAGTGTTATTAAAAGAAATTCTTTTCATACTTTTAAAGTAAAATATAATTATAAACTGTTAACACAGAGATATGTCTCGCCTATTTGTTATTTTGATAATGCAAAAGTTGAAATTAAAATAGCAATACTTTCATATGTAAGTAAGGCAAATACTCAAAGTCAATGAACCATGACTGAAGGTACAGGGCTAAAAAATCTCCATGGAAAAGAGATGTGCCAATGCTTATACAACTGCATACCTAATACCACTGAAATCTCATAAGTTGTTCCCTTTAAACAAACCTAAACACAAATTAACTTGTAAACTATGTAAAAGTTTCAAAGTCAATGAACCATAATGAGGATGTGGGGTTATATAATCTCCATGGAAATGAAACTTGTAAATGCCAATACATTTGCATACCAAATATCATTAACTTAACATTAGTGGTTCATCTTAAACTGACCTAATCACAAACTAATACATGTAATCTAAGCAAAAGTTTCAAAGTCAATAGACCATGACTGAGGGAACGGGGCCAAATAATCTCCATGGAAATGAGATATGCTAATGCTTATACAACTGCATACCAAATATCATTGACCTACTACTAGTGGTTCCCCATAAACTGACCTAATCACAAACTAATACATGTAAACTAAGCAAAAGTTTCAAAGTTAATAGACCATGACTGAGGGGACGGGGCCAAATAATCTCCATGGAAATGAGATATGCTAATGCTTATACAACTGCATACCAAATATCATTGACCTACCACTAGTGCTTCCCCATAAGCTGACCTAATCACAAACTAATACATGTAAACTAAGCAAAAGTTTCAAAGTCAATAGACCATGACTGAGGGGGAGGGGCGAAGTAATCTTCATTGTAATGAGATGTGCCAATGCTAATACAACTGCATACCAAATACCATTGACCTACCACTAGTGGTTCACCATACACTAGACCTTATCATAAACTAATACATTGTTGACCCAGCTGCTGCCGCCGGAAACAGCATACCTATGTCTTGCTTTTTGGCTCCGTCAAGGCGAGACAATAATATTACATTTTAACTTATTTGAAGGAATTCTTTTTCAATTGTGTGTTTTTATGTCCCCTGGCCGAAAGCCTAGTGAGCTTTTCTCATCTGTCGTCATCGTCTGTTAACTCTTACAAAAATCTTCTGCTCTGAAACTACTGGGCCAAATTTAACCAATCTTGACCACAATAATCACTTTGGTTTCTAGTTAAAAAATATAACTGATGACCCGGCCTACCAATTAAGATGGCAGACATGGCTTAAAATAAAACATAGGGGTAAAATGCAATAAAATCTGTTCAGAATGATGAGCTCTACTGATTGGCCAATCACGTTAAAACTGTCAGACAACTTCTTAGAGGAACTATTGCCCTTAAATGACAAAGGAGTAGGTCCGGTAAGGGCCGATTTTGGCCTCAAAATTCAAGTTCATCTGATGAAAGATTTTGGACACTTTTTAAACACTTAAGTGTCTACTTCAGTCGATTCAATCAGTTTATGTGAAAGAATTGAACTGATTTAGTCATTAAAGACGCTCAAATTCAAGCTTAAATATGAAAAATCTATCAAATATGCCATAATATGTCACTTTTCAGACGGTTTTTGTCAAAAATGAAAGTGGCAAAAATTATTATAGATACAGAGAAACTTTATTTAGCAAAAATGACCAGCAAGAATAGATCTTCAAATAAGTGAACATGACCAAAATCTTTAGACCTATTAAAGTTATTGCCCTTAGATGATGTTTTTTACCATTTTTTTGCGTTTTAGTTTCTAGTTTCATGACAATAACTTGTGTGTAAGTGTATGGATCGCTCTGACATTGTATCACAAGGTTCCATATCACAAAGGGAATGCTGGGATTGATTTTGGGGGTAATTGCCTTCAAATTTTAGGAAAAAGGGGCAAAAAAGGGGCAAAAAACAAGCATTTTTCTAGTTTCATGACAATAACTTGTGTGTAAGTGTATGGATTTTTATGAAATTGTACTACAAGGTTCCATATCACAAAGGGAAAGCTGGAATTGAGTTTGGGGGTAATTGCCTAAAAAGTTCAGGAATAAGGGGCCAAAAAGGGGCCAAAAATAAGCATTTTTCTAGTTTCCAGACAATAACTTGTGTGTAAGTGTATGGATCTCTCTGAAATTGTACTGCAAGGTACCATACCACAAAGGGAATGCTGGGATTGATTTTGGGGGTAATTGCTTCCAAATTTTAGGAATTTGGGGTCAAAAAGGGGCAAAATACAAGCATTTTTCTAGTTTCATGACAATAACTTGTGTGTAAGTGTATGGATCTTTATGAAATTGTACTACAAGGTTCCATATCACAAAGGAAAAGATGGAATTGAGTTTGGGGGTAATTGCCCAAAAAGTTTAGGAAAAAGGGGCCAAAAATAAGCATTTTTCTAGTTTCCAGACAATAACTTGTGTTCAGGTGTATGGATCTCTCTGAAATTGTACTGCAAGGTACCATACCACAAAAGGAAGGCTGGGATTGATTTTGGGGGTAATTCCCTCAAAATTTTAGGAATTAGGGGCCATAAAAGGGCCAAAAAACAAGCATTTTTCTAGTTTCAGGACAATAACTTGTGTGTAAGTGTATGGATCTGTATGAAATTGTACTGCAAGATTCCATATCACAAAGGAAAGCTGGGTTTGAGTTTGGGGGTAATTGCCCTAAACGTTTAGGAATTTGGGGCCAAAAAGGGGCCAAAAAACAAGCATTTTTCTAGTTTCATGACATTAACTTGTGTGTAATTGTATGGATCTTTATGAAATTGTACTACAAGGTTCCATATCACAAAGGGAAAGCTGGAATTGAGTTTGGGGGTAATTGCCCTAAACGTTTAGGAATTTGGGGCCAAAAAGGGGCCAAAAAACAAGCATTTTTCTAGTTTCATGACATTAACTTGTGTGTAAGTGTATGGATCTTTATGAAATTGTACTACAAGGTTTCATATCACAAAAGGAAAGCTGGAATTGAGTTTGGGGGTAATTGCCCTAAAAGTTTAGGAATAAGGGGCCAAAAAGGGGCCAAAAATAAGCATTTTTCTAGTTTCCAGACAATAACTTGTGTTCAGGTGTATGGATCTCTGAAATTGTACTGCAAGGTACCATACCACAAAGGGAAGGCTGGGATTGATTTTGGGGGTAATTCCCTCAAAATTTTAGGAATTAGGGGCCATAAAAGGGCCAAAAAACAAGCATTTTTCTAGTTTCAGGACAATAACGTGTGTTAGTGTATGGATCTGTATGAAATTGTACTGCAAGATTCCATATCACAAAGGGAAAGCTGGGTTTGAGTTTGGGGGTAATTGCCCTAAACGTTTAGGAATTTGGGGCCAAAAAGGGGCCAAAAAACAAGCATTTTTCTAGTTTCATGACATTAACTTGTGTGTAAGTGTATGGATCTTTATGAAATTGTACTACAAGGTTCCATATCACAAAGGGAAAGCTGGAATTGAGTTTGGGGGTAATTGCCCAAAAAGTTTAGGAATAAGGGCCCTTTAATGTTGATTTTTACCAATTTTTTGCTTTTTGGCTAAGATCTTAAAAATAGTATTGGATAGATAGACACTTTTTTACAAGCAAAAAATTTCGACAAGACAAGATCTCCAAATAAGTCAAACTTGGCAAAAATTCTTTAATCTACTTCTTATTAATGTTATTGATTTTTAATGACAATTTTCCCATTTTTGCCTTTTATCTTGAAAACTACAATATAAAGATAGAATCATTAAATGGCACAAATGATCAGCAGACAAGATTTACAAATAGGCCATCATGGCAGAAATTTTCAGTCGACTTGTTGTTTGAGTTATTGCCCTTAAATCATGTAAATGAAAATTTTCAACATTCTTTTTTTTTGCCTTTTTTTGTCTTAGATATCTTGAAAAACTATAATTGATAAATAAATACTTTAAAGAGAAAAAAATATCAGCATGATAAGATCTACAAATTTGTCAACATGACTGAAATTGTCAGTTAACTCTTAATAGAGTTATTTCCCTTTAATGATACGGACAGTGCAAGACCCTCATGAGTAGTCAATGTGTTAAAAGCCACTGTTGTCGTCTTTAATGATTATTTTTATTAAAAAGTAGTCATTGTTGAAGGTGCAGGTGAGCGACACAGGCTGAGATCTTTAGAGCCTCTAGTTTAGATTGAGGATATGATGCCATGGCCCTATTATGCTAAACTTTTCATGCCCTCTGTACAAAAGAGTTCAAAAATGGCAATACTATAAATATCATTATAGCAGTTGCTTCAATTATTGGGTTTACATAATATTAATTTTATCCAGTCTGTTTTAAACTAAATTATCTGATCTCTATATTTCTTCAGGTACTGATGGCCTTGAGACCCCATATGCAATCTTTTCATCAGTTCTTGCAGCTGAAATCATGAAAGCAACACTGTCATCATGGTTAAATTTCCAAGAGATCATTATTGTCACTAGTGAATGGGGAATGGCTTATGCAATAGCAGAGCAATTAGACAAAGAGCAAGGCTTAACTCAAGTTACATCTTTTCAAAGAAGTAGAAGGCGTCAAAATAAAGAATAGGAACAATAACAGATTACAGAATTATTTTACATCAAATGAGAAATTTATGTTTATATATGTTCCTGTTGTTATTTTCATTTTTAACTGCCGATGTAATTTTTTACGCATTATAAGTGCTAAATATTTAAAGTTGGATATAATAAGTGCTAACGTCACAGTTCCCAAATTGCACAGAGTACCAAAATTGCACTTATTTAGCAAAAATAGCAGCGAAAATCTTACAAGTTTTTTTAGGGACTAAACAATTTGTACTTTTTATTATTTGACATGATGCTCATCTTTCAAATAGGTTAATATATTTAAATATTCACAAAAGGTTCACAGTATTTATCAACAGATGAAGTACTCCCCAGAAAAAGTAAAAGCTACGGAAACGTCGCTATGCGACGTCCACAAAAAGTCATCTTGTAAAAATGAGCAAAAAAAAATATGTTACGAGCATCTATTTCTTAAAAAATGAATAGTAATCATGTCTAATTGTTCTAAATATTTGAAGAAATATAACAAAACATCTGTTATTTGATTTTTAAGGATGTGAATTTAAGCATGAATGCAATTTGGGTACTCCTCAATACAGAATTTCATGGATTGTTTGGAGGTTGGTTCAATCCCATTTTTCTATTTTATATGCCTTTTTGTGTTTCTTTGTTACATATTTGTTTGTTTTTATAGCGATTAAGATTATAACACAATGTTGACTGTTGTACCCCTATTTTGCCATTTTTACCTATTATGTCTGTTTGTTTTGTTCACACATCGTTGTCAAAATAATGGAATTGTATGCGACTGTCATACAAGTGAGAGGTTTAGCTATCTATAAAACCAGGTTTAATTCACCATTTTCTACTTAAGAAAATGCCTGTACCAAGTCAGGAATATGACAGTTGTTATCCATTCGTTTGATGTGTTTGAGCTTTTGATTTTTCCTTTTGATTAGGAACTTTCTGTTTTGAATTTTCCTCAGAGTTCGGTATTTTTGTGATATTACTTTTTTATACGCCCGTTTACGGGACGTATTATGGTACACCGTTGACCGTCTGTCCGTCTGTCCCTCGTCAACATGTCGGACATTAATTCAAAAATGCTTAAACCAATATGCATGAAACTTTGGTGAATTGTTTATATCTATTGATGTGAGCTCCCAATCGGTTTTTATAAATTTCAGATTTACCATTTCCGAGTTTTGGGGTTTTATTCATTAAAAAAGGGGGGATTTTCCAGTTTTCGGGCAATAACTCAAAAACAATTTCACCAATTTGCATGAAACTTTTGTGAATTATTCATATCTATTGACGTGAGCTCTCTTTTGTTTTTTTTATAAATTTAGGACTTACTGTTTCTGAGTTTTGGGGTTTTATTTATTAAAAAAGGGGGGATTTTCCAGTTTTCGGATAATAACTCAAAAATAAATTCACCAATTTGCAAGAAATTTTTGTGAATTGTTCATATCTATTGACGTGAGCTCCCTTTCGTTTTTTATATAAATTTCGGATTTACCGTTTCCGAGTTTTGAGGTTTTAATCATTAAAAAGGGGGGGATTTTCCAGTTTTCAGACAATAACTCAAAAACAATTTCACCAATTTGCAAGAAACTTTGGTGAATTGTTTATTTCTATCAACATGAGCTCCCTTTTGATTTTTATAAATATCAGACTATAAGTTTCCGATTTATGGGGCTTTATTCATTACAAAAAAGGGGGATTTTCCAGTTTTCCGACAATAACTAAAAAATTCTTTCAGCATTTTTTATGAAATTTTGGAAAATTGTTTATATCTATTTTTGTAAGCTCCCTTTTGATTTTTATAAATTTTAGATTTTATGTTTCCGAGTTATAAGATGTTTTTTGTTTATAGTCTGACAACAGATTTACTAAGTATTACGCAACAGCACAGTGTATTGCCCAACAGCAAGAATCTTTCATATAACCAATTTCAAGTTCTTTGACTACATTTATTCAGAAACCTATAATATATCAAATATTTAATTACAATCCAAATTCAGACCTGTATCAAGCTTGAATATTGTGTCCATTTTTGCCCCAACTGTTCAGGGTTGGACCTCTGCGGGCGTATCCAGCAGCGCTCAGCGAAGCAGTTTATTCAATATGGATGCAAAATTTTATTGGTGGAACTATATAGTAAATAAATAAATGTAGGTGAAAAACTGTCAAAGTAGTTGCAATTTTGGTACCCAGGGTTCTCACTAAGGATTTTTGAAGGCGAGTCCAGGGACTCGTCATTTTTGGCCATGGTGAGTCCAACAGTAAGATGAAGATATTCTTTTGCAATATAATTTATCATTTTAGTTTCCATGACCTAATAGAGCAATGAAATGACATTAAATTTAGATTTCTTTTAAAATTTTGCTATAAAATGATGATATATGTGTTCAGTTTATACAAAATATTTCAATTTTGATGCATCTTTGGACTCACCAGTTTTGTGAATGGTGAGTCCAGACAGATTTTCATGAGTTTAGGACTCATGGACTCGCCTTAGTTAGAACCCTGGGTACCCTCACGTTAAATATATAAAGTTGGATATAATAAGTTCTAAAGTGGTGTGCTATAACAAGGATGTATTTGAATCTAGCATAAATTTGAATTCTAAAAAATTGATAGTAATGTATGACGAAAACCAACCCAACTAAATAGGGTTAGCCATACATGCATGACTTAGTGTGTTAGTTAGTTCATACTAAATTATCAATTATTATTATAAAGTTGGGTCAGTTTTCATCATACACTTCTTATCAATTTTCCAGAATTCAAAATTATTGCAGATTCAAATAATTTCTTTTTTATATATTAAAAGTGGGAGCTAGATTATAAAGAAGTGCTTAATATTTTTAGTTGGAATATGGAAGAGATAAATGTTTTCAGTTGGAAATTCATAAGTGTTTATATTTTAGAGTGAACAGAAATCTGAGAATTGGTTAGGGAATATCTTGTTCTACCTCATTTCCCATCTGCATCAAACTCCTTTTACAAGTTTTTGATCTATAATGAGGATTTTCTTTTATCTCAAATACTATAACAGATAGGTAGAAAATGTGAACAGAAAATATGACCAGTAATACAAGATATGTGTTTGATTGGTGAGGATTTCAGGCATTTAGAATCCTCTTCTGTTACATCAAAATGTAAATTAGTTTTTGTCTTCAACTTCAACTGTTTTCTGCTCTTTGGTCAGCTTGTCTCTTTGACACATTCCCTGCTTCCATTCTCAATTTTACTATCAAACTATTATATTTGAAATGCTTTTGAATTACTATAAAATTTCTTGACAATTTCAAATTATAGATAAAAAGACAATGTACTTTAAAATATATGAATATTTGATATAACTTTATTAGAATATGTAAAATATTCTAATTGTACATGTACAAGATATATTGTATACAGATTTGCATTCATTATTTTAAAATTGTAGTCAAATAGCTTGAATAAAGCTTAGTTTAAAATTTTATCTTGCATACTGTTGAACAGAAAAAGTTGAAAAGTGGCAGGTCCTCTTCTAACTTAATATAAATAATTTGAAAAGATTTTATGTGTATTTCAAAAGGACATTGTCACTAGTGGCAAAAGATAGTTTTAATTTGGAGGAGATTTTATTTTTAGTTTTCATTGTGTGCAGTTTTAAAATAAAATGTCATTCATATCATTACTGTTGTATCTGTTTTTTTCACCATGTACTGTAACATAAAATAATCCCCCCCCCCCGCGTGAAATATTGTCCGTCAGACAAAAAATTTCATAATGAAATACCGTCTAGGACAATATTTCATTATGAAATAATGTCCTTGTTCATGAAATCTTGTCATCTCCTTCTGGACAATATTTCATTATGAAATACTGTCCATGACAATATTTCACTATTAAATACTGTCAATGACAATATTTCACTATGAAATACTGTCCATGACAATATTTAACTGTGAAATTCTGTCCATGACAATATTTTACTGTAAAATACTGTCTATGAAAATATTTCTTAATCTAATTATATCTTCCCTAAGAAATCATCTGCAATGAAATTGTGAGCGTTTCTGGAATTTTCAAAATATTTTTCATGAAAATTATGTGTATAACCAAAAATTGCTGCAATCATTAATTATGCAGGTTTGTTTGTTATAATCAATCAAATAAAACACTTTAATGATAGCATTATCCAAAATATTAAATGTTTATAACCTCCCTTTCATGAGACAAAATTTCATGACAATCCATCTATGAAATATAGTCTCAATATACACAATATATATAACCTTGGATAACCTCCCTTTAACAAGACAAAATTTGATACTATCAATCTATGAAATATAGTCTGTATATGGACATAGGGAAATTAGTCCTTCACTGGACATTATTTCATAGATGTGGACAAAATTTCATTATACAAAGTCATACAATATTGTCTTAGGGGACAATATTTCATGGACAATATTTTGCTTTACAGTACTACTACTGCTACTACTACTACAACTTCATACAAAATATACCTGTAACTATTACCAGTTTTTGTCAAAACCATGTCATCATATGCCTTCATATTTGATGCATATTTTACTCCAAACTTTGTTACGTTTTTAATGATAACAGCTTTATAAATCAGAAATAAGGGTGAAGATATTTTATTTTTCATTAATAATTTGTCGATAAAAGTATCAAAAATACTCAAATGCTCGACGCCCACTAAGTTTATCTACTTATAATACTTGAAGATGTGAAAATGTTAAAATATTAAAAGGCTCTGTTATCAAAGTTAAGCTTTCTCAATATTTATCATTATGAAATAAAAATAACACTTAAATTGTGTTGTGTCTGAAGCATGTTTCTAGTTTTAACATTCAGAAGGAACATTTGCATCAAAAACCAAATCAAAGCCAAGGATGTATAAAATTATGTAATTAAACAAGATAGCTACAATTGTGATTAATTCTAACCAATCATAAATTCAGGAACTGCGAGATGAATTGTCATATAACAGTCCATAGAACAATTCTCCTTACACCTTACAAGCAGTTTCTGACAGAAGCAGTTCAAACCTAGAACTTTTTTGGACAGTTTTACTCTAGTACAGTTTTGGACGTCAGTAAATAGAATAGCATAAACTAGATTCTGACAGTTTTACCCTAAACAGATGTTGATACATTAATTAATTAAATTCCCCCTAGAACCGTTTAGGACAGCCCTATCTATTCATCTGTTCATCTATTTATATATTACATTCAATTAGTTTATTCAAATTATTTGTTTCTTCTTTCTTTCTTAAAATTATGTTTTTCAAAATTTAAATTCATTTAATGAAACTTATCAATTTTTATACGACCGCAAAAAAAATTTTGTTGTCGTATATTGGTATGACGTTGGCGTCGTCGTCGTCCGGCGTCGTCCGAAGACACATTGGTTTTCGCACTCTAACTTTAGTTTAAGTAAATGGATCTCTATGAAATTTTACCACAAGGTTCAATACCACAAAAGGAAGGTTGGGATTGATTTTGGGGGTTATGGTACCAACAGTAAAGGAATAAGGGGCCAAAAAGGGGCCAAAAATAAGCATTTTTGTAACTTCCAGACATAACTTGTGTGTTAGTGTATGGATCTCTCTGACATTGTACCACAAGGTTCCATATCACAAAAGGAATGCTGGGATTGATTTTGGGGGTAATTGCCTCAAAATTTTAGGAATTAGGGGCCAAAAAAGGGGCAAAAAACAAGCATTTTTCTAGTTTCATGACAATAACTTGTGTGTAAGTGTATGGATCTATCTGAAATTATACTACAAGGTTCCATATCACAAAGGGAAAGCTGGAATTGAGTTTGGGGGTAATTGCCCTAAACGTTTAGGAATTGGGGGCCAAAAAGGGGCCAAAAAACACATTTTTCTAGTTTCCAGACAAGAACTTGTGTTCAAGTGTATGGATCTCTCTGAAATTGTACTGCAAGGTACCATACCAAAAAGGGGAGGCTGGGAATGATGATGGGGGTAATTGCCTCAATATTTTAGGAATTAGGGGCCAAAAAGGGGCAAAAAACAAGCATTTTTCTAGTTTCAGGACAATAACTTGTGTGTAAGTGTATGGATCTTTCTGAAATTGTACTACAAGGTTCCATATCACAAAGGGAAAGCTGGGTTTGAGTTTAGGGGTAATTGCCCTAAACGTTTAGGAATTTGGGGCCAAAAAGGGGCCAAAAAACACATTTTTCTAGTTTCCAGACAATAACTTGTGTTCAAGTGTATGGATCTCTCTGAAATTGTACTGCAAGGTACCATACCACAAAGGGAAGGCTGGGATTGAGTTTGGGGGTGATGAATCAAAAGGGGGTTCAAAAAATTTGGGGGGGGATTTTTTTTTTTTTCATTTTTTTTTTCTTTTAAAATTTTCCATTTTAAGTTGGTTATTTCTGATTTATATTTAAAAGCAAATAATAATGATATGGTAGGAGATACACACCAAACAGGATGTGTAAATTATTCTATAATAAGTATTGTGCAATAGCAAGAAATTTTCAATTGCACAGTATTGCACAATAGCAAGAAATCTTCAATTGCACAGTATTGCGCAATAGCAAGAAATCTTCAATTGCACAGTATTGCGCAATAGCAAGAAATATCCAATAGCACAATATTGCGCAATAGCAAGAAATTGTCAATTGTACAGTATTGCGCAATAGCAAGAAATATTTAATTGCACAGTATTGTGCAAAAGAAGATACTTCGTATAAATTGCTTATTTCTTGACCAATTTCAATGGGGTTTTATTCTTGAATTCTTGGGGTTCTTTAATATGCTGAATCTAACCGTGTATTTAGTTTTTGGATTTTGGGCCCCGTTTTTAAATTGGTCCACATTGAGGTCCAAAGGGTCCAAAATTAAACTTTGTTTGATTTCATCATAAATTGAATTATTGGGGTTCTTTGATATGCCGAATCTAACCGTGTATTTAGATTCTTAATTTTTGGTTCTGTTTTCAAATTGGTCTACATTAAGGTCCAAAGGGTCCAAAATTAAACTTAGTTTGATTTTAACAAAAATTGAATTCTTAGGGTTCTTTGATATGCTGAATCTAAACATGTATTTAGATTTTTGATTATGGGCCCAGTTTTCAAGTTGGTCCAAATCGGGGTCCAAAATTAAAACTTTGTTTGATTTCAACAAAAATTGAATATATGGGGTTTTTTGATATGCTGAATCTAACCATGTATTTAGATTTTTGATTTTTGGGCCCCGTTATCAACGTTGTCCACATTGAGGTCAAAAGGGTCCAAAATTAAACTTTGTTTGATTTCATCAAAAATTAAATTCTTGGGGTTCTTTGATATGCTGAATCTAACCATGTATTTAGATTTTGGATATTGGACCATAATAGCTGAATGTCCAATTTAAAATTTTTAAGTTCTTAGACCACATTCATTCTTTGTCAGAAACCTATGCTGTGTCAAATATTTAATCACAATCCAAATGCAAAGCTGTATCAAGCGTGAATGTTGTGTCCATACTTGCCCCAACTGTTCAGGGTTCGACCTCTGCGGTCGTATCAAGCTGCGCCCTGCGGAGTATTTTTTTTTTTTTTTCTTATTTTTTTTTTTATGTATCTCCATTTTTATATAGTGATCCATATTATTTCATACAAACTATTCAGGAATATCTTTGTTACCTGTATAAAGCATGTACTAAATTTTCCATAATAATACTAAAACATTGGCACCATTAAAGAAGATTTGCATGATGTCAGGTCAACTCAGATATATCCCTGAATAACTGAAGATTTTTAACTTTCACTTTATTTTGCCTACATATATTTTGCATGTGTGTTCTTTCTTAAAACATTGTAAAATATAAAAGTCTATTTCACATCAAAACTTTGATATTATAGTAACTAGAAGTTTTCTAGTATTTCTAAAAAAAGTATTTAATTTAACAAAAAAAGTGATCCCACAAATAAATTAAAAAACGGGGAAGTCCATAATACCTGACAGAATCAAACGCTGGAAGAATGCAAAACAACAATCATATACCTGACTTGGTACTTGCATTTTCCGAAGAAAACAGTGGGTTCAACCCAATCTTATGCCTAGCTAAGCCTTTACTTCTATGACTTGTATGATATTGATACATTTTGGTGAGCAACCCCAACAGACATTTTTGGTTAACGTGACAACAATTGGGATCCAGCAGCCAAAACTGACTGAAAACATTCAAACAAATTACAAATACATCTAACAAAGACGCCAGCAAAAAGGTTAAACATAATGATATATTTACCACGATAAAGTATACAAATCGTGTAGTATATAAATACGAGGCTATACAATTATAAACAACGTTATAAATTTTAAAACCACATGCATCCGAATCAAACTTCTGGACCAACTTGCATTAGAACGCCCAAAGCCCCCCTATAAAATATAAAAGCTGGGTGCGGAAACAGCGAGCCACTAAAAGATTTTATCAGCTACATTATCATTTGAAAAAAGTAAAATCAGAAAAATACTGAACTCCGAACAAAATTCAAAACGGAAAGTACCTAATCAAATGGCAAAATCAAAAGATCAAACACATCAAACAAATGGATAACAACTGTCATATTCCTGACTTTGTACAGGCATTTTCTTATGTAGATGTATATTGCATGTAATGTCTTACAGGTTTTGAATGATGACAATATAATAATTATAAATCACAGATAAGCCTTAACTGCTTTGCATCTTTATATAATGATTTGCCTGTAAAAGTATTATTACAACTTAAAAGCCGTCAAGTGTATCTACTTATAAAACTTTAATATAAACATTTCCTGGTGGATATCTAGAACAGATATAAATAGCTTTATCTATTGATATAGTTATGATGGTTATTCTATATACTTTTTAAAAAATATCAATTTTCTTTCTTTCTGTCCATGTTTTTAAGTAATTGTATTAGTATAATTTATCTGAATTAGTCTTATTTATTTAAGATTGATCAAAATTATTTCAAACAAAACAATCATGTTATTTCTTTTGTCTATATATAAATCAAGTGCCAAGATTTCTGTTATAACACTGAAAACATATTAGGTGGTTTTACTTGAATGATGGTTGGTAAACTATATGGTAATTTCCAGTACATTTCAAGATTTTATGCGTTTACTTTCTTTTGACAATATTTGTTTTGCAAGTGTATTCTTTCCTTAAATAAGATATTCCAATTCGTTTACAAAAACGAATAAACAAAAATACAGAACTCCAAGGTAAATTTCAAAAAGAGGAAATCCACAAAACCTGACGAAATCAAACGCTCGAGTATATCAACAAATGGAACGAATGGAAAACAACTGTCATATTCTTGGCTTGGTAGATGCATTTGCCGAAGAAAATTTGTAGTCTCAACCTTGTTTTATAGCTAGCTATACCTCCCTCTTGTATGGCAGATGTTTATAGTTTCGTTAAATGGCTAGTAATATTATAGTTACTAGTAGTTTTCTAGTATATTTAAAACATGTTTAAAAGGTCTTATTACTACTCAAGTACCGGAAGACTTCAAAATGTATCTACTTATAATAGATGTGAAAAGTATTTTCTATATCAACATTTTCTGACTGATCTCTAGAACAGTTTCTGACAGCTCTATCTGTTAATATAGCTATTCAAGAGATTGTTTTAATTAATTTAAGTTATGAATTGTCTTTTTTATGTAAAACCAGAAAGCGCTTCAGACGCACCCCATTTTGGATTTTTATTTCTTTCAGTAAATGTTGAATAATACCCTGCATCACGCGATAATTATAAAACATTGTTCAAATCTTGTTTGGAATTTATACGGTGTTGAAATCGAGTAAAGTTTTGTATAGACATTTACCAGATAGTGTTCATATAATATTCTCTTTTCCGTTAGGCATTGATAATGAAAGCTTTCATGTCTGTTTCATGTTCAAATATAGGTCAGGAAAATGTTGGTTGCTTTACAGATAACAATCAGCATTTGTTCAGGTAGTGATCAAATCAGCATGTACTTATTCTAACTTTTTTTTTTATGAAAATCATTGATAAGGAATTAAGGTTATGGTCCAAACGTTTAGGAATTAAGGACCAAAAGTAGAAAAAAACCAATGATTTCTTGTTTCCGGATAATATCTTCGGTATAAGTTTATGGATCGTTTTGAATCTGTACCATAAGGTTCCATACAAAGGAAGTTGGGAATTTATTTTTTGGGGCTATGGTCCTAACTGTTTAGGAAAAAGAGGCGAAAATAATACTTATATAAATTTCTAATACTTTGTATAAATTACGAATATCTTGACCAATTTCAATAGGGGTTATTTGAAAGTCTTGAATTCTTGGGCTTCTTAAATTTGCTGAATCTAACCATGTACCTAGATATTGGATTTTGGGCCTCATTTTGAATTGGCCCAGATTGAGATCCAAAGGGTCCGAAAATAAATTTTGTTTGAAATCATAAAAATGAGGAATCTGATTATGTTTTTAGATTTTTAATTTTGGGTCCCGTTTTTCAAATGTAGGTTACATTTTGTAAATACAGCTGTTTCACAAACCACGCTTCTTATATAATATTCATAGATATGATAATTATGTTTCATCTCATAGAGTCATATCTTGGGAATGTTACCAGTATAAATACACATGGTAGCGGCACAAATTGAATTCTAAGGAAGACCAAAGTGAAGGGAGGGGTAGCATACAATTTGGTATACGTTTAAACACTTAGAAGTTCAGAGCATAGAAATGTTGACAATTTGCCGCACAGCCCTATGTTTTGACCTATGAATAAAATAGCAGTGCATATCAACTTTCCAATCTAGGAGATACATTTTTTACGAAACTTCAGAAAAAAAGAGGCACAGTTTTAGCCGTAAAGAGAGTTTCCATGGGAAATTGCATTGTCTTTATTCACAGAAGTGCAATATTTAGGTCGAGATAGGTCCAAATTTAAACGTTTATTGATTTCAACAAAAAATGAAATCTTCGGGTTCGTTGATATGCTGAATCTTACCGTGTATTTATTTTTTTTGATTTTGGGCCCGTTTTTCAAATTGGCCCACAGGATTCAGAATTAAACTTAGTTTATTTTTTTACAAAATTTGAATTCATGGGGGTATTTGATATGCTTAATCTTAACATGTATTTATATTTTTGATTTCAAGATGAGTTTTCAAGTTGGTCCAAATCGGGGTCCAAAATTTAGCTTAGTTTATTTCATAAACAATTAAAAATATGTTTTTTTTTTAAATTTTTGACCCTTTATCAAATTGGTACACATTTGATGTCCAAAGGGTCTAATTTAAATTCTTGAGGTTCTTTTATATGCCGAATCTAACAATGTATTCAGATTTTTTGATATTTGACAGTAATAAGTAAATGTCCAATTTCAAATTTTTAAGTGTCAGAATGACTTTTATCTCTTGACATCCCTGTTAGTTGTTCTATGATGGATAGTTGGCTCATTTGATATCACAACACATCCTCTTTTTGTTATATAGAGGCCAAAGTCAACCTTTGACTTTAAGTTCGACCACATATTTCGCCTTCGAATGATTGATACAGACTTCGATGACTATTTCAATTGTACTAATCAAATAGAACTTTTAAAAATATTAACGGTATGAAAATAAGGAGATGTGGTATGATTGCACAAATGAGACAATTGCAACTATCCACCAAAGTTAAATTGAAGTTGATGTAAGCAATTTTACTGCACCAGATGCGCATTTCGACAATTAATGTCTTTTCTGTGATGATAGAAGCTAAAGTTTTAAAACTAAATTCTCATAAAAACGTCGAATGAACTATAGTAAAAGTAGTTAGGTACACTTAAGTTGATGAATTACTTGACTTGAGTTAGAAGACGGGTGCCACGTGTTTAGCAGGAATTGTTATTATTGCATGATCACTTGAGTTCTCCCCTATTTTTGATAGGGTTCGTGTTGCTTTGTCTTTAGTCTTTTTTGTGATGTTTTGATATTGTGTCCCTCCTTTTGCTGTTTTTACCTTTGTCAATGACATTGTTTGTTGTCATTAAACTTATAATTTTTATATGCATCCTCTCTTCTTTTTTTCCAAAAGCAAATCCTTCACATGTTCATGTCATCGAATATTTGTATGTCTAAAAAACAATGTAAACTACAATATATAATTTTTATTTTGATATACATAGAGCACACAATATATATTTACAAACAGTCATCTAAATGTACATGTAGCAATCGAAATGAAAAATTTAAGATAAAAAAAATAGCAAATTGCGACACGAATTCCATTCACAAAGCACATGAATTCACACCCGGTTGTTGCTTGAGTTCGTGTGGTTCAGTATTTTAGTTTTTTAAGTTTTTGGAGGACTGCTCATCCTTTTGTCGATTGTAAGTTTTCCTTCGAGTTATTGTCTGAATATTTACTTGGTATTTTCTTACCTTGGGTTTTCCAAACTACATCGATACAAACTAACCATGTAAAGAAACTAAGTGTGAGTTGACCCAGATTTTAAAATGCTCTTATAACCAAAATGACGACTTTATATCAATGTTCAAAAACATGAATTAAATCATACTTTTTATTTCACCGGCTCAAATATATTGTTTTCAATTTAATACCACTCAATAAAGTTTCTTGCGAACAAAACACATGTTTCCTATATGCAGTAAATATATCTACACATAACAGTCAGCAAGTCTCCAATTGACAAAAGCAGTAGTAAGGCTACAATATATTGTAAAGAATAACAGTGAGTAAAATCTATCATAAATCAATTCAAAGATAATACATTCAAATTATCATAACAGATAGTACAAAAATGTACAGAGTAAACATATGCTACTACAAAAAAACCAGTATACATACATTGTTTTCAATTTAACACCACCCAATAAAGTTTCTTGCGTACAAAACACACCTATTTACAGTAAAATTACCAACACATTCTCCAATTGACAGAATCATTAGGAAGGGTACAATGCTTCATCAGGATTATCAGTAAGTAAATTCTATCATAAATCAATCCACGGATAAGACAACTGTATCATGTCTTAAGAAAGTTCGCTACTCAGTTTCAAAATAACAAGCTTTTCATAACACTAGTATATATTGATAGAGGATTAATGAAGGAACCAAAAGAGCGGGAAAAAAAATAGGTCTGTGTGCTTGTTTTCGAGATATTAGCCATTGAAATTTTGGTGGGAAAATGTTCTCTCTTGATTTTTCATAGCTTTATCATTGACAAGTTTAAGTTCTCAAAAACTATTAAAAAATAAAAAAGATTTTATAAGACTTTTACATATGGCTTATAATTATATATGTAAAAGATTTATAAAAAGAAAACTGGGGGTTAGTGTGCAAAATTTTTTAAGGCATACAAATAGATAAAACCAGAGGATTCCGAAAATCTGACAAAAATTCCAAAACATGACAACCGAACATTCTTAATTGCAACCGAAGGAAGGGTTCATATAATAGAAACATTACCTTAGCAGACAATGATGTAACTTTGAATGTTATTGGTGATGAAGCACCCAAACTTAGCCCTTCACACACCACAAGCAAGGACAAAGGATCTATGGGTTCAACCTTTGACATCGCTGGTAACAATGTTATTGGTGATGAAGCACCCCAACTTAGCCCTTCACACACCACAAGCAAGGACAAAGGATCTATGGGTTCAACGTATGACATCGCTGGTAACAATGTTTTTATGTTTCTGTGTGTGTTACATTTTAATGTTGTGTTTTTGTTGTGTCGTTGTTCTCCTCTTATATTTGATGCGTTTCCTTAAGTTTTAGTTTGTAACCCGGATTTGTTTTTATCTCTATCGATTTATGAGTTTCGAACAGCGGTATACTACTGTTGCCTTTATTTATCATTGACAACGACAGTTCATAAAATTCAAACAAAAACTAAAGGATAAACATTCAAGGATTTAATTTTCAAACTGATCATGTTTTTATATTTTTAATATATTGTATCATCTGATAAAAAACCTAAAATGGGTATCAACTATATTACAGAAAGTAAGAAAAATGTACAGAGTAGACATATTCAACTACAAAAAACAGCAAAATAAAAAAAAAAAAACACCATTTACTGTTTTACATACATATTTTTTAAAATCTTACCATAGACATAATGTAAGTACACAAGGTATCGAAAACTGAACACAATTTTATAACAATGAATTAATACAAATACATCCAAAAAGATTTTAATTTTTACTAGATGAATTTTACAAGACCACATAGAATAATTCAATAACGTAATCATAGGATTCCAAAGAGAGCAGAGCATGTACATTGACATTGTTATAAACTCTAGCCATGCAAAATAAATATCTTAAAAAAAAAAAAAAACTATAATAGCAATTCTTTTTACCAAATAGAATATTCCATAAAACTACCAGTACGTGTCTACTATTATTTTAACAAAGGATATAACATAACGCTTGTCATCAATACAGCAATAGCTGTTTACCCTAATTGAGAACATGATTTTATCTTGGTTTCTATTTGAGTTTGTGTTGCCTAATCTGAAGTGTTATCTGTGGTTAACTGCTGTTTGTCTTATTGTTGCAAGTCTGTCATTTTTATACGACCGCAAAAATTAAAAAATTTTTGGTCGTATATTGGTATGACGTTGGCGTCGTCGTCGTCGTCGTCGTCGTCGTCGTCTGGCGTCGTCCGGCGTCGTCCGAAGACACATTGGTTTTCGCACTCTAACTTTAGTTTAAGTGAATGGATCTCCGTGAAATTTTACCATAAGGTTCAATACCACAAAAGGAAGGTTGGGATTGATTTTGGGGGTTATGGAACCAACAGTTGAGGAATTAGGGGCCAAAAAGGGGCCAAAAATAAGCATTTTTGTAACTTCCAGACATAACTTGTGTGTTAGTGTATGGATCTCTCTGACATTGTACCACAAGGTTCTATATCACAAAGGGAATGCTGGGATTGATTTTGGGGGTAATTGCCTCAAAATTTTAGGAATTAGGGGCCAAAAAAGGGGCAAAAAACAAGCATTTTTCTAGTTTCATGATAATAACTTGTGTGTAAGTGTATGGATCTTTCTGAAATTGAACTACAAGGTTCCATATCACAAAGGGAAAGCTGGAATTGAGTTTGGGGGTAATTGCCCAAAACGTTTAGGAATAGGGGGCCAAAAAGGGGCCAAAAATACCATTTTTCTAGTTTCCAGACAATTACTTGTGTTCAAGTGTATGGATCTCTCTGAAATTGTACTGCAAGGTACCATACCAAAAAGGGAAGGCTGGGATTGATTTTGGGGGTAATTGCCTCAAAATTGTAGGAATTAGGGGCCAACAAGGGGAAAAAAACAAGCATTTTTCTACTTTCAGGACAATAACTTGTGTTCAAGTGTATGGATCTCTCTGAAATTGTACTGCAAGGTTCCATACCACAAAGGGAAGGCTGGGATTGAGTTTGGGGGTGATGAATCATAAGGGGTTTCAAAAAATTTGGGGGGGGGGATTTTTTTTTTTTCCTTTTTTTCTTTTTTTCCTTTTTTTTTCTTTTAAAATTCTCCATTTTAAGTTGGTTATTTCTGATTTATATTTAAAAGCAAATTATAATGATATGGTAGGAGATACACACCAAACAGTATGTGTAAATTATTATATAATAAGTATTGTACAATAGCAAGAAATTTTCAATTGCACAGTATTGCACAATAGCAAGAAATCTTCCATTGCACAGTATTGCGCAATAGCAAGAAATCTTCAATTGCACAGTATTGCGCAATAGCAAGAAATATCCAATAGCACAATATTGCGCAATAGCAAGAAATTGTCAATTGTACAGTATTGCGCAATAGCAAGAAATATTCAATTGCACAGTATTGTGCAAAAGAAGATACTTCGTATAAATTGCTTATTTCTTGACCAATTTCAATGGGGTTTTATTCTTGAATTCTTGGGGCTCTTTAATGTGCTGAATCTAACCGTGTATTAAGTTTTTGGATTTTGGTCCCCGTTTTTAAATTGGTCCACATTGAGGTCCAAAGGGTCCAAAATTAAACTTTGTTTGATTTCATCAAAAATTGATTTATTGGGGTTCCTTGATATGCCGAATCTAACCGTGTATTTAGATTCTTAATTTTTGGTTCCATTTTCAAATTGGTCTACATTAAGGTCCAAAGGGTCCAAAATTAAACTAAGTTTGATTTTAACAAAAATTTAATTCTTAGGGTTCTTTGATATGCTGAATCTAAACATGTATTTAGATTTTTGATTATGGGCCCAGTTTTCAAGTTGGTCCAAATCGGGGTCCAAAATTAAACTTTGTTTGATTTCAACAAAAATTGAATATATGGGGTTCTTTGATATGCTAAATCTAACCATGTATTTAGATTTTTGATTTTTTGGGTCCCTTTATCAACTTTGTCCACATTGAGGTCAAAAGGGTCCAAAGTTTAATTTATTAAACTTTGTTTGATTTCATCAAAAATTGAATTCTTGGGGTTCTTTGGTATGCTGAATCTAACCATGTATTTAGATTTTGGATATTGGACCATAATAGGTGAATGTCCAATTTAAAATTTTTAAGTTCTTAGACCACATTCATTCTGTGTCAGTAACCTATGCTGTGTCAAATATTTAATCACAATCCAAATTCAGAGCTGTATCAAGCTTGAATGTTGTGTCCATACTTGCCCCAACTGTTCAGGGTTCGACCTCTGCGGTCGTATCAAGCTGCGCCCTGCGGAGCATTTTATTTCTTTTTGATTGCACCTTTGCAATCGTCAATAAACAGAAATGGAAATTGATGAATTATATTTATAAGCACTTTACAAACTATTTGCCTTATGATTTATACAACTATTTAACAGAACAACAATAAAAATTACTATGTGATAAACCCTTGCAAATACATATTCGATTGTAATTCAATAAATAAACACCTGAACCTTTATATACAGCTGTAATGAATTTTTTGAAGGTCATTATTGACATAACAAGTGGGTAGGGGAACATAAAAAAAACATAAAAAAGTATTTTGTATGCTTTGATTTCTTTTTTGCATTTCAAGATGAACAAGGGGCTTGACCAGTTTCAATTTCTGATTAAACATTTTGAAAATTAGAATGATATAATAGAAATTTTGATATGCATCAGAAGCTCTTTGATTTGTTAACCTTCATCATGAATGATCAAAGTCAAAGTCCAAAAAAAATGTCAGCCAAGAGTGTATATGTGTTACGGATCCCATTAAGGCCTCAGTGACCAAAAGGTCAATTTTGCTAGGTGGAGTTTGAACCTTAGTTTCTAAAAATAATCTAAATCTTTCAAAAGAGAATTTAAGAAACGGTATATCATAAAGTATGTCAGTACCAAAGCACTGATTTCCAAATAAGACTTTATATACCGTTTCTTATTGTCTTCTGTTTTAGGAATGTTTTAGTTTCAGATTGGTTCATCCACGATTTCTTCAATATGTATACTGGTGAGACTAGAATAATGTCTTGATTCGTCTAGCCTATTTCTTTGCAGAGATTGATAGTAATTTGTATTGTCCCTGCTATCTTCATCTTCCTGAATCCTATCTGACGACGAATTACTTGAGTTATCACCATCAGTCAGATTTCTTTGTTCTGATGGTGATACGATGACATCTTCCATTTCTAATTCCTCGATTTCCGCATATTGTTCATCACTTCCCCTATTTGTGGACACATTTGGACTGATTTCTGCGCCGCGGTTATTAACATTTTGGTTTATGTTTGCTCTTTTACATTTTTTATGCGCGAAAAAGCAAACGATACCGCAACTGAGAAGGAGTAAAATGCCGGCTCCACAAGACTTCTGTATTTATTATACCTACAAAAAAATAATAATATGATGTTAAATAATTTGATTGAAATCAATAGTTCACTTTGCTACGTTTGATTTTTATATTAACGGCGTCAAAAGGGACATGTTCAGTATCCAATAAAATGTAAACGGAAAAATTACAGAATGCTTATTATTGACTATCAAAAACATTGATTGATAATCTGCAGATTATATTTCGATATAGTCGATATAGTCCTGCAAGTCGATGTTCCAACCGACATTCTTCAAATTGAAAAGCGGAAGTGTTCAAATATGTTATTCATTATAAATTTTTAGTCAATAAAACATTTAAAAAGCAAAGAGACAGATCGGATTTTAATAAATTTAGACAATAAGTAATTGATACTGCCGAAGTAATACAATAAAAGCACTCCATATAAGAACAATATCTGCACAAAAAATGTGATGCATGAAACAACATTTATAAACCAGAAGATACCAAAGGGACATTCAAACTCACAAGTCAAAGACAAACTGCAACTGCAAGACAAACAACAGCTTACAAAACAGTACATGAAAAACTAAAGACTAAGCAATGCTAACCCCACAAAAAAACCTAGTGTGATTTCAGGTCCTCCTGAATAGTTATAAGCAGAACCCTACTCGGTGACCTCACATTTAAGGAAAATAAAACTGGATTGTAGTTAAAACAATTATAACATATTCCTCGTCATCTGTGACACAGCTATTCCATAGCTGTCAACTAACTCGTGATAGTGTCCGTACAACTTACAAAGGGATGACTTCAACTTTACCATTTGGAACATTTGGTTTAACAGCTTCTTTAATTCCAGCAAACCTCTATCAAGAAAATCATTATAGAAAATTCAAGTTCTGATGTACTGTATTCACTAGGAGACATATATGTCATATTATACAGGTGCTACTGGAACGTAACTACATAGAAATGGAAAGTTCACAACTGGGATGCTTAAATCGTCCCTTTTGTCGTAAAGTATTATTCTCAACTGACCCTAATTGTTAATTTCTAAATGTTAGTCAAGATATGAAACAAACTTAACAGTTTTAGATCAGTTTTGTTTAAATCAGAGTGTTTTCTCTCACACAGTTTATCTATTGTGCCTAAAAATAGATATTTATATATAGGTTGGTCATTCCTTTCAATGATATTGAATTTAACTAATTCTTTCAATCTGTGTTCAATTTAAGAATACGGAAAAACTTGTGTAATTGGTAAAAACGTCAAATTATAAAATGTACTATTATTGCATGAGGACAGAGACTGAGACTGTATGTACTCTTACAAATACAAATAAGAAAAAAATGGATCTGAATGGAATTTTTATATATCTGTTCAGATCCATTCAGTTTGTTAAGTCTAATTTGTGCCAAAAATCTCTCAGTCTGAACCCATTATGACAACGACAAACCAAAATTACAATTTAATTCTTCAAGTGTGCCTGGATTTTCTAAATTTTGAAATGATTCATTTTTTCCTCAGAAAACGTTTTGATAATGCGTAAAAAAAATTCAGCCAATGAAAAACAAGAGTGCACACGGTGAAATGTCTCGCTTGCCTTACTGAACATTGATTTTATGTTGAAAGTCTTAAACATAACGGTTTTAAAAGTATCACATAATCTTAACATTTTTAAAGATCCATGACAATGAGGTTAGATCTAATAAATCCTGTCAGACAGACATGTACATTTTACAATTAGTCCATACACCAAATATAGTTGATCTATTGCTTATGGTAATTGAAAACAGATAAAAACACCAGATGATACCTGCCAGACAGACATGTACACACCTGACAACTATTATTTTCACCAAATATAGCTCACCTATTCCTATAAGCACTTGAAAAACAGACCAAAACCCAAAATTTTTCACATTGACCAATTAACCATGAAATTGAGGTCAAGGTCGGATGATACCGGCAAACCGACATGTACATTTTACAATATTTCCATACACCAAATATAGTTGACGTATTGCTTATAGTACTCGTAAAAAAGACCAAAACACAAAACCTTAAAAAAAATAACATTGATCAATGAACCATGAAAATGAGGCCAAGGTCAGATCATACCGGCAAGACCGATATGTACACCTTACAATATTTCCAAACACCAAAGATAATTGACATATTGCTTATTTTTCAACAGACTGTCGGAATTCCAATGGGAACCAATTGTGCCCCTCTTCTTGCCGACTTGTTTCTTTATTATTATGAGGCTGACTTCATACAGGAGCTTCTTAGAAAGAGAGATAAGAAGTTAGCAATATCCTTTAACTCTACGTTCCGCTATATAGATGATGTTCTCTCACTAAATAATACAAAATTTGGTGACTATGTTAAACGAATCTATCCCATCGAACTAGAGATAAAGGATACTACAGATACAGTTAAGTCTGCCTCATATCTTGACTTACATCTAGAAATTGACAACGAGGGTCGGTTGAAAACAAAACTTTACGACAAAAGAGATAATTTCAGCTTCCCAATTGTGAACTTTCCATTTCTATGTAGCAACATTCCAGCAGCGCCTGCATACGGAGTATATATCTCCCAATTGATACGATATTCCCGGGCTTGTGTTTCCTATCATGATTTCCTTGATAGAGGATTGCTGCTCACAAGGAAGCTATTAAACCAAGAGTTCCAAATGGTGAAGTTGAAGTCATCCCTTCGTAAATTTTACGGACGCCATCACGAGTTGGTTGACCGTTATGGAATAACCGTTTCACAGATGATATCGGATATATGTTCCTTATGTCGTAACTACAATACCTTTCCCTTTTCACGAATGTGACTTACCGAATTAGACTATTTACCGGATTTGTAATAACATAAGCAACTCGACGGGTGCCACATGTGGAGCAGGATCTGCTTACCCTTCCGGAGCACCTGAGATCACCCCCAGTTTTTGGTGGGGTTCGTGTTGCTTAGTCTTTAGTTTTCTATGTTGTGTCATCTGTACTATTATTTGTCTGTTTGTCTTTTTATTTTTGGCCATGACGTTGTCAGTTTGTTTTCGATCTATGAGTTTGACTGTCCCTCTGGTATCTTTCGTCCCTCTTTTATAGTACTTGAAAAACAGACCAAAACACAAAAACTTAACATTGACCAATGAACCATGAAAATGAGGTTAAGGTTAAATGAAACCTGCCAGAATGACATGTTCCCCTTACAATCATTCCATACACCACATATGGTTAACATACTACTTATTTTTAATAATATTAATAACTAAATATATAAATCTGAAAACGAACCTAATCACGTAACTTTAACCTTGATGACTGATCCATGAAATGAGGTCGAAGTCAGGTGAACTTTGTCTGACGGACATGTAGACGTTGCGAGGAACCCATATACCAAATATGGTTATCCTATTATTCATAAAAAGTGAGAAATTTACATGACAGACAAAAAAACTATACATTTTTTTCAAGCAGTCACTGAACCATGAAAATGAGGTCAAAGATAATGGACATATGAGAGACGAAAAATTCGTAACATAAGGTATCTGCATACAAGGTATGAAGCAGCCATGTCTTCAACCGTTTGAAATATAATGCTGTATACAAAAAGTTTACTTTGCCGCCACAGCCGAATAGTTATCCCTATGTCTCGCCACAAAAATATCGAACCAGTTAAAAAAACAGATTAATTTTGTGAAAATTATTTGTAATTATTTTTGGATCGTTCAGCAGATGTAAACAACAACATCATGAGTACTCTTGTTTCATCTGACAACGCTGTACGACACACTTGTTTCATCTTTAACTATGAAAAGCACTTTATGGGTAATGATTACTAGAAAAAGATATAAAAAGTAAAATAACAAAAACACCGAACTCAAAGGGAGATTCAAAACGGAAAGTCCTTTATAAAATGGCAAAATCAAAAGTTCAAACACTTCCAACGAACGGAAAACAACTGCCATATTCCTGACTTGGTACAGGCATTAACCCTGTTAAGATAGATAGGCGTTTAAATTAAAAAAGATTGAAATTCTGTATTATTTGCAAAAAATGTAATTTGCATCATTCTATTTCCAAAAATATATTTCCAAGATTTAAACACCGATTTTCTTCAGGCAACACGTTGTGCAAAATTCGCAAATATTAGAAAACAACTTTTGTGTGAATAGAAAGAAAACTGAATGAGGAAATGTTTAACAGAAAAATCAATTCAAATAGCGTTTATGAAATGAAAAGAATGATATGGGTCACTTGACTAATATTCTTTTTAAAAAAAGTAATTATATAAATCAAAGGCACATTCATTTATAAAATTGATTTATCTTAATTATATCCACTTAAAGTGCTACATTTAAAACAAATTTTATTTTTTACAAATTGATTGCATCCATGTGTGTCAAGCCGTCTTTATATTAATAAAATTTCAAGAAATCTTATAAAGTTGATAAGATATCTTATAGACTTTTTAGGATATATGATATTCTTTAGGACATAGTTTAATTAATTTAAAGTTAATAAGATGTCTTATATACGTTATAAGAAATCTTGTCTGCTTTATGAAATATTTGTTTTAACTAAAACTATATCTTATATAGTTTTAAAGATATCTCATATCTATTTCAATTTATTAGATATCTTGTTTGGTTTATAAGATATCTTTAAATGTTTATAATGCATCTTATATTTACTTTACTTTATATCTTATTAACTTTATAAGATATCTTAACATTGTATTTTTTATGGTTGATTTATCAGATATCTTAATCAAATAATATGATATTTTATATAGTTAATCATATATAGATATATTATTTAAGATATAAGATATTTTATTAAGTTAATTAGATATCTAAATAAGTTAATATGATATCTCTTTTGGTGTATAGGATAGGTGAAAGATACCAAAGGGACGTTTAAACTCATTAAAATAAACTTTCCCCCTTAAGCCAGAACAGTAGTTTTCAATAATTTGATATATTGATTTAATTTCCTGCATTTAATCTTACTCTATAAAAGCATAAAGTACATGTATATCAACTTATATATTAGTAGAAATATAATAAGACAAATCTTCTCAAACGACTAATAACCTGCAATTACAAGTTATCGTACTTAACGTAATAGCTTTCGTTTCATGTTTATTTAGATTGGAAACTAGATTTTTAATGTATAATCTCGAACTTCATATTTGAACAAGTCATTTCATATGCAATTCATTAAATTTGTCATTTCGTAAATTAATTATAAGCTCTGACCTTACCAGTTGAACTTTCCGTTGTAGATGCTTGATATTCTGTAGTAACAGACAATGGAAAGGATTCTGTTGTCGTTTCTAATTCTGACAAAAAAGGTGAAAAAAAGAAAGAATTTTAAAAAGCAACAGTCCATCAGTAATTCAATAAAATTAGTAAAAACGTAATCTTTGGGGAAAAAAAATTATTCAACAAACAGACAACAGCATATTCAGAAGAAATGCAATAGTCTACAAATTATTTATCTTAATTATATCCACTTATAGTGCTACATTTAAAACAAATTTTATTTTTTACAAATTGATTGCATCCATGTGTGTCAAGCCGTCTTTATATTAATAAAATTTCAAGACATCTTATAAAGTTGATAAGATATCTTATAGAGTTTTAGGATATATGATATTCTTTATGACATAGTTTAATTAATTTAAAGTTAATAAGATGTCTTATATACGTTATAAGAAATCTTGTCTGCTTTATGAGATATTTTTTTTTAACTAAAACTATATCTTATATAGTTTTAAAGATATCTCATATCTATTTCAAGAACAATTTATTAGATATCTTGTTTGGTTTAAAAGATATTTTTAAATGTTTATAATGCATTTCATATTTACTTTACTTTATATCTTATTAACTTTATAAGATATCTTAACATTGTATTTTTTATGGTTGATTTATCAGATATCTCAATCAAATAATATGATATTTTATATTATTTATCATACATAGATATATTATTTAAGATATTAGATATTTTATTAAGTTAATTAGATATCTAAATAAGTTAATATGATATCTCTTTTGGTGTATAAGATAGGTGAAAGATACCAAAGGTACCAAAGGGACGTTTATACTCATTAAAATAAACTTTCCCCCTTAAGCCAGAACAGTAGTTTTCAATAATTTGATATATTGATTTAATTTCCTGCACTTAATCTTAATAAAAGCATAAAGTACATGTATATCAACTTATATATTAGTAGAAATATAATAAGACAACTCTTCTCAAACGACGAAAGACCTGCAATTACAAGTTATCGTACTTAACGTATTATCTTTCGTTTCATGTTTATTTAGATTGGAAACTAGATTTTTAATGTATAATCTCGAACTTAATATTTGAACAAGTCATTTCATATGCAATTCATTAAATTTTTCATTTCGTAAATTAACTATAAGCTCTGACCTTACCAGTTGTACTTTCCGTTGTAGATGCTTGATATTCTGTAGTAACAGACGATGGAAAGGATTCTGCTGTCGTTTCTAATTCTGACAAAAAAGGTGAAAAAAAGAAAAAATTTTAAAAAGAAACAGTCCATCAATAATTCAATAAAATTAGTAAAAACATAATCTTTAGGAAAATATAATTATTCAACAAACAGACAACAGCATATTAAGAAAAAATGCAATAGTCTACAAATTTTCCCAGGAAATTAAAGTGTTAACTATACCAGCACCAAACCATGTTTCAATGTTTGCACGAGTAATGCTTGAATTGTTTGTGTTAAAAAACATGAACAAGGAAAAAAAGGTTAATATGTGATATGACAAGCAAACAATATTTACAAAGAAGTTTGGAAGAAAATTGGAGATACATTTGATTATAAATATAAGTAGAGTGATAATGCGACAAAATAAATAAAATATCATTCTATTCATTTAAGGGAAATCAGCTGAACTATTTAATCATATGCTGTTTAGTAAATAGAAATCAAGCTTTTTAATCATCAAAATATTCTATGTCAAACTGCTTTATATCCAATGAAATTATTCCTGTAAATTGTGTGGTTCAAATGTTTTGAAATTTCTATATTTTTGTCAAAATGGTCAAAGTTAATATTTTGTCAAAATTTTGTGAAAATAAAACAAGCCTAATCTATTTTAGTCAAAGCGTTGGTTACCCCTTTATTTGTAAAATTCATGACAGGCTTAGGTTTTGTGCATATGCGTGTATCATTTTTTTGGGTGTTTCAAGTTTAGTATTACCTATTTTATAATGTTTCAAAAAAATGAAACAAAAACCTTTAATTTTACTATGCAGTTTCGTTTTGATTCAATAGTTTCATTTGAATGGGAAGTGCAATACACGAGTTTAGAAAAAAAGAACCCTTGTGATGTAAGTTTGAAATGAAAACAAGGTTTCGACGACGAAATGATGTCTGCCGTTTCCTGATAATTATTGAAATTTTTGTTGGTGATTTTATATAGAGCTTCGTTATTCTCTATGCAGCTTATGTTTATTATTACTGATTTATGTTCAGGGCCCAATATTTCATGCATAATCTGGTTCATTCGTTTTATGACTTCCAGTATCTATTGGCAACGTTGATTTTACACCGTCTTGATATTTTCGATAGGATTAAGTAAGTGTTCCACTACGTTGGTGCCTTTTAAAGTGGACTATACGGAATGGATACCTAAAATGATATATATTTGTCTCAATGGAAGTCATGCTACATCTCCTTATTCTATATTGTAATAATTTATATATTTAACCTGATGAAAACATAATTTTTATTAGATATCATTGACTTTGAAATAGCTTTCGGGAACTATGAGTATTCTAAGATGGGTACTTCGTGCCTTTTTGTAAGTTTATTTATGTGTGGCTCGCATCGATCGAAAAAGCGTAGCCTTTTCCAATTGATTGTACAGTTTATTGATATATTGGTCAGTTACACCACTGTCCGAGGTAAGAGGGAAGTTTGAATTGTTTCGTTTTTTTTTACATGCATGGGACTTTTAAAGCTTATTGTTCCGTATTGTCATGATTGAGGCGTACGTTACCTATAATTACTAAAAAGGTCAACGTTTTTTGGATCTGGTTGGTGTTTGTCTCACTGGCAATTAAACCGCATCTCCTTTTTTGTACATAACATTGTTTTGTAACTTGCAGGTAATTGTTTGTTTTACTGTGCTATCTCATTGACACATTAAATATTCAAGTTTCATATGCCGTGTTTATGTGCAAAAAAAAATTACTACATGCTGCATACAACTGTTTTCCTACTACAGTTACATTTTTATCTTTGTTTTTATCCAAATATTAGCTGTATTATACTACCTTTGCAGTTGGTGAATTTCTGGTCGATTAACAGGTTGGTTTCACCTTTACACCTTGCGCCGGAACTTCCAAACCTACTCCTAAGAAAATCCTTGAGTTTTTTTAATTTGCACATTGAGCAATCAAGAGGATTATATTCTAGCTTCCTGTTTATACAAGAACAAAATTAAAATTAGAATTGATTCTTTAGAGTGCATTAAATATCTTGTGAACTTTTGTTTTTAAATGATAGAGAAAGAAATCGCAAACCTCTTATACAATGTATATATAATGCAAAACGATGTCAAGTTTAATGACAGTTGATACTACACAGGAATTAAATCTTTTTAACATTATTTCTATTAAATTTTACAAATAGCTTTGTTTGAAAAGTAATACTTTTATATGCACGTGTATCAAATATTCTGCGAAAAACATACTAAACCCTCCACTGAGGACATGTATGAATTGGTGGTACATGTAATTGAAACATGTCAGCACATAAGTCAAGTGTTGTCGTGTATTGCTGTTTATCATACATGTTTTTTGTTTATTGTGTTTTACATAAACCAGGCCGTTAGTTTTATAGTTTGAATCATTCTACATTTGTCATGTCGGGGTCTTATATAGCTAATTATGTAATATTGGTTATTTGCAGTGTTAAAGTCCGAACAGTGACCTATAGTTGCAACTGATATATTGGTCTAAATTTTAATTTTGATCCTGGTATCTATGGCGAATTTATTTATTAGAATATTTGTTACAACCCGGCTCCAGTTAACTATCTTGTTATACAAATCGGGAAATCTCCATTGACCAGTTTCAGGTCACCTCCGCTATATCATCAATTCAATTACATAAATCTAAACGTCGTTATTGCGTATTTCTTAGAAATGATATTAAATCAAATTAAAACGAAATTCATTCATTTCTTATTGAAACGCAGGGGATTTTGAAAAAGAAAATCAAATGAAAAAGTCAAATACAAAACATTATAAAGTACAATGTTTTCGTTGTTCTCAAAATGACTAAATAATATATTTTCAGTATGTTCGTGTAGTTGTCATTTTTATTTTGGGACAAAACACAAAAATGTCAAATTGAAATAGTCCAAAGAGCTAAGATTTATCGTTCTGAAAATATAAACTACCAATAAAAAATGTACAAATATACTGCACCAGATCGATAATGCTATTCCTCTTTAGTAAGGATTGTTTTCAATTTTTAATTATATTATCTCTGCTCCTGTATACTGTCTTGTCCTAAACAGAAACAGGGATACCTCTCCGCTGTCAATATTTCTATCCCCTTAACTTATATCAGCAATCCAATAGCACAAATCTAAAGTCCTTCTGTGTTATTCCTTTAAAAGCGTACACTTTACATGTAAAACCAAATTAAAATTAGATTGACACAAGTTAATAAATCTGTGAATGAAAATAGCGAAATTTTTCAAAAAGACAAATTTAATCATTCAGAGAGCACCCGGTAACTCATGAAAGCACATATTATTTTGTGGAATATAGTTACTTACAATTCCTTAAGAGCCTTCAAACCTTCAAAGAGATTTACGTCAAGTATTACAAGTTGGTTTCCACTCAGGTGCCTGTAAACAAATATCTTTTAAAACATATTTCTGAATAAAATATTTCGTATTCATCAATGCAAACATATTTACCTTAGAAAAAGAATATCCATGGAAGTGTAGTATATCTGTTTGTAGGTTGCACTTCTGTAAATATAGATAATGCAATTTCCCATAGGAACTCCCTTTGCGACTAAAACAGTGCCACTTTTACTATGAAGTTTCGTAAAAAATTATATCCTTGAATGGAAGTTGATATGCACTACTATTTTATTCAAAGGTCAAAACATAGGGCTGTGCGGCATATTTCAACATTTATATGCCCCGAACTTCTAAGAGTTTAAACTTATACTCAAATTCTGTACTACCCCTACCTTCACTTTGGGTCTTCCTCAGAATTCAATTTTCGCCGCTGCCATGTGTTTTTATACTGGTAATATTCTAATGGTATGTATCAATGAGATGAAACAAAGAGATCATATCTGGAAACCAGTACGTAAACAAAACAAAACATACATTGTCTATGAATATTATATATCTCCCCAAAAGAGGCGTGAAACAGCTGTATTTTCAAAGTGCAACCTGAAAGCTGGTTGAAATATTGAAGACATACTAACAGATGTTTATAATACAAATAACAGTTATTGTTCATGTATCACTTAAATGATTAATGAAAATATATCATGTTGATGTTCGGCTAAAACATCTTTTAAAAATCTGGTCTTCAGACAGTTTCACCGCATAATCGATGATAAATTTGAATACAAACAAAAGTATCATAGATACAATATTTACAACAGCTTCGCCGTAAGCAGTGTTGAAATCTTTTAATTTGCATCTTCTGCCCTCGATATTAAAACCCTCATTTCATCATCACAATTTCGAGCGAAGATATGTTGAAACTAAATGGAGTTATGTCTAAGCAGACAATAGTTGCAAAATGATTCAGGCAGAAATATCAGTCCATGATTTTTGATTCGGTTATCTTAGTTGTTTGTATTAACCACATTCAATTCTGAATCCATACACAAACTTTGCACAATGGTTTCCTTTGTGTTTTTATCAAAAAGTAAAATCACAAAAATACTGAACTCCGAGGAAAATTCAAAAAGGAAAGTCCCCAATCAAATGGCAAAATCAAAAGTTCAAACACATTAAACGAATGGATAACAACTGTCATATTCCTGACTTGGTACAGGCATTTTCTTATGTAGAAAATGGTGGATTGAACCTGGTTTTATGGCTAGCCAAACCTCGCACTTTTATGGCAATGTTAAATATAACACTAAAATGACACCATTACATGACATGAATACAGTACAACATTACGGACAGAGATTTTCTGTGAGTAATATTGGCCTTAAAACGGTTCCCCTTTCTCATTCAGTAAAAACTAATTAAAACGTTGCAAATTGGGGAACATTTTTTGAGCTTCAATGGATCAATTATGTTTTGACTTTCGCACTTGATTAGTCAGAATTTTATCGTTATATAGCGATAAATGTTTATAGATATCTTATAAAAACTATGTCTAGTTTATTACCCAAAAAAGGGACAAATTAGAAGAAACTCAGAGGTAAAAGAACATTTATTTGTCTTATCAATTCAATAACATAAATTTAAACGTCCATATCTATATTTTAATTTCAAACGGAACCCAGTCGAATCAAAACGATATTTATTCATATTCTAAGAATATTGCAGAAAAATAGGAGGGAAAAATGACAATAGATATTTAGTAGCTTTATATCATTTTCCTTTTTATTATAGGGCAAAGTCAAATTGAAGTGGTCCAAAGTGCAAATATTTTACTACTGTTCTTGAAATATGTACTACTAATCAACGATGTGCAAATGTATACAACCAGATCGATAATGCTATTCCTCTTTAGCACGATTTGGTTTCAATTTCATTCAGAACTCTGTCGTATCTGCTCAGGTAAATTACCTTGTCCTAAACAGATACAAGGTAGCCTCTGTTTTCAAAACATTTATATCACATTAGCTTATCTTACAAAATTCAATAACATTAATCTTAACGTTTAGTTTTTTGATTTCTAGTTATTGATATAGTTTACATGTAATACCAAATTAAATTAACACATCTTTATCAATATTAGTTGGAAAATTGCAAAATGTTTTCACAAAGATAAGATAAATCATTCCGATAGCAAACCCACAGCACATGAAGGCAAATTGTTTTTTTTTCGGGATCAAGTTACTTACAATGTCTTAAGAGCCGTCAAACCTCTGAAGATATTCACATCAAGCGTTGAAATTTGACTATTGTTTAAGTACCTGCAAAATAACAATTTGAAACGTATTTCTGCATAACTTTTGTCATATTCATCAAAACAAACATATTTACCTTGGAAACAGAAGAACAATTGAGGTGTGGTATATCCGTGTGAAAACTGATAGAAATATTGTATATTTGGGTACTGTTTTAAAGCTACAATGAAGCAGTAAGATTTTATCTTTATGAACACTTTCAAATACCATTTTTATCGTTATAGATTGATATTTGTTTATACATATTTTGTATTAATTTGTGTCTGGTTAACTATCATAAAGTAGGAAAAAATAGAAAAGTCACATGGAAATAGTTCAAAGTACAATGTTGTGGTTGTTTTTAAAATATGAATAACTAATCGAAAACGTATAGCATTGAATTGATAATGTCATTCATCTTTAAGGAGGTTTAGTCTCAATTTGAAATGATTCTGTCGTCTCTTATCAAGTAAACTAACTTGACCTAAACAGAAACAGGATAACCTCTCAAATTTATAAAATTCACATCACCTTAAATCATCATGAAAAATCAAATAACATCAATCTTAATGTATTATTTTTTCTTTTTTGAAAATGGCACTATTTAATTAAAGATATCAGGATTTAAATTTAGTACGCAAGACACGCGTTTCGTCTACAAAATTTCAAAAAACTCATAAGTTACGCTCGAATCAGAAAATTAAAAATAGCTCTTATAAATTAAGAATTTAAAGAGCACTGAGGACCAAAATTACCAAAAGAATTTACCAAATGCAGCTTAGGTAATCTTAACTTTACTTATGTTTATAGGAAAATAACAAAATGTTTTTAGAAAGATAAATCAAATCATTGCGAGAGCAAACAAGCAACACATGATGGCAAATTATGTTTTTTTCGGAATCAAGTTACTTACAATGTTTCCAGAGCTGTCAAATCATGAAAGACATTTACGTCAGCTGTTGTAATATGATTGTAGTTTAGGTTCCTGCAAAATAACATTTTTGAAACGTATTTCTGAATACAATTTGTCATATTCATCAATGCAAACATGTTTACCTTGGAAGAGAAGGACAATGGAAGTGTGATATCTGAAATATTGCATACTTACTGAGAGATGTTTATAATAATATGAATAGGTATTTTTCATCTGTGACTTTAATGATAAGTGCAAAAAATAATATGCTAAAGGTCTGCAATAACATCTGGTCTATAGACAGTTGTATTGCATAATCAAAGACGAATTTGAATACAAAATCAATTATCTTGGTGACCAAATTTTCCAACAGCTACGTCGTCGATACCAGTGTAGCTATACTTAACCGGGTTCGTCTTACCTCAAATGCAAGTATTTAAGCATCCTTTCATCACCTCCATATCAAGCTGTTATATGGTGAAATTACACGGAGTGGAGTGTATTCAGACACAAGTTTCAAATGATGCTGGCACGAATATCAGTCCAGAATTTTTATTATCTAAGTTGTCCATATTAAACCATAAAATCCTATACACACAAATTATATTAAGCACAAAGGTTTCCTTTGAGTTTATGTTTATCAATGGATTTTTGAGGGAAGTAATATTGCTCTGAAAATGGTTTGCATTTCTCATTTAGCAGTAACTAACTTTGCCAAATGTGGTACCGTTTTAGAGCTACGATGAAACACTAGGATACTAAATTTAAAAAAAATTTTGCGCTGAAGATGAATCCGAATTTCATCGTTACATATTGATATTTGTTTATACATATGTTATATTAACTTGTTAATTATCATTAAAAAATGAAAAAGTCACATTCCAACAGCATACAGAACAATGTTGTGGTTGTTCTGAAAATGCAAATTACTAATTAAAGACGTATAGATGCGGCTTGATCTTGTAATTCTTCTACAAGAAGTTTTGGTCCCAATTTGAAATGTTTTTTTCATTCCTGTTTGAATTAACTGTCTTGCCATTAAAATATACAAGAGAGTTTCGTCATTTACAACTTTCAGATCACCTTTTATTATCTTATCAATTCAATAACGTAAATCTAAACGTCATCTTTTTTAAATCTTAAAAATGGTACATCTTAAACAGAAAACTACAAAACAAAACAGACTTTTTCATATAGTCATGTTTCATATACACCTTGCATCATTAATGTTAAACTGTTCTATTACAATGATTGAAGAACCGCAAAGCCGTGAAATAAATTTGCATCATTATTATTAATGTATTATAATTTTCTTTTTAGTTGTATGGCAAAATAAAAAAAAAAAAGAAACTGCAATAGAAATATTCCAAATTATAACGATTTTGCTGTTCTTAAAATGTGAACTACTAATCAAAGATGTATAGCGTAAAATTGAGAGCGTTTGGCCTTCCCTGCACCAGTTAACCGCTCACCTAAAGATAAAGAGTAAACTCTCAATTATCGATTAGAACATTCAGATGACCTTAAGCTACCCTATAAATTCAATTATTAGTACATCAATCTAAACGTCATATTTTTCGTTCTTAAAAATGGTAAAATATACAGCATGCACAGATCTGATTCTTTGCCCGGATTTGGTTATACTGTTAACCCTTTTAGTTGTACCAGCTCTTCCATTTCTGAAAAGGTTTTGGTTTTCAAATATTGTGGACTTGAACATCACTGACGAAACAGTTATTGTCGAAATTCGCATCTACTGTAGTAAATTTCCTATTGTTAACGCTATTACATATAATACTTAAAAATTAAATCAAATCGGAATTTATAAATATATAGCACCAGATCGATGAAGTTTTCCTCTTTATTTAGCTTTGGTCCAAATTTGGATAAGAATTCTGTCATCTTTGCTCCTGTAAACTATATTGTCATAAAAAGATACAGGGAAACCTCTCCTTTGACAAAATTACTACCTCCTTAACTATATAAGCAAACCAATAACATAAATTTAAAGGTTCTAATGTGTTATTTCTTTAAAATTGAATATGTTACATGTTATTCAAAATTGAATTGACAAAAATTAATATATATCTTTGGGAAAAAATGGCAATGTTTTGCAAAAAATACATCAAATCATCGCGATAAAAAACCATCATTACATGAAGGCAAACATTTGTTTGTGGAATCAAATTTCTTACAGTTCCTTCAGAGCCGTCAAACCTTTAAAGATATTTACGTCAAGTGCGGCAATTTGGTTGTTACGCAGGAGCCTGTAAAATATTATTTTTTTTCAAAACTTAATTTGCATACAATTTTTCGTATTCATCAATCCAAATATATTAGAAAAAGAATACCAATGGAAGTGTAGTATATCTGTTTGAAAACTGGTTGAAATATGGCATACATAATAACAGATGTTCATAATACAACAAAAAGTTAGTCATGTATGGCTTTAATGATTTATGCAAATGATAACATTTACATGTTCGGTCTAGTCTTCGGACAGTTTAACCGCATAATTGATCATCAACTTGAATATAAACAAAATGATCTTAAAGACCATATTAACGACTTACAAAAGCTTCGTCGTAACCAGTATTGGCGTATTTTAATTCGCATTTTCTGCCGCCCTCTCCGTTGTCAAAATTCCTAGCCCCTTAACTTTGTATCAGCAATCCAATAACATAAATCTAAAGGTCCTTTATTGTTATTCATATAAATTGAACGTTTTACATGTAATTCAAAATTAAATTGACACAGATTAATATATCTTTGGAAGAAAATGGCAAAAATTTTCAAAAAGATAAGTTAAATCATTGCGAAAGGAAACCAGTAACACATGAAGTCAAATATTGTTTTGTGGAATCGAGTTACTTACAATTCATTAAGATCAGTCAAATCTTTGAAGAAATTTACGACAAGTGTTGCAATTTGGTTGTGGTTCAGGGACCTGTAAAATAACAAATTTTTAAACGTATTTCTGGATAAAATGTTTCATATTCATCATTGCAAACATAATTACCCACGAAAAAAAAGACAATGGGAGTGTAGAATATCTAATTGAAAACTTGTTGAAATATTGCATAAAAAGTGTTACTTGAGAAATTAACAAAAAGATTTGATTTTGATTTTTGGTGTTTTAACGCCACTTTTAAGCACCGCTTTTGGGCTATTTCGTGGTTGCCAGTTTTTATTGGTGGAGGAAGCCGGAGTGCCCGGAGAAAACCACCGACCTTCGATAGGAAAACTGACAATCCTAGTCAATTAAGATTGGAGTCAAGTGCACCCGCATGAGCGGGGTTCGAACTCACAACCTCAGTGTTGACTGGCTAGTGATTACAGTAGTTACTACTTAGACCACTCGGCCACCGAGGCCCCTTGACCAAAAATTTGTTTTGGGAAGTGATATTGGTCTGATAGTTTTCTGCCTTTCTCATTCAATAGTAAGAAACGTCAACGTTGCCAAATGAGATACCGTTTAATAACTGTAAATAAACAATTTTCATTTCAGCTTTATATCAACATCCGAACTTTATCACTATCAGAATTTTATCGTAATATTTCGATATTCGTAAATGCATGTTTTTTTTTAACATGGAATCCAGTTGATTATCCTTACGTAGGACACATTACAAGAAAGTAAGAATTCAGATGATCTTAAACTGTTTTGTCAATTCTTATTGATTATTTCTTAGATACAGTACATAATTTAATAAAAACAAAATTTATACGTTTATATGAATAGTGGAGACGGTTTTCAAAAAGAAAAAGAAAAATGACTATAATATTTATTCAGTAGCTTCATATAATCTTCAATTTTATTTTGGGGCAAAATACAAGAATGTCAAACTTAAATAGTCCAAAGGGCAAATATTTTTATCGTTCTAAAAATATGTACTACTAATAAAAATGTACAAATATATAGCACCAGATCGACAATGCTATTTCCCTTTTTAAAGTTTGGTTTCAATTTGATAAGAACTCTGTCATCTCTGCTCCTGTAAACTAGTTTGTCTTCGACAGATACAGGAAAATCTATCCGTTGACAAAATTCCTATCTCCTTAACTTATATCAGCAAAATAATAACATCAATCTAAAGGTCCTTATTTGTTATTCCTTTAAATTGTACACTTTACATGTAATACAAAATTGAATTGCAACAAATCAAAACATCTTTAGAAGAAAATGGTAAACTTTTTTTCAAAAAGATAACTTAAATCATTGCGAAAGCAAACCAACAACACAAGAAGTCAAATATTGTTTTGAGGAATCAAGTTACTTACAATTTATTAAGAGCCGTCAAACCTTTAAAGAGATTAACGTCAAGGGTTGCAATTTGGTTGTGGTTCAGGGACCTGTAAAATAGTATCTTTTAAAACGTCTTTCTGCATAAACTGTTTCATATTCATCAATGCAAACATAATATAACAAAGTGTATCTGTATGAAAACTGGTTGAAATATTACATACATACAGACAGATTTTTGTTATACCACAAATAGGTATTATTCATGTATGACTTTAATGATTTATGCAAAAGATAACTTGTTCATGTACTGCTAACAAATCTTTAAAAAAAAATCTGGTTTTGGACAGTTTCACCGCATAATCGATCATAAATTTGAATACAAACAAAATTATATTAGAGACCATACTAACAACACACAAAAGCTTCGTTATAACCAGTGTTGGCGTATTTTAATACGCATCTGTTGACCTCGATATCGAAACCCTCATTTTATCATTTTAATATTTTTGGAATTAATATTGGTCTACAAATGGTTTGCGTTTCTCAATCAGGAGTAACTTACGATACTTTTTAGAGTCACAACGAAACAGTTAATTATCTTGTCATAAAAAAAAATAGAGAAACCTCTCCATTGATCAAATTCATATCAACTAAGTGATATCAGCAACTAAATCACATAAATCGAAACGTCCTTATTATTTATTTCCTAGAAATGATACCAAATCAAATTAAAACTAAATTTTCTACATTTCTCTTTGAAATTACAGACGGTTTTTGAAAAGGAGAATAGAAATGAAAGAGTAAAATACAAAGCATTATAAAGTACAATGTTTTGGTTGTTCTCAAAATGTGAATTACTTCTAGCAGACGTATACCACTTGATCGATAAGGGTTATCCACTTAAGGAAGGGTCAATCTCAATTATAATGAACAGTTTGTCATCCCTTCTCCAGTTAATTATTTCATTATAAAAAGAAACAAGGTAACCACTCCATTGACAAAATGCAGATGACATTGAGTTACCTGATCTATTCAAAAGCATCAATTTAAAACACCTTCTTTTTATTTTCATGAAAATGGTAAACTCTAAACATTATACAAAACATATCAAACTATAGGTAAATATCTTTGGGGAAATTGCAAAACGTTTTTTAAAAAGATAAAACACTGATTATATATATTGTTTTCTCAAAATCTTATGTTACTTGAGAAATGAATGAAAATAATAGGGTGATATAATACGACAGCAAACCATCTACATATGGGAACTTTTTTTGTTGTTGAGTATGTAAGTACCTACAAAACAGCATAACGTATTTCGTCATTACATTTGGCATTTTCGTCAATTCAAAAATGGGGCAACGGAAGTCGAGTATATCTGTTTGTAAACTGGTTGATATATTGGAAACATTCTGACAGATTTTTATAATATAATAAATAGTTATTATTCATCTATTTCTTATATTATTATTATAAGAAGAAAACCATCAATGTCTGCCCTTAAATATATAAAAATCAAGGTTGTTCCTATACAGTTTTACCGCATTAATAATGATGAATTTGAATACAATAATTCAATGACCATATTTTACCGCATTATCAATGATGAACTTTAATACAGTAATTCAATGACCATATCTAACCGCATTATCAATGATGAACTTCAATAGAATATTTCAATGACTATTTTTTACCGCATTATCAATGATGAGCTTGAATACAATAATTCAACGATTATTTTTTACCGCATTATCAATGATGAATTTGAATACAATAATTCAATGACCATTTTTTACCGCATTTTCAATGATGAACTTGAATACAATAATTCAAAGGCCATATTTTACCGCATTATCAATGATGAACTTGAATACAATAATTCAATGACCATTTTTTTACAGCATTATCAATGATGAACTTGAATACAATTATTCAATGACCAATTTTACCGCATTATCAATGATGAACTAGAATACAATAATTCAATGATTATTTTTTACCGCATTATCAATTATGAACTTGCGTACAATAATTCAATGATTATTTTTTACCGCATTATCAATGATGAACTTGAATACAATAATTCAATGACCATTTTTTTACCGCATTATCAATGATGAACTTGAATACAATTATTCAGTGACAAATTTTTACCGCATTATCAATGATGAACTAGAATACAATAATTCAATGATTATTTTTTACCGCATTATCAATTATGAACTTGCGTACAATAATTCAATGATTATTTTTTAGCGCATTATCAATGATGAACTTGAATACAATAATTCAATGACCATTTTTTACCGCTTTACCAATGATGAACTTAAAAACAATAATTCAATGATTATTTTTTACAACAGTGTGAAAGATTTAACGTGAGGTCTTCTGACATGTGTCTGACGTCTTTGAGTTATCCCGTCAGGTAATTAGGTCCATAGTCAGTGGTGATGGTGTTAAGTAGAACGTAGTTGTGTGCATACAGACATAGCATCCGAAGGATACTGGCACAACATTTTTAGTTGTACGTTTGCACCTCATACATTTCTTTATGCTTATATCATATTTTGCATAACCATTTTCATTTAATTGTTTTTTTACCAAAATATTTTTGGGGGGGGGTGATATTGGTCTGATAATTTTCTGCCTTTCTCATTCAGTAGTTAGTAACGAAAAGTTTGCCAGATGAGATACCGTTTTAGAACTGTAAATGAACAAATTTCAAATCAGCTTTATATCGACATCTCTTTATCACAATCAGAATTTTATCGTAACATTTCGATATTTGTTAATGCATGTTTTATATTAAAATGGAATCCGGTTGATTACCCTAAGATAGGACATTACAAGAAAGTAAGAATTCAGATGATCTTAAACTGTTTTGTCAACTCTTATTGATTATTTTTTAGATATAGTACTAAATTTAATAATTAAAAAAATTATTCATTTATATGAATAGTGGAGATGGTTTTCAAAAAGAAAAAAAAGAAATGACTATGATATATATTCAGCAGCTTCATATAATCTTCATATTATTGATGTGCAAAATATAAGAATGTCAAACTAAAATCGTCCAAGGGCAAATACTCTTATCGTTCTGAAAATATGCACTACATTGTACTAATAAAATGTACAAATATATAGCACCAGATCGATAATGCTATTCCTCTTTATTAAGGATTGGTTTCAATTTGACAAGAATTTTGTCATCTCTGCTACTGTAAACTATCTTGTCTTAACAGATACAGAGAATCCTCTCCGTTGTTAAAATTCCTATCCCCTTAACTCAGTAATCCAATAACATAAATCTAAGGGTCCTTATTTGTTATTCCTTTAAAATGTTCACTTTACATATAAAACAAAATCAAATTGACACAAATTAATACATCTTTGGAGGAAAATGGCCAACTTTTTCAAAAAGATGAGTTAAATCATTGCCAGAGCAAACCAGTAACACGAGAAGTCAATTACTATTTGTGGAATCAAGTTACTTACAATTTATTAAGAGCCGTCAAACCTTTAAAGAGATTAACGTCAAGTGTTGCAATTTTGTTGTGGTTTAGGGACCTGTAAAATAATATTTTCAAAACGTATTTCTGCATAAAATGTTTTATATTCATCATTGCAAACATAATAACCTAAGAAGAAGAAAGACAACAATAGAGTGTAGTATACAGTTGGGTGCAGACCAAGCATTACATGTAAACAGGCGGAAAAAGTTAACGCGGCGTTTACTCGCGTGCACTTCAAGTAAACGCCGCATTAACTGTGCGTTAACTCGGAAATGTCAGTTGACATAAAAAGTAAACGGGTGTTTACTTTCGCGTTTACCTTCGCGTTAACGCAAAATCGGGGCGTCTTCTAATTTTGTAAAAAGTAAACGGGCGTTTACCTTTGCGTTTACTTCCGCGTTAACGTGAAAAAGGCGCGTCTTCTAATTTCGTCAAAAGTAAACGCACGTTTACTGTTTGTAGTAAACGCGCGTTAACGCAAATTGTCATCGTATCCTGGAGACACTGACCTTAAATATCAAATGATAAAGTACATCAAAATTAAATGACCAACTGTTCATTTTCGATTGACATTAACTGTTAATTAATAATGTAATAACACCTCTTAAATTAATTGAAAATTGATCATAGTAAATTTCTTTTTTCTGCACAAACAAACAGTTCAAGCATGTCCTTCTTTTATTCAAATAATTAAATCATCACCAAAATCCAGCATTTTTCACATCTCAGACTGTCCGACTCGGGACGACTCGTTTAACAAAATTAATTGACCTCTTTAACCAAAAATGACCATATCTGAACTTCATCAAGTAAATATATATAGCCGCACAGTAATTCGGTTATATTTTTAGGTCAGGAGGGACTGTATAATACAAATGACAGCAATATTGGAAAACAATGACTAAAAAATTTGGTTCGCATCAATTTATAGTGCCAGCATGTCCTGTTTTTATTCAAAATATTGAATCGTAAACAAATATCAGTAGTTTTCATACCTCAGACTGACTCGTATAACAAAATATTTTTCCACATCAACCAAAACTGAATACTGAATACTAAATCAGTAATATTTTTATATCAGTATGGATTGTATAATACAAATGACAGCAATATTGGAAAACAATAACTAAAAAAATTGGTTCGCATCAATTTATAGTGCCAGCATGTCCTCTTTTTATTTAAAATATCTAATCGAAAACAAATATCAGTAGTTTTTATACCCCAGACTGCATCTGCATCTACCAAAACTGACCATATTTGCACATTATCAAGTCAATCTATATAGCTGCACAGTAATTCAGTTATATTTTTAGGTCAGGAGGGACTGTATAATACAAATTACAGAAATATTGGACCACAGTGACTAAAAAATTTGGTTTGCATCGATTTATAGTGCCAGCATGTCCTCTTTTTATTCAAAATATCTAATCGTGAACAAATATCAGTAGTTTTTATACCTCAGACTGACTCGTATAACAAAATTACTTGTCCGCATCAACCAAAACTGACCTAATTTGCTCTTTTTTATGTAAATCTTATAGTTGCATAGTAAATCAGTTATATTTGTATGTAAGGATGGATTATATAAAACAAATGATAGCAATATTGGACCACAATGATTACAAAATTTGGTTCGCATCAATTGAGAGTGCCAAAATGTCCCCCAAACAGAAAAATAAATGAACAAATTGCTTTTAAATCGTATTCAAATCTCTTTCAAATCGTAATTCTGCAATTTGTTAGTACCATTTGCTTGCGATTCATTAAAGAAATTATAAACAAATCAGATTTCGCCAAATTCCCAAAACTGATTTCTTTGTGATTTCTTTCAAATGTATGATTTGTGAACAATTTGTTTCTGTTTTTGTGTGATTTCTTTATGATTTGTTTACTTAGAATATCGTATGAAATGATTTCAAAAAGATTTGTTAACTTTATTCGCTAAAATTGTGTGATTTCGTTATGATTTGTTTACTTGGAATATCATAGGAAATGATTTGAAAATGATTTGTTAACTTTGTTAGCTATCATGGTGTGATTCATTGATGATTTGGTACAATGAAAACAATGTTATTGCATTCAGATTTTCTGGGTTTGTCTTTATCTCTAACTTCCGGTTAAGGTCAAATTCAAATTTCAAATACTGTTCTACATTAACTGAATAAAGAAGGTTGCAAGATGAAGAGTAAGATATACTATCAATGATGACAATGGTAAGTATCTTAGTCATTAACTTATTGTTTCAGGAATTCAATTGTAAGTCAACTATTCAAACATGTCAAAGGTCTTAAACTTTTATATTCGGAAACTGTGCATTTCAATATCTCGTTATGTGTACTGTCTGGATAAATTTTTTAAAAAAATGTGTAAAAGACATGTAAACAGAACGAGACGAGCAATTAAAGAGTAGCTTCCCGAGTCAGCAGACAATATGCACTGGCAAGTTTTATGTTTAAATATTTCATGATGTTGACTGGTCAGGTATAGAGCTGTAGCAGATTTGGACCAAGACTAAGACCCATCGCCTACTGGTATTCGACATCCTTCTAGTAAACGTGGTTGCCCATGTTGTCAAATCTCGTTAGATTCAAATTCTGGAGAAGTGAGAGAAACTTTTCACAGAGGGGACAATTGCTTCCTCATGACAACCCGAAATAATTATCCCTTAACAATCAGAGGAGTAACTAGGGTAAAATAAAGACAAGTGCACTTCAAAGTTTGGGGGTCTCAGGGGCAGAACAGATTTTTGATCCAGATGTAAATGATTTAATCTGTGAATCGATGATGATGTCAATTAATTGACGATTTGCTTGTGATTTGCTTAATGTAGGAATACGATTAACTTCTGATTTGTTAAAGATTTGATAACGATTTGTTTATAATTTCTTCATAATTTGAAAACAATTTGTTTGTGATTTGCTTGAGGTAGGAATATGATTTACTTCTGATTTGTTAAAGATTTGATAACGATTTGTTTATAATTTCTTCATAATTTGAAAACAATTTGTTTGCAATTTGCTTGAGGTAGGAATATGATTTCATTCTGATTTGTTAAAGATTTGTTAACAATTTCTTTATAATTTCTTTACAATTTGAAACAAATTTGTTTGTGATTTGCTTAAAGTAGGAAAGCAATATATCCTCTGATTTGTTAATGATTTCAATACAATTTCTTGAAAATTTGTTTATGATTTGCTTATGAATTGGAAGCAATTTGTTTGTGATTTGTTGTTGTGATTTGTTAGCTCATTTGCATGTGAAATTTTATCACTTTCAAATCATAAAGAAATCATACGATTTGGTTATCATTTGTTACCATGATTTGTTCCTCACTTTTTTTTGTTTGGGGGCCTGTTTTTATTCAAAATATTAAATCGTAAACAAATATCAGTAGTTTTCATACCTCAGACTGACTCGTATAACAAAATTATATTTCCGCATCAACCAAAACTGACCTAATTTGCTCTTTTTTATGTAAATCTTATAGTCGCATACTAAATCAATAATATTGTTATATCAGTATGGATTGTATAATACAAATGACAGCAATATTGGAAAACAATAACTAAAAAATTTGGTTCGCATCAATTTATAGTGCCAGCATGTCCTCTTTTTATTCAAAATATCTAATCGTAACCAAATATCAGTAATTTTCATACCTCAGACTGACTCGTATAACAAAATCGTTTGTCTGCATCAACCAAAACTGACCACATTTGCACTTTATCAAGTCAATCTATATAGCTGCACAGTAATTCAGTTATATTTTTAGGTCAGGAGGGACTGTATAATACAAATTACAGAAATATTGGACCACAATGACTAAAAAATTTGGTTTGCATCAATTTATAGTGCCAGCATGTCCTCTTTTTATTCAAAATATCTAATCATGAACAAATATCAGTAGTTTTTATACCTCAGACTGACTCGTATAACAAAATTACTTGTCCGCATCAACCAAAACTGACCTAATTTGCTCTTTTTTATGTAAATCTTATAGTTGTATAATAAATCAGTTATATTTTATGTAAGGATAGATTGTATAAAACAAATGATAGCAATATTGGACCACAATGACTACAAAATTTTGATCGCATCAATTGAGAGTGCCAAAATGTCCTGTTTTTATTCAAAATATTGAATTGTAAACAAATATCAGTAATTTTCATACCTCAGACTGACTCGTATAACAAAATCGTTTGTCTGCATCAACCAAAACTGACCACATTTGCACTTTATCAAGTCAATCTATATAGCTGCACAGTAATTCAGTTATATTTTTAGGTCAGGAGGGACTGTATAATACAAATTACAGAAATATTGGACCACAATGACTAAAAAATTTGGTTCGCATCAATTTATAGTGCCAGCATGTCCTCTTTTTATTCAAAATATCTAATCGTGAACAAATATCAGTAGTTTTTATACCTCAGACTGACTTGTAAAAACAAAATTATTTGTCCGCATCAACCAAAACTGACCTAATTTGCTCTTTTTTATGTAAATCTTATAGTTGCATAGTAAATCAGTTATATTTTTATGTAAGGATAGATTGTATAAAACAAATGATAGCAATATTGGACCACAATGACTACAAAATTTTGTTCGCATCAATTGAGAGTGCCAAAATGTCCTGTTTTTATTCAAAATACTGAATCGTAAACAAATATCAGTAATTTTCATACCTCAGACTGACTCGTATAACCAAATTACTTGTCTGCATCAACCAAAACTGACCTAATTTGCTCTTTTTTATGTAAATCTTATAGTTGCATAGTAAAACAGTTATATTTTTTTGTAAGGATGAATTGTATAAAACAAATGATAGCAATATTGGACCATAATGACTACAAAATTTTGTTCGCATCAATTGATGTATGTACACTGGTGGAAATATTGCATACAGACATATGCTACAGAAATATGTATTATTAATATATGACTTTAATGATTTATGCAAGAGATAACTTGTTCATGTACTGCTGACAAATCTTTAAATAATCTGGTCTTTGTTTCACCACATAATCGATCATAAATTTGAATACAAACAAAGTATCTTAGAAACCATATTGACAACAGCTTTGGTCAATTTTGTTTGAGGATGTTGGCACTTCACTTTCTTCATTATTTATCAACAGGGTATTTAAGAAACGTTTGCTTTTATTCATGTTACTGTAAACCGGGAAATTTTCGCGCCGTCTTTATTTTCGCGATTTATTAACAAAATCTAATTTCGCGCCGTTTTGAATTCGCGATATCCAAGTGGCCTATATAAATATTTTCATCAATGCTTCTGAAAGTGAACAGCTTTACATGTAGACTTGCTACAATTTCCTTTCTTTTATTTCTTTATTACTAATTTATATGTTTACTGAAAACTGCCAGTATACTGATTGCCCTTGGAGAAAAGCAGGTGTCAGTATAATTGAAATCTATTAGTTAATGCCGTAAAATTATTAAAGGGGTAAAATTGAAAGAAAATTTGGAAGAGACATGTAGCAAGTCTACTTTGCATGTATCGTAAATCAAGTGATAAAATCAATCAGAAATCTTTTGTTTTCGGTTCATTGATGTTAAAGGAGATTAAAAGTTGTGTCATGTTTGCCTTTAACACCCAGTCTACCATAAAACCATGCAAAACAGTCCACAAGGGGGATCATCAGATTTAATTGAAACTTTGTGTGCTTAAACAACATTATGAAAGAAGTCCATCAAACAAATATTTCAGCTGGTTCCCATGCCTTTCAGTTAGGAGATGCTGTAATGTACAGGGAACCAGTTTCCCCATGTTTGAGGCAGTATTTTTCTATGAAAATGACCAATTTCAACACCCTGAAACTTATGAATGCAGAAAACAACAAGATGAAGAACGATGATTTGTTGAATAATCAAGTGTTGAAGCTTTAGTAACTCATCAGTACTTAAATTTACAAGAAACAGTTTGTGGATTATTCCAAGGGAGATAATCCAGTAAAAAAACTATTTTCAGAAAATCATAAAAAGTACATATTTTTAAAATTATCTAGCCTTTGGTCCATTAAAAATATAAAGATAACTCCCTATGTTTTATTAATTGGAATACTTAATTATGCATTTTAGCTAGTAAACTTGCTGGGGTCTCATTGTTGTAAATTCTAGAATTCTCCTCTAAAAATGCCTAAATTTACATTTTCTCTCAATAAATCAACGAATTTAAGAAAGGTATTATGTAGATAATTTTGGAAATGTAAGTGTTTCTTTTTCAAAAGCACTATAACATTTAACAAAATAAGTCAAAGTAACGATGACCATAGTTCAATTACAATTTATGATGCCATAAATATTGAATTTCTATGGTACAAAGGGAGATAATCCAGTAAAAATACATTTATAAAAATCTTAAAATCACATTCTTTTAAACTTACCAGCTGTCTGTCCATTAAAATATAAACCTTTATCTATTTGGTTATTTTAAGTGACAGAGTTAAAAACGCATTTAAGCATATACGATTGGTTGACTCTTGTTTAAGTACTTTCTAGAATTCTCCTTGAATAATGTCCAAAATACAATTTCTCTTACAGAATCAATGAATTTTAAATATCAATCTGTAGATAATTTTGGAAATGTATATATATAAATTTTACTTTTTTTTAAAGCATTATTATACTTAACAATGTAAGTTAAACTAACAATGAAGATAATACAATTACAATAAATGAAGCCATAAATATTGATATTCTATTGTACAAAGGGAAATAATTCTGTAAAAAATGCATTTTCTAAACTCAGATCCTTGATTAAATCTTTGAATATTGTTTTTATTGGTGTAAATATTGATTTTGTTATCAGTAAATTAAAACCATACTAAATATTACACATATGTACTTTCACATTACTACAATCTGTCGATACTTATAGTTTGGCATTTCACAAGGTCATGTTTTTCTCTGACTGTTAATGACGTCTTTACACTAAATCCATTGGATGTTGGATGTGTACTGATTGATATTTTAGTCTTAGATACATGATTTTTTTCATCAGTTGTTATTGGCTTTGAACTAGCTGTCAGTAACTACGAGTACTCTCAGATCTGTACTTAGTGTCGTTTTGTTTTTGGGATGTATAAGTACCCGTCCACGTCTTCTTTTGTTTTTGTTAGATGTATTTCTATTTGCATCCATCTGATGAGTTAAGCCCTTTTCAACTGATTTTTATAGTTTGATCTTATGTTGTATTATTACACCACTGTCCCAGGTTAGTGGAGGGTTAAGTGCTCACAAACATGTTTAATGCCGCCACATTCTTTATGTGCCTGTCCCAAGTCAGTAACCTGATGTTCAGTGGTTGTCGTTGGTTCATGCATATATATATATATATGTCTATCATATTTGTTTTTAGTAAACTGTTTTGTTATAAATTAGGCCATAAGTTTTTTCAATTGAATTGTTTCATATTTTACCACATCTCCTTATCTTTATATAGACATGATTCTTAGACTGTCCATATGTAGTCAAACTTAAGAATTCAACTGCCAGACTTGAATGTACAGTTCATGCTGGATCCAAGGACCAAACACTCAAGAAAATCATTTTACTACCAAAATGTGATGCGACAGATGCATGTCATGATGCATTCACAAATATTTCTGAACACATATATTAAACAAAAGAAGAAGCAATAATTTCTCGTTATAATGTTCTCAACTGATCTTGAGTTCAATATATTCAATATTTGACAGTAGTACTTCAATGAAGTCTGAATCATGTCCTACATCTGCTTAATCAATTGTTTCCACTTTAGTAGAATTGTCCACCAATTCATTTGTTTTCTTTAAAGTAAAGTTTCCAAATAAGCTTCTGATCTAATTTGATGATAACCATTCTTTTGGTTGAAACATTTTATATGGAGTTGTTTATAGGGCGATCGCAAATGCCTTCATAACGAGGTCTTTTTCAAGTATTGTTTTTCTCCTTGCTCAAAAAAGCGTACAATATAAAAATAAAAAGATGTGGTATTATAATAACGTCTCTTACAATTTTTGGGAAATTTTACAACTTTCTTGGACCTTTTCAAAACCCAGCCTTTATTTATGAAATCTTCATGGTTTTCTTAGTTTATTTGGGAAATCTAACAAGCTGACGTTTACATGTACAATGTATGTTGAAACTTTCTGATCGAAATTTTCAAAATATATTTCTGTAAATTTAAAAATTATTGCAATATGAATAACACAACAGATTTTCAATGTTACCCGTCTACTAAATTTTTGTACAAGACTCATTTTCAAACTTGACCGGTTGTCTGTAGAAAGCTACTGCATAAATTTTATCCAAATTAGATAACGATTAATTATGCTAGAAAGTTTACAATCCGGAAAGACGAACGAACAGCATTTATTCATTCCCTACCGCAATGTGATGCTGAGGGGGACAACAAGAACAGATATGGGGTATATGTCAAGGAGACAATATTTCATCTCAGAAGTTAACTAGCCAAAAATGTACACCCAGAGGTCGCCACACGATCTGCAACAAACAGGAAAACCCACACCATGTAGTTAGCCTTATATGGTTACTTTCTGAATTCACAGTATTTCAAATTTTTCTGCATAAAGTCAGAATTCTACCAAATTGTCTTTGAATTTAATTACAACTAGGTAGAACCGTTTTAGTGAATTAAAACTAATGTCTCCCATGTAGAAGTCATTCTGGTAAAAAAAAGATTGTCATTGCAAGTAAGAATATATGGTTAATGCGTGGAAGTAAGTAGTGTTTTCCATATATATATTTACTAATTTATGAAACGAGGAGGTAGGGCATGAGGAACAAAATATATGTTACACTTAATTGGTCTAGTCATGATATTATCATATATTAATTAGAGTACATGGTTTAGGGGTGGGTATCTGAACAGATATATAAGGGGCACTAACCACAGCAAAAACTTATTTGGTGTACTCAAAGGTGTTGTCTTGCTGATTGAGAATATATATGATTTAGAGGTAGGGATATGAACATATTTCAAGCTATTTTACCATCAATGGTATGTAGGGGGCAGGGCATGTCCCTCAAGATGAACTAGAAAGGCAATTAAGATTTAATATGGGTTAAGGATGGAGTTCTGAACCCTATTTTAGATAAATCTAAATAACAACATTATTTTATGAGGGACGGGGCATGATCCACAAGGACAAACCCTTAGCTGCACTGAAAATGTCTTGCACGTTCTGTGGCCTATAAATTGCTTACTACCACTTCATTTTAACTGACGTGGATAGTTGTCTCATAAGCAATCATTCCACATCTCTTCATTTTCATACTGACATGGCAAGAAAGAATATGTTTGGTTTTAAGGTGACATATGAAATTAAATATTTGACCTTGACTTTTTATTTTACCTTGAAGGTCAAAGATCAAGGTCATCATCCATGGTACGAGACACATGATATTGAGGTGCTGCGCTTGTGTGTCAAGTATTAAAAGACTTTGTCAAGGGAGAGGAAAAGGTGTGCTCCAGATAAGAAAATGTAAAAAAATCAAGTATTTTGACCTTGAGGTCAGAGGTCAAGGTCATTTGACGGTTTTAATTTTTATGAGATACACTGTCTTATTGTCATACACCTTAATGCCAAATATCATAAGCCAGTGTCAAAAGATAAATAAGTTTTCATGATTAAATACACGGATTATTGTGAAAAATATGTGAAAATTACTCATTTTTATTCCGTTGCCATGGTAACGGTGTAAGAGACCCCACCTCAAAAATCATAAAACTTGTAGCACACATGTGAACCTTTATAGAAATATTTAAAACATTAACAAATGCATTGTACTTTACAAGATTTCCTATCTTTTGTTGATCTTTTTAGGAAGTACCAACAAAATGTCCAAAATGCCCTTTTTAGACCGGTCAGCCCCAAAATAAAACTATACTCAAGCAAAAACATTTTGTCAAGTTTCGAAGGACTAATGATGCTTGTTATAAAAATCAACTCAAATATCAGCTAAACATAATCATATCTAGCATATTCAGAGTAACAAAATTGTGACATTTTTTGTGGAAATTTTGGGAAATTAAGCCTTTTCCAATAGATGGCACTGCAAAATCTAAAAATAGCCTTAAATCAAATTTTAAAGTTAGAATTTTTTTTCTCTGGACTATCATAACATATGTGCAAAAAGTCATTACATTTGGTTGACATGTCATGTGGACCCACTTATAAGCCTTTTGCATGGTTCTATCAAAGACTGGGTATTTAAAACACATACACAATATACAGTAAAGAAAACCTAATTAAGAGTGAATTAAATGCTGTCAGGATTAATGCTAATTAATCGATCTTTTAATCTGATTAATCTGTATATATATATATATATTTATTCAAGATAAAAAGGCATGAATTTGACAGATACAAAACACTACAAAGACATAGATACAGCACTAGACATAGTTTATAGACAATAAAATGATATACATGTTTACTAAAAATTTTAAATTAAGAAATAAAAAATAAAATTATGAAAATTTTCATGATATTTTGATAATATGATTAGACTAGATTAAAAATGAGTGAAATTTAACTTGACTAGATTTTACACTGTAGCCTAATATCTTAGGATGACCCACAAAAGTTAGTAAAACTAATTTCCAGTGGGGTCCTTTTATAACGAGACTTCCAGTTTACACCAAGGGTTGACACATAGAAAATACAAGCACAAATCATTTAGAATTTATCACAGATAAATGGTCAAAGCCCCAGTATAATTAATAAAAAACAAATTCACTATTAAAGATGGATTTAAATTTATCCATCAAAAATTTTTTCACCTGCACTTTAAAATTATATTTTTTGGAGCAACTTTTAATCGTGTCTGGTAACGAATTCCAGTCTTATATTCCATTATAAAAGAAAGTGGTTGATTCACACCCTTTAATTCCTGGTATATAAAAGTTTTTACTACTTGATCTTGTATTGAAAGATGTTTCATTTTTAACAAAATTAGTATGTAAATAATTTGGGCATATATTGTTAAAAATGTTAAAAACATGATTGAGTCTTAGTTGTTTGACTCTATTACTAATATTTAAAAAGCCCAATTTCTTGAATTCAATATATGTCACACTCTTTCTGGGATGTAATTGCAGAATAAATCTCACAATCTTATTTTGTGCCACTTGAAGTTTATTCTTCATTTGTTTTGATATACCTTCATACCAGCATGCACATGCATAGTCAAAATGACATTGAATCAGGGAAGAGCACAATGTTTTCCTAGATTGAAAATTTAGACACTCTTTGTTTCTATATAAAAATTTAAGCCTTTGATTGACTTTTTTCACTATAGAGTTGACAATAAAATCACCAGTTAGAAACTGATCAATTATTATTCCCAAATATTTTACAAAAGTTTTGGATTCAATATTAATACCATTACATGAGATAGCAAAATCACCCGGTATTAAAGACCGAAGTTTTCGACCAGGGCCAAAAATTATACTCTCCGTCTTTCCCAAATGTAAGGACAATTTATTGTCAGTTAACCAATCATGGCATGATTCCAGCATTCTGGATAATTTATACGAGATGACCCCAGGGTCTATATGGGAAAATAAAATTGCAGTATCATCTGCATATATCAAAACTTTACAATCTGAGTCGATGCTAGTTTGAACATCATTGACATAGATCAAAAACAATAGTGGACCCAGTAAGCTACCTTGAGGGACACCACATGTAATATTACACACTTCTGAAATCACCCCATTTACACTTACAACCTGTTTTCTGTTTGTTAAATATGACTCAAACCAAGGTATAGATCTAACCCCAATTACTTCTAATTTGTCACATAATATCTTGTGATCTACTGTGTCAAATGCCTTCTGTAGGTCTAATAGGACCATGCCTGTAAAAAGACCTTTGGCTGTTTGAGCTTTAATGTGATCTATCAAGTGAATGAGACAAGAATCAGTTGAATATGAACTTCTAAATCCTGATTGAAACTCAAATAATAAATTATTTGAAATCAAAAATTTTTAAAGTTGCTTATAGGCAGCTTTTTCTAGAATTTTAGAAACAATACTAAAAATACTGACAGGCCTGTAATTTTCAGGCTTAAGTCTGTCATTTTTCTTAAATAGGGGCTTGACCTTAGCCATTTTCAGATCGTCAGGTACCGTACCCTCAGATATAGATAAATTTATCAAGAAAGTAATTGGTATTTTCAGAATTGGGGCTGCATCCTTAAGAAACCTTGCTGGAATACCATCTAGGCCCATGCTCTTACTTATATTTAAACTGCATAGTTCTTTATACACAAACTCCTCTGCTACATGCTTTAGATTAAAAAAAATATCTGATTTCCTTCTCTGAACATAAAAGGATCTAACAATATTTGTAGTGGCACTATATAAACCCTTTGCAGTTGGTAGTTTTTCTACCAGTTTTGCAGCTATAGTTGTAAAAAACATGTTAAAATTATTTGATATTTTTTTGTTATCGTGACAGTTTTGCCCATCAATATTTAATACTATATTAGGATTTGATTTAGGATCTTTTTGATATCCTAAATTTTTAAAACTTTTCCAAAGTTGTTTTGGGTTATTTCTATTTTCTTCAATTTCACTGCTGTAATAGTCAGATTTTGCAGTTTTGCATGATCGTTGAACATGATTTCTAAGTTTACTAAACTTTTTGAAATCTTCAGGATTTTTAGAAGTCTAAAATCAGATAAAAATTTGTCTCTCTGCTGAATATCTATTAAAATTTCAGCTGACATCCATGGTTCTGTTCTTTGTTTAATACAAACTTCTTTAAGAGGGGCAACACTGTCAAGAATATCCATAAAAATTTCTTTAAAAACTGACCAGGCCTCATTTATGTCTGAGGCACTGAAACACCTTTCCCATTTTGCTTTAGTAAGCTTAGCTATAAATTCATCTTTATTATAAGATTTCACAGATCTGACTTTAACATTACTGTGCTTATTATATACAGATTTTGCTAATTTTCTAGTACAATATACCATACAATGATCACTAAAACCAATATTTAGTACACCAGACTGAGAAATTTTCTCTGTATTATTACATAAAATATGATCTATTACAGATGCTGTAAATTCTGTTATTCTTGTTGGCTCTTTAATAATTTGACTTAAATTAAACAATTTTAAAAGCTCATTAAAAGATTTATACAGTGATCCACTCTGATCTTTAAAACATATGTTCAAATCACCAAGTAATATAATTTCACAATCCTCTCTTAGCTGAGACAAAAATTTTTCAAATTTCTCAACAAAATTACAATTTTGAGGGGGTCGATAACAAGTCCCGACAAAAATAGGTTTAGATTTTGGTAATAATAATTCAATACACAAAAATTCATCATTATTGTTTATTTCGTCCAAATTTATTGGCGTAAACGCAAGATTTTCTTTAATGTACATACACACACCACCTCCACATCTGCTACGGTCTTTTCAGAGGATAGTGTATCCAGGGATGTTAGCCTCTGTATTGGTTATCGTTTCATCAAACCAGGTCTCGGTTACAGATATCACTGCTGCTTTTGTTTTAAACGCAATAGTTTGTAGCTCAGGAATTTTTGTAAGTAACGAGCGGGCATTCAGGTGATTAAAGTGCATTCCTTTCTGGAAACATTTAAAGACTTCATCAGAATGTAAATTGTCATTTTTTGGAGCTTCGGTAGAACTCATCGACTCTGGTTCACAATTGTTACCATCGTATTGATATTGGTCATCATCCTCGAAAAAAGAGTCTGAGAAATTTGGCAATTGACATTTCGAACAATACCATTCATCATCACTTTGAGATAGGATGGTGTATGATGTTACCGTGATATTCATGCATTTAATGTGGAACCATAGATCACATTGGTCACACATTATTGCTTTCTGGTTGGAACGAACAGACTTTGTACAGCTGCCGCATGGGTATTTCACTGTGTAGCAGATACAATGAGGTAATGATTTTAGAACTGATTGACAGTTGTCATTTACATATCTGTAGCGAGTGTTGTTTACAAAACAATATCCGTATTGTCCGATTGCTTTGGATTTCTTCCATGTTTTAAAAGATTAACTTGAGTAAAAGTCAGGATTTCTATCATTGCTTTTCATTTAGAAATATAGTTATGATTTGAGGAATAGATCTGTCGTATTTAAACTCGGTGTTATACAGTGGTCCAATACATATCCGATTCATACATGTACATGAATGGTTTTCATCTTATGAATAGAGTTTCCTTGAAATTTTCGCGATCGTTTTATTTTCGCGTTTCAATTCTTACCGCAAAAATAGCGAAAATAAAACTGCCGCGAAAATTTCCCGGTTTACAGTAGTACCTTAGCACTGACTAATGAGCCGATGAAACCCCCGGGCACTAATTGTCTAACGACAGTAGTATCGAGCGAAATAGACCAAATATACCAAATGATTTAATTAAACAAAAATAGTACTAAAGATGGTCTAGATTTGAATCTACATTACATGTTCAGTCACTTCAATTAACATATATCTTTATTCAGTATTTGAAAAAAAAAACATTTAAAAGTTTCTTACCAGGGGATCCCAATCACCATAGATTTTTAAAATAATTTGTCAAAATGTAGTTTTTTTGCCAAAATATGATAAAAAGTATGAGTCACCGGACTTTTTTTCACGCTACAGGTTGTGCAAAATTGTCAGATTTTGTATAGATTATGCATGGAAAACCCAATTTTGTGTGATAAAATGAAAACTACACCATAATATTTTAAGATAAAATGTGAGAAGATAGCTCTTATAACATGCTTCCAGATTAGAAAAAGAAACAAGAGGCTCTCAAGAGCCTGAATCGCTCACCTGTAATTTTTGCTTAAATCTTTCATCAATGATTATTTTTGCTTTTCAATATATATTAATGAATGGCTTAAAACTTCCATTGGAATGTTCTTTGTATCTGTCATATTTTTATACGACCGCAAAAAAATTTTTGTGGTCGTATATTGGTATGACGTTGGCGTCGTCGTCGTCGTCGTCGTCTGGCGTCGTCCGGCGTCGTCCGAAGACACATTGGTTTTCGCACTCTAACTTTAGTTTAAGTGCATGGATCTCTATGAAATTTTACCACAAGGTTCAATACCACAAAAGGAAGGTTGGGATTCATTTTGGGGGTTATGGTACCAACAGTAAAGGAATTAGGGGCCGAAAAGGGGCCAAAAATAAGCATTTTTGTAACTTCCAGACATAACTTGTGTGTTAGTGTATGGATATCTCTGACATTGTACCACAAGGTTCCATATCACAAAAGGAATGCTGGGATTGATTTTGGGGGTAATTGCCTCAAAATTTTAGGAATTAGGGGCCAAAAAAGGGGCAAAAAACAAGCATTTTTCTAGTTTCATGACAATAACTTGTGTGTAAGTGTATGGATCTTTCTGAAATTGTACTACAAGGTTCCATATCACAAAGGGTGAGCTGGAATTGAGTTTGGGGGTAATTGCCGAAACGTTTAGGAATTGGGGCCAAAAAGGGGCCCAAAATAAGCATTTTTCTAGTTTCCAGACAATAACTTGTGTTCAAGTGTATGGATCTCTCTGAAATTGTACTGCAAGGTACCATACCACAAAGGGAAAGCTGGAATTGATGATGGGGGTAATTGCCTCAATATTTTAGGAATTAGGGGCCAAAAAGGGGCAAAAAACAAGCATTTTTCTAGTTTCAGGACAATAACTTGTGTGTAAGTGTATGGATCTCTCTGAAATTGTACTGCAAGGTACCATACCACAAAGGGAAGGCTGGGATTGATGATGGGGGTAATTGCCTCAATATTTTAGGAATTTGGGGCCAAAAAGGGGCCCAAAAACACATTTTTCTAGTTTCTATTTTAAGTTGGTTATTTCTGATTTATATTTAAAAGCAAATAATAATGATATGGTAGGAGATACACACCAAACAGGATGTGTAAATTATTATATAATAAGTATTGTGCAATAGCAAGTAATTTTCAATTGCACAGTATTGCACAATAGCAAGAAATCTTCAATTGCACAGTATTGCGCAATAGCAAGAAATCTTCAATTGCACAGTATTGCGCAATAGCAAGAAATATCCAATAGCACAATATTGCGCAATAGCAAGAAATTGTCAATTGTACAGTATTGCGCAATAGCAAGAAATATTTAATTGCACAGTATTGTGCAAAAGAAGATACTTCGTTTAAATTGCTTATTTCTTGACCAATTTCAATGGTGTTTTATTCTTGAATTCTTGGGGTTCTTTAATATGCTGAATCTAACCATGTATTTATTTTTTGGATTTTGGGCCCCGTTTTTAAATTGGTCCACATTGAGGTCAAAAGGGTCCAAAATTAAACTTTGTTTGATTTCATCAAAAATTGAATTATTGGGGTTCTTTGATATGCCGAATCTAACCGTGTATTTAGATTCTTAATTATTTGGTTCCGTTTTCAAATTGGTCTACATTAAGGTCCAAAGGGTCCAAAATTAAACTTAGTTTGATTTTAACAAAAATTGAATTCTTAGGGTTCTTTGATATGCTGAATCTAAACATGTATTTAGATTTTTGATTATGGGCCCAGTTTTCAAGTTGGTCCAAATCTGGGTCCAAAATTAAACTTTGTTTGATTTCAACAAAAATTAAATATATGGGGTTCTTTGATATGCTGAATCTAACCATGTATTTAGATTTTTGATTTTTGGGCCCCGTTATCAACTTTGTCCACATTGAGGTCAAAAGGGTCCAAAATTAAACTTTGTTTGATTTCATCAAAAATTGAATTCTTGGGGTTCTTTGATATGCTGAATCTAACCATGTATTTAGATTTTGGATATTGGACCATAATAGGTGAATGTCCAATTTAAAATTTTTAAGTTCTTAGTCCACATTCATTCTGTGTTAGAAACCTATGCTGTGTCAAATATTTAATCACAATCCAAATGCAAAGCTGTATCAAGCTTGAATGTTGTGTCCATACTTGCCCCAACTGTTCAGGGTTCGACCTCTGCAGTCGTATCAAGCTGCGCCCTGCGGAGCATTTTATTTTCAAAATCAAAGAAATGCATTTTACCCCTATGTTCCATTTTAGCCATAGTGGCTATGTTTCTTGACGTACAAGAAAATAAAATACAAAATTTATACTAGATACTCTGAAACTCATTCAGCCCAAGTTTGGCTGAAATTGATTCAGCAGTTTCAAAGGAGAAGATTTTTTAAAGTAAGCAAATTAAATGAACAAATTATGAAAAATTGATTTTAAAGGACAATAACTCCTTAAGGGGACAATTGACAATTTTGGTCATACAAAACTTATTTGTAGATCTTACTTTGCTGGACATTTTTGCTGTTTACAGTTTATCTTTATCATTAATAATATTCAAGATAATAACCAAAATCTGCAAAATTTCCTTAAAATTACCAATTAAGTGGCAGCAATCCAACAATGGGTTGTTAGATTCATCTGAAAATATCAGGGCTGACAGAGCTTGGCCTAATTAATATTTTAACCTTGCATCAGATTAGCTCTAAATGCTTTAGTTTTTGAGATATAAGCCAAAAATTGCATTTTACCCCTACATTCTATTTTTAGCCATGGCGGCCATGTTTTTTTACGAAACAAAAAATAAAACACGAAATTTTATTCGAAATACCCTTAAAATCATTCAGCTTAAGTGTGGTTCGAATTGGTTCAGTAGTTTCAGAGAAGAAGATTTTTTGAAGTTGGAAAACATGAAAAACAAATTGTGTAAAATTGTCTTAAAGGGCAATAACTCCTTAAGGGGTCAATTGACAATTTTGATCATATGAACTTATTTGTAGATCTTACCTTGCTGAAAATTTTTGCTGTTCACAGTTTATCTTTATCATTAATAATATTCAAGATAATAACCAAAAACTGCAAAATGTCCTTAAAATTACCAATTTAGTGAAAATTTTAGGGCTGATAGAACTTCACCTAATGAACACTTTAACCCCGAATCAGATTTGCTCTAAATGCTTTGGTTTTTGAGATATAAGCCAAAAACTGTATTTTACCCCTATGTTCTATTTTTAGCCATGGCGGCCATGTTATTTGACAAAACAGTAAATAAAACACAAACTTTATTTTAGATACCCTAAGCATCATTCAGCTTAAGTTTGGTTTGAATTGGTTCAGTAGTTTCAGAGGAGAAGATGTTTGAAATAGTTTACACCAGACGGACGACGACGGACGCCAAGTGATGGCAAAAGCTCACCGTTCCTTCGGAACGGTGAGCTAAAAATGGGGTCACTTGACTTGTTTTCTTGCTACATATTAAAATAGGTAAATTCACAACACTTTCTATTATAAAAATTACTTTATCTGAGTTATCTCTCCTACTATCTGAGTTATCTTCCCTTATGTGGCAAAGTTGAAAAAAAATTAATCAAACAAAAATATTGTGTTTTGTAGAAAATACAGCCGTGAATATGATAAAACACATAATTTTCTTAATTAACATGAAAATTCTTACACATGAATTACATACTACTCTCAAAATTTGCACATTTAATTAAAGATATAGACCAATTGTTATCTGCTACTTCAAAATCCAAGATGGTCTGTTGAAGGCCTTACGGTGACCTATAGTTGTTAATTTCTGTCATTTGGTCATTTGTGGTGAGTTGTCTCATTGGCAATCATACCACATCTTCTTATTTTTATATTGTATAGCATTTACCGTTATTTGGAACACTTGAACTGGATGTCAAATTTCAACATTTATTATCATATTTTTGGTTCTGTCTGGTTGAAAGTTATTTACCAGGTTTTTACCATGGACTTTGTAAGGATTTTTCTTATTATTATTTTTTGTTTATCATATTCATAAAATCAACAATGAGTTATAGTGCAGAGATATTCACCACCTCTAATGACAATTAAATATTACGTTTGGAGTATTGTGAATTTTGGAACTACAATGGATGAGTGCAAACATTGCAATAATTTCTGAGCAAAGCACTTAGAGTGATAGCAACACACATTTATAGCCATTTCAAATGTATTCACAGCATTTACTATTAATGGCATAAAACAGTATATCTTATGGCATAAATGTATATGGACAAAACATTAGTTGTGTTTATACAAACTTCAATAGTGTTTGTATTCTGTTTGTCTCATATTGTATTTATTTGTAGTCTCTTATTATATATTTCCTGATTTATCATAGTGTGAATATTCTTTCTGTAGTTTTAGTAGGAGGATGTGTAATTATTTTATAACGGTTGAGTGGTCCTAATAGAGCAGATCTCAATTAAAGTCAAGACAGCAACCCACATAATTAAGCATAATAGACCAATTACTGGCTCCAAACAAACTAACCCAAGTCTAACATAAGGGGTTTCTGTGTGTAAACCAAAACATATTCTCAGCAAATCATACCGGCTTAAAGCAGAAAGACATTAAATATGAATAATTTTATTATTAATAACACTAAAATCAACTTAATTTTGGCCCTTGAGAAACATTCAACATACAAATAGAATTGTGAGTTCCTGCCTGTGCAAGTCAGCTTGCAACCTTCAGTTTAATGAAGAACCTGCCTGCCCCAGAATGCGCCAGCCAGGGACTGTGGAGCGAGGGTTCTCCACTAGGGGATGAAACTAGGTGTCTCATCTGCAGCCGGGGTGTGCAAGGTCTGCATGGGGATAGCCCATGTGATAGTAGAGTAGCAGGGGTCTATCATACTGGCACTGGAATCAATTTGATAAAAATTTGTCCTCGAAATGATTGGGAATGAATGAAATTTTAGAAATTACCAGTGAAAAAATTCCATCAAGGTCCAAAAACTTACATGGAATCATATCAGTGCCCCCAAGGATTTAGGAGTTTGGATTAGTTCGCCTTCAATGAAGCCATGAGAAAGAAAAAAAAAGAAAAACAATATATGTTCACATACTGATTCACAATAATGTAACTAATATTATTTACTATTTAAACATAAGAAGCTAATGTCAAGATTTCTTTAACAAAACTTGTTTATACTTTTTCAGTATTCAAACATAAGAATGCTATAAAAAATGGTACTGAGTATTCAAAACCTGAGATGCTATAAAAATGATATTCAGTATTCCAATTTTGAAAATGCTATAAAAAACAGGATGTCAGCATCTTTATCATACCCTTAATTATATTTGTAACCTGAAATGGCTGTTTGTTTGTATAAACAATACTTATATTACATATAAGTAAATAAAAAAAGTATTTGAAATCAAGTATACTCATCTGCATTATGGCACATTGGCAATCATATCTTTATATGTAATATATTGTATGTATGATCCGTGTTGCTATGGACGGAATGTATATACATGCTGTGGTCCTAATCATTTGGTTACTATCCACAAAATATTGAAACATCAGTTACATTAAACGAAATCAAATAACAACAGACCAGCAGATGTAATACTGTCCAATGCAAAGATTGAAGAAAGGTGTGACAAAAAGTAAATCCAGTTCTTACATTAATCTTTATTCTGACGATGAACTTTCAGTGGTATTTTTAAATGTTGTGTATTGTAAATGTGGTAGATGGAAGAATTGGTGTAGTGGTGAAAACTGTCTTAAGTAAAATTAAAAAATTAAAAAATGTGTTTTCGCTCCATGCATTGTGATATTCATCTTTGGTGGTATAAAAACTGGGTGTTTGGTACATTTGTACTAACTTTATATATTCATGTTTTTATTGCATTCCAAGAACTCTTTTGTTGATCATGAACAAAAGATGTTCAAAATCATTTCTAAATTATATCATGTATACTGTATGATATAAAAGAGGGACGAAAGATACCAGAGAGACAGTCAAACTCATAGATCGAAGATAAACTGACAACGTCATGGCCAAAAATAAAAAGACAAACAGACAAATAATAGTACAGATGACACAACATAGAAAACTAAAGACTAAGCAACACGAACCCCACCAAAAACTGGGGGTGATCTCAGGTGCTCCTGAAGGGTAAGCAGATCCTGCTCCACATGTGGCACCTGTCGTGTTGTTATGTTATTACAAATCTGGTAAATAGTCATGCTGGTTACAGATTGACATGTAAAAAACTTGAACACAGTACACACGAATCATAAAGGAAAATCAAGTCTTCAAACTTTTCTCAAAATCTGACTAATTTGAACACATTTCTAAGAATATTTCTTTCCGTATGACAAAATATGATTTTGAAAAACAAAAGATGGAAAGTACATGATAAAACTCTTGGTCAAGTGCATAGGGAAGAAATTCAAGAAAACTTATCGACAGTAATGCTATCTCTATTTTTAATCAAATGTCAAATGCCTCTACATTAATATAGGAAAACGTTTCCACTCTTTAATACTTTATCTGTTAGTCTCTTTATTCAATTCATGTCAGATGCTTATGGTAGTGATAAAAATTATTCGCTAGTTTAAAAACAAATAAACAAATTCCATCATTACATTGCATGTAATGAAATATAATTATAAAGCAAATTTAGGAAGACAATTTACTTTCTTATTTGATTAATTAGATATAAAAAGATGCGGTACATGCCAATGAGACAACTCTCCACCCAAGACACAATTTAAAAAAATTAAACCATTATAGGTCAAAGTACGGCCTTCAACATGGAGCCTTCAACAAGGTTTTATATATAAAAGAGAACTTAATCTAGAAAACATTATAATTTCTGTGTTTGTTAAAATGAACATTATTGAAGTATTAAGTTTACCGTTCAATAGTATAAGAAAAAAACCTTAGTTTTTAGTTTGGTCCATGTTGCTCAGTCTTATATATTAATATATTTGTCGGAATAGGTATACAATATACAATTTCAACTATTATTTTTTACTTTCAATATTACACTTCAGATAAGCACAAAACAGAAGAATTTTGAAAAATAGCAAGTGTGGACACAGATCAGTGTGGATAGTATGTTTGAATGTTTGACACTGTTTTCTGACAAAAATGTCTCTATTTTTTTCCCATAGGGTTCTATATTAAACTGTGTTGCACAATGACAGCCAACCTGTACCAAACATGTGCACTAAACATTAGCAGTGTAGTTTATTAAATATTTAGTTTTAATGTTTAAGACTGTCATGGAGGAGACACTGATTGCATTGATTACCAAATGATTATGATAAAATATGTTCCACATCTTTGATTTTGGATAGCTAGGAGAAGAACACATTAGATGCATTTCAGCATGATGTGATATTAATATGGGAGGTTGTATCCGAGAACCTGGATGCAATTCCTATTTCGTGTGGATCTATTTATGCTCCTTTGTGGTGGTCATTTCTTACTTCGGTTTGTCCGCAAAAACTGTAAATTAGTTAAGGATCTTCCCAGTATCATTAGTAAAAGATTTCGTTTTAATGTCAAAATTGTTTCTCAGAAGATATCTAATGGTTTTAAGTAATGACAATGCCTGACATGATGCTTGGGGCTAGATGAGCTGTAAGTAAACTTCTGTGTTATTTTCTTTCTTTGAAAATGTCTTCTCAAAAGCCTGATCAAAGTTTAAAAAAAAGTTGACCAGTATGAAAATGATATCAATTAAAGAACCTTTGTGAGCATGCTTTAAAGACTCATAACTCATACTAAAGTCAACTAAAAAAAATTCTTACTGTACTGGTATCACTTATTTTTATCCGTATACCAAAAAAATCTTGAAACGAAAATAATTTTACCTATTTCATTTCAAATACTAAAACATTTTAGATAATTAGAGCATATTAAGTAGATGTTGATATACTAAATGGTGTTTAAATTTCTGACATGTTGTGCAGTTGGATTCGATTAACAAAATTCAGTTTTGTCATAATTTTTGAATGACTGTTTATTTTCCTATTTTTAAAACGTTACCTACATAATATTAAAGCTTTAGCTCAAAAATTGTTGGAGGAGATAGCTGGAAAAACCATGATCACTTAATACAGCTACTACTTTAAAAATGACTAAGTTCAAATACCTGGCATTTTGAGAATATTTGAAAATATCAAAATCCTGTGGATATTATGTGTAGAAACATCCAACAAAATATTAAAGCTGTCACTCAAAACTGTAGAAGGAGATAGCCGGACATATCATGCATCTGTATCTATATCCGGATGAACGGAAAGACAGGGGTAAATTAATATGCCCCTCCAAATCTTAATGCAGGGACATAAAAAGACCCTTATTTATACGGTATATAGTTTTTTTTAATATTATTTTTGAATTAAATTCACATGAATATAGTGGCAATATCTACTTCGTGAAAATAAGTACATTCAACAAAAGTACTTTTACAGCAACTGCTATAGGTAGAGAGAAACACTAACAGTGAAGTCAATAGCAACAGCAAAACATGGAGATACAGTTAAGATCAATTAGATTAGTTACAGCATTGGGCACATAACATTTTGAATGAACTTATTCTGAAAGTTACAATCAGACAACAGAATTTCAGTGTTGTAATTGCCATTAAAGGAACAACCTGTCTATAAAATAATCACAGTCTAAACAAAAATGTACTTGAAAATGCAGAATGGAAAGTAGTTGATGTAAGGTAATAATTCCATTCAAATTGCATTTGAGGTAGATTGGGGCGGAAGGAGGTCTAAATTAAAATCCATAGAATTTTTTGATAATTTGTCAAAATGTAGTTTATACCATGCTTTTTTGAAAAATATAATAAAAAATATTGGTCACCGGGCATCTTTTCACGCTACAGGTTGTGCAAAATTGTCAGATTTTGTAGAGATTATGAATGGAAAACCAGATTTCGTGTGATAAAAAGAAAACTAGACCATAGAATTTTAAGACAAAATATGAGAAGAGAGCTCTCATAATATGCTTTCAGATAAGAAAAAGAAATATTGGGGTCACCAGACTCGTTTTCTTGCTACTTATTAAAATAGGAAAATTCACAACACATTCTATAATTATAAACAAGAGTGCACACGCTGAAATGTCTCGCCTTCTATACTAACCATTGATATTATGTTGATAGTCCTAAATATAAAGCTTTACTACAACTATCACATAAACTTAACATGATTCAAGAAAATGAGGTTAAAGTCAGATAAAGCAAACGAGAAATACATGTACACCTGACAATCATTCAATACACCAAATATAGTTGACCTATAGCTATTTGCCAAAGTTTCGAAGATACAGACTTAACAAAGAAAACTAAACATTGACCAATGAACCATGAAAATGAGGTCAAGGTCAGATGAATCATGCCAGGCAGACATGTACACCTTACATATAATCTATGTATTAAATATAGTTGACCTTTTGCTTATAGAATCAAAGAAACAAACTTAACCATGAAAACTTAACATTGACCAATGAACCACCAAAATGAGGTCAAGGTCAGATGATACCTGCCAGACAGACATACACAGCTTACAATCCTTCCATACAACAAATATAGTTGACCTATTGCTTATAGTTTAAGAAAAAAGAACAAAACACAAAAACTTAACACTGAGCAATGAACCGTGAAAATGAGGTCAAGGTCAAATAAAACCTGCGAGACTGACATGCACATCATAAAATATTTTCATACACCAAATATAGTTAACCTATTGCATATAGTATTAGAAAAAAAAGCCCAAAACTCAAAAACTTAACTTTGACCACTGAACCATGAAAATGAGGTAAAGGTCAGATGACACCTGCCAGTTGGACATGTACACCTTACAATCATTCCAAACACCAAATATAGTAGACCTATTGCATACAGTGTAAGAAAAACAGACCAAAACACAAAAACTTAACTATAACCACTGAACCATAAAAATGAGGTCAAGGTCAGATGACACCTGCCAGTTGGACATGTACACCTTACAATCCTTCCATACACCAAATATACTAGACCTATTGCTTATAGTATCCGAGATAGGGACTTGACCACCAAAACTTAACCTTGTTCACTGATCCATGAAATGAGGTTGAGGTCATGTGAAAACTGTCTGACGGGCATGAGGACCTTGCAAGGTACGCACATACAAAATATAGTTATCCTATTACTCATAATAAGAGAGAAATTAACATTACAAAAAATCTTTACTTTTTTTTCAAGTAGTCACTTAACCATGAAAATGAGGTCAAGGACAATGGACATGTGACAGACGGAAACTTTGTAACAAAAGGCATATATATACAAAGTATGAAGCATCCAGGACTTCCACCTTCTAAAATATAAAGCTTTGTAGAAGTTAGTTAACGCCACCGCTGCCGGATCACTATCCCTATGTCGAGCTTTCTACTACAAAAGTTGCAGGCTCAACAAAAATGCTTTATCTGAGTAATTTCCCCTTATATCTGAGTTATCTCCCCTTATGCGGCAAAGTTGAAAAAAAATGAATTCAGCAAAAATATTCTGTTTTTTTTTTGTAAAATGTAGTCGTTAACATGAAAAAACACATAATTTTCTATATCAACACGAAAAGTCTTACAAGTGAAGTACATATTACTCTTCAAATTCGCACATTTCATCAAAGATCTAAACCAATTGTTATCTGCTATTTCAAAATCCAAGATGGAGGAAGACATCCTAGCTACCTTAACCACAAGATATTTCATGTCAAGTATATAATACAATATATACATTTGAAAGCTAAGAAAGACTTTATTTTTAATACTTAGAAATAAAACATTTGATCATACAATTATTTGCATTTCAGCAAAAATTCAATAAATTATCAATAATAAACTGGTTAACTGAATATTGTGAAAAAGTTACTATATCACCAAAATCTGTTTTCTAAAATTTGTAAAACGCAATTGCAAGTACACACAAGTTAAGCATCACTGCTTTTCTCAAGCTGTTGTTTTTCATTGTATCGACTGTAAGACATGTTTTGTGCAACAAGACCAGTTGTTGGAAGTGGCTTTGCCAATTGTGCTTGATACATTGGTTTAAAATGTGATGGCATGGCCTGTTGATGAATAACTTCCGTGTCTTGCTTTCTTTCCTCTGTTGGATTTGATATTGGCTCTGTATTCTTGTTATCAGATGACACTTCTAATTTTATTTCTTTTAAAGACTTCATATGAGGTTTTGCTATAGGTTTCATGGCTTGTTTGAGAGCTTGATGGACAGGTGACGAATATGTCCAGTTATTCTTCAAATCATCTTTCTCTTGAATTTCCTCTTTCAGCTTACTTTCTGATTTCTGTTCTGCAGGAGAAATAAGAAATTTCTTGGTACGTGATGATTCAGGGTAAACCTTATTCTTCCATCTTGGATTTGCAGTTTTACCAATAACAGGATTCAGAATTCCCACTAGATCCAAATTAGCAAGATCATCATGGCTCTCTTGGAAGTCAACTTGCTATAGGAAAGATAAAAAAAATTAGTTACTGATTTAAAATACTTGAAAAAAGAACAATCATAAAACTACAGTTCATGCCTCATATTACATTAATTTGTGGACATATATTTCAGCTTATATTACTGCTATAACAGTGTACCATACAGTTCCATGCCCATTGATCTATTTGAACATTGGATAATTAGGGTGCAATTGTAACTTTTAGACTATGAATTCAAAAAGTCAGACAATCATGATGAATACGAGTCATTTAGTATGTAAAAGAATATTTTTCAGTTTTATAAATACTTCACAGTACTAAGGCAGTGTAAAATGACTTGAGAATTAAAATGTGCAATAACTGAATTATGACATCTTTGACAATTCTATTTTGTGCATCTCTAAGAGCTTTTTTACATCTACTTTTAAATTTTAGTCTTCATTTAATAGTACTGATTCTAGTCCTGGTTGTTCTATTCAATTTCAGTAAACATGGTAAAGGAGAAGATATGAAAATGTCACTTTTTTGTCTTCTTGAATTTCAAAATCAAAAAGCATAAACAATCCATCTTATAACATCATTCAGGTTTTCACAAGATGCAAGTCTGTGTGAAATCGGTATTTCTATTTTTTAATTGTGTATGCCCTCCTTGTATTAAGGCTTCAAAGGTCTTGCTTTTTATGTTCAAGAATGCAAAAATAACCTCATTTGGTGATCTGGTTGTCAAAATTTAGATATGAGCCTATAACTTTATCTAAAAGATATTTTTTTAATTTAAAAAATGTTCACAAAATTGCACTTATAATACATACCTGTTGTTGCTTTTAAAGTTAAAATATCTATAATACATGTATACAAATGTATTCTGGTACATGTGCTTAAGTGTCTTAGATTTTGACATGTACTGGAAATTCCAAGAGCTGGTCATATTTTGTTATATTGAATATGCATGTAATATTTTCCATTGGACATTTAGCAACTATCAATCAATCACAATTGTGATTGTTTTCACAAAATTTACTTCCCTTGAATATTTGAAAATAAAAACCCAATCAGAATAAGTACAAGTATATTTGTTTAATGAATATTAAAAAAAATAAAAAACTTAAATAAATGGAGAATGTGTCCCCATGGACACAGATGATGCCTCTGCTTGCATGCAACATTATAAAGGGACATAACTCAAGAACGATAATAGTGACGCTACCAAAATTTGTACTTGATCTGAGTTTTAAGGTAATAAGTATTGTGTATAGGTTTCATAATGTTTGGTTGGGGCCAACTTAAGTTACAGAACGGAAACTAAAAATTTTGCAATTTTTCCATTTATAAAGGGACATAACTCTAGAACAGTTAGAGTGAAGCTACCAAAATTCAATCTTGGTCTGTGTTTTGTGGTAATAAGCATTGTGTATAAGTTTCATAACATTTAGTTGAGGCAAACTTAAGTTAGAGAACGGAAACTAAAAATTTGGTAATTTTTCCATTTATAAAGGGGCATAACTCTAGAACGGTTAGAGTGACCGCACTAAAATTCAAACTTGATCTGTATTTGGTTGGAATAAGCATTGTGTATAAGTGTCATCACATTTGGTTGAGGCAAACTTAAGTTAGAGAACGGAAACTTAAAATTTTGCAATTTTTATACGACCGCAAAAAATTTTGTGGTCGTATATTGGTATCACGTCGTCGTCCGAAGACAGTTGGTCTCCGGACAATAACTATAATCAAATAGAAATCTATGAAATTTAAACACAAGGTTTATAACCACAAAAGGAAGGTTGGGATTGATTTTGGAGGTTATGGTCCTAACAGTTTAGGAATTAGGGGCCAAAAAGGGGCCCAAATAAGCATTTTTCAAGTTTCCACACAATTACTCGTGGAACGGTGTATGGATCACTCTGAAATCATACCACAAGTTTCCATATCACAAAGGGATGGTTAGGATTTGCTTTGGGGGGGTTATGGCTCAAACTGTTTAGGAATTAGGGGCAAGAAAGGGGGAAAAACAAGGGTTTCCTGGTTAATGGACAATTAAGACAATTTAAAAGCAGTGTAAGGGAGGTAATCCAAACACAACGTTTTGATTACCTCCCTTACACTGCTTTTAAATTATGTTTTAAGAAATGTTGTATTGTCTTGAGATGATTAGCTGTCAATTTATTTTTAGAAGTTACTATTATATAAATAACACATAGCTGAGAGGGTGATAGAGCAGATTGTTACCCCGAGAAAACATTGTCAACTGACGCAACAGCATACTGTATTGCACAAAAGCAAAAAAAAGGGGGGGGGGGGGGGGGGGGGGGGGGGGGAGGGCGGGTCAATTCGCAACAACAAAGTGTATTGCACAAAAGCAAAAAAATTGAATATAAATTCAAATCATATAACCAATTCTAAGTTCTTTGACTACAGTTATTCTGTGTCAGAAACCTATTATGTGTCAAATATTTAATTACAATCCAAATTCAGACCTGTGTCAAACGCGAATATTGTGTCCAATTTTGCCCCAACTGTTCAGGGTTGGACCTCTGAGGTCATATCCAGCTGTGCTAGGCAAAGCAATTTATTCCATTTATAAAGGGGCATAACTCTTGAACGGTCAAAATTCAAACTTGATCTGTGTTTTGTGGTAATTAGCATTGTGTATAAGTTTCATAACATTTGGTTGAGGCAAACTCAAGTTAGAGAACGGAAACCAATTTTTGGACGTACGGACAAGGGTAAAACTTAATGTCCCTCTGCTACATATACAATGTACTTTTTAAATTATTTATGTTAAAATTTCTATGTTACTTACCACTGTATCTTTAGCAAATGAAAATTCCCGTGATAAATCATCACTTAAAAGATCTTTAGTACTCTACAAATAGAAAAAAGAATATAAATATTATCTTTATTGATATCAGAGATGTCAATCTATTTCATGCAATTACCTGGTCAAAATAAATATTTATGCCCAATATTTAATAATTCAAATGTGTCATGAGAACCATAGGCTGCTACTGTAAATTCAGAAATTATTGCGAGGTTTTTATTAATGCGAATAATGCGACTTGGTGATCATCGCAATAATAAGAACTCACATTCTGATATCTGATACAAAAATCTGTATGCAGATTTTCCTGAAATCGCAATAATAAATCTTGCATTTTAGTCCATTCTTTATGATGAAGACATAATCTTTCAATCAGTTTAAATGAGGTCTGGAGCTGGCATGTCAGTAACTGCTAGTAGTCTGTTGTTATTTATGTATTATTGTCATTTTGTTTATTTTCTTTTGTTTCCTATTCTGACATCGGACTCGGACTTCTCTTAAACTGAGTTTTACTGTGCGTACTGTTGTACGTTTGTTTTTTCTACATTAGCTAGAGGTATAGGGGGAGGGTTGAGATCTCAAAAAACATGTTTAACCCCGCCGCATTTTTGCGCCTGTCCCAAGTCAGGAGCCTCTGGCCTTTGTTAGTCTTGTATCATTTTTAATTTTAGTTTCTTGTGTATAATTTGGAGTTTAGTATGACGTCCATTATCACTGAACTAGTATACATATTTGTTTAGGGGCCAGCTGAAGGACGCCTCCGGGTGCGGGAGTTTCTCGCTGCATTGAAGACCCATTGGTTACCTTCGGCTGTTGTCTGCTCTATGGTCGGGTTGTTGTCTCTTTGACACATTCCCCATTTCCATTCTCAATTTTATTTAAAAATCGCAATAATAAATGCACGCAATAATTTCTGAATTTACAGTAATTAATCAACCAATTATTTGCTCTTAGTTCAAGATATCTGAACCATAATCAAAATGGCAGTAAAATATTCAAAACTTTTGAAAAAATTAAAGAACCTTTGTGAGCATGCTCACATACACCACACCCCCACATTGTCATTGAGCAAACAAAATCTCACCAGATTTCTTAGTTCAAAGACTCACAACTCTTAAAAAAAAATAACTGATAAAAATTTCTTGTGGATATGCACATCTACATATTATGTCCTCATTAACTACAAAGATTCATGAAATTAAGTTGTGTGGTTTCAGAAAAGTTGTGATGACAAACTGTTGCAGTAGTATACTTAGGCCAAAATGCTAAGTTCAAAGGGGCATAACTCCTAGAAAAAAATAAATCATAATTTCCTGTCAATATACACATTTACAAAGTATGTCCTCATTATCTACAAAATTTCATGAAATTCTGTTGTGTGGTTTCAGAGGAGTTGTGATGACAAGAACAGGACTGAAGGACTGAAAGATAGACGGATGGATGGACGGACTGAAGAATGAGTCAAAAACATTATATCCTTTGCAACTTTGCTGCGTGGAGTATAAAAAATCTTTAAAAAGTCATTTAATCCTGAAAGAAAAATAACATTGCTTGATAGATTGGTGTTTAACGCCACTTTCAACACTCTTGTGCTATTTCGTGGCGGTCCGTTTTTATTGGTGGAGGAAACCGGAAAACTCAGAGAGAACCACCAACCTAGGGTAGGAAAACTGACAATCCTAGTCAATTTAGATTGGAGTTGAGTGCACCTGAGGGATTTGAACTCACAACCTCAGTGCTGACAGGCTAGTGATACAGTAGTTGACTACTTAGACCACTTGGCCACCAAGGCCCCTGAAAGAAACTAACAAGATGAACAGTGTTTCTCAAGTCATAATTAGGTCAGCTTAAATAATTAATTGGCCAGTTATGGTCCAGATACAGAATTCTATATAAATAAATGACAGCTTATTCACATGTATTTAGAGATATCAGCCCAAACTAAGGAATGCCAGTTTAGTGTGATTAAGACGTATCTCTTCATCTGTAGTTGTTGAGGTTTTCACAACATGAACTGAAATGTTAACCAATGATCTTACAGGGAGTCAAATATGTATTAATTCTATTGTTTTAACAAGAATATGTGTCCACCATGCCCTCATTGATCTTTCAAATGTCCATGCTCAGTAAGCAGTTGAATTGGGTTCATAAATACCCAGCCATGTCCGGTCTGTGTTTTTGTTAGAAGTTTTTATACGACCGCAAAAAAATTTTGTGGTCGTATATTGGTATGACGTTGGCGTCGTCGTCATCGTCCGGCGTCGTCGTCCGAAGACACATTGGTTTTCGCACTCTTACTTTAGTTTAAGTGAATGGATCTTTTTGAAATTTGACCATAAGGTTAAATACCACAAAAGGAAGGTGGGGATTGATTTTGGGGGTTATGGTACCAACAGTTAAGGAATTAGGGGCCAAAAAGGGGCCAAAAATAAGCATTTTCTAGTTTCCAGACAATAACTGTGGAACGGTGTATGGATCTCTCTGAAATTATACTACAAGTTTCCATACCACAAAGGGATGGTTAGGATTTGCTTTGGGGGGTTATGGCTCAAACCGTTTAGGAATTAGGGGCAAAAAAGGGGGAAAAACAAGGTTGTCCTGGTTAATGGACAAATACTTTAGTACAAAACATAATTTAAAGCAGTGTAAGGGAGATAAATCAAATACATCATTGAAATTATCTCCCTTACACTGCTTTTAAATTATGTATAAAGTAATGGTTAATGAACAATAAAGATAATTTAAAACAGTGTAAGGGAGGTAATCCAAATACAACGTTTTGGTTACTTCCCTTACACTGCTTTTAAATTATGTTTAAAGAAATGCATATTTATAAAGGAAGACCAGTAAAAATATCTGCAAATGTTGCATCTTTTTTTTTTACAAAAAAATCCATATGAAAGATTTGACACTATATTCTATTATAAAATAGATTAAGTTAGCACTATGGTAAATTTAAATGGGTAATTATGGTTGCCAACTCCATTGGAAATTTGAATTGAGATTATGACCATATCTTGAGGGAAAGAATTTTTTGGGGGAAAAAAAGGAGGGGGGGGGGGGGATAAAAAGAAATTGTGGGGGGTCAATTTTTTCTCATTTCAGATTTCAGAAATTAAAAAGAATTATTTTTTTTTTTCAAATTTCAAATATTGAAAAATTTCAAGAAGTAATCTTTAATTGCACAGAATGGCGCATTAGATTTGTAAAATCTTTGATCACATTTATTTATTTGTTATGCCGAATCTAACAGTGTATTTAGATTTTTAATTTTGGATCCAGTTTTCAAATTGGTCTACATTAAGGTCCAAAGGGTCCAAAATTAAACTTTGTTTGATTTTAGCAAAAATTGAATATATGAGGTTCTTTGATATGCTGAATCTAAACATGTATTTAGATTTTTGATTTTTGGCCCAGTTTTCAAGTTGGTCCAAATTGGGGTCCAAAATTAAACTTTGTTTGATTTCAACAAAAATTGAATATATGGGGTTCTTTGATATGCTGAATCTAACCATGTATTTAGATTTTTTATTTGTGGACCCAGTTATCAAATTGGTTCATATTGAGGTCAAAAGGGTCCAAAATTAAACTTTGTTTGATTTCATCTAAAATTGAATTATTGGGGTTCTTTGATATTCCAAATCTAACTGTGTATTTAGATTTTTAATTTTGGGTCCTGTTTTTTAAATTGGTCTACATTAAGGTCCAAAGGGTCCAAAATTAAACTTAGTTTGATTTTAACAAAAAATGAATTCTTGGGGTTCTTTGATATGCTGAATCTTAACATGTGTTTAGATTTTTGATTATGGGCCCAGTTTTCAAGTTGGTCCAAGATAGGGTCCAGTATTTAAACTTTGTTTGATTTCAACAAAAAATGAATATATGGGGTTCTTTGATATGCTGAATCTAAACATGTGTTTAGATTTTTGATTATGGGCCCAGTTTTCAAGTTGGTCCAAATTGGGGTCCAAAATTAAACTTTGTTTGATTTCAACAAAAATTGAATATACGAGGTTCTTTGATATGCTGAATCTAACCATGTATTTAGATTTTTTATTTGTGGGCCCCGCTATCAAATTGGTTCATATTGAGGTCAAAAGGGTCCAAAATTAAACTTTTGTTTGATATCATCAAAAATTGAATTATTGGGGTTCTTTGATATGCCATATCTAACCGTGTTTTTAGATTTTTAATATGGGTCCCGTTTTTTAAATTGGTCTTCATTGAGGTCCAAAGGGTCCAAAATTAAACTTAGTTTGATTTTAACAAAAATTGAATTCTTGGGGTTCTTTGATATGCTGAATCTAAACATGTGTTTAGATTTTTGATTATGGGCCCAGTTTTCAAGTTGGTCCAAGTTGGGGTCCAAAATTAAACTTTTTTTGATTTCAACAAAAATTGAATATAAGGGGTTCTTTGATATGCTGAATCTAACCATGAATTTAGATTTTTTATTTGTGGGCCCCGCTATCAAATTGGTTCATATTGAGGTCAAAAGGGTCCAAAATTAAACTTTGTTTGATTTCATCAAAAATTGAATTATTAGGGTTCTTTGATATTCCAAATCTAACCGTGTATTTAGATTTTTAATTTTAAGTCCCGTTTTTTAAATTGGTCTACATTAGGGTCCAAAGGGTCCAAAATTAAACTTTGTTTGATTTCATCTAAAATTGAATTATTGGGGTTCTTTGATATTCCAAATCTAACTGTGTATTTAGATTTTTAATTTTGGGTCCTGTTTTTTAAATTGGTCTACATTAAGGTCCAAAGGGTCCAAAATTAAACTTAGTTTGATTTTAACAAAAATTGAATTCTTGGGGTTCTTTGATATGCTGAATCTAAACATGTGTTTAGATTTTTGATTATGGGCCCAGTTTTCAAGTTGGTCCAAGATAGGGTCCAGTATTTAAACTTTGTTTGATTTCAACAAAAAATGAATATATGGGGTTCTTTGATATGCTGAATCTAAACATGTGTTTAGATTTTTGATTATGGGCCCAGTTTTCAAGTTTGTCCAAGTTGGGGTCCAAAATTAAACTTTGTTTGATTTTAACAAAAATTGAATATATGGGGTTCTTTGATATGCTGAATCTAACCATGTATTTTGATTTTGGACATTGGACCATAATAGGTAAATTAAAAAAATTCAAGTTCTTAGACCACATTCTTTCTGTGTCAGAAACCTATGCTGTGTCAAATATTTAATAACAATCCAAATTCAGAGCTGTATCAAGCTTGAATGTTGTGTCCATACTTGCCCCAACTGTTCAGGGTTCGACCTCTGCGGTCGTATCAAGCTGCGCCCCAGCGAAGCATTTTATTCAGCTTTGTATCGATCTTAAATGAGTTAAGCCATTTTCAACTGATTTTTACAGTATGTTCTTATGTTGTGCTGTAACACCACTTTTCTGGGTTAGGGGAGGGTTGTGCACTCACACACATTTAACCCCAGCACATTCTTTATGTGCCTGTTCCAAGTCAGGAGCCTGTAGTGGTTGTCGTTGGTTCATGTCTGTCATATTTGTTTTACATAAATTGTTTTGTTATAAATTAGGCCGTTAGTTTTTTCAATTGAATTGTTTCATATTTTTCATGTCGAGCCTTTTTATAGCCGACTATACGTTATGAGTTTTTTCTCATTGTTGAATGCTGTACTGTTGCCTATAATTGCTTACATCCACATCATTTAAACTTGGGTGGCTAGTTGTCTCATTGGCAATCATACCACATCTCCTTATTTTTATATTCAAAACATTAATTGTGCATATAATTCAAATCTGTTCCCCTTTATTAATGGTTAAACATTTTTCAATCATATTAAAACACTTTTATCAGTATGAAATAAAAATATATAATGGTTTACTATAACTTGATAGACAAAGAAACAACATATCCTAATTCTGAATTCATAAATAATTTATAATGGTTTACTATCATTTGATAGACAAAGAAACACCATATACTAATTCTCAGAATTCAGAAATAATTTATAATCAAGTTGAAACTTCAGGGTTGTTTTCATTCCCTGTTGAAAGTAGCAAGGTTGATTTCAGAAGAATTTCTTATTTTAGATGAAACAAATCTTGTTGATTTTTAGCTGCTACTTATTTCATAAATCTTTATCATATGTTTTTTTTTAACTAAAATATATACAAAATTTAACATAGTCCATAAAGTACAATCTTTGATAAAAATTTCTTTAGTGAATTCTGATATGACTTTTTATGCATTGTACAGTTTGCAAAAAAAGAACATTCAATGAAAACTCTGTAAAATCAACCTGCATGCCATTCACCAAAGTATATACAATTTGTGTCACTGTGTCAAATATTAAGAAGTATCGCTATTTTACGAAATTTTCCTTTGATCTTACGGACTGATAATTACCTTTCTCAACGGAGTAGAGTGATATGAAAAATTATCACTAGAAACTAAGCGCACGTGCTGTTGTCAATGTCAACATCAACGTCGTCATAGGCAAAATAGCGATAAACAGATTATCATTCGTCATCTCAACTCGATTGCTTTTCTCACTTTCGCCATAACGGCTCAAGCGAGAAAATCAATCTCGTTGAGATGACCAACGATAATCTATAAGTATATTTACCTGGTTCAGAAGGTCTCTATAAGCTTTTTTGTTTTTCACTCTGAAAAATAAAAAGATAATATATTATTCTTGAAATTTGACCTTTTCTCATTTCTTTTATACTAACCTTGAACTTATAGGAATTTGTACATACCTTAAATTTTCATTGTTATCATTTTGCACAAACATCTATATTGCACTTATGTCTGTTTTTTCTTACACATCTATGGTCTTTTGGGGGTGTGATCCAAAGCATTTCTTACACATCTATGTTCTTTTGGGGTGTGGCCCAAAGCATTTCTTACATATCTATATTCTTTTGGGGTGTGGCCCAAAGCATTCTTAAACATCCAAGTTCTTTGAGGTGTGGCCAAAGCATTTCTTACACATCTATGGTCTTTTGAGGTGTGGCCAAAGCATTTCTTACACATCTATGTTCTTTTGGGGTGTGGCCCAAAGCATTTCTTACACATCTATGGTCTTTTGGGGTGTGGCCCAAAGCATTTCTTACACATCTATGTTCTTTTGGGGTGTGGCCCAAAGCATTTCTTACATATCTATATTCTTTTGGGGTGTGCCAAAGCATTCTTAAACATCCAAGTTCTTTGAGGTGTGGCCAAAGCATTTCTTACACATCTATGGTCTTTTGGGGTGTGGCCCAAAGCATTTCTTACACATCTATGTTCTTTTGGGGTGTGGCCCAAAGCAAGAACTGGTATTGAAAGGAATTAAATTACAGGTCATTTTGTCAAAAACGTAGGACCATATATTAATTTTGGTTTAATTTTTCACTGAAATTTTAAATCAAGATTTACAATTATTTTTATACTAAAATTGCAGTAATAAAAAGTCAAAAACTGGTAGTTAAAGATAAATTAAGTCACAATAAATGTAGTTGTGACTTCATGGAAAAGGCCCTTCTCTGTTTAAATTGATCATTTATCCACCTTAGTGCAATATCAGACTTTAAATGGTAAAGAAACTTGTCTATTGTTTAAGAATCTGTGTTGATCTCCAGATATCTTACTTGTGGTTTGATTAACTGCATCATGACATAATTATCACATCTATTTTCATTCAGATTACATCTTCATAATCTTATTATTAGGTAAAAATTGAAAAAACAACAGTCTAACAATCACCTTTTCTTCCAATATCTACAAATGACCACTATGATGATTATCACCAAACAAACGACACTCAGGACAATCACTGGAATAATCCAGATCTTAAGATCACAGTTAGGGTCATCTACTGGACATCTGCATTCATACTTATTGACACCATCAACACATTCAAATGGTTCCATACATGGGGAACTTATACATTCATCAATATTTTCTTCACAGTATACACCTATCCAGCCAGGTAAACATACACATTCAAAATACTGATCAAAATTGTTAGCTCTGTACCAGCTGGTGCAAGGATAGTTACTGCCATTTTTGGCTGAAAGAAAAAAGTAATACATAGTGTCTATAAGGTCATTTTTCTACATTTTCTTTCCAAGTCAAGGTATAAAAGTTTTGTGGATAAAATACAAATAATAAAAATTGTAAGCTAGGAAAATAAAATAATAAGTACATAAGTATTTATATTTTATAAAAGGTTTGACATATTTGCCAATCAGGGAGATAACTCTAACTGGCTTTAAAAAATAAAAATTGGAAAATATTGATTACAATTTGTAATTTTATTAATTAACCACCATGCTTGAATATCTTTGGAAAATAACTGTATGCTACATAAAACAAAAAGTTTGGAGATACTAAATGAATCATTCATAAAAATTTAATTTCTCTACTAAAATTAGTTGTCATTGAAATAATAGTTCTTAGTTAAAACTTACGTTGACAAAACCCATCATTGTGACATGGTGATTCCATTAAAACAAACTGTACAGTCACTACTGATGATGAGGCATTCATGGAATCAGAGACATAAAATTTGATGTAGTCCTTTCCTGTTACATTTATGCTTTGTTTGTAGGTCAAGGTGGTATAAATCCAGGACATGGTTCCTTTATCATGAGGCAGAGTATAACTAAAATTACCACATGGTTCACTGGCTGCCTGCAAAAATAAATCCTGGATCATATATTGTATTCGATTGGTTAATTTAATAATTATTCCAGGACATGGTTCCTTTATCATGAGTTCAATTAGTTTATTAGATGTTACTATGTCAGTAATACATACCATATCTTCAAAGTGATTTAAAAAGCTGTTCTCATTTTTAAAGGATCTTTAAAACAGCTTTATTCGTTTAATTAACTTTGATGACATGTATTTCACATATTATTGCATCATATTTACTAACATAAAACTTAACTGGTCAATGAAGCGTAAAATATAGGTCAGTGATCCTGTGGGAGGCTGCTATGTTTTTTTTTTACATAAATGTGCCTGTTAGATAAGATTTGTCCAAATTTTTATTATATTATGATGGAAAGAATATTTTTACTACACTGCACCCATTTTATAATAACATCATTTCTCAAACAATGGACTAAGTTCTGATCATTTCAAATAAGCTTAAAGAAGTGATTTCAAGCTGCAACTGTGAAAAAGAGTTTTTGATATTGGTATTGTAAAAGGATAATACCTCTTCATAAGCACATTCAGAAATTTTCTTGTAAGTGGTCTATCTTAATTTTATCTGGATAAATGGTCAGGTGTTGCAACTAAAAAAGCACCTTAGACAAACCTATTTATAATCTATGGTCCTGAGATACCTGCATTTTACTATTTTATCTAAGCAATATTGCTTACAGTTCCTAATTTATTTTGTTAGCTATTTTCAAATTTCAATTAAACTGAAATTTTTGTTGAAACATATTACCTTCTACTGTAAATTCAGAAATTATTGCGTGCATTTATTATTGCAATTTTGTCATTTTAGACTAAAATGAGATTTTAATTTTTGTGATATGGAGAACAATCCTGTTTAACTCATATAAAAAATTTCAAAATGCGAGTTTTAAATTATTGCGATTATAACCCTGTGGCATTTTTCGCAATAATAAAAATATCGCAATAATTTCTGAATTTACAGCAGTAAGCAATATCTACTTACATTTACATCAGTTTCACAGTCATACATATCTGGTACTGTTGTTTTCACTTCTGTAAACATAACTGTTCCCGACATTGGTTTGTATACTTCCATAATAAGATGTTGTTGTTCCACGTCAAAGGCTCCTATAACAGCTCTGAAATCTTCCATCCATTTGTTTCTGTTATATTCAGTCTTCTGTTCCAAATATACCTGAATTATATTTATATTGCAAGTTTTAAAACAATTATTCCAACAATGTTGTTAAGTTTATTTTATTTCAAACCAAGGGGAATATCTGGATTGATAATGGCTGTCACATTTCTAACATTGTACAGATATTTAACAAGGGAAAACTGCTCTTACAGAAGGTTTAAGAGGATTACAATGGTGAAATATCATTTAAAACTGTAAAGTGTAACTGATATATGAAGATTATACAAAAAAAAAAAAAAAATCATAACCAATCTCCATGGATGTACACACAATAACTAGAGGCTCTCAAGAGCCTATGTCGCTCACCTGACTCTACTTTGGTTTTAGAAATCATGTAAAGATAGATAAAAATCATAACAGATACCCAAATAATGATTGAGGCCAAATTTGGTTTAATATTGGTCCCGTTATTTAATAAAATATCCTGGTGGCCGTCTTGAACAGTAAATCGGCAACAAAGAAGCAACACTTGGTCAGCACCTCATAAGGAACATTCATGCCATGTTTGGTCTCATTCCATTCAGTGTTACTCTAAGAGAAGACATTTGTATGTATTTCCCATAGGGTCCTATGTTAAACTAAGTCCCCCCCCCCCCCCCTGACGGCCATCTTGGATGATGGATCGGCTGCAAAGTAACAACACTTGGTCAGCACCTCATAAGGAACATTCATGCTATGTTTGGTTCCATTCCATTTAGTGGTTTTCTAAAAGAAGACATTTGTATGTATTTCCCATAGGGTCCTATATTAAACTAAGTCCCCTGCTGTCGGCCATCTTGGATGATGGACCGACTGCAAAGTAACAACACTTGGTCAGCACCTCATAAGGAACATTCATGCCATGTTTGGTTTCATTCCATTTAGTGGTTCTCTAAAAGAAGACATTTGTATGTATTTCCCATATGGTCCTATGTTAAACTAAGTCCCCCTCTGGCGGCCATCTTGGATGATGGATTGACTGCAAAGTAACAACACTTGGTCAGCACCTCATAAGGAACATTCATGCCATGTTTGGTTTTATTCCATTCACTGGTTCTCTAAAAGAAGACATTTGTATGTATTTCCCGTAGGGTCCTATGTTAAACTAAGTCACCCACTGGTGGCCATCTTGGACGATGGATCGGCTATAAAGTAACAACACTTGGTCAGCACCTCATAAGGAACATTCATGCCATGTTTGGTTTCATTCCATTCACTGGTTCTCTAAAAGAAGACATTTGTATGTATTTCCCATAGGGTCCTCATGTTAAACTAAGTCCCCCACTGGCGGCCATCTTGGATGATTGACCGACTGCAAAGTAACAACACTTGGTCAGCATCTCATAAGGAACAGCCATGCCATGTTTGGTTTCATTCCATTCACTGGTTCTCTAAAAGAAGACATTTGTATGTATTTCCCATAGGGTCCTATGTTAAACTAAGTCCCCCGCTTGCGGCCATCTTGGATGATGGATCAGCTACAAAGTAACAACACTTGGTCAGCACCTCATAAGGAACATTCATGCCATGTTTGGTTTCATTCCATTCAGTGGTTCTTTAGAAGAAGTTCAAAATGTAAGAAGTTAACGACGACGACGGACGACGGACACCAAGTGATGAGAAAAGCTCACTTGTCCCTTTGGGCCAGGTGAGCTAAAAAGTAAGTATTGAAGTACCAACTATATTTAATGCAGAAAAAAAGAGAGGTGGAAGGACCTTTTTCAGGACTCGTAATTGGGTCTATATTTTTGTGGCAATTCAATATTTACACTTATCAGGACTCTGGAATTATTGATTAATTTTTTCGGCATCTGGAAAAGAAAGCTTTATATTTTCGGGATTCTGTGTTTATTTTTCGAGGAATTTGTAATGACACCCCCTCCTACCCCCTCAATTAACACCATTGTAAGATTAGTATGTGCTTCATACTCAAGCTGTCTGTCTATGTTATTTGAGGTCTGTAATTAAGTCTTACATTTATAATGAAATCTGAACAATATTTTCATCATGGATTTGTAAGTAATGGCCTGAAAGTTTCAGAAAGACAGCAACATGTTTAAAATTTATAAATTAATCAGTTAATAACTTTAACCTTTATAGTTGTATTCATAAAAATTGGTAGATTTCCTCTTTTTATATATATTATTTCTAAAATTTCATACCATAACTGGCTCTGTTGGATCATCTAACAAAATAGACTGACCATTCTGTACAAGGAACATATCTGGTGGGTCATTGGTATCTATAATTGTAATAACAAGTGTTGCCGCCCTGCTGGCTGGTGTAATATCCTTACTGGCTAGTATCTCTCTGAGGATGATATCAATGGTCTCTACTCCTGAACAATCTTTACATGGAGTATACATCAATCTAAACAAAAATCAGAAAATGTTTATTATAACAGTAAAAAACCCCAAATAGATTATTGTTATCTTATCTGTTATAGAGGAGACCTTTTGACTTTATATGATGCATTGGGCAAAGGCGTAGGTTTGCATAGGTATCATACTGACCCTGAAAATCCATGAAATAATTTTTTTTTCTGACAATCAGTTGATACATTGAGTGTGTGTGCACTCTTATGATATCATAAGCAAAGCAATTTAAATTTAAATTAAAGCAGAAAAATAACTTTGCTTCATATATAAAGAATGGTAGCTCTGACTTACAAGCCATTCTCATACAGAACTGGAGCACCAAGTTTGTATCGGTATGTCTGTTTTGTTGCAAGGTAAAATCTCACTGTATCATCTTCTTCGTCTGCTGCCTCTAACTGGTACTGTACTGTACCTAAATTAAACCAATTCTGAATAAGCCATGTCTTCAACAGATCAGCTCAATACATAGTCTTTTTATTTGGGATAAACCATTCATCATTTGACCTAGTTTTGTTCACCTTGATATATCAGAAGAAATATTGAGGAGCCTTCCATAGTATCCCAGTTAATACATGTATTTATAAACAAGAATGTGTCCATAGTACATGGATGCCCCACTCGCACTATCATTTTCTATGTTCAGTGGACCATGAAATTGGGGTCAAAACTCTAATTTGGCATTAAAATTAGAAAGATCATATCCTAGGGAACATGTGTACTAAGTGTCAAGTTCATTGGAATTTAACTTATCAAAAACTACCTTGACCAAAAACTTTAACCTGAAGCGGGACAGACGGACAGGCGAAAGGACGCACAGACCAGAAAACATAATGCCCCTACTACTATCGCAGGTGGGGCATAAAAAAATTGAAATTGTTGCTCCATCAGTTGAATAAATATTTCCCCCTGTTATGAAACAGGTCTTGATCTTAAAAGTATTTATCCATTGTAATAGCAAAGGCCTTTGTTTCTGATGAAGGTAAATCTAGAAAAGTGCTTCGGACACACAAAATCTATAAAGTGTTATTTCTATTTACTAGAACTAGGTTGATATCACTCCTGCTGAACTGCTAGTCCCTGAGAGCATCATCAGCTCAGTAGCCAGTGCTTCACTACTTATTCAGTACCATATTTTCAAGATAATAAGCAAAACCTAAAAAAATTGGTAAAAATCATCTTCAAAGGGCAATAATTCCAATAACGAGTCAACTGAAGATTTCATCTATGTGGCTTATTTGTAGATCCCGTCTTGCTGATCATTTTTGCTATTCATAGTTTCTATCTATCTATTATAATTTTCAAGATAATAGGCAAAATGCTAAAATGGGAAAAATCATCTTTATAGGGTAATGATTTCAATAAGGAGTTGACTGACAATTTCAGTCATGTTGACCTATTTGTAGATCTTGTTTCCGTTATTACAGTTTTCAAAATAATCAGCAATAAAATGCTCCACAGGGCACAGCTTGAAACGGCCTCAGAGGATGAACCCTGAATAGTTATTGCAAGTATGGACACTACATTCAAGCTTGATACAGCTCTGAATTTGGATTGCCATTAAATAAATATTTGACACAGCATAGGTTTCTGACACACAATGAATGTGGTCAGAGAACTGAAAAATTTGAAACTGGACTTTTACCTATTATGGTCCAATATCCAAAATCTAAATACACGGTTAGATTCGGCATATCTAAGAACCCCAAGAATTCGGGACTTCAAACCCCATTGAAATTGGTCAAGATATAAGCAATTTATATAAAGTATTAGAAAAGTATTGTTTTTGGCCCCTTTTCCCTAAACTGTTAGGGCCATAACCCCCCAAATCAATCCCAACCTTCTTTTTGTGGTATGGAACCTTGTGGTACAATTTCATAGAGATCCATACACTTATACACAAGTTATTGTCGTAAAACAAGAAAAATTCTTGTTTTTAGCCCCTAATTCCTAAACAAATAGGACCATAAACCCCAAAATCAATCCCAACCTTCCTTTTGTTGTAAGGAACCTTGTGGTACAATTTCATAGAGATCCATACACTTATACACAAGTTATTGTCTGGAACCCAAATGTCTTCGGACAACAACGATGACGATGCTGACAACATGATAACATTATAGGAATGCAAAAATTTTGCGGTTGTATAAAAATGAAAAAAATATCATAAAATTTGCCATTTAAGGGCACTGACTCTTCTAAAATGTCGTCGTACAGTTATTTTTACGTAAATAGGCAGCAGATAGATCTCACCATTCTGAACATTTCTGTCCAGTCAGATTTTCTCTATTCATAGAGGTTTTCAAAATAAAAGACAAAACTTGTAATTTACCAGTATGTTCTATTTTTAGCCATATCGGCCATGTTGGTTTGCCGGCAGGGTCATCGGACACATTTTAAAAACTAAATACCCTAATGATGATTTTTGCCAAGTCTGGTTTAATTTGGCCCAGTAATACAAGAGATAATTTTTGTAAAAAATTAACGACGACGACGGATGCCAAGTGATGAGAAAAGCTCACTAGGACTTTCCGCCAGGTGAGTTAATAAATGAATCCACAGTATACCAGTTTTTTTATGTCATACCTTGATCTTCTGTGATAGATATAAATCTATTACTGATCAATGTTGGTGCAGAATTGTATACTTTGTTTGATACAATGAAAACAGCAAATTGTGTCTCTTCAGAGAAATACAAAATGGATTCCTCAGTCTCATTGCTTGCTTCTGTTTCACCTCTCCATGTTTTGCAAACCTTGATAATATATTTGTTAAAAAATTATTCACATTCAAAATATTCATAATAAAATTATGACAAATCATTTATTCATATGTAAAACTAAAGAACAATTATACTCATGATTTAAATATGTATTTACCTCTTCCAAGAATTTAAACATAAAAGAACATTTTTTTCTTGTCCAAAAAAATTTTTTTTTAATTTGTAATACAGCTTTTCTTGTTTTAAGTACAGTAAAATCATTCAGCTTTGGAATTGTCAAATTTTCTTTACAGACATATGGCATATCTAGGATGTGGACTGCTGCTGGGAATTGGAAATTTTCAGTTCATAAATTATGTAATTGTATTACAACCTTGTTGTGACTCCCTCAGGAAAATTTACCTTAACAAAATTTGTGTTTTTTTTTTTTTTTTTATCTTATTTTCTTATACATCTTTCTTTCTTTCTTGTATTATTGTCAAATTTGATCAATACTTCACGATATTTCTCAATTACCTATTAAAATTGTTTATTTCAATCAGCATAAAAGGATTGATTGATTATTTGGTGTTTAATGCTACTTTCAGCACTATTGGCTATTTCATGGCGGCCAGTTTTTTATTGGTGGAGGAAGACAGAATTTCATGGCAGCCAGTTTTTTATTGGTGGAGGAAGACTGAATTCCCAGAGAGAACCACTGACCTGCATCAGGAAAAAGGGTAATCCTAGTCAATTAAGATTTGGTTCTAACTCACAAGCTCAGCGTTGACATGCTTGTAATACAGTAGATTAACTACTTTGACCACTCGGCCACCTGAATAAAAGGAGATGTTAGGTATATGTCAATTAGACAAGAACTCAACAAACAAAAAGACATCTAAAGGTCGATGTGTTTAATTGTTCAACACAAAAAAATACCTGAACAGTCTTTGTGCCATCATCATTATCAATATCTAGAACAGATGCATCACCACAGGTTCTACCACTTAATTCCCACTGCTGAATAGCTAAAAATTCAAAAACATCATTTAACTATGAGAATATGTATATGCACTTCACATGAAGGTAAAACTAATTGATAAATATGTCTACTGTGTTAGGTGGAAATAGCTACACCATGATATAAAATTCAATAGACAAACCTGTATTCCAGTGAGCTAGTACAGTTCTGTTGTCTTCATTCTCACCCAGAGTATCTGGATATGTAATATTCATAGGCCCTGGCATTGACAGGTGACCAACAGGTATCACAGAAAATGTAGTTGCATATGAATATATTCTACAAATAAATAAATCAATCAATCAATAAAAATTGATGAAGTATAAATAAAATATGATATGATAAAGTTTATGTCAAAGTCAAATAGTTTTTGTTTGTCTCAATTTGAGCAAGAGTTATGTTCCCTTTGTCTCCCTGTTAAAAGTCAACATGTGCAAATTCTTTCATAAATTAAGAAAATTCAACTTGTCATCTTGATCGCAATACATGTACTTTAGAAAAAGTTGTTTTCCCAACAATTTCAATTTGGTTAAGCCTTCATTTATCATTGTTAAGATTTAGCAATGATCTCTACTCAAATTTCATAACCTAATATATCATTTCTACTAGAACAGTGCATCACAAACTTGCAGTAATCATTCCTGTATTTTACAGTGGAGGCTCTGTCCATATCATCCCTGGTATCAGTCCTCAATCCATATAAGCCCTCAAGCTCAAATAAGAGTCTTGGGATGATACCAGCTGGGAAAATAAGGCAAATGCCATAACATAATCTATTAATAATGTGATAAACTTTTAACAGATACAAAATCATTTACAATTAAAAGATTATTGTTGTACCATTAAATTTCAAAATAAAAAAGACTCATACCTTCTATACAATAATCTTTCAACCATGTCAAATGAAGTTGCTGGATTAACAATATAAGGTTGGAAATCTGTTGAAGAATCAGATCTGTATTCTGTGTTTAGATCCTTCTCTGATATTGGCTGTAGTACAACTGTTTGTCCAGGTTCCAGTCCTTCAGGTGTTGTAACAACAATCACATCTGTGTCCCTCTTTTTCCGTGTTGAATTAGTAGCAACTGACTGTATAATTTCAATGGATTCTCCGTGTTCTGATGTTTTCAATACAGTTTCTGTATTAGTTATCAGTACACTGCCTATTGACTTATTGGTACAGAGTACTGCTTCATTACAAACTCTCATAGTCATAAATAATGTCCGTCCTGGTTCCATATGGAATACGCTTGTCTTGTTCTCCGTTGATTCGTAGGAGATATTCCAAACTTTGGTCTTAAGCTCTGACAGAGGTCTCAGCTTGATATCATCTATATACAAATATCCATCTTTGATAGAAGCTGATCCTGACGTGTTATAACCAACCCAGGTACAAGGGAAAATGTTGTCTAAATATTTGTCTGTTCCAATACATATCTCTAAAAATCAAATAACTTATATGTAACTAAACAACCATATACTGATATATGGTTCTATTTACGTCTTTTCTACATATGACATGAATACACTAGATTACATTTTCCATTTTATGAATGAAATGCCATGGTTGACCTAGGATCATTTTGGGGAAACATGTCATAGAACATTGTGACATAAAGATATTCGCTTTGTGACGTCTAATATTTCGGTGAAAAAGCACAAAATCGAAGATCATATATTCAAACTTGTGCACTTCCAAAAAATGTTCAGTCTTTGATGTGCACTTGAAAAATTATCATCTTGACAATCAAATCAAAGAGCTTTTTATCTAAAGAATTGATTCTTTAAATATCTAATACTTTCTATGTAAATAAAAGATGATTCTATTTACACAATAGTTTTACAAAAAACTGTTGACACAGAGATATGTCTTGCCTGTATGTAATATAGATAATATAATGCAAATGTTAAAATAAAAATGGCAATACTTTAACATTTAAACAATGCAAAATATTCAGTCAATCAATCATGACTGAAAGTGCAGGGCCAAATAATCTCTGTAGACATGAGAACTGCCAATGTTTATACAACTGCATACCAAATATCATTCTAATGCAACATCATTTGTTACGTTAATTTTGATTGGATAACTTCACCAATTTTCATGGCATTAATTCACAATTAATGCTATGAAAATGTATCGCAAGCGCAGATGAGGTATGACATATTTTAAATGTATGATTTGACGTTGTTTTCTGTCAGTTTCATTAGAATGGAGATAACAGTATTGTTTTTTAAGCTCTGACAGCATCATACATTGTTGACTTTAACATGTAAGGATAGCAAAATTTTTAAAGTCAATATACTATGACTGAGTGGGCGGCGTTGAATAATGTCCATGAAATGAGATGTGCCAGTGCTTATGCAACTGCATACCAAATATAATTGACATACCACTAGTCATTCAGCTGAGACTGACCTAATCACAAACTTATACATTGTGTTACACAGCATACCTTGGTCTCGTCTCTGCAACTTCATTGAGAAAAGACAAAAGACACTATAATACTGATATATGTTGTAATATATAAAAAAAAAACAATTATCCAAGCCCACAATAGCATATTTGCAGGCGAGACAAATAAGATGCACCAAAATAGTAGTAGATAGTCTAATTTCAAAAGCCCCTGAAATCAACAACAGCACAAAATGAACATACCATATCTCTTTACAGATTTATCTTCACTAACAGTAAAGGTGAACCCTATAGTTGTAGGATCTGTACTTTCCATGGCATCAGTAGGGACTACTGCTTCTTCAAATGGTTGGATGTCTCCCAGTATACTATTTTTCAAATTGTCAACCTCTGGTGGCTCCAATAGTACTACAACACCTAAATAAATGAAAAAAAAACATTTTAATACAAAATAGATTTGCTCTGTATGATTATCTATATAACTGTAGTTGTTTAATTTACACATGAGGTTTTATGCCAATTTCTTTAGATTTTTATCATAATATAACAGGGAGTTTACTGGTGAAAGAAAATGAAGTACTTGAGGTCATATGAGCTGCCGATTTAGTCATAATTATTGTTTTTAAGGAGATTCTGAAAAATTCCCGGAACTCCATACTTAGATTCAAAGATATCCTGAAACATTTCTGGATCCTAATAGATATGAGGACCTCCATAATTTAATTTTAGGATATCTGGAAATATTTCAGAACCACCACAATTTGATTTCAGGACATCCTTAAATCGACTTCAGGATATCCTAAAATGAAATTATGGAAGTCCTGTAATATTTCAAGAGGTCCTCAATGATTTATGGATATCCTGAATTCGAATAATGGAGGTCCTGAATATTTCAGGAGCTTCTTAAATACACTTACTTTGACTATATTCTTGTCTCATAAGGTTACCCTTCAACTCTTGGCTAGTGAATTACACCAGTAAATAGTGTAACCCTTTTCTTTTCAGCTAATGAGTTGAGAAAGTATATAATCTCTACAATATGTCTTGGGATATACTTATGGGATATCAAAATTTGGATGTTGACTATCTACAACTGAGCGGCATCATCAGACAGTGTCGAAATTATTCTAATCCATCAACTGCCAATTACCTCTACAATCTGAACACCTGTGAAAACTGAATAAAACATCAAGTCCCAAGGGTATTTGGTTTGGACAGGTTTCACTGGATAACATTTTCTAAAATCTTAAAAGTATTGATGGCCTAGTAAAAAACATTCATTTGAAGGATGCCTTACAATATTTGCTTTGTTTACAAATTTTTGACCACACAAATGTTCACTTATTTTCTTTAGGAATAACACCACTAATTTATAGCCCCATTTCTTTCTATGTTAAATTCTGCAACTTATATCATTTATAGCTATTTTGTCTTAAGTTCAAATAAAGTGACAGTCATTTCAAGTCAAAACTATACTCTATCCTGACTTGTGCTGAAAAAATTAACTTACCTTTAATTGCATACTTGTTCCCGTAAGTTGGGTAGTACACAAACAGGTATTTCTGATCTGAGCAACAGGGCAAATATGCTCTCCTAATTTCATTTCGTATATTTTTTTATTGTTAAAAAGAAACTTTTAACAAGGGTCTTACAGTGATCCCACGTCCTTAAGCTTCCATTTGCTATAAAATTACCCAAATATTTTACATAGTGACATACAGCTATGTGTAGGAACTATTTTGTTTGTAATATGTACTACTTTCTTGTATGTTCTTTCTGACCGGTCCCAAATTAGTGGTTCTATACCTTTACAACTTACCTATTGTATCATTCCAGTAAGCCAATTTCCCACCACCATTAATACAAATGATAGATACATAGTATGTATGGTTATGCTTTAGGATGCCCTCTAGTGATGAATTAAGGGCGGTCATGTTATAGCCAATGGACTGAAAACTTTGAACTTCCTCTCCACCTGGTGTTTCACCAATAGCCCACAAATTTTCCTAAAAGTGTAACAAAATTTTTAATATTCTTATAAAAAGAGGTTTTTACTGAATTTTTAAAATTTTTTTTTAGTTTCTTTATTCTCAACATTTATAATGAGTAAGCATGAAAAAGTTTAAGAGATTATTGAATAATGCAAATGAAGAGTGTTGACAAATAGACCTACACGATAGCTAGCAGAAATATTAAAAGTAGACCTACACTATAGCTAGCAGAAATATTAAAAGTAGAATTATATCTATAGTAGATTGAAAAGTTGCTTCCTTTTATTTATAAAATTGCATCAGAAACAAATCTTTTCAAGCCTTAGTGACAGCACCAACAAAGATGCAAGTTTCAAAATTTCTAACAAAATTACTTTGTTAGAAATTTTGAAACTTGCATCTTTGTTGGTGCTGTCACTATAGAGATCGTAATCATTCTTTTCTTTGATTCTATCAGGAATTAATTATTCAGCATGTATTACTGAACGAAGAAACAAACTCATACACTCAAGACAAGCAAGCTACCAAGAGACTATCAAAGCAGTTATATCGAGCTATGGAACTGCAAATTTAGCTGTTGTTTGGACACAAAATTTATTTCAAAACTGACATTTTCTTAAAAAATCTGTTTAAAATCTTAATTTTTGATCAATTGCAAACAAGAAGTACAACAGGTGCATTGTATAGTGTTTCTTTTTTCTGTTAAAGCAAGCACTTCATTACCTTTATTTGACTTTCTTCATCTGTACATCTCCAGAAAGCTTTAATAGTATTGTTGGATGCTTGGTATCTAATTGGCTGAAACTCTCCTTGTGTTGCATCAATATATATTGGACTGGTCAACATTACATCAAGGTCAAACACAGGTCTTGTAAGGTCAATATAAAATCCTGACGATGATGACAGTGCAGTATCCCCAGCCCCTGTAACAGCTTTTCCTAAAATGTATCAACTAAAGTGTAATCAGAAACCAAGCAAGAGATGATATATAAGGTGTAAGAATTCTGATTGATATTTGTTTTTTGTTGCCTCAAACAAGTATCACAAGTCTTTCTAGTTGCACAGGTTTAAGTATATCTTTACAACTAAATGCCATCATATTTTCAAATTATTTCAAAACATCTGATATGTATTATATTCTAACTTTGATAAGATTGAATTAGTTGACATTCGCTTGAATTTTTTAACTTTCTCAAGTTACAAGAATTTTGGCTGAAAACTGTATTGATTAACCAAAATCTTTCTTTTGAAAATTTTGCTGATAAAATGTCTTAGTTCTTATGTCTGGAAAAATATATGTGCAATCTTTCTACAAAGTAACTGGAATCTGTTGTGAAACAGCATCGGATTTTTCTATTTGAACCAAAAAAAAAGAGGATTATTATTAACTTTTTAGCGATAGAAAATATGGCAGAAAAGGGTTTGGACAGACAAATGCAGATACAGATTGGGGAGAAATAACTTAATTCAACCAATTTTCCGTCAAAACCAGGGTATAATTACAATAACTAACCTGTAAGATAATAGATTATTGTCTTATTATAGTAGTGTCCAGTTTCATTCAGATCAACAACCTGAGGTTTTAAATTTAAGTCTGTCAAAGTAAACCTGAAATCCACTTGCTGATTTACACTACACTTCCTCTCACAGTTATATTTAGAACATTCTCCAAAGCAAGGTATACAGGGTACTATCACTTCTCTAAATGGCACAATATCGGTTAAAAGTTTGTCACTTCCAATACCAACTTCATATTTTATTATCGGATTAGTCCCGCCTCTGAATGGATCACCATAGCGACAAAGTGCACCGGTTGGTGGTGGCAGGATAAGATTTTTGAAATATGCTTTGGTGGAAAATATGTTGAATTTATCTGTAATATCTGGCACAAAATTATCACGGTTGAAAACGTGAAGCACTAATTTTGTTGATTTACTTAGAATAGGTATTCCACATAATTCTGTTAATTCCTCATTATTTACAGATACAATAAGACACAAAGATATCTGAAATAGAAAAGAAAAATTGTAAAGAGTTCCACCAAACCCTGTGTCTGGCCTGAAAATTGCTGCTGTCTGTATAAAGTGTAATGTTTGCTGCCAAAAAAAGGTCCATTTCTCAGTCCATTGATCAGTAATAAATGGAAAAATATAAAAAATCAAACTTAATCATCAGATGCTATTTCTTGATCATGAAGAAGCTCTGTCCAAGGTTTGAAACATAAAGTTGTTGATATTGTTTTTTTTTTGTATTTATTTTTTTCGTGACACACTGCCTTATTGTATGTCTATACACCTTCAAAAATATCACATTACTTTGTACATTGATGCAATGTGCAGACTTGAAAAACTTGACTGCAAACATTATCAATGTACTGTACTACTAGGTATCCTACAATGCAACAAATATGGCGAATATAATTCTTACATCAACTGCATCGTCCATCTCGGGTTTAAATATGATTTTGAAGTTTACAAATTCTCCTGTGATGTTATAATCCACAGCTGTCTTCATTACAGGATAGATGTCATTAAAAGATCTACACCAAGTCACTATCTTGGGATTTTGATCTGCAAGAGAAAAACAAATTTCAGTTCACTAAAAATTAAAAATGAAGTATAGATAATGCAACAACATCCTGGTTAACACATAGTCAGTGCTTAATAAGGTAATGATGTTTAGCTGTTAGCGCAGTGTCATCAGGACTATATTGAATAATGAGTGCTCATTGAAGCACCATAATTGTGTTTTTTTATTATTACTTTCATAACTGAACCATTGGGCTAGGTGAGTTTAAAATGATTAAAATAATTTAATGTTAAATCTACATACTGAGGAGTCAGAATGGCAATATGGAGGCTTCAGCAGTATATCTGAGTGAAGATTGTGTAAAAATAAAATTATCTTAACGGTACCCGAAAACACTTGAATGCCACATGCTCGTTGTGCTATTGGTTTACTGGTATCTACGGGTTCTGAAACATCACTGTTATCAGGATTATTGACGATATCATATGGCTGTGTTGTTGTCAGGATTGTTGTTCCTGTTGTAGTACTAGGTACTGTAGGTATTGTACTGTTTCCATATTTATCTGACAGATATCTCGAGCAATTACAATAATCACAGTCCTGTAATATTTAAAATGTCTGATAAACAAACAGCATATGTCAGCCTTTAAAACAATCAAAAGACTAAATCAAAGCACAAATATTCATTTACAGAGGGGAAATCTAGTGATAAAATATTACCTCCCCTGTAAACACTGAAAACTTGATCTTTTCAATATTTGTCCCGTTTTAGCAAGGATGCTATCAATTAGAAATTCACGAGAAAACGTTCTGGTTAATAGTAAAAATAAAAATCAAATCAAATCAAAACAAAATTTCCATTTAATGTTATCATTTCCCTCCTAGCAAAGCAAACGAGGAGTACAGCAGGCTATAGGAGCTTGGTGTAAAATTGGTCTAAAATGTTGCTATGCTATGCAAAAAAAAATCCTGAAGTACCAACTTCAATTTATTTTTCTACTGGCTGCATACCTTCCTGGAACATGCCAATTATCCGTTAATGTATGCAGCTGGATTAGCAATTTTAACATTTTTTAAATTTCAGTGAAACAAGCTTCTAATGCAATATCTTAATAAATGCTGAACATAAAACATCATGTATTTGCATGCACATTTTTAAAAACAGTATAACAAATATATCTTAAAAATGTACAACTATTGTTTAGAAAATAACTTTTGATCAGTATTGTCACTGGCATTGTTTTATTTCTTATTTTCTTGACTTTTTCATGAGAAGAGTGAATTTTCTATTGTTCTCGTTCACTAGATTTCCACTGTTTAATTGTTGAATATTAATGTGAAGAAGGTGCTTATTTCAATTATATATAACTTTTATTGCCTGCTGGATCTACTGGCAAATGTTAGACACTGAAAATATCTGTCATCTTAAAAATCTTGTATCATTCTTTTTTCTTAATTTTTCAGGCTTCAATTGTGTGTGCAAGTTAATTTTACACCCCCCCCCCCCCCCCCCCCCCCCAAAAAAAAAAAAAAGCTATGAAAACATTCTTAAAAGATGACGATATCTAATATGTTTTCTTCCAGTTTCTTACTATTTACCAGAATAAACCATATCATTGAATAAAAACCAATATACTACCATGTGTGCAATAGTACCAAAATTTTCATTAAATTAATAAATCTATCTATACATGAAATAATATATGATAAAAAAGTAAAACACTTATAAAAGCATGAACATGATTTTACCAAAGGTATTGGTTTCAGTAAACAACACTGACAAACTGATGATGCCCAGTCAACTGGTTCTTCATATTGAAAGGTTGCAATACTGGTATCCTGCCCATCCCAGAATAATATTTCTGTTACAGCAATTCCATGTCCGTTCGCAGGTTTTACAGAAATCTAAAAGAATATAAAATAATGAAATTGCTTGGACTTAAAAGCTATTTTAATTTGAGCTAAAGACTGTTAATATAAATGGATTGGTGGCTGTTTAAAATTCAATGGCATATCTAATGCATATTCAGAACGAGAACATGCTAGTGCGATGTGAATACTAACCCTTCTTTGTTTTAGACCAACATGCCGAGCCAGATTTTTATCTTGCTTGTTCACAAGGTTATTGCCGGCAGGAAGACATGACACCCTACCCTGACAATTTATTCTGACTCTGAGCACACCAGTCTTTGCTCTGAATAAATCCCTAATGCTGTGTGCTTAACTGTGCACCGTTAGCCACTAGTCAGATGCCCCAGACTAGTAAAAAATTTTTCGAACTAGCAAGTATTTCAAAACTTTGTTTAGACACATAAGAAAAATGGCGGAATATTAGTCTTCTGACCAGTAGTTGGAAAAGTTTTTGGTGCAGAATGGCTTAATGGAGAAGCAGCAAATACCATCTTTACAGTCTTTGGTTTGATCAAGCCTGGGTTGGAAAACACAACCTCCTGCAGTCAAGACATGCTACTACAAAACCACGGAGTCAGTTCTGTTGAAATAGAATAATTGTTTATCTTTTCATATTTTGAAAAGAAGGTAAGAAAGTCTTTTATTAACTTACATGATATGTGCCACCATTTTCAAAACTTGCAGGTATGTAATATGCACCAGTAAACATCTGCATCTTTTTGTGGTCTCGTGCTAGTTTAACAGAAACAACATCATCATATAAATCCTTGTTAATATTTTGTGTTTGATACAGTAATGACCATTTCTTGCCACTTGGATCTTTGAGACCAATTTGCTGCAGTGCATTCCAGTCAGGATCATTCACCATTGAAATATGTCTTGATGGACAGACTGAACCAAGAGGATTGGCAAAGTGCAGTATTGAACCTTAAACAATACCACAAGAACAATTAATTGACATGATGGAGGAGAAAAAGCCATACTTACAAGTCATGCATCATTCTTTTTAAGAACTTCTGTTAATAATATAAGTAAAAGGTGTGAGATCGCACTTTATCTAAATTGTTTTCAAATAACTGAAAAAATGTGTGTTTTTTTTTTAAACTGCTATTTGATTGTTCAACTCCATTCAAAACACAAAAAAACAATTGTTATGAAAATGGACATTACTTACAATGCTTTTAGATGAAAAAAAAACCCATAAAAGGTATAAACTACAAAATCCCCACCTAATTAGAACATCTACAAATCATTTATGGATGACAGGTGTTGTTCAATTTTACCCTAAAAAGAGTGGTGAATGAAACATTCTTTGCAATACCAGATCAGATAAATAAATTTTCAACGGTATTTTTCAACATAGTGTATGTCACTCTATATATATATATAGCTAGCTACATGAAAGAAAAGTCTTCACCTGTTATTGTCATAGTTGAACTAAACCAAACTTGTGGTGTTGAAAAGTCAGGTCCATCCTGCAAGGTCCCAGCAGTTGGTTTTGATGGGTCATATAGAACTGGTGAAGATTTTTGTAGGATGTCCAGACCTGCACCATTCATAACCTTAAACCTAACAGTATATGGTATATTCATCTGAAAATGAAAGCAAGAATTACAAATACATGTGACCAAACAGTTTTAAAATAGTGATCTTAAACTCAGTGAATGAACCAATTATTTTGTCTTTTTACCGGCAAATAATTCAAATAGAATTTGTTTGATCAACTTCAATAACTGCAGGTGGTTTAAGTAACAGCGTAAAAGAAAATAACAAATTTAACATGCAGTATTTATTGACTTGTTAAAAAAATTTCTAAAAGAATATTTCTAATTTGTGAAAAAATGTGAAACTGTATGTGTCTTTTTAGCCAAAAATGGAGATACAACTGTTGTTGAAATACAAAACTAGATGCTGAAAGGAGCTTGCTATCTATTGGCTTACCTAGTATACTGTACATTGAGAAATTCTTGCAAGCATCTATTAAGTGCCAGTCTTTGTAAGAATCAGGCAAATTAGAAAAAATTCAAAACATGGCCGAAAAAAAACCACCGACCTAACCACCCTATTTTGAAGATACCTTCATCCTGAGTTAGAAATGGTAGGTTTTTCGTTTCTGCATGTCTGGTAATTCGAGAAATATCTAGATAAATTTTGGTTAGAATGATAGCAAATTATGGTGTTATCTCCCCTTAATTGTTAATTTCTAGTGCATTTCAACCAAATTATATCTTGAATTACCAGAACAGGGAAAGGAAATGAATGTCATTTTCATGCACCATTATACATTCTGAACTTAAATTAATGTAAAGCTGAGCGGGTTTTTGTTTGCCATGTTTTCACCACTGCCTGATACTTAGGCAGATTGGTACTTAATGCGATTGTTGGACAATCAACACAAACATGAGATTAACCATTGCCTTTTCAGGAAATGCTGCATACAAATAATGTTATCAAAATTTAAAATGCAAATTTTTATTTTGCAATAAAGTGGATTCATTTATTTTCGAGGGTACCAATTTTAGTGGATTGAGGAAAACTTACACTTTCGCAGATATTTAATTTCGTGGTTTTGCCAATGTCTGCATACAAGCCAATGGAAAATTTATAATTTGTTGAACATTTAAATTTGTGGTTGACCTGTACCCACGAAATCCATGAAAATTGGTATCCAACAAAGAAAAATGAATCCACAGTAACCAAAAACAATAATTTCTGAATTTACAGTAACACACATGATGTTTATTCATTCTGTGTACCTTTCCGGCTTTAGATGAATCAAGTTAGGCAGTCCAGAAGAGAACATTTTCTACTAGTGTATGACTGTTGGCAGATACCTTGTTCTAAACTTTTTCTCTTACGTTGCTTTTAAAAACAAAAGGTAAGGAAATTATTTTACTTTTTGGATGGTTTCCTTTTAAAATTGCTTTTTCATTGAAACTTCTATTTTTCCTTTTATGTATACATTGTATATGGTGAATTGTTATAACATACTGTAAGATTCAAATTGACAAAGCTGTATTCTGTGTAGTTGTTTGTTAATTCTATCCAATCTACCAACAGTTCTTCCTCTCCATCAGAATAACATGATGTGTTCCTCCACAGTGAAACTTCATATGTTGATATCTCAGATTCTGGATCACTATAGTTTGTCCATTGAACTCTGACAGTTGTATTGTCAGAAGTGTAGGCCAAGTGCTATAAAAAAAAGAGTTAATTCATTCTTCCAATTTTTCAGTTCTAATTAGCCATGTCATTAGCAATATAGTTATTCAATCAGTTTTGTGTTAGACAGATTCTTAGAAATTAGAAAACTGAGGCTCTAAAAAGTGTTGCTCACCTAGATCTATGTGCATCTTCAATGATTGACATCCTCCAACAATTTGTACTAGGATATAATTCATGACAAAAGTCTCTTTTATGCAGATTATTTTTTCTATTTGCAGTTTCTCTCTATCTTCTTCAGTTTTTGCCCAAAACATAAAACTAGAGGCTCTAAAGAGCCTGTGTCGCTCACCTTGCTCTATGTGCATATTTAACAAAGGACATTGTAGACAAGAATAGAATTCATGACAAAAATCTCTGTTTTGTTGATCTTGTATTGCTGATCATTTAGTGTGTTTAGTTTCTCTCTATATTCTTTAGTTTTTGCTCAAAACACAAAAGAGGGTAAAAAAAAAATCCTCATTTAAGGGCAATAACTCCTATAAAGAGTGACAGTCTACAAACTATATCAGCAAAATTTGACTTGTTAGTAGATCTTGCCTTGCTGATCATTTTTGTGATTCAAATTGTCTATTTATCTATTATAATTTTCATCATATAAGGCAAAACGCCCCAAAAATGGTAAAAATCGTCATTACAGGGCAATAACTACAATAAGGAGTAGTTGGACAACATCCTTGCTTATCTAAGTTTCTATCTATCTATTATAATTTTTAAGATATAAGGCAAAAACGCAAAAAAAATTGATAAAAATCATCATCAAAGGGCAATAACTCTAATAAGGAGTCCACTGACGATTTCGACCATGAGACTTAAATGTGGAACTTGTAGTGCTGATCATTTTTGCAGTTTAAAGTTTCTCTCTATCTATTATAGTTTTTATTAAGATAATAGGCAAAAATGAAAAAAAAGAAGGTAAAATTTGTCATTTAAGGGCAATAACTCCTATAAGGAGTAGTCTGACAGTTTTGACTTATATGTACAATTGGTAAAGCTCAACATTTTGAACGTTTTTGCTCTTGTCAGATTTTTCTCTATTTATAACGGTTTTCAAAATAATAGACAAAACTTCCATTTTACCCCTATGTTCTATTTAAAGCCGTCGGCCATCTTGGTACTAGTTACCCCAATGATGATTGTGGCCATGTCCAGTAGTTTCAGGAGAAGATTTTTGTAAAAGTTAACAGAGGACGACAGACGCCCAGGGACGACGGACTCTGAGTGATTAGAAAAGCTCACTTTGGGCCAGGTGAGCTAAAAAGGTAAAAACTCATCATTTAAGGGCAATAACTCCTATAAGAAGTCGTCTGACAGTTTTGATGTAAATGGACAGTAGGTAGATCTCCAAATTCTCAACATTTTTGCCCCTCTCAGATTTTATCATTTCATAGTTTTCAAGATCAAGATAACAGACAAAACTTGCATTTTACCCCTATGTTCTATTTTTAGCCATGTCGGCCAAGTTGATTGGCAGGCAGGGTCAAAGATGATTGGGGCCAAGTTTGGTCCCAATTTTTTCAGAGGAGAAAATTTTTGTAAAAGCTAACAGAGGACAAAAGTATGACGCAAAATGATAAAAAAAACCTATTTAAAAAAATATACCATGTTATAAAATGGACCCGCAGTCATAGCACCATACATTGGAGGTGTTGTATCAACTGTGAATTTGTGGTGAATCATTCCGCAATCTCCTGATTCATCTGCAGCTGTAATATAAATAGAAAAAAGATCAAATCAGATAAGTATGACTTGGATGTCTTTTTAAGTGTATGTAAACAATGAAATATTTTGCCTTGTCTGAAATGTAACACTCAATCATATGTGACTTTCCTGTCTACTTTTCTTAGCAAAACTGACATTTATCTTTGTGACACTTTTTGATTGCATGTTTAATCAAAAGTGAATATAATTCTGTAAATAGGGGAATTTTAAGATAAACTGATGTATTGTTGTTTGCTTTATGTCCAGTGACAGATATTTCATACATATTCAAGACAAGGATATTTATTCACAACAGTTAAGCGTTCAGAATGCACAATAGTCAATAGTCAATACACAATCCACAATACCAGTTTTTACCTATAACCCAGGAATAGTATGTTCCTCCTGACTGTAACCGAAGCGATGTCAGAGTAAAGAATGTGTTTAAGTTAATGTTGATCAATGGTGCTACATTAAATGCTTTTTCCACAGCTTGCTTTCCTTCACGACCTTTAATCTAAAATATAACAAAAGCGAACATTTTAATGATTTGGTTATTTCTTGGATTTAAAACAATAGCAAAAGTATGTGTCTATATGTATAGGTCTATCAATATATAGCAATGCTATATATTAAACATCGAACTAACAAAATAATACTTACATATTGTTTACAGTCAGTTCCAACAACTTGTGTGTGATTGGACAGTCCTATATAATACATCATTATATCCAACTTAGATGTAAAACCTTCAAATTGTATATCTACATAAGTATCTGTATTGATATAGTCTCCCATGATAATAGATCCACCTACAAAAGTAATTAATATATCAGGATAAAGTTTTAAAATGCTATATTCATTGTTTTCAAAACTTTATTAGTCTTAAGCTAATATGTTCTAAGTTTAGACTAACTACCCTGTGCAAACATTTAGATTTAGTGATTTTGGAAAAGAAAACTTTGAAAGATTTTTTTTCAAAAGTTTTTCTACATATAAGTTATATTGCGGTTGATATATCAAATTTTAAGCAAGTTCTCCAAATTTTAAGTTGAAAGAAAACCAATTCTTAACATCCATCTTGCCTAAAGTGCTGAAAATTTTTGCCATCTTAAAATTACCCATCAGATTTTTTCTGCCAAGTTTGATTAATAATTTCAACAGCAAAGAATAGTCTCCCAGAACAATCATCAAATAAATTTTAATTTCAAGATACTCTTAAGACAGATGCAGCAGAGTTAAAATCTACTTTGCCAAATGCTTGAAAATGAGATTACTAGAAAAAGTTTAAAAGCAGGGAGACAATAGACAACCACTTGAAACTAAGTAAGGGAAATAGATTGCAACAAAGAACTTACCTTCAACACCACCATCATATCCAACATGGAAACCATTAGATGTCACCGTGGCAACAGAATAAGATACACTATAGGCTCTGACAGTAAAGTAATACTTTGCTAATCCTGACTCTAGGTTAAGATCATAGAATGTGACAGATTTGTTCCCAGCAATATTTGTAAATGGTACAACATTATCCCTGGTTTTAGGAAATCTTCTGTCTGTTCCAACAGCTACTTCATAAAATAATACCTGTTGTGTTTTACGTTGTTCCTCAGTTTTTGAGTCATCTACCTGATATCCTGGATTTCCTAAAATAAATATTGTAATGAAAACTGTATCACTGACTCTAACTAATGAACACTTTCAATACAAATGAGTGCCTTACTTAGATATACCTTAAGATTTTGAAATTGTGAGATTTCATTGTTGTGATCTTTTTTAGGAAGACATTTCATTCAAAATTCAATATAAATGAAACCTACCTTCAACATCTACCTGAAATGAGGCAGATGCTGGCAGACCAAAACCATCCCAGTTTGCAGTGACCTTACGTTGAGAAGGAAGTATATTCAAGTCAAATCCAGTTATATATCCATCAAACACTTTGCCTGGAAGCAGAGGATCTTCTTCTATAGTTACTCCATTACTTCTAATAATGTAGGTATAATTCAAAGCATTTGTTACTCTCAACAAGGAATAATACAGTTCTCTGTCATTCAAATGGAGTCCATCAAGCATTCCATTTTCTGAAACTGAAAGAAAACATTTCTGAATATTTATTTTTCTAGTTGCAGATAAAACATACAACTAATACCATTAAATGGTTGTACCAAGATTAAAAAAATTAAAGAGGTTACTATCTGACTTGTAGTGAGAAAACATTCTCCTCTTCATATGTCCTTCCAATCTCATGAGCATACATGCCAATTGTTGCAAGTGTTGTTACATTACATTCAACAGTTTTCTATTCATTAATGTAAACATTGTAGAAACTGAGTATTTTTTTTTGTTCATTAAAAATATACACATTTTAATTTGTTGTTAACAGAAAACCATGACAACAAAGCACCTCAATAAATGATAATACATTAAATAACATGAAATAATTGTAAATGTATAATTACCGTGCATGTCTAGCCATTCTGAGATAACTTTTCCATCTAGCCTCTGTATCTGCCATTCATTTCTCACTGATGGGCAAGGGTCACCTGACAAATCCCATGATGCTCTTAGTGTGTCAAAACTCTTCTGGAAATCTCTGTAATAATTTCTATATAGTGAATAGTAATGAAAAGTTGGTTGGACAAAAACATATTGAACAATCCAAAGTATTGGCAGACTGGAAAAAGGTTTCTGACAAATCTGAAAAGTGCTCTCACATTTCAACTTGTCATTATCAAGCTGCTAACCATTTATGAAGTTATTCTATTCACAGGTACTACTGAAAAGTGTGATTAAACAACTGTTGGACAAACCGACAGCAGATGGACAAGTTTAATGCAACATGGTTATAATTATGAACATGATTTTATATTGAAGCTTTATATATATAATTGAAAGGAAATTTATGCTTAAAATCCTATTAAAGTTTGAAAAGAAGTAAATTAGCCAGAATGCTTACAATACATACTGAGGTAGCATGAATGCTTCTCGTGGTAATTACAACAGAACAAGTTTAAATTAATTTCTTACACATCAACATCAGAGTTTTCCAGTACATCACTGATTGCAATATGTGACAATGGCTGAAGGCCTTGACTTAGGTAGGATATATAAACTCCATTTGAAGTAGCTACACTTGAAACTCCAGCTCCATTTGTTCCTCTGATAGATACATAAACCTATAATATATACAGTAATTGTATAAACAAATGTATGAGGCTTACATACTCGAAAAGGTACAGTTAGATGGTTGAACAGAAATCAACCATAACACACCTTTCTGAATGGACAATTCATCAACTAATAAGTTATATTGACAAGATGTGTTTGGAAAAAGGTGATCAAACATTACTACTTCAATTAACCAGAACTCAATTTTTAGCAAGAGTGACCTTGACCTTAGCTTTGATCTCAAAATCAATAGGATTCTTTCCCCTTCCCTATATTTTCAATCATAATAAATTCCATTCCAATCAAGCAAGGAATATTAAAGTTTCCATCTACAAACCATTTGTTTTTAACACATTGAAGGAAAGACAGATGAACAAAGTGATTACCCATAAGCCCCTGACTTTTCTTCGTGGAGTATTACAAACTAAGCAGAATAAAACCTTTGCTTTTGGTAATGCCTTCATGCCTTTCATGATTTGTTATATTACAAAGTTTAAAAGGAACTTGACACAGGACAAAGCATTTCATCCAAACAGACAGTTAGATGGACAGTGACATGGAAATTTCTATATATCCTTACATTTAAATGCAATGATTTATTTTCTTTATTAGAAAATATTATTTGTAAGACCATACAATAATAAACTACAGTTTTACATTTTTATGTAAAAAATGAAACAAAATATCCTAGTAACCTTTCTATATCCCATCAGGTTCAGCCCAGATACTGTATAATGTCTAGCATCCTCAGGAATATCAAAGAAAGCTCTTATCTGTCCCCCACCTGGTGTTGTTCCTACTGCTATCTGGTACCTGTTATATTGTAAAATAATAGTTATATAAGGTACTGTATAATGTCTAGCATCCTCAGGAATATCAAAGAAAGACGTAATCTGTCCCCCACCTGGTGTTGTTCCTACAGCTATCTGGTACCTGTTATATTGTAAAATAATAGTTATATAAGGTACTGTATAATGTCTAGCATCCTCAGGTATATCAAAGAAAGACGTAATCTGTCCCCCACCCGGTGTTGTTCCTACTGCTATCTGGTACCTGTTATATTGTTATTGTCAAATAATATATATTTATACAACTGGAACTAGTACATGTCAGTGTTCTGCAATCTGTTAAAAATAAAATAAGAATGTGTCGGAGAACAGGACCGCTCAAGCTTTGCAAATTTTCAAGTAAAAAAGGGGCATAACTCTAGAACGGTAAATGACTCGCTGCCCAAATTTGAACTCTGTCTGCGTGTTGTGGTTCTTAGCATTGTGTATGAGTTTCATAAAATTGGGATGAGACAAACTTAAGTTAGATTGCAGAAACTGAAAAATTGAAAAGGGGCATAGCTCTAAGTGACTCACTGACAAAATTCGAATTCTGTCTGCTCTTTTTGGTTCTTTGCATTGTGTATGAAGAAGGATGGACGGACAGTCAAGGGTAACTCTTAACGCCCTGTTGCCAACAGTGGGGCATAAAAATCTATCTGAATCAGAGCTATATCACCATATCAAACTATGGCCGTATTTTGACCTATAATTGTTTACTTTTTACACATTGTGACTTGGATGGAGAGTTGTCTCATTGGCACTCATACCACATCTTCTTATTTCTATTCAAAGGACTTGACATTTTTATCTTTATCAAATTTATCTGAGTGAGATACAGTATTGATATTAGTTAATTAATGCAGGTAAAAGAAAACATACTTAATCCTATTGGAATGTAATTTGAATAAACATTAAGATATTCAGATATATTGTTCGCAGGAATACAAGTAAAAATTTCTTTGAAAGTTTGGTATCTTTGCAAACACCCCTCATGGACATGATATATCTGTTTAATTACACTGAATGTCAATAGAAATGGCTAAGATTTCAACTTTAATTTCTTTATTCTTTTGGTTCAAGACTTTAGTAGCAAAATAAACAGATAATTATATAAGCATCTCTGTGAAGGGTGGAAAAGTCATTTCCATTTTAGCACAACCACCAAGGCAGAGATTCCAGAACATAAGTACAATTAACTTCAACGGAACTTACTTATGTATTTTCTACAGTATTTATTCTTATACCAACCCAACAATTTCAGATTCATCATCAGTAAACAGCTGCCATGTTGCTGATACAGAAGTAAGGGACTCTGAGCAGACGGCATCTAAGGCATCACATTCTGTAAAACAGAACATTTATATCTGTTAGGAAAATAGAATTCCAATTAAAGTCCGTATCTTTGTTATAGAAGTACGGTATGAAAGGTTTTCAATTTAAAAAAATTTAAATTAAAAATCCTGTATTTATAGACTCTGGACATTTTAGCTACATTGAAATAGTCTATAGACACCTGTCTACTGTTGAAGACTGTATAAAGTTGAACTCTAAATGTTTTATTGGTTATTTTTGTTGCTGGGTTGCTGTCTCATTGTTTACCCCTCATCTCCTTTTATTCAAAATTGAATAATGATTGAACAATATGTTCTCTGTCAAATCTATTTGACTGTTACATACAAACCTGCAAAATGAGTTAACTCATTTTGACATTTTGCAAAAGGTACTTAAATTCAAATATTAAATATTAATAACTTTTTCAAAAATTGGTCTTTGGATTATGAAAAACTTTGTAGGAGTGATTTAATAAAGTAGCTAAATCTGTTTAACTTCTCTAGTTCCTTAATGATGACTTTTCAAAATGATTAAACTTATTTGAAGTGAGCTCAAGTGAAATCAACTGTACCATTATTTTTCTCATTGAAAAACAAAATTTTCCCTAAAGGAATTGAAAGAAATAACAACCTTCATCTGTAGTGCAGATTTTAGCATTCATTGCCACTGTTTCGCTGTTGTCTTTTACATTGATTCTATAAACTGTATGTAGGTCCACCACTTTCCCATGTGTAGGTGGTGTTGTATCAATGGAGATGGGTCCAGAGAATGCATATGTTTCCATATCCACTGAATTGATTGCTGTTACTGTGGCAAAGTAGGATTTGCCATGGTTTAAAAGATGATTCACTCCTAAGCAAGAAAAAATACCATGACATACTGTGAAAGTGTTAAATATTCATTAAAAAATTTGTAAAAGGTTCACGAGAACCCTGTGTTTCACATGTGATTGCTGCTGTCAGTGTAAAACTGTAATGTTGACTTCAAAAAGTAAGTCCATTTATCAGTAATATACAGAATTTCTTTTTTAAAAATCAAGCTTTTTTCAGAGGCTATTTCTTGATCTTGAAGATTAGCTTCTGTCTAAGTTTAATAACAATCCATGAAGCTTTACAAATTTTATCATGTGTCAAACAAAATTAATCCCAGACTGTCTGTAAATGTTAAATGCAAAAAAACTAAAGATTTGAAAAAAAACCCAATATATTACCTTTCATATTATAAAAAGAAACAAATCCACTGACATGTTCTTCAAATATATCTGAGGATCCTTGTTCTGATCCTAGTGAAATGGTAAACTTCTGGATAGGGCTCTCTTCATCTAAAAATCCTGACCATGAACACAGTATTGGGGTTTCCACCTGAAAAGTCAAGAAGTGAATATAATATTTTCTATAAATAGAAAAAGAAAAGATTTGAGTTAGATATCCATTTGGCAAAAATACCATTAGAAACAATCACTATATCAAATGAACAGCGCCTATATCGGTGTTCAATTTATAGTTGTTGGAATGTCTCCAATGATAAGCAAAACTAGATAGGTGGTTACAACAAGAATATACCTGCCTGCAGCCGAAGTATCACATCAATGAAACAAACTCATCCTGTATGTCATCATCATATACGAATGTACCAAAAGTTAGCTCCAGATCTACAGGGATTACAAAAAAGTCAAGACAAGTGTACAATTTTCAGGAAAGTCAAAGGGCCAAAAACTGTTAACCAGAGGGAAATGCAAACCCAATATGTAAGTCATCAATGAATATGTACAAAAAAAAACCAAATTCTGTCTGCGTGTTGTGGTTTTTAGCATTGTGTATGGGTTTCATAAAATTTGGATAAGAAAAACTTCAGTAAAAATGCTGAAACTAAACATTAGCAATTTTCCAAGTTTAAAAGGGGCATAACTCTAGAACGATAAGTGACTCATTGTCCAAATTCAAACTCTGTCTGTGAGTTTTTATTCTTCGCATTGTGTACAAGTTTCATAAAATTTTCATGAGGCAAACTAAAGTTAAAGTGTAGAAACAAAAATGGGAGGGACAGAGGATGGAAAGACGTACGGCAGGACAGATGGATAAGGCTAACACTTAATGCCCCCGTTGCCTATGGCGGGTGCATGAAAAGTCCTGTCAACTCTTTGATTACAGAATGACAAAAATAAAGGAAGGACAGAATGAGATACTAAGGTAAGACTATTAAGTGGCTAGGGCTAAATCAAAACCCACATTCTATAGGAATGTGAAGGAAGCCTTTTTTATGATTATCAGTTGTGAAATACTTCTTATCTAATCATACAACTTTGTACATTATTTACCCCTATGTATTCTGGACAAGTTACATATCCTGTTCCTGGTTTACTGGTATCAATGATAATTGAACCAAATGTAGTCCTACCAATCATACCAGCTTTATCTTCTGCCCAGATACTGATTATATTTGGTTTGCCTACAATGAAAAAAGTTCCAGCATGAATACAACTAATGTAAAATGGACATGCACACTAGATGTACTGTTTTATGTACATGTAAAATATGAGAACAGCAAATGTACAGGTATGTGTAAATTATCTACAGTGAAACTGCTTCTTTACCTCACTTCAGGTTCTTTGATAATATAAATCAATACCGATGAATAATAATTCAACCAACTCATACTTCCTATTAAACTGATTTTAACAAAACTATATATACCTGTAATATCAGGTGTTACAGTACCAACTTCCATGTGACTACTTTGTGTAGAGGATATATTCACTTCAGATCTAGGTGATATATCCTCAGCATATGGATATGTCCCAACAGAATACCAGGCTCTTGTTATACCACTGTCTGTATCATTGTAGTGCCACATGGCAGACAGGGAATCAGTTGAACTTTTATACATTGACAAACTTGAACCAATTCCACCATTGTCTGCACTTTCATCAGAAAGTCTGTGTAATAAGAAAAGAGTTACTGGTATATGAGATACCAGTGTATCTACAGGGCCTCAGATGTCTATTTTGTTTAATTTTGGTTTTTTAGTTGCTGACTCATGGGCATCAACCCATCAATGAAATATGGATAAAGTACATATAAATAATTAGACTCAGAAAGTAAAATAGAAATATTCTAAAAAAAATAGAAATAGTGACTATACATGAACAAGAATTTTAAAATATGGGATATCTATAATCCCTGAATAAAAATTGTCAATAAATTCCAGACTTTTATGATCATTATCCTTATAAAAGACTTTGTTGAAGATTTGATATAAAAATGAAGGCCCTGTCCTGGCAAAAAGAATTAATGAGATATTTTTTTAAACTCCCCTGGAAACCCTGGTAAAAATATTCCACTTATTTCAGATTGTTCTGATTATCAAACTCTTTTGAGGTTTTGATGAATGGAAATCTTCTATCAAAGGAAGATCTGACACAAAATGAAGTAGCTATACTCACAGGTGACAACAAAGTCATGATGGACAGACTGATGAAGGACAGGTAAAAAAAAACATTAAAAAATAGTTTTAACATGCAAAGAATAAATAAAAAGTTTACAATAATTACCTATCCAAAACAATGTCTGGTGGTAATAAGTCTACAGTTATTCCATCTGATACAGACTCAATAATATTTCCAGCGTTAGTAACACCCCTAATGGTAGAATAATATGTATTTCCAGGCTCCAGCTGAACATTTACCTGTGCATATCCAGAGCTTGTTAGGCCTAAAAAATATAGCAAAATTGAAATAAATACATTTTTCCAAAGCCTATATTTTGATATTCATGTGTTTGTGTGCTAAAAATGAACTGCATATTAAACTAGAGGCTCTTAAGAGCCTATGTCGCTCACCTGTATCTAGTGCACTTCCTAGCATAATTCCAAAATCAACCAAAAGGTTGACTGAGGTAAAGTAATATGGTAATAACTGGACTTTACCTGTAGAGCAGTAAAACCTTGATTAGGTGGGGTATCCTTTTGGCTATGCAGGATGTATAAATGATCAGCCAGACAGAATAGGGACATTAAATCATGCTTTGTGTACGGTGAACACTGCTCTCAACACTTTAAAATAAAACCTTGCAACAACTCTCATGTGTTTATTCCACGAGACATGTCACTTTGCAAACATTTAAATAGCCTGGTAAACACCAACTGATTCTGGGGAAAGGTCTTATTTCCTTTGCAGTAATTCTTGGTGTTGTTTACTGAGCTGATTAACAGAAGCTACTGATGTTTAAAAGTCTATGTTTTGATACAGCTAAGAAGAATGAAAGTCACACCTCCTCAACTAAAAACAATTATGTTGCAATGAGGCAATCAAAGTTGTATGTTAATCGTGTCAAAAAAATACTGATATGTATCTTAATTACCATCTCCAGCAATATTTTGCTCTTCTACATGTAAAATTCCATCAGCTGAAAATGTGGTGACATCTTGTCCACCTGGACTTGTTCCTACAGCCCATTCATAGGCCATAACACCATGGAGATGACTCTCAAATCCTGTAAACTGTACACTTAGAGTAGAAATGTCAGATTGGTAATCGATGTCAACACCAATGTCAGATACAGGATCATGGTCAGTTCCATCTGTACCATCAATAACTATACCTACAAAACACAGTAAAGGTAAAACCCTGTAAACTGTACACTGACTGTAGAAATGTCAGATAGGTAATCAATGTCAACACCAATGTCAGATAGAGGATCATGGTCTGCTCCATCTGTACCATCAATAATTATATCTAAATAATTAACACATTCAATTGAAATATTTTTCTAAATGTGAAAAAATACACCCCTTACCCCTTTTCACCTTAGTTTTTACTGCTATTTCTCATCTTATGTAAAGTTTGCCTTTATGTTTTAGAGACTCAAGAGTGTGAAATAAATCTAGAATATCCCATTGACAAAAGATAGTCGAAAACATATATATGCAGAACCAATTTTGTATGACGCATTTATATTTATTTGAACATGAACCTCATTAAAATCACCTGTTTTGTCAGCTGGGGTCTTGGTATCAGTGTCAGTGATATCCACGGATAATCCATCTATATATTTATCTGCTTTGTCAGCTTCCATCACCGTTATTGGTGTTGACACCACAGGGGAACTTCCAAGGCCTGCCATTTAACTTACATAATATGGTTGGGTCTTGGGATTAATGTCAGTAACATTTATAGGCATAAACCATCTATATATTTACCTGCTTTGCCAGCTTCCATCACCACTAATGGTGTTGACGCCACAGGAACTTGCAAGACCTGCTCCATTTACTGCTATCAAACTCACATAGAAAACTAGGGACTTGGTGACATTGATACCAGGGATATTCCATCTACATATTTACCTGCTTTGTCAGCTTCCACCACCACTATTGGTGTTGAAATCACAGGTGAACTTTCCAGGCCAGCTCCATTTAATGCTATTAAACTAACATAGTACACTGGGGTCTTGGTATCAATATCAGTAATATCCAGGGATAATCCATCTATATATTTATCTGTCTTTAGTCCAATATCTGTCCATGACTTAACCTCAGTTCCACCTTAGAATGTAAAGAAAAGTATCCATAAAATTGCTATGAAGGTAACTGAAAATTATTTCTAAAGATTCTTCTACATTGTCCATATGTTTAAGGAAGAGGTCAAAATATTCATGAACCTTTGTTCATTTTATTGGTGTGTATGATGGGTTACATAATTTCAGTTCAAGTTGTTATAGAAAATTGTATTACCTTTTTGAATTATTGTTTAAAGGTAATTGTTTATTTTGCTTCAGAAAAGTTATTGATCAAACTTAGTATGAGAAAGCTAAATTTGCGTCAGTTTATACTTTGAAAAGATCACATTGGGTTGATACATGTTGCAATGTGGAAATTGTGTTTTTTTTTTGTTAGCTACAAATTTTCTTTAAAAATGTTTGTATCATAAGTTGTATGCATAAATACCCTTTTTGTAATATATTCAAGAATGCTCAAAGCTATTATGGAGCACCATAAAAAGCTATTAGAGAGGTCAAAATGCAATGTCTCCTGTAAACACCTATAATAGTGAATTGCATTTTATTATCTTGAGTAATTCCTACGCAACATTATTTTGATTACCTGTAAAGGCTGTGACAATTACATAACCTCCAACATTGTTATATTACTTAACATATACCTGGTGAGGATCCAACAGCTATTTTGTAATTGATAACACCAGACTCATGATCTGATGAAAGCCATGCTGCTTTTATACCATTTGTATCTGCTTGCCACACATAGCCGTACACAGTCTGCCCTTCGTCATCTGATAATGTGTTGACATGAAGCCAGTGAATCTATAAATTGAAACAAGCATCCATGTATTATATAGAATAAGGAGATGTGGTATGATTGCCAATGAGACAACTATTCACTAAAGTCCAAATGATGTGGATGTAAGAAACGCTAGGTCATTGTCACCTTCAATAATGAGCAAACCAAAAATCGTGTAGCCAGCTATAAAAGGACTGACATGAAAAATGCTAAATAAATTCAAACCAAAATAAAACAGCAGCCAGTTTGATTGATTTCTAGCAGGAAGTATGAAAGGCCTTGTCATTCTACCTTGTCAATATATCATATGATATACTCTGCTTTATACAAGATCAACACACCAAATCAGATTATCAGTGTGGTAGCAATCATCATGCAGGGTCCCTAAATTCAGCCCAAATATAAATTTAGCAATGCAATGGACTTGCTGTGGACTTTAAGCAGCCTCAAACCCCACACTGCTTTTTTTGCGTCCCTCTCTCTAAAGACTAATAAATCGTCATGTAGCCGGTAAATAACTTACAATAGGGGGTGTTGTGTCTACCATTACACCATTTGTTTCAAAAGCTGCCATAAAACCTGCTTTATTAACAGCTCCTACTCTTATACTGTATACTGCACCCTGTCGGAGAGTCAGACTGGGGTCGATAAACTCATTCAGATTTCCATCATCCAATTCAATCCAATCATTGCGAGTTTCTAAAATAAAATCAATGAATATTTTGCAAAAAAGGTTCAACATTTAAAAAATATAAAATAAACATAAAAATACAGAATATAAATATATATTTAATTATGCTCATAACAAATAGCTGTGTTACATTAACAATAAGTTATTATGCTTGAGTTGAGCAAATTTAAAAAAAACACCTACAAAGAATTTTGTAGTTGTCATAAACATTCCAATAGCATATTACAAAGTAAAAATGTTAAAATATCACCAAATGATTGTTGAATATTTTAATTTGGTTGATTGAATGTTGCTTGCTTAATATTATTTTAATTTGACCCTAGAATTAATGGCACTTTCTCTACATGAGGCATTGGATTAATCATCCCCATTCTGACTGGACTTGCCTGCCAATTTCCACATCCCACGCACCCACTTTGGCAAGAGTTTTACTGCCCGACAGAAGAAGACCAATTAGGGATGACCATATTTCTATAACCCAGTCAACCCTTGGGGTATGAACAGTAATGGGAAAGTCATATAATTAAAAGGTGGATAAAAATTCAAATCTATTTGTATAACATCTGGAATTTCAATTGCATACTACCTGGAACAATTTGTGATCTTATGCTCTGGTATCTCTGGTAAATCTGTATTTTAAAATGATCCAATCCAGATTCTTCATCAATAAACTTGAAATTTGATGAGAGGCTGGTGGTATCAGACTACAAATACATCATTTCATATCTAAACTGTGTTTCAATAATTGACTTGATACATTAAATATGAAATAATTTTACGAAAAGAATTTCAATGATAGAATACCATTACACATTGCTACAATACCTGTGTATGATTTTTTTTTTTAGATCTGATAAGCAATATATTAGAAGGAAATTTAATATACATTTTTTAAATCTTGATTCATAGTAGTTTTCTTTATTGCAATATTAATTACTTATATCCCTAGGTTTAAAATATCTTTTTATAAAATGTGCCCAGTTCAAAAAATGATAATTTGGTAGAAATTTATTTTAAAAGCATTTTCATTTCCAATCATTAAAAGTTGAAATTTGAATTTTAAGAAGTATTTGTATGATCTAAGGCATTTCAAATTAATCTGAGTTGTAGCGTTCATTTCTAAAACCTGTCAAAAACTAGATGTGTAGGAATGACACAAATGCTTGACGCCATTTTTATTAGTGGAAATTTGTGCTTTTTAAAGTTTCAATCTATCTATTACAGTTTTTAAGTTAATAGGCAAAAAAGAAAAAAAATCATCATTAAAGGGCAATAAGGAGTCGATTAAAAATTTCAATCATGAGACTTATTTGTAGATCTTGTCTTGCTGATCATTTTTGCTATTTAAAGTTTCAATCTATCTAATATAGTTATTAAGATATGACGCAAATATGCAAAAAATTGGAAAAAAAAATCATCATTATAGGACTATAGGACAATAACTCTAATTAGGAGTTGATTGAAGATATCAGCCATGTTGACTTATTTGTAGATCTTGTATTGCTGATCGTTTTTTTTATTTAAAAAATTTAAAAAAATGGTAAAATTCATCATTTAATGGCATTAAGGGAGCAACCATTTAACTTCAAGGGGGGGGGGGGGGGGGGGGGTTATGGTTTTTTGTCGGAGACAGAACATTTTTATTTAGTTTTTCGACGCTATCAATCAAATTTTTTTTTTCAAAATTTAACACTATAAGGTATGGGTAAAAATCTGGATTCAGAATAATTTTTTTTTGGTATCTGCTTGACCACAATATTTTTTTTCATCAAGTTGGGGATCAGAATATTTTTTTAGGAAAAAACCATAACCCCCCATTGAGGCTAAATGGTCGTTCCCTAACTCCTATAAGAAGTCGTCTGACAGTTTTGTCATAAATGAACAATAGGTAGAGCTTAGCATTCTGAACATTTTTGTCAGATTTTCTTTACTTATAGCAGTTTTCAAAATAATAGGCAAAACTTTTTAAAAAGCATTTTACCCCAATGTTCTATTTTTAGCCATGTCGGTCATCTTGGTTGGCAGGTGGGGTCATCTATCACATTTTTAAAACTAGATACCCCAATGATGATTGTGGTTAAGTTTGGTAAATTTGGCCCAGTATTTTCATAGGAGAAAATTTTGGTAAAAGTTCAGAGACAACGCCGATGGACGCCAAGTCATGAGAAAAGCTCACTTGGCCTTTTAGGTCAGGTGAGCTAAACAGTCCGTTTAACTGTTATTTTTACAATAATTTCAAAGTCCAAAGCCCTTTATTTTGACGAAAATCAGTGGAGCGGACCCAAAGGTAAATTCGATCTGTAGCTCATTATAGTAGACTCACATTCTAAAATCAGCTCAATATGTAGAGGGGTTTAGAAAAAAAGTCTGTATAACTATTATTTTCCCGAAATTTTCAAAGTCGATACCCTTTAAGATTAGGCAAAAATCAGTGCAGCAGAATCAAATGTAAACTCGATCTGTAACTCATCATAGTAGCTATAAACTCACATACTAAAAATCAGCTCAATATGTTAAGTTTAGAAGAAAAAAGACATATAACTGTTCGTTGTGGAATGACGGAATGACAGAATGACAGAATGATGAAATGATGGAATGACAGATAAGGGTTATACTATATGGCTCCAACCTAAGTCAGCAGCCCCATAAAAATATGAAGACATTAATAATGTCTTTGATAATTTAATATCTACCCACCTGAAATTCCAAATCCTCATGCTGAACAGAACCATCTTCTAGATATACAAGCTTTGGAGGTGTGAGATCTACTATATAACCATCTGTCTCGTTGACTATTGAGTTGAGAGCTCCATTTGTAGTTTGCAGAACCAATTTTACTCTATCTTTATGTTCAAAATGAAAATTCAGCCATTTAGCACTTTCTGTCATGTTAGAAAATGTTACAAAATCTCTCACTACTTGGAAGTTTTCTGATAAATTCCTAAAATAAAAGTAGATTATATTAATCAATTGACTATAAACATATGCAAATTAAGATCAAAATCAAGTCAAACAGTTTACACTCTTTCAGCCAAACTTATAATACAAAGGAGAGAGTATGATAAACCCACTTTTTTCAGTCCCTTGAATTCGAAATTAAAAAGTAATACAGAAAAAAAGACGAATAAGCTGTAAGATAAAAAAAACAGCCAAACTTTGTTTTGCAGGAATTAAGGATTTACACCTATCGGGACTCTGTAATTAATTATTAATTTTTTAGATCGAAAGAATACTTTATTTTTTGAGAGAATTCAGGATAACACTCCCTCCTACTACCCTTCTTGCTAGCTCTCTCAAATTTTTGTACAAAAAAGTCCAAAGAACAAGTATTTGAATTGGAGTGGCCTTATAGAAATCTTTTGTCATCATAAAAACACCATGTTTCTCATAGCTGATAGCTGTTCTATCTGGTAAACATTCTACCGTACTTTACTTTAACCTTCAAGAATATCTATAAACTATTCAATAACATACCCTGCTGCCTGAACTTGAACATCATATTGTCTGATCTTTGATTCTGGATCATAAAAATTCATCCATTGAATCTCTACTTTAGCTGCACTACCAGAGAACTGGATGTCTTCAAACCCTGTGTTATTTCCATCAACAACATCTCCAGGAACAGGTTTTGTCAGATCAACAGTAACTGTAAGGGAGTGTAAAATCAATGCCATTTTATACTTTCATTTTTACTATTCCTTTTTTTTTTTTTTTTAAGTCAATTCATTTCTAACAGTTGAAGAAATTGATCAGCTACCTTGTAGTCATTGAGTACATCTTTAAAAAAAACAATGTTGCAAATTTTGTTTAAAATAGTCCAAAAATTTGAAGTCATAAAAAAGAGTATTTTGCACCAAGCTTATATCTAACCTAACATGTTGAATAAAAACCTGACTGACTGTTGATTGGTTCACATAGAGTTACACATTTCATGCATATTCAATATGAAAAAAAAACACATACTGTGGCTTCATTATTATTTGTGGGATATCAATTTTTATGGATTTCGTGGGAATAAGTGCACCACGAATTAAATAGTTTAATGAAGTACAAATTTGCTATACCGTAGGCATGTATGCAGACTTTGGCAAAACCATGAAATCAAATATCCACGAAAAAAGAAATTTTCCTCAATCCACGAAAATAAATAAATCCACAGTAGATAACAGAATTTTGAAGTAAAATATGAAAATAAATCTTTACATTCTTTAAAAAAAAAATTAAAATTAAAATTGGGGAACCATTATATTTTCTTGCAACATAATAAAATTACTTAAAATTTGAAAAAAATTATTTACATCAGATCATATTTCAGTATTCTATAAATATTATAAACTCTCACATGCAAACAAGAATAGGAATCTTTGATGATTAAGTATTACTAGTATTTAATTCCCATATTCAAATTTGATACATCTTTTTATCAAATCTATGACTATGATCTATGTTTTTTTATACCTCCATTTGAGATAGCCGACACATTTTTCTGATTGACAGCTCCATTAAATGCCCATACAGTGGTGAAATAAGTATGTCCATGTTCCAGGTAATTTTCAGGAGTTAGCTCTACACAAGCTTCATGTGTTTTCCTGCTGTATTCTGTCAAGTTAGCAATGTCTGTCACATTTATCTGTTTGACAGAACTGACACTGACCAAATACAATCCAATACCAGACTCTGGGTCATAGAAATGTAACCAGTTGGCACAAATCTGAAACAAACATGGGAACATGCATTTTTTTTTTTTTTTTATCAAAACCTAATCTTAAAAGTGGTTGATCCATTGCCTTGATGGTTTCCATCAGTAGTATGCTCTTAGAAAGACACAACTACAACCAATGTCATCTCAGTAAAGGATGTTCACTACTCTTGTTTTTGATTTTTTGCCAGATATTTGGAATCCTCTACTTTTATCCATGTAGTGCCAATAAAAATTTTGCCCACTGACCCCTACTTTTCTTTTCAAAAATTTACTCCATATAGTTTTAAAAGTCATTTTTGAAAATTTTATGAAATCCTTGTTATTTTTTAAATACTTTTGAAAGGAAAAAGGTGTCAATGTTATATATATGGAAAGTCTAGAGAGAATTATTTCCCGCCAGATTTTCAATGGCTTATATCTCAAAAACAAGCACACGGACCTTTCATTTTTTTTTCTGCTTTTTTAGTTCCTTTATTTATATACTATCACTTTATAACAGTCTTTTAAAAAGCTTGTTATTTTGAAACAAAGTAGCGAACATCCTTAAGTTCATAACAATATTAGCTCAATAAGCAAAAACCAGACCAAATATCTAATCATTCCTATGTACAGAAGCTGAGTATTATATGTAACAAAAAATATAAATGCACGGACCAACAGACAAGGTAACTGCAGTACACTCTCAGTAAATCGGGATATTATAATAATAAAAGGTAACTTTAGGAAATGACATTGAGATGGTTACAAACAATACAATTAAATAGAAATAAACATATAGATTGACTTGTTTGCTTCAATCCTTCATTCATAGCCAGCTCAACAGACATTTATGTAGAGGTTACATTATATAGTTATAACACATTTTGAAATACAATTAAACAAGCATTCTGTGAGTATTGCATGGCAATACATAGTCCCATACCGTTAAAAAGTCATTATATTGGAACAAAATTCTAACTTGATCTATAACTTGTCATGGTATAACAAATATCAAGTCAATATCTTCAAGCATGATGAAAAAAAGTGTTGAAAACTGATTATTTAAGTGAATTTTCTATAAAGTCCAAGGACCATAACTCTGCACAAAATCATCAGACCGGAACAAAATTCAAACTTGAACTGTAACTTGTCATGATAAAACTATATATCAATTATCAAATTAATATCTTCAAGAATGACAAAAAAAGTGCGGAAAACTGATTATTTTAGTGAATTTTCTAAGTCAAAAGACCATAACTCTGCACAAAATCATCAGACCGGAGCAAAATTCGAACTTGATTCGCCTGACTGATGGATGGACAGACAGACAGACAGACAGACAGACAGACAGACGGAGGGAGTGCAAACCTAAATTCTCCTCGACTTTGTCGGTAGGGGACTAATAAGTGTTTCATTATATATGATCAACTTACCTTATCTGGATATTTAGTATACATTAGATCTTCACCATAGATAGGTCCATCCATAACAACTCCTGCATTAGGTGGAGTCTTGTCAACAATAATGGCAGAGTCAGCAACACCAATAGTACGTAAGTCAACTGAAAAATGAAATATCTAAACCATTGATCTTGAATTGGTGCATTTTCATACCATTATCAAACGAGATTTACTTTATGTAGTGTATGAAGTTGAGAGCTACTTAAGTCAAGTTCACTTTTGTAACTTGCTACTTGACTTTCATAACTCGCAACTAGACGATAAGAAACAATGTATCAAGTATAATGAAGTTGGATTATTTAAAGCATTTTCTCTGCATACAACCTTTTTGTATACAATACCACTAATGTTTCGCTATGATTCTATACAAGGTCCAAAATAAAAAGTATGTCGTCGGAACTGTTTTTTTTACAACCATTTTTCCACTAAATACCATTTAAGTCACATTGTCTCCACAATAGACTAAAGGTAAATCAAGTAAAACTGTGAGCTACTGCTCACTGATGATACCCCCGCCGAAATATTTGGGTAAACAGGAAGTTGTTGAGTGATGAATCCGAAAACGCATCACACGGTATAGCTGACTTATATAAACCCTATAACCAAATTTCAGAAATCCTTGTCAAGTAGTTCCTGAGAATAATGTGACGAAAATTTTCAACTTGGCTATCATGTGTAAAATAATACAAGTGTTCGGTAAACAGGAAGTTGTTGAGTGATGAATCTGAAAACGCATCACACGGTATAACTTACTTATATAAACCCTGAAACCAAAAATTTCAGAAATCCTTGTCAAGTAGTTCCTGAGAAAAATGCGATGAAAATATTCATGGGACGGACGGATGGACTGGCGGACTGACGGAAGGACAGACAGAAGTAAAACAGTATACCCCCCCTTTTTTAAAGCGGGGGTATAATTATGTATTAAAAGTAAAGAAATGTACCCTATTACCAGGAAAATTTGGACAGACACTTTGGCACAGTCATTACTATTATAAGGAGTGGGTGGATTTGTCATGTCTGTGGGCATTTATGTCACCATATCACCACATAACTAGAGTCTCTAAAAAGCCTGTGTCGCTCACCTTGGTCTATGTGCATATTTAACAAAGGACACTCTCCAACATAGACGAGAATAGAATTCACAACAAAAATCTGTTTTGTTGATCTTGTACTACTGATCATTTAGTCCGTTTAGTTTCTCTCCATCTTTAGTTTTTGCTCAAAACACAAATGAGGGTAAAAAAAATCCTCATTTTAAGGCAGTCACTCCTATAAAGAGTGACAGTCTACTAACTATATCAGCAAAATTTGACTTGTTAGTAGATCTTACCTAGCTGATCATTTTTGTGTTTTAAAGTGTCTATTTATCTATTATAATTTTTATCATTGTGTTTTGCAAAATAATGGTAAAAATCGTCATTAAAGGGCAATAACTCCAATAAGGAGACTTTGGACAATTTCCTCCACATTGTCTTAATTGTAGATCTTGTCTTGCTGATCATTTTTGCTTATTTAAATTTATATCTGTTTATTATAATTTTTAAGATATAAGGCAAAAATGCAAAAAATTGGAAAAAAGGCATCAAAGTGCAATAACTCTAAGGAGTCGACTGACGATTTCAACCATAAGACTAAGTTGTAGAACTTGTCTTGCTGACCATTTTTACAATTTAAAGTTTCTCTCTATCTATCATAGTTTTCAAGATAATAGGCAAAAATGAAAAAAAAATGGTAAAATTTGTCATTTAAGGGCAATAACTCCTATAAGAAGTTGTCTGACACTTTAGAAGGATATGGACAATACGTAGAGCTCAACATTCTGATCATTTTTGCTCCTTCTCAGATTTTCTCTATTCATAACGGTTTTTCAAAATAATAGACAAAACTTGCATTTTACCCAATTGTTCTATTTTTAGCCATGTCGGCCATCTTGGTTGGCAGGCGGGGTCATCGGACACATATGTTAAACTAGATACCCCAATGATGATTGTGGCCAAGTTTGGTTACATTTGGTCCAGTAGTTTCAGAGGAGAAGATTTTTGTAAAAGTTAACGACGACAGAGGACGGACGCCAAGTGACGAGAAAAGCTCACTTGGCCCTTCGTGTCAGGTGAGCTAAAAATATAACTTCAAAAGAATTATACCTCTGTTGACAGCTCTGACTTTCACCCAAACTGGAACACCATCAGTCAAGATTCTTACAAGTGAGATATTTGGTGTAGCAGCAAGTCTATTCCATCTCATTTCCAAGCAATCCCTTCTGGTTCTCCCTAGGCATACATCATTGTAGTCTAATCCTGAATTTGGATCACTGTAATTAAATGATATAATCACTTATATTTAATATTAAAAGACTAAAACTGTAAACATCCACTCTGACTCTAAATAAAAGTCAAAAGCTAAAATAAACGAATTCATTTTGTCGAGGATTTATTTTCCCTAATTTTATAACCGGTTTTAAATAGATAATTAGTTAATTCAAACCCGGACTAAGGTACAGTGTTGTAAGAAAATTAGGGTTTTCATGCACAGAAGTTAACTAAACAAGTTTTACCTGGAATTGTGTTTTGCAGTGAGATTATAGGTGTCTTCATTATACTGAATATCATAAACCTCATAAACAAATGGAGGTGAATTGTCAACTATTAGTGGTGTTGAGTGACAGACTGTTGTAGCTAGTGGACCTCCATACTGTACCTCATTGAGTGCTCTCAATGTTATATAATATTCTCCATCTACAATGTTTAAAAATTTAGATGAAGTTTGACTTCGTACTTCAACCTTTAATAATTAATTTATTTACATGTCACTTGAAATTACAACAATAAGCTTTCAAAATTAAGGGCTGCTTCAGAACAGCATGATGGGAGTACAGCAACTTGAAAAGGGCCAGTATTAAAAAAGTAAGCACTGACACAGTATCATGATAAACAAAGTATTACACTTTAAACTGCTCCTCGAAATGGTAAGAGCCTTAAGATGTAAATCATGAGAAGGGTGAAATAAATGTTATAAGCATAGACAGAGTGTTTCAGAAGGAATTGAAAGAAAGCCTCTAAAGAAATTGGACTTTCAAAATTTTGGGTCTTGCAATGAGCCATGTAAATATGATTGTGATAAGCTAACACAGACAGTGTGCTTTTTATATCTATTCATGTTCAGATGTTTGCACAAAACTGATCGTTGTACAAACATTCGGTAAAAAATATAATTTGAATATAACATACATATAGATAAATTGGTCAACAGATGAACAATTCTCTTGCTTTGAATCAGATAACCTTTAGTAGCAAGGATCCTTGTATTATTTCAGATTATTTGATAAACAGGAGCACATGTTGTTGTCAGGAAAGTGTTGTGTTTGTAGAGACAATAAGAATGACATTATGATATAAAAAATTTGGGAAAAAAAAAATAAACATTTAAAAATTACTCTTGGGACTTTCTTTTAAAAGAATTTTTAAACTTTCTATTTAAAATTATTACCTGGTAGTGTTTGATATGGAGCAGGAATAGGATAAATCATAGCAGTGTGCGTCCACTGGGATTTCTCAAAGAAATGTCTCTGTGGATCATGGTGTGGATGTATAAGGTCCTCACAGACATCCCTGCCAACATAAATGGTATAACCAAGCAGTCCACTTTCTCTGTCATTAAATCCATCCCAGTTTGCTGAAAAAGCAAATAAAGGAAAGTTCAATGAGTCTTAATATATATGTGTGTATTTTACATGCTTTGATTAAGATATAAATATGCTATAGCTAATCATAAAAAAGCATGCAAGTCAGGAGCCTGTAGTTCAGTGGTTGTCGTTGGTTCATGTCTGTCATATTTGTTTTTCGTTAATTGTTTTGTTATAAATTAGGCCGGTAGTTTTCTCAATTGAATTGTTACATATTTTTCATGTAGGGGCCTTTTATAGCCGACTATACGGTATGGGTTTTTCTCATTGTTGGAGGCCATAAGGTTGCCTATAATTGCTTACATCCACTTTATTTGAACTTTGGTGGATAGTTGTCTCATTGGCAATCATACCACATCTCCTTATTTTTATATAACTATGGACAATCTTCTACGTTTTGTGAGGATTTGAGTTTTCTCAAAGTGAGAACCTTGCAATCACTTTCCAATGTACAATATATATATTTCATAAAATATTTAGGTTAAAAATTAGGGGAAAGTGGTCATGAGAGAGGGGGAGATTGCCATCTTCAATGCCCATGATTGTAGATTATTTCAATATAAGTTTATAGATATCTTATATAAATAAGAAGATGTGGTATGAGTGCCAATGAGACAACTCTCCATCCAAGTCACAATGTATAAAAAGTAAACAATTATAGGTCAAAGTATGGCCTTCAACACGGAGTCTTGGCTCACACCGAACAGCAAGCTATAAAGGACCCCAAAATGACTAGTGTAAAACAATTCAAACAGGATGTCTATATAAATATTTCATTAAAAACCCAAATGAAAAAATTTGCTTCTTACCAAGAAAAAAATTCACAGGAAAAATGCAGGAAGCATTACTCTGTACAATTATACTTCAACCATATTTTTTTATGCTCCACCTACAATAGCAGAGGGGCATTATGTTTTTCGGTCTGTGCGTTCGTTCGTCTGTTCGTCCGTCTGTCCCGCTTCAGGTTAAAGTTTTTGGTCTAGGTAGTTTTTGATGAAGTTGATGTCCCAATCAACTTGAAACTTAGTACACGTTCCCTATGATATGATGTTTCTAATTTTAATGCCAAATTAAGTTTTTTGACCCCAGTTTCATGGTCCACTGAACAAAGAAAATGATAGTGCGAGTGGGGCATCCGTGTACTATGGACACATTCTTATTTCATATATTTTACCTGTAATGTAAGTGTTAAATCTTGTATAAAGAAGATCTGTCATTGGTTCTATACCATTAAAAACTGCTTTAGATCCCTTACCATCAACTATCAACCTGTAATAAAATAATATTAATCTTATGCAATTGTTGAATTATGTCATAGTCCAACTATCTATCAAATGAAATTATTGCTCTTTTTTAACTCCTTCTGTTTAATCCTCATAATCACTATATGATAAGATTTTAAAATAAAGATGTGTTTGTTTTTTGAAATTGAAAAATGAAAAATTTACCAGTTCGACCTACATGCTAAAAATAAAATGCATACATTGTTTTTTGGCTTTGAACTAGATTCAGTAACTCTGAATACACTCAGATCTGTACTTTGTGTCTTTGTTAGGGTGTTTATGTGCTTTGTATCAATCTGATAAGTTAAGCCCTTTTCTACTGATTTTTAATAGTTTGTTATTATGTCGTAATGTTACACCACTGTCTCAGGTTAGGGGGAGGGTTTGGCGCCAGCAAACATGTTTAACCCGCCTCATTCTGTATGTGCCTGTCCCAAGTCAGGAGCCCTTTATTCAGTGGTTGTTTTACATTTGTCATTTCTGGGCCTTTTATAGTTTACTTTGCAATATGGGGTTTGCTCATTGTTGAAGGCCCTACAGTGACCTATAGTTGTTAACTTCTATGTCATTTGGTCTTGGCTGAGAGTTGTCTTATTTGCAATCATACCATTTTTATTTTTATATTATAACACATTGTTTAAATTGATTCATATAACATTAGTAACAAAGTTATTGGAAGTTATTCAAATTAAAGACAAATTGTACCTATGATTTCTAACATTAGGGTTTATTCCTTTACACTGGATTACCCAGTCTGGTCTGTGTAAGTGAGGTATGAGTGACAAACAGTTTACATGTTCAAGGTAGTCCTTACTGGCATTCTTGATTTCACCTTGTAAAAGAAAATCACAAGTGTACTAACAGCTTAAGTAGCAATATCATATATTTTTATTTCTATACTTCAGTTCTGTGATCCTGAAAATTCAAATTCATATCTTAAATTTGCTTAAAAATTGTTTATTGGAATATTGATACTGCTGAATTTTCCTTATAATCAATTCCACAACTTTTGAACTCTGCATTATTACATCTTTTTGAAGAAAAATATCCAAACAAATGACTTGGAAATTAGGTAAAAAAAAATAATATATGAATGTAATGTTCATTATTTTCTTTTTGGTACAATATAGTAGAAACGAAATTACCTATAGTGTTTAACACTGTACAAAAACCCAGGTGGAAAAGGTCAACAAAAAAATCAATGGAACTGCTAATGGAATAGAAAACTGGGAAAGTTAATATTTCGATAAGAAACAATGTTTATCGACCTCTAGATGTTTTTTTTATTTCATTGTGTTGTTGGGTTGCTTAAGCTCATTGACATATATCCCATATCACTTTTTAGTCATGTGATCACAAAGTGTGAAACATATTTTACACCAAGAAGCTATTTTAGAAAGTTTAACAAAGATTTGTAGGTGTTTTGGTTTTCAAGCGTGACAATACACCAATCTTGAGTTGTTTTTTGTGAATGAGACCTGAGGTCAATCGGTTTAAACATCAATATTGAATAATCGGTTCTAACTGTGACGTAATAACATAAGCATTGTGACATAGCAAATTTATGGGAAAGTGCATGAATTTGAAAATTGTCTATATAATCTGAAGTTAATTTTATCTTTTTGAATTTTCCTAAAAATGCTATAGTACCAAGTAGTACCCTCTAAAAATAAATTGAACTTTACAACAATAAATGAATGGCGTACACATGTTAGCATCTCTCAATTTGTTATACCTGTAGTTGGTGTAGTCAAGTCAACAAGAACGCCCTGTGTGTTGATAATGGAAAGATATCCCAGGTTGTTTACAATTCGGAAATTAACAAAGTAAATTCTGTTGTGTTTTAATTGTAACTGGTTGAAGTTGAACTGCTTGGTCTTAGCCACTCCAAGTCTTTCATAGTGGTAAAATAATCCTGATTTAGACCGTTTGAAATGATGACCTTCAATGGCTTCGACAAGTTCACACTTTCCATCAACAAAATCATAATTAAAGCTCATACATTTTGATGGAGGCAAATCAGCACATGCTCTAGCACAGTCTCCAGGAGCATGTTTAAAGGAATCACCACCTGCTTTTGGTGCTACTAACTTCCCTGTTCGAGAGCTTGTAAACATCTTCAATACTTTTCTGTTAAGAATGTCAGATTCTGCAAAATCAAATTCATAAATAATGTGAATATATTAATATGTTTCAAGAATATTTATTTGTTATAGCTCTATAAACAATTACTAATGGACACAATTTGTCAGATTTGTTTAGTCTTCCAGAATTAGCATAATACAGAAATTTAAACAGTACAACAGATAATCAGAGATGAATGAGGCTGAAGAAATACTTGAGAAAATTTACTTAAATAATAAGCAGAGATTGTTATTTGGAAAACAATTAAGTGAAAACCAATATTTAAATAAAACTTTAAAAAACAAGAATGTGTCCATAGTACACGGATGCCCCACTCGCACTATCATTTTCTATGTTCAGTGGACCGTGAAATTGGAGTCAAAACTCTAATTTGGCATTAGAATTAGAAAGATCATATCATAGGGAACATGTGTACTACGTTTCAAGTTGATTGGGCTTCAACTTCATCAAAAACTACTTTGACCAAAAACTTTAACCTGAAGCGGGACAGATGCATTTTCTATGTTCAGTGGACCGTGAAATTGGGGTCAAAACTCTAATTTGGCATTAAAATTAGAAAGATCATATCATAAAGAACATGTGTACTAAGTTTCAAGTTGATTAGACTTCAACTTCATCAAAAACTACCTTGACTTAAAACTTTAACCTGAAGCGGGACAGATGGATTGACAAACGAGGGAACGAACGGACGCACAGACCAAAAAACATAATGCCCCTAGGTGGGGCATAATTATCAATCAAATATGTATAAAACTAAAAAGTTATATGATTGTATGTCCTTTAGAATATAAGAACTAAACTTGTGAAATTAAACTAAATCCAAACTTATTTAGATGTAAAACTTGAGAAAAGCAAGACCCTGAAATGAGGTCATGTTATATTCATCTTGTGCACAGTGGCAGACTCTTTGAGATGCATTTGCACACAAAGGGAAAAGGTACAATTTGGCATTAAAATCAAATGCTGTAATCCAGTGGTTGTCATTGGTCACTGTCCATCATATTAATATTATTGTTGCTGTATAAATCAAGCAGTATACATGTTCATTTTTCAATTTTTTAACAATTTGTCATACCGTGCCCTTTTATGGCTTGTTATGTTGTGTGGTTTTTGCTCATTGTTAACGGCCGTACAGTGACCTGTAATTATTTACATCTTTGTCCTTTTGGTTTTATGGATAGTTGTCTCATCGACAATCAAACATCTTACTGTTTTATATAAATCTGTAAATATCCTATAAAAAATGCACGAAACTTTGTGCTGACAAATTATTTCTGATAGACAGATGGACAGGACAAAACAATGTGAGATTATGGGGCAATTATATACGAATTACCTGGACTAACATGGTTTGTCACACCATGATCTAGTCTTACATCATGCCAGCCAACGACCTGATCTCCCCATATGTCCTTTCCATAACCTAACCCAACTTCAGTAACTAGTAGGTCTGAATCTTCATACACACTAATTGATGCTGAAATAACCGATGGATTGCTGGTTGTCTTGTAATCTTCATCAAATCTTCCACCAGGTAGAGTCACATCATATGTTGGCAAGGTACATGAAGCCTTTGACTTTTGACCTGAATCATTCTCAGCAGTTACCGTAAAGTAAAGTGGGACACCAGATGCTGATAAAACCTGTAACAAATGATCAATTTATCAAGTAATTGGTCAGAAATGATTTAGAATCTTGTAGTTTTTCATGATTAAAATAAACTGCTTCGCCAAGCGCAGCTGGATACAACCGCAGAGGTCCAACCCTGAACAGTTGGAGCAAAAATGGACATAATATTCAAGCTTGATACAGGTCTGAATTTGGATTGTAATTAAATATTTGACACATTATAGGTTTCTGACACAGAATAAATGTAGTCCAAGAACTTAAAATTAATTATATGATTTGAATTTATATTCAAATGAAGATTTCTTGCTTTTGTGCAATACACTGTGCTGTTGCGCAATACTTAGTAAATCTGTTTTCAGACTATATACAAAGAATTAGCAATTGTGACCCCCACTTTTTCTTTGGAAAATTGACAATTTCTTAAATCTTGAAAAAAAAATATTGACACCCCCCCCCCCCCCTCCCCAATAAATTTTTTTTTTACCCCCCCCCCCCCCCCCCCCCCTCTTTATCAAAAATAAATATTTGAAGAAATTTTCTTGTTAATTTCTTAAATCTTGAGGATAAAAAATTGTCCCCCCCCAAAAAAAATTTTTTTTTTTTAACTCCTCCAATTTTTTTTTTAACCCCCCTTTTCCAAAAAAAATTAACATTTGAAGAAAAATGTGGTACATTTAAGAGACATCAATACACTTAAACACAAGTTATTGTCTGAAAACTAGAAAAATGCTTGTTTTAGACCCTTTTTGGCTCTTAATTCCTGAACGGTTTGGACAATTACCCCCAAAATGAATCCCAACCTTCGACTTGTGGTATTGAATCTTGTGGTACAATTTCAGAGCAATCAATATACTTATACACAAGTTATTGTCCTGAAACTAGAAAAATGCTTGTTTTGGGCCCCTTTTTGGCCCCTAATTCCTAAACGGTTGGGACCATCACCCTCAAAAACAATCCCAACCTTTCTTTAGTGGTATTGAAGCTTTTGGAAAAATTTCGTAGAGATCCATACACTTAAACTTAAGTTATTGTCCGGAAACCAAATGTCTTCGGACGACGACGACGAAGACATGATATACGACCCCAAAATTTTTTTTATGGCCGTATAAAAAATAACTAGTTCACCCCACCACATGCTAACGCTAATTGTCAGTAACCTTGTCAGTGGTATATAGTGTTTATTTTATATCTTATTATTGTTCTTTCGTGAATTTTGTGACAGCAGAAGTTAAAGTCTTTGTTAACATTCATACAGAGGTGAGCTAAAAATTGACATACAAGAAGTAGTTAGTTAAAACAGGCTTATGTCTGTAGCATTTCAACAAGATTATAATGGAACACAAGAATCAACTTAAATAAATGTTTGCCAGTGAATATAAAACACAAAATCCACTTCCTGTGGGATTATAGTAAGGAGAGGGTTTTTCTGTATTATTTATAGGCATATGCAGAGGGAATTTATGGGGGGCCCTATGGAGCTACATTTATGGTTAATCCAGACTTTTTACCTATACCACTCCAAATTTTGTCTAGTTTGGGGGCCTGTGGGACCCCTTTTTTCAGAATCCTGGATCCGCATCTGATGTGTGAGTTAAACAGTCAAGAATTTGTGTAACTGTGGTATTTCATGCCTGTATAACTCATAAAAAGGATACAAATTACCCCAAACTAGTTGTTTTATTACCCAAAACTTGTTGTTTTATTACCCAAAACTAGTTGTTTTATTACCCAAAACTAGTTGTTTTATTACCCAAAACTAGTTGTTTTATTACCCAAAACTTGTTGTTTTATTACCCAAAACTAGTTGTTTTATTACCCAAAACTAGTTGTTTTATTACCCAAAACTAGTTGTTTTATTACCCAAAACTTGTTGTTATTATTAAAGTATATAGAATCATTTCTCAAAATGGGTTCAACAAAGTTTTGATATTATTCAACTGAAGTGAGTGAGTCTTTCATTCATATCCACAAATACATTTAGATACACTGACTGTGCTTATAAAAGATAATTTTGTATTTGATTTATCCTTAAAAATCAATTAAACCTGAGATAAAATAGTAGATGGACCAGCAAGTTCCTTTTTGTTCACAACATCTGATCCACCAGCAACAGTTCCTACATCCAGATATAAATTAACCCCACTCCTGTCATCCCCAGCATGGATTGAAACTTCAAAACAAGGCTCTTTATAATCCAGATTAGGAATCTGCCGTACTAAACACTGAGCTGATGACCTCTTTTTCTAAAATAAATAGGGTATGGTGTTAACATATATCTAAACATATACAGAAGTTCCCCTGGAAACTTTGTTATAAACGTTTTTCCATAATATTTGTTCATGTTGAAACGAATATTCTATACCATTTATTCAGTTACAAATACTGTAATATTTGTTCCAGTGGAAATAATATTCCAGGATATTTTTTCCATTTGGAACTACTATTATGAAGGAACTTCTATTTCCTGACATGGACTGAAAATTAAAAGTATTCAATTTTAGATGTAAAACTTGAGAAAAGCAAGGACCTGAAATGATATGATGTTCCTCCTTCCCCTGTTTGATTCATTCAATGATGCTCACCCTTCCTCTATAACAAAGAGTTTATTATTCCTTTACTTTTAAATTCAATTTATTGAATCATCTGATCAACATTTTGATATTCGAATAAAAGTGTATCACTATTTTTTTATTCTCAGACACTTGACCTGAGATTTTACAACATCTTACCTCTTGACATCACCATTTTTTTAATTATGCCTATCTTTCTGATTGATGATGCCTTCTTCATATTGTTTTGTTTATCAATGAGATCTAACGATGCTTACACTTCCCCTCTGTGGTTTTTCAATAATGCTTACCCTACCCCTGTGTGGTTTATCAGTGATGCTTACTCTTCCCCTGTGTGGTTTATCAGTAATGCTTACACTTCCCCTCTGTGGTTTATCAATAATGCTTACCCTTCCCCTGTGTGGTTTATCAGTGATGCTTACTCTTCCCCTGTGTGGTTTATCAGTAATGCTTACCCTTCCCCTCTGTGGTTTATCAGTAATGCTTACACTTCCCCTGTGTGGTTTATCAGTAATGCTTACCCTTCCCCTGTGTGGTTTATCAATAATGCTTAGCCTTCCCCTGTTCGTTTAATCAGTAATGCTTACCCTTCCGGTGTGGTTTATCAATAATGCTTAGCCTTCCCCTTTTCGTTTAATCAGTAATGCTTACCCTTCGCCTGTGTGGTTTATTGTAAGGGACCTGGGGTAGGCTTCAATACAATTATATCATTTGGGTAAGTCTCTGTAAAGGTTGCAGCAATAACCAATTTTAAACGTGTATATATATATGTCTCTGGATGGTCAGCCATTATGGACCAATTGTGCCTGCCTGTAACAGAGAAATATCTGCCCAGCCACAGGACAACTGCCCAAAACGTATAATCTTAATCTTATGAAGTTTAGTGCACCAGCACTAAGATGATTAGTGAACAGAATGATCCATTTCTAGTCAGGAAAACAGTCTTTGCTCATTTGGAAGTTGTAAGTTGATTTATCATTTACTTGACATTCATATTTCACTAACTATGATGCATAATCCACAGGACTAAATATTTATTAGCACATAAATATAATAATATGGTAAAATACAGGAATGAAATATATTCTTCTTATATTGTTTCTATAACTATGTCACCCTTGACTAAGCCTGGTAATGAAGCATGTATAATTTAGGGTAAGATAAATCTATATTTTAGATTGTGATGGCACATCCAAATACCAAACAATTGGCACATCCATATAACTAATTATGTCAGGCCGAAAATAACATTTTATCTTTAGTGAAATCCTAATTAATGGTCCCTTGTTAATTATATGTGGTAAAAAAAGGTCGATGTGATGGGGAATATCTGCATGATTACATTGTTAAAGTTAACACTCTGGGGTAACTAGACAAGGTAGGAACTGACAGCCGTTTCTTATCCTTATTTCCCATTTAATTTCTGTACGTTCATTTTTTTTATCTTTTATTTGTTTTTCAATAGTCAGGATTTAACATACATGTACCCCTACACTACCACTACCACCTGACAAGGGTATCAAGGGGTTACATATAAAAAATAATTCAGTATACAATATATATCACTGACAAGTTGATTTTTATAATTATACATGTAGTATTTAAGGTTACATATAAATTTTATATGATTATATTCTCTCGCTCTCTGACTTTCTCTCATACAATACAAATACTCTTCACTCATTTGCTTTGCTACAATATGTACATGATGTATCTTGACTTACATTTTAAAAACAAAATATTTTAAAAAAAAAAAAAAAAAACAAAAAAAAAACAAGGCTAAATATTTGCTCATGATATATAGATATTTTATTCTCTCACTTATATGAAACAATAATTAATTAAATATTACATGTAAAGGAGACCAAAATTTTTCACACACTTGGACTCTATTATTTTTCTTTGCAATATAATATTCAAGAAATTGGTATTTCTTTATTCTATTCTTTAACCCAACCATATTTGGTTTTGTTTCATTTAATTTACATTTGTATATATAGTTTTTTGTAATTATGACTAACAGATTCAGTAATAAACTTTCATGTTTGCAACCAAGAAACACATTCTCTTTGTTAAGAACAAAGTTTACAAAAAAAAGTTTTACTGCATTTGAAAAAGACTGCCACAATTGAAAAGTTATTGGGCATTCAAAAAAAAGGTGTTCAATGGTTTCTTCACCAAGTTTACAAAAAGTACACATCTTGGTGTCTTTTAATTTAATTTTGTATAAAAAGGTATTAGTTGCTATGATTCTATGCAAAAATTTGTATTGAAAAGTTCTTAAATAAACATCTCTACATGATTTTTTGGTTATCCTGAAATATTCTGACCATTCTGTTGTATCAATAATCAACAGTTCTTCCCATTTCGAAAACTTGACTGTTGGTAGTTCAATAACTTTATTTACTAAATTTTTATATACAAATTTGGCTTTCACATTACCTATAATTCTCTTTAAAAAAATATCACCATTATCAGGCTTATCCAAATCTTGCTTTAAACAGTTCTCTTTAAGGTATTTTTTCATAGTCTGAGGGATTCTTGAAATCAGACCATGATATTTGATAAAATTGTTGATTTTTACTCTTTCTTGAAATTGCTCAAATTTATAAAAATTCATATTTTCTTTATTAATTAGGTCACTTACTGACTGCACACCTCCTTGTTTCCATTGAATATAATATGGGAAATCATCCAAAGAAGAAAAGTTCAAAATATCTAATGATAAAATGTCACTGACAGAATTCTCAGTATTAGGTTTTGCGATAGAAAAGCATAGTAAAACATCCTTCCAGAAAGGATTTTTACATTTTTTAGAAATCTCAATCAGCTTTTCTTTCTGTAGATGTAACACCCTTTCACCCCCATACTGTATAAGGTCTGCCAGTAACAACTGCTGCCAGCCACCAACTGGGTTTGACATCAGTCTTTTTATCCAACTAATTTTTAAATAGATATTAAAGGAATGAAGATGTACCATATTAAGTCCACCTTGTGAAATATCACCAATAAGTGTGTTACGCTTAATTCTGTCTGGTTTTCCACTCCATATAAAATTATAAAATAATGAAGTGAGCTCTGTTAACCTGGATTGTGATAGGTTTGGCAATGCAGTCATTAAGTGTACCAATTTCGAAAGAGCAAGTGATTTAACTACTGTAATTTTCCCCAATAATGTTAGTTTACGATGTTGCCAGCTCTTCAGGATTGCAGAGACTTCTTTAATCTTCTTGGCAAAATTAATTTCTGTGATACAGTTTAAATCTAAAGAAAATTCAATCCCCAAAAGTTTAAAATTTGAATGTGACCAATGAAGTTTTAAGTCAGGACAAAGAATCATATCTGAATACTTTTTGTTTCCAACCCATAGTGCTTTTGTCTTTGAAGCATTTATTTTTAAACCTGAAATTTTATAAAAAGATTCAAAACATGAAAGTGTTTCCCTCAACGATATTTCCCTTCCATCTAACATAAGGAATGTGTCATCTGCATACTGGCTTAAAAGTGATTCATTATCATTTACAGTTATTCCCCTTATTTCAGGATTATCTTTTAATTTTAAAGATAGTAATTCAACACCAATTATAAATAAATAGGGTGAAAGAGGATCTCCTTGTCTGCAGCCTCTTTCCAATTGAAAAAACTTAGAAGTATGTCCATTATTTATAACACAACTTGATGCCCCTGAGTATAAAGTTTCAAACCATTTACAAACTGAAGGCCCAAAATTAAAACTTTTTAAAGAATTTTTTAAAAATAACCATTCTAAGGAATCAAAGGCCTTTTCAAAATCAACAAGTAATAAAAGACCTGTCTTATTATTTTCTTCAAGATAGTGCATTAAATCATATAAAAGGCGTGTGTTCTCACCCATAAATCTATCTTTGATGAAACCTTTTTGTGTATCACTTATGACAAATGGTAAAACTGGTTTAAGTCTATTAGCTATAACAGCAGAAGCTATTTTCATATCAGTATTCAAAAGACTAATTGGACGCCAGTTACTTATATACTGTCTGTCTTTCCCCTCCTTAGGAATGCATGTAATTACACTTTGATACTGAAAATCAGAAAATTTTCCAACCTCGTATCCAAAATGAAGAGACCGAAAGATGAAAGGACCAATATCTTTCCAAAAAAATTTATAAAAGTCTACTGTGTACCCATCAGAACCTGGACTTTTACCATTTGTCATAAATTTTAACGAATCAGCACACTCTTTAAAAGTTAAATTTCCCTCACAAAAATCTCTTTGTTCTTCTGTGAGCTTAATGTTATGATTAAAAAATGATGAATCATCACAATCTAATTTTTTGCTTGAGTATAAATTTCTATAAAAATTTTGTTGTTCCGTTAGAATTTTTGATTGCTCTGATATATGTTGACCTTTATCATCTATTAGTTCTGTTATTGTTTTCTTTATAAAATTTTTCTTTTCTAATTTACAAAAATAATTTGAACATTTTTCACCATTCTCATGCCAGTTAGAGCGGGATCTAAGCAGCAAACCTTCAACCTTCTTTTGTCGACAATTTTCTAGTTCAAGTTTTTTATCAAGTAAAGATTTTTGAATCTCCTCATTTGGAGAATGGTTCATAATAGTTTCTAAATGTAAAATATTATTTTCAAGTTTGAGGGTGAAATTTTTTTCCTCCTTGGATTTATTTATGCTGTAATTTATGGACAAAGATCTAATCTTCATTTTCAATATTTCAAAAAATGTTTGATCATTACATGACAAATCAACAGAAAGAAGATCTTCCATATCACCTGACAGATAGTATTCCAAAATAGTATCCTTAATGCATAATTTAACCTTTTGTATATAATCTGCATCTCTGAGTAATTGAGAGTTAAATTTCCAGTAACTTTTGCCCCGTTTCTCTAAACAAGCTGAGAAGGTGAAAATAATTGCTGAGTGGTCAGTTCTATAACCTGGTATAATTTTAGTATTTTTCATTAGTGAAAAAAGGTCTTCTGAAATTAAAAAATAATCTAAACGACTTTGTTTTATAGGTGAGGACTGACGCCAAGTATATTTCCTATCTTCTGGATAGCATGTACGCCAAGGATCAAGTAGTTCAAAAACATCAATGATTTCATCAAGTTTTTTACGGGAGTTAGGGTTTCTATTATGTTTGATATTATATGTATCCATAAATTTATCTAAAACAACATTCCAGTCACCACATAATAAAACACTTGTGTTTTTAAAGGATAAAATGTTCTGCATTATTATATCAAAGAATGCAGGTTCATCTGTATTATAACCATACAAACAGGCAAAACTCATTCTTTGTGAAAAAATTGATACATCTAAAACAATGTAACGACCATTATCATCAGTAACAGAATTATGCACAAAATCCAGACCCTTTTTAAACATAACAGAGACACCTGCACTTTTACTGTCTTTATGACTGAAAAAACATGTGCTTCCCCATTCATCCTCCCAGTTTTTTTCAATGTCTTTTTTACTATGAGTTTCCTGGAAACACACTATCGAAGTATTTTTACTCTTAGCCCAATCAAATACATCCGCCCTCTTTTTGGAATTTGAGAAAAGTCCCCTCACATTCATTGATAATATCGTTACATTATTATCCATAATTATAGATGAAGGGATATTTTATAAACCATATAAGTAAGTTCATAAGTACAAATATACAATTGTAACAAATTTGACATACACAAACATACACACATACAAACATAAGATGTCGCTTATTATTTTCTTCATTGATCATTGAATGTATTAATTAATTTACAGTATGGCATGTAACAATTATACATAAATCTATCAAAGGAATAGATGTTTAAAAGGGAGATAAAATTGAATATTTATATCATTATTAATGTTAGAGTTATTTCCCCTTTACTGTATAGTGACAGTATAATTTATTTTAAACAAATTTATCAAGATGAATATCTCTTATATTCTTAACTATTTATATAGGAATATGTAATTCACGACTGATATAAAACACTTTTTACTTCAGCAATTATCTTTTACATTTATATCTATCTATTGAAATTAATAAAAAGCTGGACATTATTCAAAAATAAATTAAATGATGTAACTGACAAAACAAGATTGATTAAGTTCCCTCTTTCAATTTCTTTTTCATTTTTTCATCTACATTGTCAAACAGGTCAAATCTTATTCTGCTACTAGTTTCAGTTTTGGCATACACGTTACAGTTGTAAAACCATACATTTTCAAATTTTTCAGTGTTCTTAAGTCTTGCCATAAGTCCAATATTGCGTTGTGTTATATCATCATGAAATTTAAGTTCATTTTTCAAGGATCTTTTTTGTCGCATTATCCGTATTTTAGTGTCAGTGTTTCTAACCTTCACGATAACAGGCTTCTGGTAACCTTCTTTTCTGTACGTTCATGTGCTGAGTAAAAATTGGTATAAAAATTGTATAATAAATATTCATACCTCTACTGTGTTGTTTTGTTCTTGCAAATATTTATACTTCTATATTTTGGTATTTCAAGTTACCCGCCACGGCAGCTATTCGCCATATTATGAAAGCAGCGCTCCTTATATAGTAAAATTTATATGTCACGTGACATGTATTGGCCAACCGTAACAATGAAAACAAAAATGGTGGGACAAGTTGAGCCGGGCAATTGCCTGAACTTTCATGAATTTGGAGTTACTTAAGAGTTAACAGCCTGCCAGGGTGTGGCGCTTTATTAGCTATGACTTTAAGGAACGCGGGACTATAGGTTAGAATGTCGTACATTATGTAAATTTTAATCGGGCAAGCAAAACATGGTTTGGGGTAAAGCGCTTTGATACAACAAGAGTGCACACGCTGAAATGTCTCGCCTTCTTTACTAATCATTGATATTATGTTGATAGTCCTAAATATAAAGCTTTATTACAGCTGTCACATAAACTTAACATTAACCAAGTAAACTAAACATTGACCAATGAACCATGAAAATGAGGTCAAGGTCAGACGAACCATGCTAGGCAGGCATGTACAGCTAACAATTCTTCCATACAACAAATATAGTTGACCTATTGCTTATAGTTTAAGAAAAACAGACTAAAACACAAAAACTTAACACTGAGCAATGAACCTTGAAAATGAGGTCAATGTCAAATAAAACCTGCGTGACTGACATATAGATCATAAAATATTTCCATACACCAAATATAGTTGAACTATTGCATATAGTATTAGACAAAAAGACCAAAACTCAAAAACTTAACTTTGACCACTGAACCATGAAAATGAGGTCAAGGTCAGATGACACCTGCCAGTTGGACATGTACACCTTACAATCATTCCATACACCAAATATAGTAGACCAATTGCATACAGTATAAGAAAAAAAGACCAAAACACAAAAACTTAACTATAACCACTGAACAATGAAAATGAGGTCAAGGTCAGATGACACCTGCCAGTTGGACATGTACACCTTACAGTCCTTCCATACACCGAATATACTAGACCTATTGCTTATAGTATCTGAGATATGGACTTGACCACCAAAACTTAACCTTGTTTTCTGATCCATGAAATGAGGTCGAGGTCAAGAGAAAACTGTCTGATGGGCATGAGGACCTTGCAAGGTACGCACATACCAAATATAGTTATCCTATTACTTATAATATGAGAGAATTTAACATTATAAAAAATCTTAATTTTTTTTTCAAGTAGTCACTGAACCATGAAAATGAGGTCAAGGACATTGGACATGTGACTGATGGAAACTTCGTAACATGAGGCATCCATATACAAAGTATGAAGCATCCAGATCTTCCACCTTCTAAAATATTAAGCTTTTAAAAAGTTAGCTAACGCCGCCGCTGCCGGATCACTATCCCTATGTCGAGCTTTCTGCGACAAAAGTCGCAGGCTCGACAAAAATGGCGTAATCACATTGTAAACAGGCTTAGTGCAGAAATAACCCAAGGGCGGCACATTCATATCAGTTATATACATAATTATAATAAGAAATTGTTAATTGAAATTTATGTTTCCATGTTTACTGATCTTGCAAAACATACTAAAATCTCAAAGAAAATACATAGCAGACGAATTCCTAGACGTCTAGACGGTCATGTGACTTTGTTTACATGGTGATCGATTACGATCAGCTGAGAATCAATAAAATTCTGTTTACTTCTTATTTTAAACATGTAATGATTACTTTACAACAATATAAAGCAGCAGTTAAACGTGGAAGTTCTATGGTCTTTACTTTTATATGATTTAAAGCCCTGTGAAATTTATGAAAAGAAAACAACAAACATGATTAACTTTGAACTTATGTCATGAACAAGTTAACAAATAATGAAAAATTTCCATTGAAACTATTTCCTGGCTTGCAACAAGCAAAATTACCAAATATCTTAACATAACAAAGGGCCTTAGCCAAACATTATCAACAAGAACTTGTAAATTGGCAAAACATGAAAAATAAAAGGAAATGTGGTTTTCCAATAATTTAAAAAATGTCAGGGGGGTACAGCCTGCACATTACATTATCAATAATGCTTACCCTTCCCCTGTTAATTTTATCAGTAATGCTTACCCTGGCTCCATTTGGTTTATTTAATGATGCCTACCTTTCCCCTGTTTGATTTATTCAATGATTCCTATCTTTCCCTGGATAACTTTATTCAAAGATCCTTATTCTTCCCCTGGTTGGTTTATTCAAAAATGCTTATGCTTTACCTGTTTGATTTAATCAAAGATGCATATCCTTCCCCTGATTGGTTTATTCCATGATTCTTACCCTTCCTCTGTTTGATTTATTGAATGCTTATGCTTTCCCAGTTTGGTTTATTCAAGGATGCTTAAGCTTCCCCTGTTGGTTAATCAACGATGCTTACCCTTCCCCTGTTTGGTTTATAAGTGATGCCTCCCCTTCCTCTATTTGGTTCATTCACTGATGCTAACCCTCCCCTGTTTGATTCATTCAATGATGCCTCCCCCCTCACCTGTTTGATTCATTCGATGATGCTCGTCCTTCCTCTATTTGATTCATACTATGATCTCCCCCTTCCCCTGTTTGATTCATTCGATGATGCTCACCCTTCCTATATTTGGTTCATTCAATGATGCTTACCCTAACCCTGTTTGATTCATTTGATGATGCACTTCCGTTAGATTCATTTGATGATATTCACACGTTAGATTCATTTGATGCTCATCGGTTAGATTCATTTGATGATACTCACCCGTTAGATTCATTTGATGATGCTCACCCATTAGATTCATTTGATGATGCTCACAAGTTAGATTCATTAGATGATGCTCACCTGTTTGATTCATTGGATGATGCTTACCCTTCCCGTGTTTGGTTTGTCGATGAAGTCTGTTATGAGAGGTCCAGTTGTATCTTTTTCATCTTTTCTGTCATCAATTATTTGTTTATTAATTGTTGCACTTGTGTATTCCCAAAGATTGGCTTCAAATAATGTTTCTGTTATAGTTTTGACCAACAATGGAACCTCCAATGTCACTAAACCCATCAGTTTAAGGCTGATTGGTATCAGTTCAAGATGCATAGTAATTCTAAATTAAAAATAAAATTCAATTTACATTAAGTTTTAACTTCACTTATAAATTTAGTAATGCTTTCAACCATACACACAGGAACGACATCATTTGTAACATGATGGGGGGGAAGAAATAACATTATGTGTAACATTAAGTTGGGAAGGAATTACATGTGTAACATAAAGGGGGAAGAAATTACATCATGTATAAAAAAAAAAAGGGGGAAGGTATTTCTTCAAGTTATACATAACGGAAGGAAGAAAATACATGTGTAACATAAAGGGGGAAGGAGTTACATCATTTGTTAAAAGGGAAAAAAATTAATCAGGTGTTACAAAAAAGTGGGAAAGAACTACATCATGCCTAACATAAAAGAGGGAAGGAATTACATCACGTGTATCATAAAGGAGGAAGGAATTACATCATGTGTAACATAAAGGGGGAAAGAATTACATGTGTAACTTAAAGGGGGTAGGAATAACATGCGTAACATAAAGCTGGGAAGGAATAACATCATGTGTAACATAAAGCTGGGAAGGAATTACATCATGTGTAACAAAAAGCTGGTAAGGAATAACATCATGTGTTACAAAAAGCTGGTAAGGAATTACATCATGTGTTACAAAAAGGGGAAAAAGAATTACATCATGTGTAACATAAAATGGGGAAATATTACATCATGTGTAATATAAAAGGGGAAAGGAATTACATCATGTGTAACATAAAGTGGGAAGGAATTACATGTGTAATAAAATGCTCCGCAGGGCGCAGCTTGATACGACCGCAAAGGTTGAACCCTGAACAGTTGGGGCAAGTATGGACACAACATTCAAGCTTGATACAGCTCTGAATTTGGATTGTGATTAAATATTTGACACAGCATAGGTTTCTGACACAGAATGAATGTGGTCTAAGAACTTAAAAATTTTTAATTGGACATTCACCTATTATGGTCCAATATCCAAAATCTAAATACATGGTTAGATTCAGCATATCAAAGAACCCCAAGAATTCAATTTTTGATGAAATCCAAACAAAGTTTAATTTTGGACCCTTTTGACCTCAATGTGGACAAAGTTGATAATGGGGCCCAAAAATCAAAATCTAAATACATGGTTATATTCAGCATATCAAAGAACCCCATATATTCAATTTTTGTTGAAATCAAACAAAGTTTAATTTTGGACCCCGATTTGGACCAACTTGAAAACTGGGCCCATAATCAAAAATCTAAATACATGTTTAGATTCAGCATATCAAAGAACCCTAAGAATTCAATTTTTGTTAAAATCAAACTAAGTTTAATTTTGTAACCTTTGGACCTTAATGTAGACCAATTTGAAAACGGAACCAAAAATTAAGAATCTAAATACACGGTTAGATTCGGCATATCAAAGAACCCCAATAATTCAATTTTTGATGAAATCAAACAAAGTTTAATTTTGGACCCTTTGGACCTCAATGTGGACCAATTTAAAAACGAGGCCCAAAATCCAAAAACTTAATACACGGTTAGAATCAGCATATTAAAGAACCCCAAGAATTCAAGAATAAAACCCCATTGAAATTGGTCAAGAAATAAGCAATTTATACGAAGTATCTTCTTTTGCACAATACTGTGCAATTGAATATTTCTTGCTATTGCGCAATACTGTACAATTGACAATTTCTTGCTATTGCGCAATATTGTGCTATTGGATATTTCTTGCTATTGCACATCACTGTGCAATTGAAGGTTTCTTGCTATTGCGCAATACTGTGCAATTGAAGATTTCTTGCTATTGTGCAATACTGTGCAATTGAAAATTTCTTGCTATTGCACAATACTTATTATATAATAATTCACACATTCTGTTTGGTGTGTATCTCCTACCATATCATTATAATTTGCTTTTAAATATAAAACAGAAATAACCAACTTAAAATGGAAAATTTTAAAAGAAAAAAAAAAAGGAAAAAAAAAAAAAATCCCCCCCCCCCCCCAAATTTTTTGAACCCCCTTATGATTCATCACCCCCAAACTCAATCCCAGCCTTCCCTTTGTGGTATGGTACCTTGCAGTACAATTTCAGAGAGATCCATATACTTGAACACAAGTTATTGTCTGGAAACTAGAAAAATGCTTATTTTTGGCCCCTTTTTGGCCCCTTATTCCTAAACTTTTTGGGCAATTACCCCCAAACTCAATTCCAGCTTTCCCTTTGTGATATGGAACCTTGTAGTACAATTTCAGAAAGATCCATACACTCACACACAAGTTATTGTAATGAAACTAGAAAATGCTTGTTTTTTGCCCCTTTTTTTGCCCCTAATTCCTAATATTTTGAGGCAATTACCCCCAAAATCAATCCCAGCATTCCCTGTGTGATATGGAACCTTGTGGTACAATGTCAGAGAGATCCATACACTAACACACAAGTTATGTCTGGAAGTTACAAAAATGCTTATTTTTGGCCCCTTTTTGGCCCCTAATTCCTTAACTGTTGGTACCATAACCCCCAAAATCAATCCCAACCTTCCTTTTGTGGTATTGAACCTTATGGTAAAATTTCATAGAGATCCATTCCCTTAAACTAAAGTTAGAGTGCGAAAACCAATGTGTCTTCGGACGACGACGACGACGACGCCAACGTCATACCAATATACGACCACAAAAATTTTTTGCGGTCGTATAACAAAAAGGGGAAAAGGAATTACATCATGTGTAACATAAAAGGTGTAGAAGATACAAAGGAGGCAATACAAATATCATACCGTATAGCGGGTTATTTTGCAGGGTGTTTATTTTCGCTTATTTTGGCGGGTCAGGAGAAATCGCGAAAATAAATTCCGCGAAAATTTGTGCATACGTTCGATACTTTCTAGGTTAAAGCGTTTTGTAAACTATCTAGTTTTTTCCTGTTCGACGGATCAATCACGGTTCTTGTTAATTTGAACAACATAAATGCCAAAGGCCATTGTTCACTGGCTTTCAGGTATTAATTAGTTTATTGATTACATAAAATAAATAATGATATAAGAGTGTGAGGTACGCTTGTCAGGTATTTTATCCTTATTAATTAGTGTCAAATTATATAAGAGTTGTAAGTCACTAATGATAATTTTATAACCTAATTAGTACATCAAAGGTACGGTCAACCGTAATATTTACAAGAAGTTTGTACACCTGTGAAAAATAACTATGTACTTGTATTCTATTGATTAACTATATAAAAATATAATCAATAAATAAGACGTCATGCAGGAAAAACAATCATTTAACCATAACAATAGACCCTTGTTTGTCAATTTTTACAACTTTTTAAGTAGAACCATTTCAGTATCCGCCAAAATATTCAATTGGGATTAAAGAATCCGCTAAAATAAAAACCGCCAAAATTTTTCGTATACTTTGTTGCCCTTAAATCGCAAAATTTTACACCCGCGTAAAAAATAACCCGCTATACGGTAAATTGAAGAAAGACAAATAAATGTGGATAGTGTCCACATGTGGACACAGATGATGCCCTGGCTTGCATATCATATTAAGTTATAAAAGGACATAACTGAAGAACGGTAAAAGTGACGCTACCCAAATTTGAACTTGATCTGAGTTTTGTGGTAATAAGCATTGTGTGTAAGTCTCATAACATTAGGTTGAGGCTAACTTAAGTAGAGAACAGAAACTAAAAATTCAGCAATTTTTCTATTTGTAAACATGCATAACTCTAGAACGGTTGTGAATAAGTTTTATAACATTTGGTTGAGACAAACTAAAAAATTCAACAATTTTTATGTTTATAAAGGGACATAACTCAAAAATGGTAAAAGTTTCGCCACCCAATTTCGTACTTAATCTGTATTATATAGTAATAAGCATTGTATATAAATTTCATAACATTTGGTTGAGGCAAACTATAAAGTTAGAAAACGGAAACAAAAAATTTGTACTTGATCTTAGTTTTGTGGTAATGAATATTGTGTATAGGTTTCATAATGTTTGGTTGGGGCAAACTTAAGTTACAGAATGGAAACTAAAAATTTTGCAATCTTTCGATTTATAAAGGGGCATAACTTAATAATGGTTAAAGTGACACTACCCAAATTCAACTTGATCTGTGTTTTATCAGTGGAAGTCAAAATTAAACATTGCATTGTATAAAGCATTGATTGTAGTTGATTCAACTATAATCATGGACAAAGGAAGATAACTCCAATTTTAAAAATTACTTGATATTTAGAAGAAAATAAAAATTTTGCAATTTTTCCATATATAAAGGGGCATAACTCTAGAACAGTTAAAGTGACGCCACCAAAATTCAAACTTGATCTGTGTTTTGTGGTAATAAGCATTGTGTATAAGTTTCATAACATTTGGTTGAGGCAAACTTAAGTTAGAGAACGGAAACTAAAAATTTGCAATTTTTCCATTTATAAGGGGGCATAACTCTAGAACGGTTAAAGTGACACCACCAAAATTCAAACTTGATCTGTGTTTTGTGGTAATAAGCATTGTGTATAAGTTTCATAACATTTGGTTGAGGCAAACTCAAGTTAGAGAACGGAAAACAATTTTGGGACGTACGTACGTACAGACGAACAAAGGGTAAAACTTAATGCCCCCACCGCTACGGCAGGGGCATAAAAAAAGTTTGTTTTCTTGAGTATTCAGGAAGGATAATCCCTTAAGAAATATAAAAGACCTGATAATTTCTAATGATTTCACTTTATTATATCTCTAAATCTCTATCATGTGAATTGAAAACAAAGTTTTTGCATTTTGGTTTAATACATTTCTATATTAATACATTTACCCAACATCAAGAGGAAATTTATTAAAGGCTACTTCTGCTCTTGTTGGGAAGCTCAAATCCATTATATGTCCCTCTAGTCGAAGCTTGGCAAATATTGGAAAAAATCCTATTCCAACTTCTCCGTAAGCCATAAATCCAACATTTGGTGCTACCTCAGCTAGTGCTTTCATTTTCAAAATCTCTACACCTACACTAAACTTCACACCATAATACATCCCAATGCCAACAGCTACAAAACATGTACATATTTATGAAACATAAAGGCAGTGATAACTATTTCTATTTAGATTTCATATCTACTCTCTCTTCACTATAAATGGGCATTAATCCATTTCTCTGAAGTCAGCATTAACGAGGTGTAAAATGTTGACAGATATAATGCCTACCCATGTTAAAATGAGAATAGAGCATGGCATGATAGAATTATTTCGATTCTAATAGGAAAATTTAGAACTTTTGTACTTCAAAGTGGACCTATAATACACGTTCGAAAGGCAGCCACTTTTATTTTATGAAGCCAAAAACATAATAAAAAAATCAACCGTTTCACGATAAAAAATGAACAGATACATGTAAACTTACTTTTAGAAAGATTTTATTTAATTTCATCGTTTGACGTCGCGAAAAATAACATTTTATGTTAGCAACATCATTACCTCCCCTGTAACTGTATCCTATGCCCTAAAAATAAATACATACTATACTTCAGCAAGACAATTCCACCAATCGGTACCATTCCAAACCCAAGGGGCTGAGGAAATTCTTTTTCTATATTTTGAATTGGCATTGGAATTTCTTTCCACATGACAAGATCCTCTGATTTAAAAACATCTGATTCTCCTCCTAGTATATTGGACAAAAATTCTGATAACTAAAAAAAATCACAAGAGTATTTTAGATAAAAAAAATTACCTTTTTCCTGTTTTTTTTCTTAAAATTACTTCTTAGTACTTTGTATAAAACTACCCATGCCTCATTTTTATAATGAACTAAATGCCTTTCGGTAAAGGATCTATTTGGCCCCAAAAAAAAACATCATTAGCTACTGAGGCATATCCTCATTTTCCCAATACTTGCTATGTTGGCTGTTTTTTTTTTTATCAAAAAATCATTTTGTGAAAAGTATAAAGCATTTACAATTAAATGCCCAATGAGATTAAGGTGGTATCCAACACCTTCACTAAAATTAATTTGGCTCGTTTAATTTTCATAAAATTTTGACTAAGTATTTAATTTGACCCTTTGACAAAAATATAAAAATTTCAAAAAATTTGAACCAACCAATTTATCAGAAAAATTACACTGGTTATATAGCAGTTTGACAAACACTAATTTTGATCATTGAGAAGCTTAATATTCCCATAACAACACAACGTAATTAAAACGTTTAGCTGATTTTACAGAGTTATCTCCCTGTAGTGTTAGGTACCACCTTAAGCAGTATTTTTAAAAACACGAAATCAAGAAGGCAACTTCATTGGTGTCATGCAAGGTAAAAAAATAAAAAAGGGGAAAAGAAGCTAGCCTAGCCTCATTCAAATTTTCATAAATTGACCTGAGAAGCTCATAATTTTTAGTGTGTGACTTTATATAAACGATAGATGTGAAGACTTTTTCATGCTTTTTTGTAATTAGCTATCCTGATGACAATACCAAATATTTAATCAAAAACAAAACTCTTGTTTTAAAATAATGAAATCTTTGTCCTAATTTTTGCTTATTGTGTGAATTACAACTGATTATCATTAAGTTCATTTAGACAAGACAATTAAACCATCGACATGTATTACCAAAGCTCTGTACAGATCTCTCAGTTCATTAATTAACTTCAGCACTTCTATCGGGTCCACATTCTTCACATCCAGGAGGTTTTCAATATCTCCAATTGTCATGTTAGCAAGTTTCTGTCCAAGTAATTTTACTCCGTGACTTGTTAAACCACGTCCGACAACAAAGGCTTGATCACTTCTACCTGCTATGTCTGATGTACTGCTCCCAAGCAATTTTTGTATTTCATCTCCTGGCAATTCATAATTAACAAGAAATATGAATATTTTTTATATTGATAATAATAAGAGAGAAAAAAATAAATCAATCGAACAATAAAATGAAATAAATATACACAGAATAATTTTCCTTTCTGATTAAAATAGAAGGATTCACTCTGTGCACTCATTTCATTATGTCTCTTTGACACATTCCCCATTTCCATTCTCAATTTTATTATATACTAATTTTAAGATAAATAAAGATGAAATTTTCTTTTTTCTTTTTTGTGTTAGGATTTCATATGACTATTTTTGTAATTATGTTTTATTTCAAAATTAAATGAATGACATTTTTCTTTTAATACATTTTGACAATTTCACAACGGTCAATTTCATTAGTTGAAAATTTTTGTACAATGAGTTAACCATCAACTTTTTGATAATAACTGATAGGTATATAGCTTTCTGCCACAATTTGAAAACATTAGTTTTAATTCTCAGCATTTGTATTAGCGGTCAGTCTTTGTTGGTGGAGGAAGCCGGAGTGCCCAGAGAGAACCACCTACCTTCAGCAGGAAAACTTTTAATCCTAGTCAATTAAGATTAATGTTAAATGCACCTGACACGTGAGGAGTTCAAGCTCACAACCTCAGTGTTGACAGGCTATTGATACAGTAGATGAACTACTTAGACCACTTGGTCTACACAGAGAAAAATATATCAAGTGCACTTTTCAATTTTTGAAAAGACTTGAGAAAGTGCTGATTTCTTACTATTGTGGTCATAAGCTGATCTGAATGATACATGTTGTTTAACTACATAAATCTGAAAAAAAAACATTTGTTCTTTGTAGTTATAAAGGTATATCTCGCTACAAAGATATTTTACCCTAAAAATAATTTTAATATAAAAGTATACGGCACCTCCTGTAACTGACTCTAATTTTGTATCAACTGCTATAGCAATTGTGGCAGGATTGTTCCAACCAAGAGCCTTCATAGCAGACTTCCCACTTGTTTTGGTGTCCATTGCTGACAGAACAGCTCCTTTCAGGTTCTCTTGTATCAAATGCAACTAAATCAAAGTAAAAGACTTTCTTATTAATAAATTTCAAATTTCATAAAAAAAATAAACAATTTAGCACTATACATGCTATAAAAAAATAAAAATAATATTTAAAATTTAGTTATATTTATAATGTTCCAAACCCATACACACTAACAGGTGGAAATTAACTCATCACAGGTACCTGGCTTAAAACTGTGTATGTCTGACACATGTTTCCATTACAAAAGACTCATCAGTGACGCTCGAATAAAAAAAGTACAGCTCTTCTATAAAAGCATGCAAGGCAAACCTTTGATCAACTTGCTTGCTATGATTGTTTGGATATTTGTTTTTACAGGTAGGTAGTCTGTTTCAGTCTGTTTACTATATACTGGAATTTAATTGGACAATAACATTAACTTTGTTTCAGTCTGTTTACTATATACTGGAATTTAATTGGACAATAAACATTAACTTCATTTCATGTCAATTTTTATTGTCCAATCAAATCCCAGTATATATATAACACACTGAAACTCCGCCTACCTATTGTTTGCAAACATCCAAGCAAACATAGCAAGCAAGTTGATCAAAGGTTTGCTTTGCATGCTATTATAGAAGAGCTGTAAAAGACCAAATAAAGTACAAAGTTGAAGAGCATTGAGGACTGAAATTCAAACTGATATAAATCATGCTATATCTGTTCATAGAGTTCAACAGAAGGTGCACAGCAGACATTATCACTTGATCATCCCTGGAATAAATTATCAAGAATGGGGATGCAAATTGCAGAAATGAATTGCTTTTTTATCATTCATCATGATATACCTTGATGGAGTAACAGTTTTAAATTAATACTCTGTTAAAATATTTCCATATTCAAAAGTGTTTTTATATGATATATTTCTATTAACAGCTTGAAAATATATGAAAACTATATGTGTCTGTATGACTTGATTGTCCCCTCCTCAAAAAAAGTCATTCAACTTGAATGAAACACAAACTCAACCTGTAAGTCATTGTCATACTCTAAGGTACCAAAAATCAGCTAGGGATTATTTTTTGACCTCCAAATTAATCAATGAATGATTGTTTTTTTAAAGCAAAATTTAAAGTTCCCATTCAACGAACTCCACAGAGGACAATACCTTTTGTATTTATTCAATTGGACAGTTCACTTTGCAAAAATTTAAATAACCTGATAAAAACCAATTGATTCTGGGAAAAGGTTTGATTTCCTTTGCAATAAATCTTGTTTAGAATTCATCATTTGATCATAATGTAAACACAAGAATGAAATATTAGAACCATTATAAAGAGAACTTTTGTTATGACGTATTACTATATTTCAATACCTCATATTCTTTCACTTGTTCTAGATATTTTTCTATTTCGTCTGAGGAAGCCTGTCTCTCCATCAAGATTTTGATACCTTCTTTAAAATTTGATTCCATGGGCCTGAAAAAGACAGAATGTAAATTAAAAACAAATATTCACTCTAATTTAACAAAATAACCCAAATTTCTTGGCAAAAATGCAATTAATGAACAAAAACAAAATGCAAGAATATAAAATAATAAGTCTTCCTGTCCCTCTATAATCAACATTTTAAAATGAAAATCACTGGTGTAAAGTTATAGTATTATTTAACAAGACAACAATTTTTCAGTAAACAATTTTTACATCAATTTTTTATCTCAATTTGATTGATTTTTTTGGGGGGAAAACTAGAGGCTCCAAGGCATAGATATTATTTATCTGATCTCTACTGACTAAATCCAAGTACCTGTAATGTAAAATTTGAAGGTTCATTTTCACTTTGATAGTAAACCTCATTTTAGTTAACAATAAACTTTCATTAATTGTAGATTTTTTCCAAGTATATTTCAGTTGAATTCTCAGTACTTGGATGGAATGTATTTAAGATATATATATCCCCATATAAATTAATGCCAAGAATTTCAAAAGTAATATTTTCAATGATATTTGTTACTGTTAAACTTGAACGGACTTTAAATAGATCATTAATTTTTCCTTGTCAACTCTTTTTTCCCCATGGTTAGGACAATTGACAAATATACTTCATTCTAAACTACCTTAGTTTAATACTTTAACCTGGTAAAGAAAAGACTAACAGAAGAACTGACAAACCCCCAAAAAATCTAAATTATACACATTTTTTGTGACTTTTTTTTTATCTTTGGCACTACTTGGGAGCTTCCAACTAAAAGTTGTTATCCAAGATCTAATTAAAATTATTAACACGTTGACAAATTATATTCCTGTTTGCTTTTGAAAGTTTCAGACCCATGTGTTGTGTTGGTCCGATGACTAAGAGCAGCCCACCCCTAAATAATTCACATATTTGCACCGATTCAATTTTCAAAGTTGGATTTTTGGTTAGAAACTGTATCTGAAATCTGCATGAAGAAAACAATAAATTCTCGTATTAAGTTGATCATGCTTGAATTTTGAAATCACAGTCAAACAGTTTCTCTCTGAAAGTATTAATATTAGCCATAACACTGAATTTGTGTCAGAAAGTTATAAAATTATGGCTTTACAACACAGCAAGGTTTACCATGGTTAATGTTATCCATGTGAATACAGTTACTTCATATCATGTTCATCACTTCAACAACTTTTTTCAAAACCATACTTTATTGGCTTTGATCTAGCTTTCAGTAACTACAAGAACTCTCAGATCTGTACTTTGTGTCTTTTTGTGCTTTATATCAATCTGATGAGTTAAGCCCTTTTCAACTTATTTTTATAGTTTGTTCTTATGTTGTACTGTTACAATATTGTCCCAGGATAGAGAGGGTTTGGTGACAGCCAACATGTTTAACCTGTAATTCAGTGGGCTGTTGGTTTTTTTTTTTTTTATTGTTTTACTTTTGTCAATGACTTTCTTCATTTCGGGCCTTTTATAGCTTGCTGTGCAGTATGGGTTTTGCTAATTGTTGAAGGCATACAATCATCTGTAGTTGTTAACATCTAGGTCATTTGGTTGCAGATGGAGAGTTGTCTCATTGGTAATCATACTGCATTTTTTTATTTAATTGTTTTATATGAAAAAGATTGGAAACCTACTGTGAAATAGATCTTCTACGTCTCTTCTTGTGTTTTGATGATGAGCAAGGCATATTAGATTCATCCATTAATTTGAATTTACTACAAAATTCCCAAGCTAAGTAACAAACTTGTAGATCCAAAGTCACAATATAAGGATTAAGTCCTGAAGCCAAGGTATAATTATACTGAAAAGTGTCTCCAATGTTCTCAGTGACTGTTTTATCTGAAAATTAAGGACAAATCCAAGTTAATTCATAAATTCAATGTAAATATATTTTTCCTACTTTAAATGTCATTTTGAGACCTATCTTTGTAGACATATTTTAAGTTGTGTATTGTCTTCAGCTTTCCACTTATATGGTCCTTTTATTGTAGCCCAAAGGTGACTAGGGGATACAAATATGGTCACTTTTGGTCTTCAGATGACCAGCAGTAAAACCTGTATCATGAAATTTATAAAAAGTTTTCAAGTTTTTTTTTGCCAAAGTAAGGTCTGTTTGGTTGTGGGGGATATGAAAAAATATGAAATATAGACACTGGGTGTTAAGCAAACAGCAATCAATCAATCCTTTTATTGTAACTGCTTGCACATGTTTTTATATATCTTAAAAATAATCTTTGCAATACACTAAATTTCCTTCTAAACAAACCTGGTTCAGGAGTTTTCTGCCAAACTTTCCTTTCAATACTGTACTCCAGATTATCACACGAAATGAAGTGAAATGTCACGTTGATACTCCTTTGTCCATTTATAAAAGTGAGAGGGAGACAGCATGTTATACCCTGACAGTCAGATGTAGGGGAGCAAACTGTTGATCCATAGGATGTCAACTTTATACCACAATCTACAATGTAAGTGAAAAATTACAATAGTTGTCATTCCCTGGCTTGTGATATTCACTGTTGTAAAATAAATAACTATTGAAGTTCTCCTTTGATATTGTTGCATATCAAACTGTTAGATAAAAAAGAATAAAGTAAAATAAAACATGCTTACCACTTTCTAGTTTTGGTGGTGAACACTGGATCTGTTGCCATAAATCAAATGATATTCCTAAAATATACAGAACAAACTAAACTAAAATTCTGTCATTATGTACACCAAGACAGTGTTTGTTTCTCTTCAACATGCATTTCTTATTTTTTGTCAATTACCTTTTAAATTAACAAAAAATCTAAAATAAGAATAAAATACACTTATCTTATTAAAATTTAGCACTCTTCTTCCAAGCCAAAAGGACGTTAAGCAACCAACAATCAATCAATCAATCCAAGCCAAAAATTCATGACCAGAGTTATCTCCCTTCATGCATATCTAAACCTGGTATACTATTCTTGTATATATGTAAAAACCTTAAATAAGATGTGTTACAATTTTTATAGAAAGATAAGGATTCAAATAAGCTGTCTACTTAAGATAAAAGGTATGTACATTATAATATTTCTCAGATTTCTATGAAATTTGCTTGCAACAATAGCATTTTAACATGTATATGAATTGCATAAAAATGAAATGCAATTATTTTATACTTTCCAAGATGTAGCAAATATCTCTGGCAAATAGAAGTACAAACGTACAGAAAAAAAGGGCAATAGGATATATATTTAACAAATGACTTCATAATTTTCAAATTGATGTGACAAAAAACTACCCCAAACCAAACATTAACCTACCTATTACAAAAACCGGATATGTGATTCACAGACAGACAAACAGATGCATGCATGTAGACTGGAAAACACAATGCCCCTCTACAACTATTAACAATCATAAAAACTTGTTTCTTAAAGTTCTTAAAATCTGTAAATTCAATATTACATAACTTAATTAATATGTTCACACCTTTGAAAGGGACTCTTTCCTCAGTCAGATCACATTGTGAGTATAGAAGATTGGAATCCTCCATGACTGTGTAGTCATACAAGCATACAGTACCATTCTCTTCAAAACAGGCCTTGATTTTCACATCCATAGAGAATACCCTTTCAGAAGGGATGTGATGGATGGCATACCTGAAAATATATAGCAGATTAACTGAAAAATACATGTAGAACTGTTATCTATGTGTCGACCGGCAAATTTTAAACTTATAAGCAATACTAAACATAAACACTAAGAATAATACTGAATACTGTTTCTATTTTGTTTTGTTTTGCATGCAATCTCTTATGATGCATAAGCTATTTCTATCAAATCATTTTCTGATTTTGTCCACTGACCTTGAACTTGAATAAGCATTACCCAGTTATAATTACCTCCAATGCTACCAAATATTATAAATATTGGAAAACTCCATCCCCACTTACAAGCTATTGTCATTGCTAAACTTATGTGACCGGTATCCTATAACTTGAATAAAATTGTGAATATTCATCCTCCTACCATGATTAACCATAATTATGAAAGTTTGTTTAATAATGACTGAAAACCATGGTCACTATCAAGCTAACAATTATCATCAAGTCACCTTGGCATCTGATAATTATGACCTAAAACTGAATGGAGTTAGGATTTTTCTGTACAATATTTGACAAAGATTGAATCCTTTGAAGACCAGGTAATAATTTTTTTGGAAAAACTGAATATTTTCATTTACATGCTGAAAATGAATGTGATCCTTAGGGCAAAACTTAAATAATGTATTAAAATCATGCATAATTGTAGGCCTAAAGGAACCTAATGTATTCATGGATCTTCGATACAAACACTAACATTATACATATTCTTGTGTCTTGCAGTTGCTTATATATCTGGATCCTGATGAAAAAACTTAAGCAGTCATTCATGCCAAAAATGTAGGTGAAGATGCAGTTCTTTCAAGGTCTACTTATTACTATCTAAGTTGTGAGCTCTGATAGAATCTAAGTTAAGTTGGACAAACAAAGAGAAAATGAACACCAGAAACTCTATACTTTCTAATCTTAAATCTACAGGGTAAAAGAAAACAAGAATGTGTCCATAGTACATGGATGCCCCACTCACACTATCATTTGCTATGTTCAGTGGACCTTGAAATGTGGGTCAAAGCTCTAATTTAGCATTAAAATTAGAAAGATTATATCATAGGGAACATGTGTACTAAGTTTCAAGTTGATTGGACTTCATCAAAAACTATCTTGACCAAAAACTTTAACCCGAAGCGGGACAGACGGACGAACAGACAGACGAATGAACAAACGGTTAGGACGAACGAACGAACGCACAGAATGAAAAACATAATGCCCCTATATGGGGCATGAATATCAACTTACACTAGTTGCAATACTCCATGGATCTGCACGTTTTCTCGTTTACCTAAAATTATTTTAAAAATTTAAATGAGTATTATTTGTTCAACCAATTTCTAGACAACACAATTAAGGCCAATTCTTTGTTACTTCTCAGTGCTCATTATGAATCAAGATGAATTGTATTTTTACTCTATTGGTCAAAGTTATTAACTTCCATAGAAAAAACAGTTCAATTGTATTCCAATTTACTAAAACATATGATTTCTTGTTTGAACCTTGAAAATTGATAGAAACATGCTCAATATGCATTCAATTATAATCATTTTTTTTCTTCAGATTTTTTGGATGAACATCATATCTTTAAATATAGAAAGTGTGAAATAATATAAAGTGAACTGTGCTTGTTGAGAATCCCTTTACAATCTCAAACATCAGACCTTTACTTTTGACCTTTTTTATAAAAAGTTTGGAGAAGGTCAAATTATTTTCATGGTTCAGGCACTTTTAAACATAAGCATCTTACAATATTCTTCCTTTGTTCAGAATATAATTTACACTTGCAAAAGACTTTTGACAAATGAAAACAGTTTTGTCTGAAAGTTTATTGAAGTACATACCCCATTCATAGTTGATCAAATCAAATTCAAAATGCTTTTCCTCCAACCACACTTCCAGAATATAATCACATGTTTTGAGACTAACAGATATGTAGATATATCTTTTCAGAACAGCAATCTCTGCACAACATGTAACAGTATCACAACTGTCCAGAATGTGGCATGCTACACCTTTATCTAACAGGGCAGATGGTGTGGTTATGTTTGAACATTCTGAAAAAAAAAATCATCAAACAATAAAACTTACAAAAACTCATAAAATGCTATTAAAGGGGCACTAGCTGTCAAATTCATGTTCACCGATTTGACTCAAATTCTCATATTTGATTTATAACAATGTAAAACATTTATCCAAACTATTAATAGTCTAAAATAAACAGTTAACAGGACATGGGCATGATAACACGTAGCTTGGTTTCGTGTGTATTTTAGTCTAGACGCCATCTTATTAACTATCGAGTTGAGCTCCAAAGTCATCTGATGACAATATATGCGATGTAAACATAAATAAAGATATAAATCGATTAAGCGACTTCGTGCTATTGGATTTTTCTAGGTCTGTTTAATTTCATATTATAGATTAAAAATATATGTTAATCATCGTTTTTACCTGTATAAGAATGATTTTTTGTGGATCGGATCAGTCAATCAAATGATTTACCTTTGTTTCACTTTCAATGTTGACATTCTTTTCCTTTAAATAACTTAACACATGCACTTCATGTGTTATCCATCTCTAGCTAAGGGGTTAAATTGAAGTTCACATGAATACAGATTCAATGAGGTCGAATTATTCACTTGCAAGTGAATAATTCATCATCAATGTTTCTTAGCTTTTTTTGACAAAATTGAACCATACTGGCGGCTAAAAGCGAATAATTATTTCACTTTTTCACTTTCATTAATGACTGAACAAAAAAAAAAATCATATATTAGATTTTTTATATATCTCGTAGCTAGTGCCCCTTTAAGGTCATCATATAGTTCTGACATGAGATATGAGTTCATAGATTTGTCTTTAAAGAAAATATCAATGTACTTTTTAATGATTTGAAATATTTTTTATACTTTAGATTACATTTGAAGAAAATCCAATTACAAGAGAAACCATACATGAGTTAACCAATTTCATGCAAAAAGTTTATTCTATTTTAATTTCAGACCAATCTGTTTGGTAAGGGTTGCAATTAAACCTGTCTGTGTTGAACTAAGTAAATCTAAGGTAAAGTTGAGTTACCTAAAGCAAGCTATTTCACCTGATAAATATAGATTTGTGTACCTTAAAAATTAAAAAAAAAATTTTATAACTTCAAATTGAACCAATAGTTGCAAGAAAATTGGTGAACACATGCAGGGTTTGGGATGTAAGATAAAAATGAACAATAAATATGAAAAACAACCATTCTTTTTCCTCATTTGTGAATATTTTTTACAAAGAAGTAAATATACCATTGTTCCATCCACCAGCAGACTTATTATGAGGTAGCATATTGACCTCACATTTATTAGACCATCCCATATAATCAGACAATCCAAGTTCTGTAATCAGGTCATTTGCAGTAACATCTGTTATATGGTCCAGGTCTGTATTTCTACTTGACAACCAATCATCCAATGAAAAGGCTGTATAATAAAACAATTATAAATCATACAAGAGCTACAGAGCTGTAAAGTTGTTTTATTGCTATAACTTGATTTCTGAATGTGTTTTATGTCCCCTTTACTTGTATCTGAGATACTATTCAATCAGAAGTAGTTGTTCAACATAACTTATGTATTCAATCAGAAGTAGTTGTTCAACATAACTTATGTTTATTCAATCAGAAGTAGTTGTTCAACATAACTTATGTATTCAATCAGAAGTAGTTGTTCAACATAACTTATGTATTCAATCAGAAGTAGTTGTTATTCAATCAGAAGTAGTTGTTCAACATAACTTATGTATTCAATCAGAAGTAGTTGTTCAATATAACTCATGTATTCAATCAGAAGTAGTTATTCAACATAATTCATGTATTCAATCAGAAGTAGTTGTTCAACATAACTCATGTATTCAATCAGAAGTAGTTGTTCAACATAACTCATGTATTCAATCAGAAGTAGTTGTTCAACATAACTCATGTATTCAATCAGAAATAGTTGTTCAACATAACTCATGTATTCAATCAGAAGTAGTTGTTCAACATAACTCATGTATTCAATCAGAAGTAGTTGTTCAACATAACTCATGTATTCAATCAGAAGTAGTTGTTCAACATAACTTATGTATTCAATCAGAAGTAGTTGTTCAACATAACTCATGTAACACAAAATAATAGCAGTTTAAATATTTGATTAGTATTGTAACAATATTTATAAACGTGGCAACAGAAGGCTTCAGGAAACTGAGTGATCTGATTTTGAGTTTTCATTTCTTCCTTTACTTTTTAATGCTGAATGCTATGAAAAGAGGCAGCAAATATATAATCTTAATGTCTGTGAGTGTGTAGTGTTGTTGGGTTGTTCTCCTGTCTCTTTTTATTCATATCTGTTTGATGGTCAGTAAGTGAAAACGGACCAACTAAAGCAACATAATACATTATGATTGTTACTCATAAGATTTCTAATGCTGGTTAAAAATATGTGAAAAAAAAATTGTCAAATACCAAAAGAAGAAAAGTAAACTCTTTTTTGATGTATAGATATACCTACATGAGTTAAGAAAACCTGGTGCCATATCACAGGGTGTAAAATAAACAGCTGTGTTATTTAAGATCACAATCTGTAATTCACACTCATCTGGTTCTAAACAAACAGTTATTTCCAAGTAGATGTTGAATGAAGAGAAATCTTTGTCTATGATGTAACTGAAAATAAATAAATAAATATCCAGAAACTTGAGATCAAATTTCAAAAAGACTCAAAACAAACGTTAATATAATCAGTATCACTGATATGTTTTTACTCTATTTGGGTTGAATTTACATGCAAAACTAATGCCATGATAAACAAAGAAGTCCTTAGTCTGAAACATTGGCAGTGGCTGTCTTTAGTTACCTAATGCCACATATAAAGCAGGATTTGCTTACCCTTCTGGAGCACCTTAAATCGCCCATTTTTGGTGGGGTTCATGTTGCTCAGTCTTTAATTTTCTATTTTGTGTACTTTTGTCAGTGGCGGATCCAGGAGGCGTACCCCTATGATGTTTTTCACAATATATATATAAATCTTTAGCATAAAAACGTCCCTTTTTGTTGTTTTTGTTTTTGTTTTTTTTGTCATGGCATTGTCAAATAGTTTTTCGACTTATGAGTTTCAATTTCCCTTTAGTACCTTTTGCCTCTCTTTTAATAGTTTTTGTCATTGTATTTTTTTGGCAATTTAGTATTGGTGGCAGATCTTTGAAAGTCTATATTCACAACTTTAACATAGACTAAGGAAAAATTTTGAGCTTGAACTATTGTATAGACACTTGTCTATTGTTGAAGACTGTATGTTGACCTCTAGATGTATATCTTTTGTGACTTTGCTCTATTATTATGTAAAATACTATGTTAGTTTTGAGATTCCACACTAAAACAAAATAAGATGTATTTTACTGCTAATCCATACTTTAAACTTACCCAACAATCAAATTGGTGCCATGACCAGGATATTTAAATATTTTATAGAAGACAACAATAGAAATAAGACATTGTATTTTAATTGTGTATATTTTCTTCTATTTTTCAAATTGTTTAAAAAAAAAAAAAATCATTGCAAGTTGTTTGTTCAGATGAATAACAAGAATTTGTTGTACTTGTAGTATTTTTATAAATTGAAATGGCATATTAGAAAAAGCATTAAATATTAAATGGTCTGTACTTACTTAAGTTTTACTATTCCATTCAAACCAAATGTGTTACTTTCACCTGAAAAGTAAATTAACTTCACTATGATAAACTATTAATCTTGTTAGCACAAAGAAAATAAAATGGAAATCAAACCACATCTCCTTAAAATTATTTTTATACTATCAGCAGAAATCAAAACATTGCAAAATACTAAGTTACTAAAATGCAAGGTCTAAAATTAGAATATACCTACATCAAACTAAGAAAATTACTTCGGAAACTGACATAAAACCAAAATTAACCTATTTACAACCGATCCATCCTGCAGTTGTGATTTCAACAGACATTCATAATGTCCCACATGAATAATTCTGATCTCAGTGTGCATGACATATATCTGAAAAAATTAACTTAAACCAATATATATATACCATAAAAAATGTCTGACAATTTCAGATTTTGAATCAAATTGTCAATTTGTAGGTTCAAGTTGTTCCTGCATTGGTTCATCTCAAAAACAGTTATAACTGATGTGTTGAGGATCGGCAAATTTACACAGCATGCAACACTTGCACAATCAGTTGATATGCTGCAAGACAAGCTATCATCTTTACCCACTGGTATTACTTTTATAATTGATAAACCACAGGCTGCAAAGTAAAAATGTAAATGAAATTCATTACAGCATTATAAGAAATATGGATAATTTTTTGGCTTTTTTTGGCATAAAATACATCAAATTTATATTTTCAGTTAGGTTAGCGACCCAACTATAACTCTCAAATCATGATCCATGAATGATAAATTTCCCAATCATAAATACTCAAACAAAGGCAAGTATGCAATAAATAAAGACATTTACTGTTAAAAAATTTCCCCTATCCCCTAAATCACAAATCACATAACTATGAAATTTACTATAAATATGATGAACACAAAGTAAAATGAGAAATAATCAACCTATCATACGTTAAAATTCAACATACCATTATTACTCAGAAGTTTATGATTACAAGATTCTGATTTAAGAAATCGATGAATTCCAAGATCCTGTTTAATCTGCACTTTTGCCCACACTGGTAATCTGTGTGTTGATCTTGGTATATTCTTTTCATCAAGCCAAGCAACCAAGGAAATTTCTATGATAAATATACAAATTCATTAATATGATATGAAAACTAAAACCTCACATAATTGTACAGTTTGCGTTGAAAAGAAAAGTAATCTCACAGAAAATGAAAAGCTTTTCAAGTTAATTTAATGAATAAAGTTCATTTAAGTAACATTTAGCATTTTAAAGGTATAGCAGATTTATATTTTTCTCCCTGTTTCTAATGTTTAGATTCTCGAACATTGTTTGCATATCTGTCCCATCTTCCACACAGTTTTAAAATTGTTCCAGCAACTATAGAAATATCAGAACATTGAGATGAAGAACAGGAATAAAAGGGATGTTCCTATGATATGGATTTTGTCAACTGCATGTAGTGATTTTAGGACATGAATAAATACTCCTTATACATTCATAATATTTGTTTAGCCATTTGTTGCTTAAATAATTAGAAGAAATGTTTACAAACATCTTTTTCTATAGTTCACAAGGAATGATATATCTGCATTTAAGCTAAAACACTATTGCCTTGACCTTGATAAAAAAAATAAGGTGTTTTAACAGTACTGCAAGCAATTATGCAATAATCATTCATGTTCGTCAAGGGCAAATCCACAAGTTTCAGGGGAGATAATAATGAGGACATTTATTTTTGTAAAGTTTTCCAGAAGTTTAATGTTGAAAATAATGAACTATTGTTTGAGCAAAAAATAGCACATTATAAACTGCATCATTATACTATCATAATGCTACCTTGCTTTTCTGAGTTCCAGACAGGAAGAACTATTTATCATCATATTTTTCCTCAATATCAATTTGCTATAAGTAACATATATTTTTCAATGTTTTTTGGTTTATTTTTGTTACATTCTATATCAAGTCTTTTAGTTAGTATTAATTTTTTTAAATTAGTCCTTCACTTCAGCACATAAATTTCTCATAAGTCATGACAGTTACAAACATTAAATCATAATTGTCTCAAGAAAATTATATTTTTACAAAAATTTTTCAATATCTACCAAACACACAAAGAATCTTTTTTGATTTCACTAGGAGATAATTCAAAATCTACTAAATTTGTGCAATTATAACTATTTGACCTTAATCATCAGGGAAGACAATGTTAGTAACTTGAATATGTGTTCCTCAATTTCCATGAAAATATATAGAAAACAATATGCATCAACATAAAAAAAAATCTGATAACTCTTTATAGCTTAATTATACTTTATTTCAATGTAATTTATTACCATTATCATTTTTTCTGTCACAGACTTCTTTAACAATCTTAAGACCATCTAGTATAATCTGATCTACAGTGCAGTTTCCATTTGCTTCTAGACAAACCAAAATCTTCATGTATACCATATAATTGTTTTCTGCTGCTAAATTGTAAACCACAGTTCTGAAATGGATAGAACACATGTATTTTCATGACTTCACAAGTGAACAAGAAATGATTGTAACAGGATGCTGTTACGAAGTCTCCCAAACGAAGCTCCCATAATTCGTAATTTCCAGTGTCGCCTGACATTGGACAAAGTCCAGTGAAAATTGGTTTGGTCCAGTAAAATTAATGCATTAGTGATGCCTGGGGACTAACCCTGTATATCATTCAAATCATCTTGGCATGACAACCCAGAATATATATGGTTTAGGGGTGGGGATCTCGACCATTTACAAGATACTAGAACATTGGGGGTGGGGGGAACCCCTGGGGACTGACCCTATACATCATTCAAATGTTCGAGAAACGACGAACAGGAATATATATGGTCTAGGGGTGGGATCTCAACCATTTACAAGATATTAGAACATTGGGGGTGGGGGGAACCCAGTGGGGACTGACCGTATACGTCATTCAAATGTTTGAGAAATGATGAACAGGAATATATATGGTTTAGGGGTGGGGATCTCGACCATTTACAAGATATTAGAACTTTCTCAAATGGCAGGAGGTCGGGATGACCCCTGGGGACTAACCCTGTATATCATTCAAACCACCTTGGTATGACAAACCAGAATATATATGGTTTAGGGGTGGGGATCTTGACCACTTACAAGATATTAGAACTTTCTTAAATAGCAGGGGGTGGGGTGACCCCTGGGGACTAACCCTGTGTATCATTCAAACCATCTTGGTATGACAAACTAGAATATATATGGTTTAGGGGTGGGGATCTTGACCACTTTCAAGATATAAGAACTTTCTTAAATAGAAGGGGCTGGGGGTGACCCCTGGGGACTAACCCTGTATATCATTCAAACCATCTTCGCATGACAAACCAGAATATATATGGTTTAGGGGTGGGGATCTTGACCACTTACAAGATATTAGAACTTTCTTAAATGGCAGGGGGTGGGGGTGACCCCTGGGGACTAACCCTGTATTTCATTTGATGTGCTTTATCATGACAAACCAGAATATATATGGTTTAGGGGTGGGGATCTCGACCATTTACAAGATATTAGAACTTTCTCAAATGGCAGGAGGTCGGGATGACCCCTGGGGACTAACCCTGTATATCATTCAAACCATCTTGGTATGACAAACCAGAATATATATGGTTTAGGGGTGGGGATCTTGACCACTTACAAGATATTAGAACTTTCTTAAATAGCAGGGGGTGGGGGTGACCCCTGGGGACTAACCCTGTATATCATTCAAACCATCTTGGTATGACAAACCAGAATATATATGGTTTAGGGGTGGGGATCTTGACCACTTACAAGATATTAGAACTTTCTTAAATGGCATGGGGTGGGGGTGACCCCTGGGAACTAACCCTGTATATCATTCAAACCATCTTCGCATGACAAACCAGAATAGATATGGTTTAGAGGTGGGGATCTTGACCACTTACAAGATATTAGAACTTTCTCAAATGGCAGGGGGTTGGGATGACCCCTGGGGACTAACCCTGTATATCATTCAAACCATCTTAGCATGACAAACCAGAATATATATGGTTTAGGGGTGGGGATCTTGACCACTTACAAGATATTAGAACTTTCTTAAATGGCATGGGGTGGGGGTGACCCCTGGGGACTAACCCTGTATTTCATTTCATGTGCTTTATCATGACAAACCAGAATATATATTGTTTAGGGGTGGGGATCTCGACCATTTACAAGATATCAGAACTTTCTCAAATGGCAGGAGGTCGGGATGACCCCTGGGGACTAACCCTGTATATCATTCAAACCATCTTAGCATGACAAACCAGAATATATATGGTTTAGGGGTGGGGATCTCGACCATTTTCAAGATATTAGAACTTTCTCAAATGGCAGGGGGTCGGGATGACCCCTGGGGACTAACCCTGTATATCATTCAAACCATCTTAGCATGACAAACCAGAATATATATGGTTTAGGGGTGGGGATCTTGACCACTTACAAGGTATTAGAACTTTCATTAATGGCAGGGGGTGGGGATGACCCCTGGGGACTAACCCTGTATTTCATTTAATGGGTTTTATCATTTAGAACATTTTCAATTAAAAAGATTGTGTCTATCACAAATGGTTTTCAATTTATAATCATTTGAAAATTTAAAAAAATAAAATCCCATAGGGTTCTATAGTAAAACCCTCTTTTCTTTTTGCCCCTCAAAGTACCCCTTTATAAACCCCATTGCACAAACAAAACCCTGATTGCACCACTAGACATGTTAGTCTAACATATTGTGAAACCCTAAGTTAATCTGACAAGCGGTTTTGGAGAACGGGTGCGGACAAGTTCAAATTTAAAAGCGGCGGAAGAGGAAGAGGAAGAGGAAGAAGAATAATAATAATAATAAGAACTGAGCAAAAACAATAAGTCTTCCCAAACTTCGTTTGGGAGACTTAATTATTAGAAGTGAATAAGAATCAAATATTACCAATAATCCCTGTCTGTCGTGTCTGATAGATTTTGAACTTTTCAAGGATGGCCTTGAGAAAAAAATTCAGGTGTAGAAACAAATTTTTTTAATTTTAAGTGGAACTATACTAAATCTATTGTGAAGTAATCTAAATCAAGCTGTTACACAGAAAACTATTGACTTTCAATACTTAACAAGTCTTTTAAATGCTTGCCATAATACACAAATTGAACAAAACAGTTGAAATAATATTGGTTGACACATCTATAGTTCATGGTGTAACATATGAAATATACCTAACACCTTCCTCTCTAAAAAAAGTATGTTTCTTTAAAACTTACTCAGTTCTTAGGACACCTACAAGTCCATGCTTCAGTTTAGTACCTACAAATAAAACCAAAAAAAATGTGCATATTGAACTGGTACAAATAAAGCATTGTTGTAAAATTAAAACAATTCTTAAATTTATGTTGAACTATGCAGATTAATTTTTATGTATCTTTCTTTACTATAATTCATTAAAATTTGATTACAGTGTGTTCTTCGTATGATAATTTTTTCTTAAAAACTGCAACTTTGAAACAATTCATATTATAAAATTATGAAGAGGAACATAAAAAACTTAGACCAAATAATAATGATACATAAGAAGAATTTTCTTTAATGTTTTTCTGTCCTCTTATGTAAAATAATTGAAGCATGTTTTTGTATCTTCCTAACAAATTTCAGTTTCTTGTAAAGGAATGAAGAGTATAAATATTAAGGTTCAAAATTCATTACTTTTCTAAAACTATTTTTATACTTACCCCATTTGTAATCTATTAATGATATTTCCTCTGACAATCTTTCTAGTTCGATAGTCAGTAGTCTGTTACAATGGTCTATAGACAATGATACTTCCATGGTCCTTCCAAGATCTTCTACATCAACACAACACCTCATCTTGTTACATGCAGCATCAAGGTTACAGCTTACAGGTCCACTCAAATCCTTTAAACCTTTAGTACTTGGACAAACTGATGTGAAGTGAATATAAATAATTTCTACCTTTTACTATGTGCAAAATATAACTTTTATCAACAATTGAACAAAACATGAAATTTAGTTCTGATAGTTTAAATGCTGATTGTATAATGTCCAGTGGCAAATATTTCATACCAATTATGTTGAAATTTAAAATTATACTTTGATATTAAGTACTTGAAATATTTCAACTAAATTCAAACCTAACAGTGTTTATAATTAAAACAATAATTATCATAGACATATTACAAATTTTTTTTTTTTTTATCTTCTGCTTACATGAATTCCATCCTTTGGTGGCTGGAATGTATGGATCAATTGAGCGATTACATCTAGTGGACAGGAGGTAGTAAGACAAACCAATAAACTCAAATAACTCAGACACATCAACACTGGTCAAACTGTCATTCTTAGAAAATCCCAGTTCATTCCTCCATCTTTCTAGTGAGAAATCTTAAATCATAATAAAGTTTTATTAAGGTAGATTCATGGTATACCACCATCTTGGATTGTACAATCTCAGTACAAAATTGGTCTAGTTATTTGCCCAAATCTGCAAATTTGGAGACAGATTTGCAATTTAATGGTTAGATTGTTTATTTATATAAAAAAACTTGGTGATTTATTGTATTATTCAAAATATCTAAACAAATATCAAATTTTGTGTTTTTAGAATCATTTTTTTCAAATAAGCCATTTAAGGGGAGATAACTCTTTTAGTAAAAAATATATACTGGACTTATAGGGAAATTTTTTATTTTTACTTGTAGCAAGAAAACAAGTTCGGTGACACCTTTTTTTCTTTTTCTTTTTTTAAAATATATTATAAAACCTATCTTCCTACAATTTATTTCAAAATTCTATCTCATAGAATTTTTTTTATGCACACAAATGTGTTTTTTCATGAACAATCTAACCAAATTTAGGCAATTTTCAACGACTCATAGCGTGGAAAATAGCACGGTGACCCATATGTTCTTTATTATATTTTTGAAAAAAGCATAGTAAAATCTTCCTTTTGACAAAGTATAAGAAAATTCTATCTGAAAAAGTATATACTTATGATCTACCTTAAATTAAAATATAACTAGATCTGTATTGTGAAACCGTTATGAACACTTATGGTTCTTCATCCTGTCAATACTTATATTTTGGTATTGCACAAGGTCATGCTTTCTTCAGACTGTATATGACTCTTATATGACATCTTTAAACTAAATCCATTGGATGTGAAATGATTCATATTTTAGTTTGGGATGACATGATTGATTGATTTATTAGTTGTTTTTAACTAGCTTTCAGTTACTGTGAGTATTCTCAGATCTGTACTCCGTGTCTTTTGTCTTTTTGTCGGCTGATTTTTTTGCTATGTGTGCAGATTTGATGAGTCAACAATTTCCAACCGATTTTTACAGGTTGTTTTTATGTTGTGCTGTTACACAAGTGTTCAAGGTTAGGGTATGGTTGAGTGCTCACAAACATGCTCAACCCTGCAATTCAGAGGTTGTTATTGATTGTTGTCTGCCCTATTGTTTGTTTTTTTGTTTGTTTGTTTGTTTATTAGTTAAGTATAAATCAGGCTGTTGTTTTTCTTGTTTTTCTTGTTTTACATTTTGTCATGTTAGGGACTTTTATAGTTTACGATACAGTATGGATTTTGCTCATTGTTGAAGGTCGTACATCCAAATCCTTTTGTTTCTTGTGAATAATTGTCTCATTGGTAATCATACCACTTCTCCTTATTTTTATATCAATAGATTGCCTATTTCTTTAAACTAGATTCAGTGTGTCCATACCATTTATCAAGATCTTAATCTGCCTGAGTGTCTAGTCTAGGTCGGAACTAATTGAACTAATTGAACACAAATGACAACATTCTAGGATGACACATGGTAACATGTGTAAGCAAATACATATAGTCCAAGCTATTAAAGAGTTTGATCATGAGCGAGTCATTTTGTATTTATTCTGTTTATTCTACGTATGAAAATCAGGTTAACAGAATAATATTTTACATTAAAAAGCACAGAGTTAAAAGCAATGATTGTCATTCATTTTTACAATCTGCTTTAAAATACCTTCTTTTATAAATCCACCATCACTAGAGCACTGCAACACTGGTAACATAGCATTCTCCAGTATGACATAATCCTGTTCACATGGACCTTGACTCTCTGTACATATACTTATATTCTTTGATACCAGATAGGAATGCTTCTCTTCAAGGTAGTAGACGATTAGTCTGAAAATAAAACAAGCATAATAAAGCAATATCTATGGAACTTTTAATCATTCTAGTTGTCTATCTATGTATCTACTTATATTTTTATCCATCAATTTAATCAATCAATTTATATGGGCATTGATCTATGGAACCACCAATTGATCGATCAATATGTCTATTGATCAATTCAAGGGCTGTTCCATAAAAACATACATGGGACCTAGGGAAGGCACTTCCAAATCTCAACTATGGGTGGGTGTCATCTATGTTTTTGCATAGTGAAAATGTAAGTGAAATTTTAATTTGCGTCTACAGGTGGTTACCCCATTTTTAAAGTGCCTTCCCTGGGTACCATGTTTGTTTTAATGGAACAGCCCTTAATGGTTCTATCAACTGATCAATCTATTAATCTATGGATCTTTTGATTGATTTATCTATGGATTTATCCATCAACCCATATTTCTTAATATCATCTTCAGTTTTTGTAAATGTACATTGTAACTTATAATGTATATAATATAAGTCATTTGAAATCAAATCTTCAATAATTTCATTCCAACATCTTAAAAATTGGCATGGGATGTTTCTAAAATATATTAAACAGTAAATTTTCTTATCTGTATGGGTAAGTTATGATTTGACTGTACCAATATTGAATTTAAATTTATCTTTTCCATCTGATAATATCAAATTTATTATTTTTAGTATAAGTATACATACTTTATATTCACAAATCCTGCCAATGAAAACTGTTGGAGTTCACCTACAATATTCAAAGTAAAAAAATGAATTGTAAAAAGTATTAAGAAATGTGTTGTTTCTCTTACATTATTTATAATAACTAGCTTATAATAAGTAATCACTCTCTATGAGTAGAAACTGGAAGGCATGAGAGAAAATACAACTCTCTTGGAAAACTACAACTGTTACCCAGATGTGAACGGCTTTGTCAGTTCTGTGATTTAAACCAAGTAGAGGACGAAGCACATTTTTTACTTCAATGTCCTAAATATAACCATAGGAGAGTAACTTTACTATCTCAGATTGATAACAAATTCCCCAATGTAAAATATCTAAATACAAATAACCTGTTTTTATGGATAATGATAAATGAAGACAACAAATTTTTATCTTTATTGTGTGAATTTTTAAAGCTTAACTTTTCAGAAAGAAAACAGCATAATAATAATCATAATAACCATCTACCTGGCAAAAAGAAAATGTTTATTTCAACAATCAGAGTTATCTCTCTTTATTCACTTTCTGAACTTGTATGATTTATACTCATATGATAAATGACTTTTGTGTATGTTCTAATGTACTGTATCTAAGTAACATAATCAGAGCGAGCGGAGTGAGAAAGATTGGTATGGAAGTGTGAATGATCGTGTTAAATTTTGTAATGCCTGAAAGGGCCCTGTGATTAGGAAATAAAGAATTTGAATTTGAATTTGAATTTTGAACTTATAAGCTTGACACCAAAATTTCATGGAACTGACAGACAGACAGACAGGAAGCAGTTTACCACCCTCCTTCAGAGTATAGACAGTATCAAAATAAAACATACCAAATAAAAAGTCTGATATCGAAGTGTTGTACACAAAATCTTCAATGCCAACTGTTACAACATATGAACATAGATCAACCAGAACTTTGGTTTGGAAGTTTCTGTTTAACTTGTTGGCATGGATACAACATTCTACTCCAGTACAAAGTGCAGATAGGTGACATGGAACCTCTACTGATTCAATAACTGATACATTTAATGGACAATCTGAAAAAAGTAAATATTAGGTAGATTCAATATAAAAAAACAATTTTTGTATCAACAACTTCAATTGAAAGCAAAGAAATTTAGTCATTTGAAAAATAGAAGTTTTCTTCTCTACAGTAAAGTCAAATTCAAGTTCACTTTTATGCATACTTTACAAACAAAATTAATTGAATATACAATTCATATACCATTTGTGAAAGCTAACTTGCTGAACAATGTTATATCCGTGCTGCATTCTTCATTCAATAAATATGGAGCTAAACCAGTGTCTTCATACAATAATAGCTGACCATAATTAGGAAATGGAAGGGACATGTTTTCACTCTGAAGCCATGCTGAGAGGGAGAAATCTGAAAATAAAAATTAAAAAAAACATCTGAACTTTTTAGTGTTTTCACTGCTGAATGAACCTCCGGAAACTGTATAGAAATAGCCTTTCAGTTAATGCAGCTTAACCTGCTCTGAAAAACATCTTCTAGTAAAGACAGATTTTTAAAAACTATTTTTCATGGTCACTATGGTGTGAAATTCAAGCCACAATATCATATCATATTCATATACTGTAAATTCAGAAATTTTTGTAATAATTCTATTATTACAAAATATTGTGAAGAGATACATTTCATAAAAATAAAACTCACATTTGATATTTTCATAGCTATATTTTAAACAATTTTTTTTATTGGCACCTTGATATTTTTCTTTTATTTTCTTAAATATCTCTGTTTTAGAAGAAAGCAATACAGGTTTGCTTTGCATCCATTTGATGAGTTAAGTAATATAGATACAATGGATAAGCGTAGATTCTTGAAAAAGAAACCATGAGCCCAGAGGGCGAATGGTTTGTTTTTCATGAATCTACGCTTATCCATTGTTTCTATTACTTAAACTTTTGTGTTGATTTCTTTTCAAAATTAAAGCCTTTTCTTAATTAGAAGGTATTGTAAGATAATATAAATAGACATGTTATCATGTGCAACGATGCATTAACAAGGTTCACAATTAATTAGTTGAAGGAAATACAAATATAACATAACACGTCCGTCTTTGAATTATTATGCATCTGAATATCATCCTTAATTTACAAAATAAGACATGTTCAAATTTATTTTTAAGTATATATAATAAGTATGTTACCAAAATTTCTAGCAAGAACCCTTATTATTGGCACATCACAATTTACTCGCATAGGTATTTGCGATTAAGCATTTGTAAAGACATGTAGTAAAACAAATGAAATTATATTATATAAATATAAAACAAAAATGGATAAATTGAATGTAATCATTTTTTATCAAATACCCGAATTGGCCAATAATAATCCATAACATAAACGGGAAAACAAGCTATTACAAAAATATTCACACTAACATACAAAATGAGAAAAACGGAAAAACTAAAGAAAAGATACATCAAAAAGAATACAGGGATTCGAACCTAAACCAACAAGTCTCTCTCTACCTTTAACTTGAATCTTCAACTCATTGATCTTAACCACGTTAACCTGGCGGCTACTGATTTATACTATACGATTGCCTATTATGTATATATAAAGGTACAAGCCCTGTGTGTCCGTTGTAGCGATGAGTATCCTATGTTCATTTATATATATAAAATAGACATCTAACTTGCAACCCATTGGTAGCCGAGAGGTTTCATGGATGTGTTGATGTCAGTCACATATAACAGATTTCAAGGAGGGGTTTGATTCCCAGTGATGGCATATAAAAGTGACAAAAATTGAAGGTAAGCTTTTGAATTAATTCCATTAGTGAACATAAATCAGTAAATTAGCTGATTCAAACTTAATGAAATTAGGCACACAAAGGAAACAATTGAATATAATTTGGTGAGTCAATTTCAGCGACAGATTTAGGAAGCGTTGATTCTAGAAAAAGAATCCACGGCAAATGAATAGGCTGACGTCACGACAATGGTTTAAGTCCTTTTTAACTGATTTTCATAGTTTGTTTTTATGTTATGCTGTTGCACCACTGTCCCAGGTTAGGGGAGGTTTAGTCGCCCGCAAATATGTTCCACCCCACCACATTTTGAATGTGATGTCCCAAGTCAGGAGCCTGTAATTCAGTGGTTGTTGTTTGTTCCTGTATATCATATTTGTTTTTTCAATTATTATTTTGTACATAAATCAGGCCGTTGATTTCTTGTTTAAATTGTTTTACATTTGTCTTTTAGGGGTCTATCATAGCTTGCTATGCATTATGAGTTTTCCTCATTTTTGAAAACCATACAGTGACCTATAGTTGCTAACTTCTACATCATTTGGTCTCTGGTTGAGAGTTGTCTCATTGGCAATCATACTACCAGAGTTCGAAATTATAGCCCGCCCGACCGCCCGAGACGGCCTATTTTACGATCGGGCGGTCAAAAATTAAATTTCAACAGTCCGGTGGACGGTCTATTTTTTGCAGGTGGTTGGGATTACCTTTTTCTATTTTTGGAATGAGTTCTCAGTATTACCCCATTCATAACAGCACGTAAGAATCATGACTGCCAATTAACCTTTTACTACCACGTGTTTCCACGCGATTTCTGCAGGGAACATGGTGATACCTGTTGTTTGTAAGATCCGCACTAATTGGCTAGTTGGTATCAAATCGTCCAATCGCGATCGCGTTTATTAAATAAAAAATAAATATTAGAAGAAATCGAAAGTACAAATTTGTTTTGGTAAACTCATGTCTTTACGACAGTACTTGGGCCTAACGTCGCCGAAAAAGCGAACTGCTGTTGACTCAACAGGAAAAAATAAATTGTACGATCAGTCTAAGAGGAAGCGGACAATTGTTCCTGGTTGGAAAACGGAGTTCGAGTGGTTGAGTTTCAAATATTGTGAAAATGAGGAGCAATAAAATTATAAATGAAACCAAAATTTTATTTTTATTTGCTTAAAAGTAATTTTGTGGAACAAAGGTACAAACAAAGGCATGCTGAATTACACGGAAGACAAACTAACACCCCCAGTGCCCACCCCAAATTCTAAAAATTAAATCACACCTTGCTTCTGAACAAATAGTCATTAGGCTTAGCAGTGTCTGCTTAAATGTGCACTTGTAAGTCTTGTTGCAGTGTGTATTTACAAAAGCAGTCATAAGTCATTTTCATCACAAAAAATCCTCAAGTTTATCTAATAATACTTCTAGTCATTAAAACATCTCAAAACACAAAAACATAATTTAGAATCTTGAAGGAAAATGGGGTTTGATTTTTATTGCATTAATTTTCAGGGCTGGTAAATTTTGATCAGGACAGGTAATTTTTTTATGCAGCCAGCCCTGTGGTCTGGTAGACATTTCCAGTGAGTTTCCTACCCTGATACTACATCTTCTTATTTTTATATTAACATGTAACTATATATTTACTTGATATATAATAGATGTTGTCCCATGCACACAATGCCTTTTTCAGCCAGGTGTTACTTAGTATCTGAACTGACACATGACAAGATTTGTTACTTTCAAAACAAACACTCATATTTAGACTAACTAAGTACAGGCTTTCACCATCAAAATCATTTATCTTGTAGGAAAGGCGTAAAACTCCTGCTAGCCAGAACTCTTCCTGTACTCCTGCAATTAAAATAAATATGCATTGTATGAATTTAACTGTTGACACAGAAATATGTCTTGCTTGCAGGACCAAATCACAAATTTATAAAAATGTTTGATGCTGCCAAACACCAACCACAGAACCAACTCACCTACACCCAAGTTTAAGATCTGCAAACTTTCAGCACAGGCGAGACAAAAAAGAGTATCTGCACATTTGCATGTATTAAATTTTATTTGCAGGTTCTACTATCTTATTCAGCAAAATTTAATTTTCACCAGATTGCATGCAATGTCTTGCTAAGCATACCCTATTACTAATTCAAAGAACAGCGAAACAAGAAGTATGTGTCTGACAGATTCTGACGGTTGTCATACGTTGAACTTGAGTTATCTTACTACATAACTAGAAGAGCCTGTGTCGCTCACCTACATTTTAACATTGGCCACTTTTTAGCTTATTTCACCATCAAAACGGAATAACTCTATTAAGACTTAACTGACGATTTCAGACATGTTGACGTATTTGTAGATCTTATCCTGCTGAGCATATTTCCTTTTTAAACTTTTTATTTATCTATTATCATTAAAGGGCAATAACTCCAATATTGTGATAAAAAGTTGACTGAAGATTTTCGGCCATGATAGCTTATTTGTAGATGTTGTCTTGCTCTTGATTTTGCTATTTAGAGTTTCTATCCATCTGTCGTAGTTTTCAAGATAATAGGCAAAAAAATGGAAAAATTTGTCATTAAAGGACAATAACTTCAATAAGGAGTCAATAACCGATTTCGGTCATGTTGACTTATTTCAAGATCTTGTCTTGCTGATCATTCTGGCTTTTTAAAGTTCTTAATATATATCTTATATAATTTTCAAGATAAAATATAGGCAAAAAGGCAACAAAATGGTAAAAGTTTAGGGCAATACCCCAGTAAGAAGTTGGTTTTTATTTCAATAGACAAAAGGGAGATCTCATCATTATAAACATTGATACCACTGTCAGAATTTCTCTATCTATAGCTGAGTTCAATATAAAACACAAAATTGCATTTTACCCCTATGTTCTATTTTTAGCCATATAGGCCATGTTTGTCAGCAGGCACGATCATTGGCCACATTTTTGAAACTAGATATCCATTGATGATTGTGGCCAAGTTTGGTTAAATTTGGACCAGTAGTTTCAGAGGAGATGATCTTTGTGAAAGGTAACGGACGACAAGGGACCACTAGTACAGTACCTTTGGGCCTAGTTAGTTAGCTAAAAATAATTAAGCGAATCTACAAACAGATAGACACAGAAATAACTATAAGACATCTATAAATTAAGACTTTAAATTTAAAAATAACATTTATTGTTGGTGTTTAACGCTACTTTCAGCACTCAGCTATATGGTGGCAGACAGTTTTTATTGGCGGTTGAAGCAAAGTGCTAGGAGAGAACCACCAAAACTTGACCAGATACCTGGCCATCCAGGTCAATTAAAATGGGAGTCAAATGCACCTGCCTCATTGTGATTGCTATAGATGATCTATTAGCCAATCAGCCACAGAGGCCATCTTAAAAATAACATACCCCACTGATAGTTGGTTAGTGAGACATTTCTGTGGAATTTTTCAGTGCCAACAGTTAACATCTGTTTACAAGGATCTATATTCAGGTAAGTATGGAAGGAATATGGAATAAAATCTATATCAATACAGCATTCTACTCTGGTACAACTTGTGTCTAAATAACAGGAGGTTGGGTCTGGAATATCAGGAAGGGTAACTCTGCTTGAACAACCTGAAATTAAATTTAAATCTAAAGCAATATGTTAAAAAACACTATTACCAATATCAAACAGAAATTCCTGATCATTCTTCCAATGAAGAAAAATGGGAAGATTAACAAATCATTCAAATTTTATGATAGAAATGTAATAGACATTACACAGTACTAAAACTTTGAATTACAGAGTTGCATTCCAGCAATCTACATGCATGTGGTACGGTTAATAATGAAACTTGAATGCAAGTCCTTTAAACTAATATTTTCTCTTAGAATTCCATTAACTAATAATCTATATAAACAATTTAAAGGATTATTTTTTTAACATGTAATCTATTTGCTATATTATTATCAACTATACTAATTATATGTAATAAGAACAATACCTTTATTCCAACCATTTATGCTTGGAAAGAAGGGTGGTGAATGTCTGGAACATTGTTCTGTGTTGAGATACAGTGATATTCCTAAGTCGTTGAGTAGTTCAGATATCATCCAATCTTCTAGCTGTGATCCAGGTACCAGTGAATGCTGATTATACCAAGTTTCCAAAGAGAACCCTGTCATAAATAAGTCTTAAGTCATCATGGAAAAACCCTTTAAAATTGTAAACTTTAACATAAATACTATACAAAATAAACTTTTTAACTAAACCTTGATTTTATCAGAAAATTAAATAGCTGAATATTTCAAACATTGTTATTGGTATCAGAAAATGCAAGCACTTAAAAATCTTATAAATAAAACTAAACTTTCTTTCCATTCATAAAACAAAATAAAATGTGTTTTTCATGTTCTGCCTATGACATTGTTGCATGGAAAAATGGCGATTAATATTAGCATAATGGGCAATATTTCATTTATCAACAGATTAAGTAGTTTAAAACTGCTCTCAGTATCTGCAAACAGCCTTTATACAATATATAGTAGTGTTTTCATGTTACTGTTTTTGTCATCTACATTCATATCAATGATATTAACAAGTTTTTTGCTTCTTATTGTTTGGTTTTTTTGCTACATCATTCGCAGATGATTGTGCATTTTGTTGAAAACACATTGGTAAACTCTGGATTTCTATTGTTCGTTTACTTCTGTTGTCGGATTGCTGTCTCATTAAAGTTTACTCCACATCTCCTTTTAAACAAATATCAAAGGACTAATTTACCTGGAGAATGAAAGTCGCTATTCCAGTCACACTGCTGCTTAGGTAATTTTGTGTTTTTTAGAACGATGAATTGGTCTTTTCTTTCACACTCAAGTAATGTACTCTCATAACAAAATGAAACTCTGATGTTTACTAAGTAGTATCTCTCAGTGTACAAGTCTTCTATGCTGTATCTGAAAGAGAGAGGAGGTAGATACCAAAGGGACATTCAAACTCACAAGTCGATGACAAACTGACAACTCCTTTGCAAAAAACGAAATACTGTAAATTCAGAAACTATTGTGTGCATTTATTGCGATTTTTGAAGATTGGACAAAAATGCGAGATAAATTATTGCGATTTCCGAAAAATTTCCACACAGATATATGTATCAGATATAAGAATGTGAGTTCTTGTTATTGCGAGACTCATCTAGTCGCATTATTTGCATTAATAAAAAACTCGCAATAATTTCTGAATTTACAGTACTACCAGAAGTTTTTATTCCCAATTAATCAGCAGTTGTCCTAAGTTTTTTTTTTAAATTTAAATCATAAACTTTTGCATCACATGAAAACAACACATATAATTTCAAATTCATTTAATTTTCTTTACCATATAATGTTTTAAGTTTAAAATGACTTACAATGTATCTAATCAAAAAGAAAAACTTACTCAACTCTTACAATTCCCTGTAAGCTGAAGGAGTGGTAAATGCCTAGAGAAATATAAAGTGATTATTAAACAGTGCCTCACATTGGATGGATCAAAAATGGAACACTATTGGAAATTTAACAATGTCCTGCAGTGTATGAAACATTTAAAACACATAAAGTACAGAATAAGTTCAAATGATGCAGGGAATATGTAAGTCAGGAAGTATGCTCATCTATTCCTGGCATTCATATTTTGTTGCAACTAACTGACATTTATGAAGAAACTATGACAATAATCTTTTTTGAACGTCTGGTCGCTATCCGGATAGGGTTACCGGTAACCACTGCTATGAAAAGTATAGTTTAGTTTTCATCTTTTGTCCCTTATTTTCATTAAACTGTTTCATTATTCATCATTTCACTATTAGTTGTTTCTCATTGAATTCTCTCAGCAACATTATCAGTAGCATTGATATTCAGAGTGAGTTTTATCATATGTTTCTCTTATTTTTAAATTACCTTCACTTCTCTTTGTACTTTCTGGTAAAGTGAATGAAGGGATCTTATGTTAATTCTTAAAAGCAACCTTTAAGCATTATTAGAGGGGGATTTTCTTTGGGGTGTATAAGTCATGTAATTAATTTCTTCAGAGGATTTCAACAGGTTTTTACACAGTTTTGATAACTCTGGACCATGACATTTGTCCATAATAACGTTCATAACTTATAATTTGATTTCTAAAAAAGATTGTCTGACATTTTGGTTATGGTTTCCATAGAAACCATGAAGTATATTCCATTATCTAAATTTGTCACAAATGATTGGAAAAGATTGATGTGTCCTTTCCAGAATAAAAATAAGATTCTTAATCAACATTTTCAATATGTCATACTTATATCCTACCCCATTTGAAATCCAGTAAAGTACTATTGTACTGTATTTTCTCTATGCTGATACTTATTCTGTTTAAACAGCTGTCCAACAGAAATGAGACTTCAAAAGTTTGTTGTAACAAAGTATTCATAACACAACACTGAATCCCTGTACAGGTATCTGTGATGAAGCAGGACACTTCAGATGGTAACATTGGCAAAGTCATGTTCATAGCACAATCTATAATGGAAAAAAAAATGCAATGCTAAGCAAAATAATACTCTATAAAGGAAACAAACAAATAAACATTCAGAGAAAGAAAATGTGTTTGAAAATGATTTATTTTACAATTGAGGCAAACAAGTTAAAGTTTCCAAAAAGACCCTTAAACTTTACAATTTTTTCAGTTAGTATTGGCTACATAGGAGTGGAAAGAAAAGTAGCACATACAATAGTGTCATGCCAGCAATGTATGCATACACAAAGCATGAAATACTATCACAATTTTCATCTCAGTGTATAATTTTTACAGATAAATATATTAATGCCTTCAGTATATTTGGTCAGCATGAATAAAAACACAAACATATGCTGAATGCTAGTTTCCTCTGTTCTAAAATTTATATTTGTCCATGATTTTTAACTTCAAGTCAACAGCATGCCCTGATTTGCTTACAAAATACTTTATAACATACATTAAAATCATGTTTTATTGTTTTAATGAAAAGGAAAATTGCATACAATATGAACAGCAATTCTCTAATAGTGTACAATAGCTAGTAAACATATCCTAAATACTGCATGAATTGGTTGAATGACATTGTGAGAAGTAATGCAACATGAAGCAGACAGACACAGATGGACGACTTCTGTTCATGCCCTATTGGACACATGTTGCTAAAAGGAGTGGTAAGTTGTAAGTACTGCATAAAACAGAACTTCTGAGTTGGAACTCTGTATCCATAATATGAAGTAATATAAACAATACAAAATAAAAGAAGAATATGTCCGAGGACATGGATGCCCCCGGTCAAGCTTGCTTATAATATGAGAAAATACTTTTTGAGAGCATTTGATGTCACTGCTAGTAGAACGGTTAGTGATTCACTGCCCAAATTCAAACTCTCTCTGTAAGTTTTGGTTCTTAGCATTGAGAATGAGTTTCATAAAATATGCATGTGGCAAACTTAAGCTAGAGTGCGGAAACGAAAAAAGTTTGCAATTTTCCAAGTTATAAAGGGGCATAACTCTAGAACGGTAAGTGACTCACTGCCCAAATTGGAACTATGTCTGCCACTTTAGGCTCTTAGCATTGTGTATGAGTTTCATTAAATTTGGAGGAGAATACTTAAGTTAGAGAGCAGAAAGGAAAATGGGATGGACTGAAGAACAAGAGTAACATTTAATGCCTGGGGGCATAAAAATAGAATTTGAATAATATAGAAAAGCAAAATAATAATCTGGAAAAATCATTATTTTTGGAAACACAAACCTTTTGTCCAACTGCTATCATAGGGATAGTGAGATTTTGAACACTTATCATCCAGAAAGTAATGACCTATATTTGTTTCCTCATACAACTGATATAAGATATTGCTTGGCAGTGATTGCCCAATTTGATAGCCTTTGTCTTGTAGCCAGTACTTTAATGAAAAATCTGAAATAAAATTCAATGAATTGATTGAATGATGACTGTACAAAAATTAGCATAACATATAAAAGGTATATTCAGGACATGTTAATGTGATACAAAAAAAATAAAATGTTATGCTAATCAGACATCCTTAGATTGATTTGTACCCTAATAAACTCACAAGGTAACATTTCACAGATAGACATAGGAATTAAATGAGATGTGGGGTATACATTAATGAGACAGATATTTAAGATAACATATATGTTAAACAATATTTTTTGCATTAATACCAACAGTTTATTCCAATAACACATACTGTGAGTATAAAAATCTGATGTCCAATCACAGACTGCTTTTGGAAGTAGAGTATTCTTCATTATAATATTATATTCTGGTTGTGTTTTAGCATCAAATGTAATTGACACATTTAGATTGATCAAATACACTCTTTCTTCATACAAATTGTCAATGGTGAAACTGAAACGAAAATAAAAAACAAAATTTCATATGAGCAATCTCTGATATTAGCCAAAAATGGTAGTTTGAAATAAGAAACAATCAGTAACAAGAATATATGTCCTCAGGACACCATGTCTCGCTCGCACCATCATACGTCCATGTTCAGTAAACCTTGAAATTTGGGTCAAAATTGTAATTTGGCATTTAATTTGATAATAAACCAGTGTACTAATTTTCAAGTTGATGTGACCAAAACTTCATGGTAAACTACACAAACAGAAAACTTTAACCTGATACAGGACAGATTAACGGACAGAAAAAAGGATAGACAGACATAAAAACCAGAAAATATAATGCCCCTCTACTATCTTAGATGAGGCATAAGGCTTATCAAAGTGGTACGTTTTAAATAGCAACTCAAAATTAACTTTCTACACAATCAAGTCTAAGCCCTTTTCTTCATTTTGTAAACTTAGAATTATACATATTTAAAAACATCATTAATTTGTGAGTTTTATTACAATACACTGCTTTGGATAAAAATTATGAAAATAAAGACATCCGATGGTAACATCTCAAAACATATGGGTATTTTAAGCATCATTTATTAACAAACACAAATCAGTTTTCAATATTAAAGATACTTACGATATCTGAATAACACCAAACAAATCTAATAATTCATGTTTTCCTGCAAAAAATTGAAGAGTATATTATTACTGTAAATTCAGAAATTATTGCGATGTTTTTATTATTGCGAAAAATGCGACAGGGTTATAATCGCAATAATTTAAACTCGCATTTTGAAATTTTTTATATCAATTAAACAGGAATTTTCTCAATATCGCAAAAATTATAATCGCATTTTAGTCTAAAATGACAAAATCGCAATAATAAATGCATGCAGTAATTTCTGAATTTACAGTAATTAACTGAATAATCAATTACTGATTTCTGAAATCTATTTACAATCTCAATGAACATAACCTATAATTGTTTACATCCGCGTCATTTTAATTCTGGTGGATAGTTTTCTCATCGGCAATCATATCACATTTCCTTATTTTTATAATGAGTCCAGTGGTTGTCTGTGGTTGTGTCAGCCATAACTTTTTGTTTGTTTAATGTTATTAGTTTAATCCTGTTAATTTGGGCTGTTGGTTTTTTCATTTGAATGGTGTCACATTTTGTTTTCCTTTGCCTTTTACAGCTTGCTATGAGTTATGGGTTTTACTGTGACCTGTATTTGTTTGAATCTTTGTCCTATGATCTTTGAGAGTTGTTTTCTCCTTGGCAATCATATATTTTCTCCTTATTTTTGAAATGATTTGTTTTTGACAGTCAATATACTATTTGATAGTGATTCCTCACTGAAAATTAATAGATATAAGTGCAATATTAAATATGCAATTGTTTCAGCAAAATTAAGCAGTTGTTAAAATATATATGAACATAATGAACAAACAGAGACAAAACAAACAACACATAGTCAAGATAGCCTGTCAGACTTGATACTGGCACAAAATGTTTGCAAATATTTTTGTGCAAAAATACTATACACAGTTTAAAATATACATCTATTCTTACTAACCCCATATATAATCAAATAATGTAACATCAAAGTTTAATTTTTCAATCCTGACAGATAGTCTAAAATCACAGGGATCAATGTTGATTCCTATCTCTAAAGATTTTCCTAATTCTGTCACATCAACACAACACTGGACTGCTGTACAAGTCGGGTCAATATAGCAGTTCATGCTGTCATAAAGTGCTGGCAGATTCTGCATTTCTTGTAAACATTCTAGAAAAAACAAAAAGTTTTGAATATATCATGATAGAATATTGAAGCTGCTATAATGCATTTCTCAAAAAAATTATTGCAAAAACTATACCCAACATCCATGCACATATAAAACTGGAAGACATTCACAACACAATCTAAATCTTATTCTGTAATATTTTGGGTAAAAAATTCTGATATATAATATTGTTGCTATTTTCCAAAGCAACATCAATGACATTGGCTTATGATGTCATTATGTTCTCACTTTGCTTGACTAGAAAAACCATTATCAGTTGAGTCATTTGAGATGAAAAATTATCACACATAAAGGTCAAAGCAAATTTTAAGAAAATAATGATAATACCTGTTCTCCATCCATTGATTGTTGGAACATAAGGTGAGCTGTATCTTTCACATTGAGCAGCGTCCATTAGAAATGGTGAAATTCTAAGTGCTTCTTGCAGCTTTCTAATTTCCACTGTACTGAGTGACTGTGATGGATCAATTCCAACAGAGGTCTTCCATGATGCTAAGGAGAAATCTAAAATAAAAATTGAATTTTGTAATTATTGTGAAACTAGTTTTTCATTTATAACAGCCTAAATATAATATATATATAGAGAAGAAATTAAGTGAAAGATAGATACACTGAGCACAAATAGAATTTCCAAGGGTCATTTAATTCACAGATGCAGTAATTTGCCATTTGGTATACATACTTTAATTCATAAATGTATATATATTGTTTTCTGTATATGTAAATTTCACAGTTTGTCTCTCATGCTGAGTGTATGAGATAACTTCTCTTGTGTATGCTATCTAATTTTCTATCTCTCTGCCAGTTTGTTATAGAAATTGTTATGCAGTCCATCCAAATTATTTTCTCTATTTATAAGTAATTTCCTACCAAGTTATCTTTCATATATATCTCGATGCACCCAGTGGTAGTTTTAATGCGTGTATTGTGTCTATATTACAGTGAGATTGTCAGGCAATTTATGACAATATTTTTTGGATTTGTTTGAAAAATATAATTTAAACAGGTGCTTGGGATCATCTTGAACTCCTCGTAGTATTGAGATAAAGAACAGTAAAACAGTTCAATTGGTTTTGTTTTTTTGTTTGTGTAGTGACTTTATGTCATGAATCAATACACCAGATTCTTGTTTTGGCATGACATTATGTGCCTTGCCATAAGCAGCATTTAACAGAAACATACTAATATTGGTGGCCTTCGGCTGTTGTCTGCTCTATGGTCGGGTTGTTGTCTCTTTGACACATTCCCCATTTCCATTCTCAATTTTAATAATAGACAAGTGAAAAAGAATGGTATATTTAAAAAGAAAAAGAATGCTTACCTGGGTCTTTAAAACCAGTGTCCCATTTACATGGTTTCTTTGTGAGTTTGGTGTTCCAGAAGATCAGCTGATCAAACAAACATGGCTTCTCTGATTCCAAACATACACTAACATTCATGTCTACAAGGTAGCTACCATCACTTTCTAAGTCATATATGGAATAGCTGGAATGACAATAATATATTTTCCCTTTTTATGTGCACAGTCTATCTGCTGACACTTTCAAAATAAAATATGTGAAGCGTCTTTCTAACCTATCTGTTTTAATGGAAACTTTCTTCAGAGTTGTGAGAGATATTGAATAAATATAATATTGCATGCAGTTTTGCGGTCCTTATTTAGTATTGCTACATGTATTTTCATTACTGGGAGTTATTGTTTTTTGTTCAGCTGAATTACTCAATGAATGATTAACTTTTCAAGGAGAAATTTTAAATGCCCATTGAATAAACTCCATAGAGAACAATAGCTACTGCATTTATTCAATGAGACAGCTTAACTTGCAAAAATTCAAATGGCCAGGTAAACTGCAACTGGTTCTGGGGAAAGGTTTTATTTCCCTCACAATAACAGTATTATATACTTACTCAATGCGAACAACATTCTTCAAATAAACATTTTGTCTGACTCCTATAGAAAACAAAAAATAGTAACAATACTACTGTTAATAAACTAATAAAAATATTTGTAGGAAGATTTTTTCAGTTAATTCTGTTATTATTTTTTCAGTTAATTCTGACTGTCCCAAGTCAGGAGCCTCTGGCCTTTGTTAGTCTTGTATGTTTTTTAATTTTAGTTCATTTATATGATTTGGAGTTTAGTATGACGTCCATTTTCACTGAACTAGTACACAATTTTATTTAGGGGCCAGCTGAGGACCACCTCCGGGTGCGGGTTTTTCTCACTGCGTTGAAGACCCATTGGTGGCCTTCGGCTGTTGTCTGCTCTTTGGTCGGGTTATTGTCTCTTTGACATATTCCCCATTTCCATTCTCAATTTTATTTAAAAGATATGAGCTACTTAGCTGATTGAAAACCTTTCAGGAACTCTCAAGAAGAAGAACAGCAATAGAAGTGGTATTATTCCCTAGAGAAATATTTAAAACATGTAGGATGATTGGCAACATATTCTCATGCAAATTCATTTCATAATCTTGTTCCTCAATAAATTCTTTCTGAAAAATTTCTTAAAGTAACACATCAAAAATTTATAATTAAATCTATTTCAATAATATTTGTTTCATCCAGGTCATAAATCAGCAAGTAGTTCAAGAAAAGTAGCAATCAATTAGTTACTTATGTATATGGCACATATGCAGCACTCATCTCATCTGAACCTGGAAGTGTTAATTATGATATAAAATTAATATCTTCATTTAAGATTACAGCTGATATAATGGTTTTTAAGAATAAAGAATACAAAAATGTTTTCCCTGTAAATGTGTGAAGTGAAACTTTTTTGTCTTTGGTATTCAGTTGTCTATCATACTGAGTTTACCAAACAACTCTTTGTTGGGTCTGTAGGTGGCCTGTTGTAAGGCTAAATTTCGGTCCCTATCCATTAAACCTTCATATTTCAGTGGCATTCCCAACTTTTCACCAATCATCCCGGTCAAAGCATATTGCATTTACTGTTCTCGTTATGAATATGCATGATATGTTCACCACTGGACATAAGCAAATAAATCATGCTGAGTTCATAATGTTCCAATTTTGATATCAGAAACAATCAGTCAAATGGCTATGTAGCAGATGAACATGGTATTAAAAACTTCCTTACAGAGAATCTGAGAGCAGAATTCATACCTTCCTTATTCAGAAGCCATGTATTATGAACTTACCAAATTCAAAGTTGTAAAGTGATATTATAAATACAAAGTTATCTATGCCAACAATCAATTCTTCCTCACATGGATCTAGTTGTAAGATAACATTAAATGAATGATCTATAATATCTATGTCTAGACAGCAGTCCACCTTAGTACAGGATGATAATAATGTACATGTCATTCCTGGCTGTATTTCTGTCAAGTCTGTTGTAACTGGACAACCTAAAAAAAAGTATTCGAAAAAATTACAAACATTCATTTTTGCAAAACATATATACTGATTTAAAGCATTTTAATTCTAGATCAGATGCCAACATGAAACAGGACTATATTGCTTCAATAAATTGTATTGACTTTACATAATATGCAAGTCACTATTCCTACACAAACCATATTTGATTCAGCCATATTCACAATTCTCATTGAGGATTTTTTTCGCAAGTAAAGGAACTTACCATTTCTGTAAAAATAAAATTAAAAAAAAATTAAACTCAGATTGATTGTTTTATCTTTTGCAATGAAATGATAAGTAGACTGAGCTTATACAATTAGGATGTTAGGATGTGTCATCAGGCTCACATGTTTAGAAAATGATAAGTTCAGCATGATTTTCACAAGTCAAGGACTCAAGGACTCCTCTTTATTGTATTACTGTTTTTGAGAAAAAATATATATACTGTAAATTCAGAAATTTCTTGTGTTGTTTTGATAATGTGAAAAATGTGGCAGTTACAGGTTCACAATAATAATATCTTGCATTCATAATCTAATTAATGATTTTTATTCATTACATTTTTGCAATCCCATTAATTAGATTTTGCATTTGTGCTAGTGGTCAAGGATTCACAAAAATAAATGCACACATTAATTTCTAAATTTACAGTATATATTGACCAACCAGAATCACCGCAGACAGCCATGTTCCCTTCCATCTATTGTACCTGCAAGTGCATAAGTTCTTATAAAAGTAGTGTCCAAGGGTTTGGTTGGATTGAATGATAAAGTTTATCACTGTATACAATGAATTTAGACACTGCCATGCTTATTCCCTCACCGTTTTCACAATGATAAAAACCATTGCTCAAAAGTTTCTGAATTTATTGACATCAAACAAAAGAAAAAGAAAATATATTATGCTTCAAAATTATCATCAATTAGCTCGAGTCAAACCTTTCTGCAACAAGCCTTTTTCATGGATTGTTAATCTTGTGGCCAACACTTATTACTTCAGCCAATTATAATAATTTGGAAAATAAATTCCCTTTGGAAAAATGTCAGCTAAATATGGATATTTTATTTGTTTGCAATATAGTTGGCATAAAGCAATTTATTATAATTATTTAACTAAATGGTCAGTAAAACACAAATTAACTGGACACTGTTTAAAAAATAAGATTTTTAAGACTTACTTGCGCATAACTTCTTTCCAAGTGTATAAACACTTACCTTTGCACCTTTTGTTTGCGGTATACCATCTTTTCCGCTAGTTTATTGTTTTCTGTTTAGTATTAAATTTATAATTAAGATCCATTTATTACATGGGTGATCCTTTTATTTGGCAATCGCCATTGGCAGTCAGCAGGGTTTAAGAACATTTGTTGTTCGACCTGTTAGTCAAATGCGTTTTGTTAAAATATACTTTTTCACTTTTTTGGTCTTTTGGAAAATGTTGTTTGTGCTGTATTTAGACCCCTCTACCAAGGAATTTGTTTTGCATGCACACATATAAAAATTGCGGTTTTTATCCAACGCAGTCATAGGTTTGAACGTTGTTTTCAATTTAGACTTGTAAACACTTACACATATACATAGTCAAACTTTGTCTTGTTTTTTAAATAATAACTTACTATTTTTCCAACCATTAATTTTTGGATTGTAAAATGTGCTATTTCTGTTGCAAGGTGGTGTCTTCATATATTTTGTCAGGTCGAGATCTCTTAGAACTTGTAGAACTGCTAACTTTGGGAGATTTTTATAATCCAAACCTTTTGAAAGTGACCATTGTTCCAAAGAAAAATCTACAAATAAAACATGTAAAATTTGTATTTCAAATATCATTGGTCTTCTCTACCAGTATATCAACAATATAAAACTAGAGGCTCTCAAGAGCCTGTGTCGCTCACCTGTATTTATTGATGCTTTGGAAATCATGTAAAATAAGGTTAAAATCATAATTAATAGTATTAGATATTAGATATTATAATGATATCTAAGATAATAACAAAAAACTGCAAAATTTTTGTAAAATTACTAACTCAGGGGCAGCAACCCAACAACGGGTTGTCGGATTCTTCTGAAAATTTCAGGGCAGATAAATCTAAATCTGATGAACCTTTTTGCCTCATATCAGATTTGCTCTAAATGCTTTAGTTTCAGAGATATAAACCAAAAACTGCATTTTACCCCTATGTTCTATTTTTAACCAAGTCGGCCATGATGGTTGGAAGGCGGGGTCATCGGACAAATTTTTTAAACTAAATACCCTTATAATGATTATGGCCACGTATGGTTAAATTTGTCTCAGTAGTTTCAGAGAAGAAGATTTTTGTAAAAGATTACAAAATTTACGAAAAATTGACTATTAAGGGCAATAACTCCTAAAGGGGTCGACTGACAATTTTGGTCATGACAACTTATTTGTAGATCTTACTTTGCTGAACATTATTGCTGTTTACAGTTTATCTCTATCTATAATAATATTCAAGATAATAACCAAAAACTGCAAAATTTCCTTAAAATTACCAATTCAGGGGCAGCAACCCAACAACAGGTTGTTAGATTTGTCTGAAAATTTCAGGGCAGATAGATCTTGACCTGATAATCAATTTTACCCTATGTCAGATTTACTCTAAATGCTTTGGTTTCAGAGATATAAGCCAAAATCTACATTTTACCCCTATGTTCTATTTTTAGCCATGGCGGCCATCTTGGTTGGTTGGCGCGGTCATCGGACACATTTTTAAAACTAGATACCCTAATGATGATTGTGGCCAAGTTTGGTTAAATTTGGCCCAGTGGTTTCAGAGGAGAAGATTTTTGTAAAAAGCTAACGGCGACGCCGACGATGACGGATGAAGGACGCCAAGTGATGAGAAAAGCTCAAAAAATGAGAAATGCACATGTATAAAGAAGACATTTTTTGTTGAATGAACTAAATATGATTTTTTTTCTTTGAAATACTGGTTATTTCAAGCCTTACTGTCAAGTTTTGTCATAATCAGTTCAATAGTTTGAGAGAAATTTAGTATAATGTAAGATGACATCTACAGTGACTTAAACAAAATTTCTTTAAAAAAATCAAAATCACGCTGCATCATGATAGAATATAGTGTGGATCAATAAATTTACCAATAAATGATCAAATATTCATGTCACCTACATAAAAACAGTTGAATATGATACAAAAGATGACTCTAAGATGATAAACACCACTAATGTACCTCTTTGTCTTCATTAGGAGGTCCTTTTTGGTCCATTTATATATCTCATTCCCTCTAAATATTTAAAACTTTTTAGGCTAATAAATAAAAATTCTGGGGTAACTATCACACATTTATGCAAGAAATGTGATAATAAATGTGTAATTGAAGTGTTCAAGCTGAATGAACTATTCATATAAAAGTTTACTGACTACATGGAGATTTCAGTAAGTCTTTAGGTAAAACTTAAGTTTACACTGCGTTCCAGAGAGGGACATATTATGGTTCCGTTTAAGTAAATAATTTGTTGTTACTTCTTCAAAAAACATTTCATTTACTTATAACAATACATTTCTTAAAGAATTTCTTAGGGAAAAGTTTTCTTTTATAGCAAAATATAGGAAATAAGTAGAAAAAGCTCCCCAAAACACCGAGTATGAAATTTATTTGCATATAAGATAATAATTATCATCGGAAGTAAACCAATAAAGCTTTCACCCCTTTTTTTCCTGTTCACAAGCTCTAGTAACCATGTCACCTTAAGTTTCCAAAATATTTTATAGAGATACAAAATATAAAAAGAATGGTGCTTTGAAACACCTAAGATATATGTTTTTGACTCAGAAATTTTCTTCTGCAATCAAATGCAGACTTTATTTCCTACCACTGTCAAGGGAATATTTTTTTTTCAACCCTTTTTCATATGAAACCGGATGTGACGTACTATGATTTGGTGGTATTAATAATTAGTAAGGTGCAAAATTTAGGTAATTGTGACCAATTTCATGAGGAATAATATTAAGATACCCTTCAAGAAATATAAATCGTGTTGCATAGAAACATTTCTTTTAAAAGACTTATATAAAGATAACTGTCATGACTTATTTTTACTCATATCTCATATTTACTTTGCATACTAAATCCTTTATTCCAGTCACAAGATGGTTTAGGTAAACTGGTTTTATCTGCTACAACTCTTTTGATCATACAATTGGGTTCTGTTGATTCTAGGCATACACCCAGGGTTATGGATACTACATACTCCTTTGTCGTAGGCAACTCATCCAGAGTGTACCTAAAAACATGATCAGACAGACATGTGGTCAGTATTTTACCATTCTTGATCTGAATTAGGCACACAATATTTTACAAAGCTTAAGTGATGTTATCCATTAGTTTCTGTTTTTTTTTTAACAAAAAAGGTGCTGTAGTAACATAATATGTCAAATAGGATTTTTTGACATTACAAAGAAAAGTTTAATGATTTGAATGCACTGAAAAAATTAAATTATCACCTAGCAATCAAAATTACAGTATGTACAAACTGTATCTTTAAATTATGAAAGATAAACACTCTTCATTTCACAAGTTAACCATTTCCACTTTATTTCTTGTACAAAAAGCTAAAAGAAATTTTGGAATATATAAAATGTAAAAAATACATTACTGATTTAGCAATTGAGAACAATAAGAACTACTTACTCAACTAAGAAGATTCCTTTAAGATACAACTGCTTGGGAGTTCCTGAAATTAAAAGAAAAAGAAAATTACAGAAGCACCATGGATGCATTAGCCAAATCCTTATTGATTTGTTGAACAATCAACAGATATTTGTGCCAAGGTTATTTTTGGTGATGAACAGCGTGAAGTCTCCTTATATCAAATATGAGTAAATCAAGAAGTTCAGTATATCTTTTGGCTGCAAAGACTTTGACCTCAAAATCAATAGTGTTTTTTTTAACCTTAATGAGCAGCAACTCTATTTCCAAGGGGCATAACTCCTATAAAATTGTTGGTAAGTTCTCTTCCAAGACCTTGCTGATATAAACCTTTGATGTAAATTTCATAAAAAATCTGACTAAAAATTAAGATGTGAGAGAACTTACAATGCAATGTTCAATATAAATTACATTTCAAAGGGACATTACTCCTGTAATAAAAAATAATTGATCAGCCTATATATTCAAACTCGACCCAGACATTGCTGATATAAACTTTATATCAATCCTACAGGTAACATAGACTTGAAAGTGTTTTTACAATGCAATTTTCCAAATAATTTATATATCGGTAGGGACATAACTCCTTTCAAAAAAGTTGTTTGGTACTGATTCTCCAATTTGTACAAGACATTTCTGATATAAACCTTATATGAATTTCATAAAAATCTGGCAATTTATTTTTAAATGAGAGCACTTCCAAGACCTGATGTTTAGATGAATAGATGCACTGACACACACCTCCTATTTCTATGTCCTTTGCATCAAGTTGACAAGGGGACAAAATGTGAAATAGATGGATATAATTTGATTTTGATAATCAGCTGTGCATTTAATTCATTTCCATGCCAACAAATAACTGGGTTTAAAACATATTTTAACTTATCTTTAATGTACATCAGTTCAGACTCTTACCATAAACATAATTTACAAGGGACTCGTTGTGAACAAATTTTTCTATGCCAATGGTTAACATGAAGTTGCATGCATCAAGTTGAAAGGAAAAGACAAATGATCTTCCTAGAGACACTGCTTCAACACAACATCTTATTCCTGTACATGTATCCATGGTGATACATGATGTTTCTGCACCATTCAGGTAAGGTAATGTCAAATAGTTTGGACACTCTGCAAAAGAATTGAATGAACATAATTAAGATATCAATTACTTTGCAATGCTTTTATTACGAAATATAAATTTACTAAATAAAAAAAAGTGTAAAAATTCATTACAGCTCTTTTCATAATGCTAGCAAGACAAAGGTTTGTTTGGCTTACTTGCTTTGTTTGTATCAATGTTTGCTCAAGCATTGTAATTAAGATTGACAACTGAAAACAACATAAAAAGGCGGATTTAAACTTGTATACATTATATTTAAATTTGATTGGACATTATCAAATAATCAAATTTACCTATACACAGGTTTAACTCTGCCTACTTATATTGTTTGCAGATGTCAATCTTAATTACAATGCTTGAGCAAACATTTATACATACAAAGCAAGCAAGTCAAACAAACCTTTGTCTTGCTAGCATTATGAAAAGAGCTGTAAATTACCACAATATTCGTCTTTAAATGTTGTCTAAATCTAAATTTCATTTGATACATTTTTAACGTAGAACAGAATAAGAAATTGTTAAAATTCTTTTATAAATGGCTATCAAATTCCAAAACTATTCTTTTAACTGAAATTTTGCAGTCAATTTTGTGACTATATACTGAATAATCCATCCTTAAAAGTTATTGAAAAAACTGGAGCAGATATGATACAATTGAGTGTATTTTGGACTGTATTCTATATTCACAGCATGTCAAGAAATGTTATATTACCATTCATCCAACCATTGTTGGTAGGGCCCCAAGGTTCTATCGATCTATCACATGAATATTCATTCAAGAAAGATGAAACTTCTAAATCCTCAAGGATCTGGTATAACATGAACTCCTTTAACACATCTGTCCTGATGATATCTCTATCTGACATCCACTTGGTTAGTGAAAAATCTGTAATAAAAACTATTACTTATACATCTGTAATACTAAAGTAGCAAATTTTGGGATTGTTCATGAAAAGGTGTAGCTCAAACTGAGAAAGATAAAGTTTATATTGTACAGGTTGTTTTCACATTTAAAACCTCTTATAGGAACTAGACATCATTGAGATGGGAGCCATCTCTGTGGGCCTCGCTGTAAATAATGTGTGGTACAAAATTTGTATCTTTACCATAGGACATGGGGTTGTCAACTGAAACCAAAGTTTTTGACCTTGACCTTTGACCTAGGAAGTTGTACATACATTATGACACACCCTCTGGTGTTGGTTAATATACAAGTCAAGTATAAACTTTGAAATCATAACAGTTCTCAAGATATAGAGCGGACACGATCTTTACCATAGGACATGGGGTTGTCAACTGAAACCAAAGTTTTTGACCTTGAACTTTGACCTAGGAAGTTGTACAAACATTATGACACACACTCTGGTGTTTATAATAATATACATGTCAAGTTTAAAGTATGAAATTATAACTGTTCTCTAGATATAGAGCAGACACAATTTGTTACGGACAGACGGACAGACTGATCACTATAGGGCGACCCGCCAGTAGGCGGGGCCCTAATAAAACTGTATTCACATTCTGTTATGACACAAATACTCATAACTATCTAATTGTGTATGATGTTGAAGTGAAAAAGTAAATAAAAATGTTCATGTAAACAGCTTTCTCGGCAAGACATTTGTATTTCGTGTAATTAACTTTGTGCTGAGTAAAAAGGTATACCAAAATGAGCGGGAAAATGTTATCACAATTCTTTCATAGCAATATCAGTTGTATGCTTTTGAACCACATTTCAGCAGACATTGGTGATTTTTAGAGGGCTCATTGTTGAAGGACGCGTGCACTGTACAGTGACCTATAGTTGTTAACTACTATGTCATTTGGTCTCTTGTACGTGGAGAGTTGTCTCATTGGCAATTATACCACATCTTCTTATTTTTATATTCTTAATTAAAAGAACAATATCTTACCTTCTACAACAAAATCTTTGGTAAATTTGCACTCTTGCTTTGGTAAAAGAACATTTCTCAAAACCATTGAATTATTGCAAGAGCCATTAGCTTCAAAACAAACTGATACATTCAAACTGACAATGAACATCTTGTCAACTGGCAAATCATCTACAGCAAATCTGAAATCAAAGAAATTTTATTTCTAGACTTCTTGTCCAATCTTCATTTTATAATAGTTGTTACATACAACAATTTAACACTATTACAGCGACCTCTAGAAAGTTTTTTTCATTTTGTCTTATTGGTTTGCATTCTGACTGACAAATACCCTTGGTTTTTTTGCATGTTTACAAGTCTGGTTAAAAAACTAATAATAATAATGCCGTTTATCTGTAACATTGAATTATATATATACTTCTCTAATTTTGTGCTATTTTAACATTTCCTGATCAGTGTGAGAAAAATATTTCTCCTAACTAGTGAAATATCTGTTCTCGGCAAATGATTGGTCGGAATTTAATTATGACGTCAAATTTTCTTGGTTTCTTCTGAATTTTCCTATTGAGACGTCATGAAAAAAGGATACTATGCCCAATGACGTCATATATAAAGAACACAACTTTCTGCAAATCTTTGAAAAGGAAGGATAAAAATCATTAGAGAAACAGATTCCACCACTATAACTCGTGTATTACAATATTTCTCTACTCTCAACAGATACATTTGAATTATTTAAAAAGCTTGGCAAGCCTTGGGCTTTAACAACAAGTGAATCTGTGAGCTACTGCTCACTAATGATACCCCCGCCCTGCTAAATGTATAAGGTAAACAGGAAGTTGTTGTGTGATGAATCTGAAAACGCATCACAAAGTATAGCTGACTCATATAAACCCTGAAACCAAATTTCAGAAATCCGTGTAATGTAGTTACTGAGAAAAATGCGACGAAAAATATTCATGGGACGGACTGACAGACTGACGGATGGACTGAGGGACAGACTGATGGATGGATGGAGATAGAGGTAAAACAGTATACCCCCACTTTTTTAAAGGGGTATAATTAAAATTTAACTGTTTCGAGTGGAGAAATATCATAACACACTTGTTGCAGTGGTGGAATCTATATTTCATTGCACATCCACCTCATATAAGTATTTTTCCAACTTATTTATCAAATTATCCCAGTAACTTTAACTACAATGTAACAAATAATCTTTTTGTCTGTGAATTTCAACTGTAATTGTTTTTTACAAATAAAATGACTGACAGTAGCAATTTTAACTTTTTATTTGAGAATACATACTCTAAATTCATGACTCCATACAAAGATACGGCTAACACAGAACCTATAAATTAAATAATAAAAAATGCATTAACCATTTGTGCAGTTACACTCCAATCAATACAAGTAAGCTTGCACTAAATGTATGATATAACTGTATGGATATATTGGCAAATGGTCATTTCATTTATCAACAACCTAACAATCTTTACAAATAACCTAATCCATAGTAAATATAAAGAAACAATGTGATTTTTACTAAACAAGGCATTTATTGTCCAAATTTCTTGAAAATCTTGTACATATGTCATAAAAAAAAAGAAAAATTAACATAATATATACATGTAAGTTTTGTGTCATCTTTATAGATATTATCATAGAAGATTTTAGCAGAAAACACATTGGCATTCTATGAAAAAGAAAAAAGAAAATACATGTAAATTTTGTAAGTTAAAAAAGTAAGGGACTTGGATAGATTTTGCCTAGGTGCATTAAAAAATAACCTGACATATCTACTATGTATTAATTAAAATTATCATTATTAAAGGTATTACTTGCTTTACATCTATAAATACACTAAATCTTTGTTATTTCCAAGTCAAAAATAATTAAATCTGGATAAATTTAAGCCTTCAATCCAATGATAATGCAATTCAAAACACTAAATATTTAAAAAAAAAATTTCCTTTACCCCAACTGTAGTCCAGTAGACTTCTGTTAAATTTCATCCTTTCAATGCCAACGGTCAGCATGTAATAACATGGATCAATGTACAAGTAAATGTTGAATGATCTTCCTAGCAGTTTAATATCCACACAGCAATCCACACTAGTGCATGTGTCTGATAGGCTACAAGCCATGCTGTCTGGTAGGCTATAGATTCCCTGGGTATTATGTGGACATGCTGAAAGTTAACATTTATATTCTTTATTCTAATAAAAATCATTTTTAGAAGTATTTTAAGATGCTATGATCCAAAATCCTGTCTGGAAGCCATTTTCAAGGATGTTTCAATCAAGATTATATCCTACATTGTTGAAGTACATAGACATTGAAATTGCAATGAGGTGGGAGTTTTTTTTCCAGAAATACTATTGATATAACTTGAAATGAAATAAAACACAGAAGCTTAACACTGGCCTATTATTAATTGTTTTTATTTTGTATTGTTGAATATAAAGAAAATGTCTTTGACAAGATTTTACACAAAAAATCTTGACCCTCATTTTAGTCGTAACAATCATGTGCATACTGTAAACAATTCCAAAAAGTTCTGAAATGCAAAATCCTCCATATTCCGGCAATAAACAACAATCTAAACACATTGAGGGTTTCTTTTCTTAAAAAAAATCAAGTTAAAATAATATGATATCATAACATTAATTTGCACAAAGGTGAATACAAGCCATACCAATATTCCATCCATCTGATGCTCGAGGAAAATAAGGTGATTCATTTCTGTCACACTGATTTTTTTCATAATATTTAGAAACACCAAGTACTTCAAGTAAATCTGTCAAAGCCTGTCCATTTAAAGTGGTATTCATTGTGTATCCACTTTCTGCTTCCCACTTTGTCAAAGAAAAATCTGGGAAAAGATAAAAACAAGAGTGCACACGCTGAAATGTCTCGCCTGCTTTACTGATCATTGATTTTATGTTGATAGTCTGTTTGTAATGCTTTAGCATTGTGTATGAGCTTCATAAAATTTGGATGAGACAGACTTAAGTTACAGTGCGAAAACAAAATTTGGACGAACGGATGGACAAATGGACAGAAAGACGGGCAAGGGTAACACTAAATGAAACTGTTGCCTACAGCAGAGGCATAAAAATTGGCATATTTATTTTAAACTGGATTTATATCAGAAACTTGACAAGTAGATATTGACAATGCCAATACTGAGTATTAATAACAACACCATAAACATAAAAAAAGACTTTGGAAGTATCATTTTGCTGATTTTGATTTTTATGTTTTTTTGAAAAATTGTTGGTTTGTTGGTTTTAAAGGTTCGTCAAGTATGAAAATGGCAAAAGATATCAGTCAGTGCACTTATAAACATTACCGAAGTACCTTGTTTGAGGAAAGGCTTCTTCCATCCACACACTTCTTTTTCTAATACAACATTTTCTAGGACTGTAACAATATAATCACATTCAGTCTTAGAACTCCAGCAGACGCTCACTTTCATGCTTACAATGAAGCTCTTCCGACCTGGCAAATCTTCAAGCTGATATCTAAGAAATAATCAGTCAAAATACAGATGTAAATTCAAAAACAAGAAATAACATGTATTTTAAAGTATTTGTTTTTGTTTTCAAATTTGTAAGTTAAATGCATTAAAGCTTTAATACATTTTCATGTTTGAAAAAAATAATCAACATCAAAATCTGTTTAACAATTAAGAAATTCTAGCTTCTGTTAATAAAATGCTCCGCTGGGCGCAGCTTGATACGACCGCAGAGGTCGAACCCTGAACAGTTGGGGCAAGTATGGACACAACATTCAAGCTTGATACAGCACTGAATTTGGATTGTGATTAAATATTTGACACAGCATAGGTTTCTGACACAGAATGAATGTGGTCTAAGAACTTAAAAATTTTTAATTTACCTATTCAAACCATATCATTATTATTTGCTTTTATATATAAATCAGAAATAACCAATTTAAAATGGAAAATTTTAAAAAGAAAAATAAACAGCAGCGGCATGAGCGCATGATACGCCCGTCGTCTTGTGTGTGAATTTTTATGCAATAAGCATAAATAGTTTCTGACATACGGCGTGACATGCGAAAACCCCCCTTTTTTTTTTACAAAAAACTCAATATCTCAAAAATAAAATTTTGAATCAAAACCAAAAAGTATACAGATCTTTAGATTAATATAACTAAGAAGTGAGTAAAATTTTAAGCAATAATCATAAATCGATTTTGAAAAACAGCGTGACATGTGAAAACCCCCCTTTTAAAAAAAAAAGTCAATATCTCAAAAATAAAATTTTGAATCAAAACCAAAAAGTATACAGATCTTTAGATTAATATAACTAAGAAGTGTGTAAAATTTTAAGCAATAATCATATATCGTTTTTGAGATACGCCGCAACATGTGAACAACCCCTCCCCATTTTTTTACAAAATACTCAATAACTCAAAAATAAAATTTTGAATCATCACCAAAAAGTATACAGATCTTAAGGTTAATATAACTAAGAAGTGTGTATAGTTTTAAGCAATAATCATAAACTTTTTTGAGATACGGCGCGACATGTGAAAAACCCCTCCCCCTTTTTTAACAAAATACTCAATATCTCTAAAATAAAATTTTGAATCATCACCAAAAAGTATACAGATCTTAAGATTATTATAACTAAGAAGTGTGTAAAGTTTTAAGCAATAATCATAAATTGTTTTTGAGTTACGGCGCGACATGTGAAAAAAAACACACACCTGTTTTAGTTACTAAGTCTGGTAACTCAAAAAGTTTTAATCTTATTTTCACCAAAAAGTATACAGATCGTTTGACCATCATAAGAAACAACTATTTTAAGTTTCATGAAATTTGGATAAGTCATTCTCAAGTTACGGTGCGACATGTTTATGCCGGACAGACAGACGGACAGACGGACAGACAGACACTGGACATTTGTATACCATAATACGTCCCGTCAAAAATTGACGGGAGTATAAAAAAAGGAAACTAGAGGCTCTCAAGAGCCTGTGTTGCTCACCTGATTCTACTTTGGTTTTGGAAATCATGTAAAAGTAGATTAAAATCATAACAGATACCCTAATAATGAGTGAGGCCAAATTTGGTTTATTAATGGTCCTGTAATTTAATAAAAAATCCTGGTGGCCATCTTGAACAGTAAATCGGCAACAAAGTAGCAACACTTCATCAGCACCTCATAAGAAGCATTTGTGCCATGTTTTGGTTTCATTCCATTCAGTGCACCTCTAGAAGAAGCATTTGTATGTATTTCCCATAGGGTCTTATGTTAAAGGAAGTCCCTCCATTGGCGGCCATCATGGATGAAGGATCAGCTTCAAAGTAACAAAACTTAGTCAGCACCTCATAAGAAACATTCATGCCATGTTTGGTTTCAATCCATTTAGTATGTGGTTCTCTAAAAGAAGACATTTGTATGTATTGTCCATAGGGTCCTTTGTTAAACATTGTCCCCATCTGACGGCCATCGTGGATGAAGGATCAGCTTCAAAGTAACAACACTTGGTCAGCACCTCAAAAGGAACATGCATGCCAAGTTTGGTTTCATTCCATTCAATGGTTCTCTGTATGTATTTCTCATAGGGTCCTATGTTAAACTAAGTCCTCCGCTGGCGGCCATCTCGGATTATGGATCGGCTTCATAGTAACAACACTTCGTCAGCACCTCATGAGGAACATTCATGCCATGTTTGGTTTCATTGCATTCAGTGGTTCTCTAAGAGAAGACATTTGTATGTATTTCCCATAGGATCCTATGTTAAACTAAGTCCCCTGCTGGCGGCCATCTTGGATTATGGATTGGCTTCATAGTAACAACACTTGGTCAGCACCTCATAAGGAACATTCATGCCATGTTTGGTTTCATTCCATTCAGTGGTTCTCTAAAAGAAGACGTTTGTATGTATTTCCTAAAGGGTCCCATGTTAAACTAAGTCCCCCGCTGGCGGCCATCTTGGATTATGGATCAGCTTCAAAGTAACAACACTCGATCAGCACCTCATAAGGAACATGCACGCCATGTTTGGTTTCATTCCATTCAGTGTTTCTCTAAAAGAAGACATTTGTATGTATTTCTCTTAGGGTCCCATGTTAAAATAAGTCCCCTGCTGGCGGCCATCTTGGATTATGGATAGGCTTCAAAGTAACAACACTTGGTCAGCACCTCATAAGAAACATTCATGCCATGTTTGGTTTCATTCCATTCAGTGGTTCTCTAAAAGAAGACATTTGTATGTATTTCCCATAGGGTCCAATGTTAAACTAAGTCCCCCTGCTGGCGGCCATCTTGGATTATGGATCGGCTTCATAGTAACAACACTTGGTCAGCACCTCATAAGGAACATTCATGCCATGTTTGGTTTCATTCCATTCAGTGGTTCTCTAAAAGAAGACATTTGTATGTATTTCCCATAGGGTCCTATGTTAAACTAAGTCCCCCGCTGGCGGCCATCTTGGATTATGGATTGGCTTCAAAGTAACAACACTCGGTCAGCACCTCATAAGGAACATTCATACCATGTTTGGTTTCATTCCATTCAGTGGTTCTCTAAAAGAAGACATTTGTATGTATTTCCCATAGGGTCCTATGTTAAACTAAGTCCCCCGCTGGCGGCCATCTTGGATAATGGATCAGCTTCAAAGTAACAACAATTGGTCAGCACCTCATAAGGAACTTCATGCCATGTTTGGTTTCATTCCATTCAGTGGTTCTCTAAAAGAAGACATTTGTATGTATTTCCCATAGGGTAGTATGTTAAACTAAGTCCCCCGCTGGCGGCCATCTTGGATGATGGATCCGCTACAAAGTAACAACACTTGGTCAGCACCTCATAAGAAACATTCATGCCATGTTTGGTTTCATTCCATTCAGTGGTTCTCTAGAAGAAGTTCAAAATGTAAAAAGTCAACGACGACGACGGACGATGGACGCCAAGTGATGAGAAAAGCTCACATGGCCCTTCGGGCCAGGTGAGCTAAAAAAGGAAAAAAAAATCCCTCCCCCCAAATTTTTTAACCCCCTTATGATTCATCACCCCCAAACTCAATCCCAGCCTTCCCTTTGTGGTATAGTACCTTGCAGTACAATTTCAGATAGATCCATAAACTTGAACACAAGTTATTGTCTGGAAACTAGAAAAATGCTTGTTTTTAGGCCCCTTTTTAGCCCCAAATTCCTAAATGTTTAGGGCAATTACCTCCAAACTCAAACCCAGCTTTCCCTTTGTGATATGGAACCTTGTAGTACAATTTCATAAAGATCCATACACATACACACAAGTTATTGTCCTGAAACAAGAAAAATGCTTGTTTTTTTACCCTTTTTGGCCCCTACTTCCTAAAATTTTGAGGCAATTACCCCAAAATCAATCCCAGCCTTCCCTTTGTGGTATGGTACCTTGCAGTACAATTTCAGAGAGATCTATACACTTGAACACAAGTTCTTGTCTGGAAACTAGAACTAGAGGCTCTCAAGAGCCTGTGTCGCTCACCTGTATTTACTGATGCTTTGGAAATCATGTAAAATAAGGTTAAAATCATAATTAGTAGTATTAGATATTAGATATTATAATGATATCTAAGATAAAAACAAAAAACTGTAAAATTTCTGTAAAATTACTAACTCAGGGGCAGCAACCCAACAAGGGGTTGTCGGATTCGTCTGAAAATTTCAGGGCAGATAAATCTAAATCTGATGAACATTTTTGCCACCTGTCAGATTTGCTCTAAATGGTTTAGTTTCAGAGATATAAACCTAAAACTGCATTTTACCCCTATGTTCTATTTTTAACCAAGTCGGCCATGATGGTTGGAAGGCGGGGTCATCGGACAAATTTTTTAAACTAGATACCCTAATAATGATTATGGCCAAGTATGGTTAAATTTGTCTCAGTAGTTTCAGAGAAGAAGATTTTTGTAAAAGATTACAAAAAAATTGATGAAAAATTATTAAAAATTGACTATAAAGGGCAATAACTCCTAAAGGGGTCGACTGACAATTTTGGTCATGACCACTTATTTGTAGATCTTACTTTGCTGAACATTATTGCTTTTTACAGTTTATCTCTATCTATAATAATATTCAAGATAATAACCAAAAACTGCAAAATTTCCTTAAAATTACCAATTCAGGGGCAGCAACCCAACAACAGGTTGTCAGATTTGTCTGAAAATTTCAGGGCAGATAGATCTTGACCTGATAATCAGTTTTATCGATATCAGGTTTACTCTAAATGCTTTGGTTTCAGAGCTATAAGCCAAAATCTACATTTTACCCCTATGTTCTATTTTTAGCCATAGCGGCCTTCTTGGTTGGTTGGCGGGGTCATCGGACACATTTTTTAAACTAGATACCCTAATGATGATTGTGGCCATGTTTGATTTAATTTGGCCCAGTGGTTTCAGAGGAGAAGATTTTTGTAAAAAGCTAACGACGACGGACGACGTCGGACGATGGACGCCAAGTAATGAGAAAAGCTCACTTGACCCTTTGGGCAAGGTGAGCTAAAAATGCTTATTTTTGGCCCCTTATTCCTAAACGTTTTGGGCAATTACCCCCAAACTCAAACCCAGCTTTCCCTTTGTGATATGGAACCTTGTAGTACAATTTCAGAAAGATACCTACACTTACACACAAGTAATTGTCCTGAAACTAGAAAAATGCTTGTTTTTTGCCCCTTTTTGGCCCCTAATTCCTAAAATTTTGAGGCAATTACCCCCAAAATCAATCCCAGCCTTCCCTTTGTGGTATGGTACCTTGCAGTACAATTTCAAAGAGATCCATACACTTGAACACAAGTTATTGTCTGGAAACTAGAAAAATGCTTATTTTTGGCCCCTTATTCCTAAACGTTTTGGGCAATTACCCCCAAACTCAATTCCAGCTTTCCCTTTGTGATATGGAAACTTGTAGTACAATTTCATAAAGATCCATAGACTTACACACAAGTTATTGTCATGAAACTAGAAAAATGCTTGTTTTTTGTCCCTTTTTTGGCCCCTAATTCCTAAAATTTTGAGGCAATTACCCCCAAAATCAATCCCAGCATTCCCTTTGTGATATGGAACCTTGTGGTACAATGTCAGAGAGATCCATACACTTGAACACACAAGTTATGTCTGGAAGTTACAAAAATGCTTATTTTTGGCCCCTTTTTGGCTCCTTATTCCTTAACTGTTGGTACCATAACCCCCAAAATCAATCCCAACCTTCCTTTTGTGGTATTGAACCTTATGGTAAAATTTCATAGAGATCCATTCACTTAAACTATAGTTAGAGTGCGAAAACAAATGTGTCTTCGGACAACGCCAACGTCATACCAATATACGACCGCAAATTTTGCGGTCGTATAAAAATTGAAAAATATGTTCTATTAATATCTTAGCAGATCTATATTTCACTGTGTTGAATTTAAAACTACCTGACATCAATTTACATTACATTGTTATGATAAAAAAATAACTAATCCAAGAACTTTTTAATGGAATGAAGTAGAAAATGAAAGGAACTATATCTTTTCTTAGCATCCCCAATTTGTTTTGATGCCATTCATTCACAAAGTCTTGACAACACCTATTGTTGTATGATGTCAGAGGAGTGAAATTATCAGATGTATTTCACATGTGAAATTTTCTTTCACTGAAAAATCATGGTAATCACACCAATCTAATAATTAGTTTTCTCATTTTTGATGTGTGTGCAGTTTAAAAAAGATAACACTCACTGTATCCTGAAAACTCCTCCCAAAAATAGTTCATGCTGTTGGTCTAAAAAGTATAACATTTCAAACATATAAAACACCTTGAAATAATTAAAATATGTTACAAGCAAACTTAAACAAGTGTAATTTTTTAGCATCTGTTCCATTCAAGTTGATTTTTTAAATAGAATATTTAAAAAAAAATATGAACCTGTTATTCAACTAGTTTAGAGCACTGTTATTATTTAGAGTAGCATATATATGTTTTACCTTCAACATTAGGAAAGACATAATTTAATCTATAGCTAATATATTCTATCTTGATTTTAAGTTGAGAATTCATAAGGAAAAAGATAATCTATACTTACTCCAATCAAAGTCAAGAAGTGATTGTGTAAATTTATACTTTTCAATTCCAACAACTACAGTGTTGTTACAGAAGTCGAGATGTATAAAAACTTTATAGTTTCTCAGTGTCTTCTTGTCATAAACACAACAGTCTATAGCAGTACACTGATTGTTTATATCACACTTAATAGGTCCATCCAGTAAAGTTCCGGTCTCAAACTTTGAACAATCTGTGAAGTGATAAAAATATTGTTGTGACATAGCTGGAAATCATAAGTGTCTTAATCAGAAACTTTGAAGGAGTTTTAATAAAAAAATGTTAAAAATTGTTATATGAATGATAATTAATTAATTTTTTTTTATTTGCGGAACACTTTTCATAAAAAAAAATTGATAAAGAGTGAAGAGAAATGACAAGAATACCAGCAACTCAAATTTATGATGCAGCCGCTAGTGGCATTTGGTCAATAACCCAGCCTAATTATCTATATAAAGTATTTAAAGAATTTCTCATCCAATTTCCAAAATTATTACTAACCATCATAAAAGGTATCAAATGGCAAATACTTATATGAAAAGATGTTGCATGTAGATGCTTCAGCTCAGTTTTCCATATACTTGCTTAACTTGTACTGGTATTAATAAAAAAAGATCTTTTTTTTAAAATAAACTTCGTGCAATTTATATTAAACAGACTACATACTTGACTGTAAAATAGTGTCCTCAAAGTTATCAGCACATGTGCTTTTTTCAAGATAGAACCCAATGTTAGTTTCCTCCTTCAACTGTAGTATCAGGTCTTTGTCAGAAGTATCTTGTAGGCTGAGTGTAGAACTCTGCCAACTACTGAAGACAAAATCTGAAATCAAAAAGTATATATTATGTGGTTATATAGGTGTAATACCACCAAATCATAGTACGTCACATCAGGTTGCATACGAAAATAGGTCGAAAAAAAATATTCCCTTGAATTTGACAGTTGTAGGTAATTGATCCTACATTTCATTGCAGTAAAACATTTCTGGGTCATAAACATATATCTTGGGTATTTCAAAGCACCATTATTTTTTTATTTGGGGTTTCTATAGAATATTTTGGAAACTTGAGGTTACATGGTTACTAAAGCTTGTATACAGGTTAAAAAAGGGGGAAAATTTGATTGGTTAACTTCCAGTGATGGTTATTTTCTTATATGCAATGAAATGTTATGTGAAATTTTTTCTATAGTACTGGACAGGATCAAACTTTACTCATGCCAAGTATTTCTTTATTTGAAACAAAGATAAATTCTGCACAATTTTTTGAAAAGTGCAAATTTAACAAAGACTAATAGGGGAAAATCAATGGTGGTATTACACCTAATATAGGAAGCTGTACATGCACCTTTGACCTTGTGAGTACTCTCATGTGTTAAAATTTCTTGCTATTTAAGTGAAATATTACTAATAATGAAATATTCTGAGTGGATTGAGTCTCCAAAACACATTTTATGAGAAAATTTCCTTGAAATAGGACTTTACCATGAATATTAGTTGACAGAATAAGCCATACTTAGAGTTTTGGGGAGCTTTTTCTCCTTTTTTCTTATATTCTGCTATACTAGAAAATTTTTCCTAAGAAATACTTTAATAAATATATAGTTTTAAGTAAATGAAATTATTATTAAAGCAGTAACAACAAATTATTCACCAAAAGAGAAGCTTTTTATGTCCCTCTCTGGAACGCGGCGTAAATTTAAGTTTTACGTAAGGACTTATTGAAACCTCCTTGGAGACAGTAAACTTTTTTACGGATAGTTCATTCAGCTTGAATACTTCAATTAATCATTTATTATAACATTTCTATCATAAATGAGTGAAAGTTACCCCAAAATTTTTATTTATTGGCCTATAAAGTAGAAATTTTGAGGAAATGAGAGGTATATATGGACCAAAAGAGACCTTATAAGGAAGACAAAGAGGTCCATTGGTAGTATTTATCATCCTAAAGTCATCTTTTGTATCATATTCAACTGTTTGTAGGCAGATGAGATAAATATTTGATCATTTATTGGTCCACACTATATTCTATCATGATGCGGCTTGGTTTGGATTTTTGAAGAAATTTAGCTCGAATCGCTGCAGATGTCGTCTTACATTATACTAGATTTTTCTCAAACTATTGAACTGATTATGACAAAACTTGACAGGAATGCTTGAAATAACCAGTATAACAAAGGAAAAAAGTCACAATCAGTTTATTTAACAAAAAAGTCTTCTTTAGGTGTAATACCACCAAATCATAGTACGTCACATCAGGTTGCATACGAAAATAGGTCGAAAAAAAATATTCCCTTGAATTTGACAGTTGTAGGTAATTGATCCTACATTTCATTGCAGTAAAACATTTCTGGGTCATAAACATATATCTTGGGTATTTCAAAGCACCATTATTTTTTTATTTGGGGTTTCTATAGAATATTTTGGAAACTTGAGGTTACATGGTTACTAAAGCTTGTATACAGGTTAAAAAAGGGGGAAAATTTGATTGGTTAACTTCCAGTGATGGTTATTTTCTTATATGCAATGAAATGTTATGTGAAATTTTTTCTATAGTACTGGACAGGATCAAACTTTACTCATGCCAAGTATTTCTTTATTTGAAACAAAGATAAATTCTGCACAATTTTTTGAAAAGTGCAAAATTTAACAAAGACTAATAGGGGAAAATCAATGGTGGTATTACACCTATAGTATAAGAGTAAGTCTATAATATTAAACAATACATGTATGAAAGTTTTATAGCCTCAAATTCAATTAATATGCAACATTATTTTTTCACATGTCCAAATATAGCCAATATGCGACAAAACTGTTATAATAAATATAGATTATAACATGGCATTTTTCATATCAGACCCCTTATCAGCCCTAGGTCATGATATCAGCCCGAGAGCCGACAGGCTCGAGGGATGATTTTGACCATGAGCTGATAAGGGGTCTGATATGAAAAATGACATGTTATGTTCTTTTTATCATATACTTTAGCAGAAGACATACAGACAAGAACTTTTTATAAAATTTTGAAAAATGCATTTATCGTATTATTTTTTTTGCATTTTTTAATAATATTTTATCATGTTTCCTAATTTTTGGGTTTTTTTTTTATCCTACTTAATTATGTGTTTCACTAATAATGTACCATTGAGGTGTATTTTCCAGAATTTGCAGAATGACGTCGAAATGCCAAGGGATAACGTTGCAGAAAGGCATGCCATAATAACCGGAAGCAGTTGATATAAACAGGAAGCAGTTAACGAAAGTCATATCACACGACTAATGCAATTCTTCAAATTTAATGAATAAATATATGAACAAATTAGTTTTATCAAGGGGTACAATTATACAATTATTTTCTAAAAGTATATGATAAAATCTCTTATCGGTGTTCCCACTGTCTTTATCACTCTCAGCTCTTCATAAAATTGCATTTAACAACTTTGTGACCTCAAATATGTTGACCTGGTCTTAATAACTTTGAACTGAACATATCATCGAAGTCACAATAAATGAACCGACGTTGATAAGTTTGACCAGAACTTATCACATCATCTTCTGGTTTGCTGGTGAAACAAAGAAAAACGCTTGTTTCTATCATGCAAATACACCAATACAATCTGATAAATTAATTATCAGGTTTTTTGGATACTGATATTGTAAAAAAATCAGCTGCTCGACACAATTTGAAAGCCTTTTTGAACTTTTTGAGCTAAATCAACAAAAAACTTCATACTGTGACTCGCAGCTGATACGCTGACCAGCTCAAAAAGGCTTCATATTGTGTCGAGCAGCTGATATTTTACAATAACAGTATGCAGACAACTTGATAATAGGTACATATATATGAATAGTTTGCCTGATATTTTCAGCCTACAGGCCATTTTAAAAAAGATGCTTATTGAATACACATAAAACAAACTAAGGAATTTCAATGGGCATCAAAGAATGAAAGAATAACAAAATAAAAAAAATTATGTTGAAAACAGGGTGGCTGTTCAAAACATCCAGAAAATATAAACATCATTTTCTGGCAAAACTTTTTTAAGTATGAAAAATGTGTAAAGATGAAGACTAGTAAATTCCCCCATCCTTTTTAATTAAACATCAAGTAAACGAAAAGCCCAGACTTATTGGATGAAAGCATTTTCTGGATTTGACTGAAGCTCTTTTATGTCTAACAGAAATATTGCTTTCATATCCTAATTTAACAGTGAAATAGAGATACTAACCAGACATTTTGTAGTTTTGTCTCCAATCACATTCTTCCTGTGGCAGATCTACATTGTCTAGTATTGTTGTGTTCTGTACACACGGTTCTATTGATGACATACATACTTCCAAGGCTACTGACATTCTATACTTCTTTGCATAATGTAATTGATGTATCTGGTAGCTGAAATATACAAATACTGGTATAGGATAGATGTTCATGAAGTTACCATCTACAAGATTTGCATGGACATATCAAAAGTAACTTGTACAACATCATGACCAATAAGCTATGGGTGCAATTCATTTAAGTTGTTACACCTAATAAGCCAAAGCTAATGTATCTCATGCAAGTTTTATGCCTTGAGGTACATGAGAGTTTTGGGATGATACAGTGAAAATATCTACAATGTTGCATATTAATTAACATATAATCCACATACTGTATTCTAAAGATCCCATTCAACCAAAAGGAATGGTTGCTTCCCCATTGGTAGTTGAAAAGCATCTGGATATAATGCAGTTTTTCTATCCCAACTGTTAATTTAAGGTTACAGGTATCTAGGTGTAAGAACATGTTGAATGACCTCTGAAGGCCAGGAACTTCTACACAACAACTGATGTTACTGCAGGACTCATACAGTTTGCATTTTGCTGTGGATGGTAAAACTGGTAATTCTTTTAATGCTGAGCATTCTGAAATTGATGGTTCATAATATATATAGTTTTAGATGTTTAAAATTTAAACTAGATGTGTCGAACGATACTAATGGCCCGCACGCAACAAAAGCTTGAAGTAATTTTTTGGAGTGGAAATTTGAGAACTTCAAAGTCCAGAGCCAGGAATTTCGTCAAAAAGTCAGGGGAGCAGAACCAAATGTAAACTCAATATGTAATAGCAGACCTAATTGTTCATAAAAGTCCTTAATTGTTTGTTGCGGAATTACAGAATGAAAGACAAGGGTAAAACTATATGGCCAAACCACTAAGCAGTGGGACCATAAAAATCAAACGTATATTCATTGATTAAGAAAAAACAATTAAACAATTGAGAATAAATCATTAAATCTCATATCTTTGGAATCTCAAAAACAAGAAATTTTAATACAAGATTCTGCAGAAATTAAGGGTGGGCAATTCAGAATTTCCTTACCTTAATTCAAAATCAATTTTAGAAAATTTTCATTGTTAAAATGAACTTGTATAACTTTAATTACCCCAATCAAAATGTTTGATTTGTGTTGTGCTGTTTTCACAAACAGTTGACAAAAACCACCCAATATCCAAATCATTGTATAGTCTCAGAAGATCAAGCTGACTCAATGTTGTAGAATTAATATCTCTTTCAGTCATCCAATCTGACAGATCAAAATCTGCAAATAAATACCTTCATCACCAGTATACATTATCATTTTAGTTTCTTAGAACATATATTATTATTATTACTTCTTTATAAATATAAACTATTGACACAGAGATATGCCTCACCTGTACATAGTTTTGAAAGTTGAAATCAAAATTGCAATCATTTAAGGTAGATAGGGTGTCTTCCTCCATCTTGGATTTTGAAATACCAGAAAACAATCGGTCTAGATCTTTAATAAAATGTGCAAATTTTGAGAGTAGTAGGTAATTCATGTGTAGTAATTTTCATTTCAATATAGAAAATGACATGTTTTATCATATTTATGGTTGTATTAAAAAAAAAAACAGAATACTTTTGTTTGATTAAATTTTTCAAACTTTGCCACATAAGGGGAGGCAACTCAAATGTAAGGGCAGATAATTCAGATAAAGTAACGTTACAATAGAATGTTAGGAATTTACCTATTTTATTATGTAGCAAGAAAACGGGTCCCGTGACCCAATTTTTTCTTGTTCTTATCTGAAAGCATAATATTAGAGCTATCTTCTCGTATTTTATCTCAAAATTCTATGGTGTAGTTTTCGTTTTATGGCTGAAAATTAGGTTTTCCATGCATAATCTATACAAAATCTGTCAATTTCGCACAATCTGTTGCGTGAAAATAAGCCCTGTGACCCATTCTTTTTATTGATTTTTTTTAAAAAGCATGATATAAACTACATTTTGGCAAATTATTAAAAAATTCTAAGGATTATAATTTAGACACCCCATCTACCTTAAAATGTAAACTATGCAAAAACATTAAAAGTCAATGAACAGTGACTGAAGGGGAAGATAAAATACTCTGCTAGGAAAACAGATTTGACAATGCTTATACAACTGCATATCAAATATCATCGACTAATCATTAGTGTTTCTCTGGCCTTAAACATACCTAATCACAAACTACTACATGTAAACTAAGCAAAACTTCAAAGTCAATAAACTTATACATAATTGAAATTATAGCATTACTAAACTTATCCAATAAAGATATCTATAGGGTTTTTCATGTTTTGGGGTTACCATCTTATTGGCATGTCTTTGATCAGTGAAGAATAGAGAGAATGTTCATGTACTACTATGTAGATGAAGGACATCATTCTACCACAGTATGAACTGTACAATATAAGTACAATGAAAACTGGTTGTCCTCTTATATACTGACTAGTAATCCTGAAATCATTCTGTTACTTCCTCTGTAGTTTTGGTAGTCTGGTACTGTGAAGTATATATTCAGACCAGGAACAAGGTTTGTATACTTACCTTTAATGCTGAAATCATTCTGTAACTTCCTCTGTAGTTTTGGTAGTCTGGTACTGTGAAGTATATATATCCAGACCAGGAACAAGGTTTGTATACTTACCTTTAATGCTGAAATCATTCTGTAACTTCCTCTGTAGTTTTGGTAGTCTGGTACTGTGAAGTATATATCCAGACCAGGAACAAGGTTTGTAACTTTCCCAACAAACTGACACTTCCAGGGTTACCAAATACTCATTCTCACTCAATAAGTCATATATGTTGTACCTTGAATTGTCATAAAACAATTACTTGCATGACTGACAAAAATGTGGTAAACATGTTTCAGAGAGAATTTTTGCTTTACTTTATTTAGCAATATTTAAATGTTTTGTGTAATTGTTAACCACAGAACAAATATATTGGTTTTGACTTTGTGGTCATAACCTGGTACAATAATGACATACTGTCAATCCTGTATTATGCAGTCACTCATGGGAAGTATCAAAAGTGACAGGTGAAGAGAGGCAATCTTTTAAATGAGGTTCTGAAAAAAATCCTATTCTGACATCACATGTGACGTCGCCAGGATCCTGGCAAATTGTTTTATTGTTTTCAATCGGTAGAGTTGTCTTTCATGCGAGCAGATAAATTGTGGCAGATTTTGTGCTTTTAATTTGAAGAAAACATTCGAATAGTTAATATTCATTAGAAATAAGTTGATAAGGTTTTCAATGGAAACTAAAAGGAGTGGAACACTAGAAATTCATAAATTCATTTCCTATTGCGCGATCTCGGTTGCAAAGGGTTCTGATTCTCATTTTGTACTGGATACTAAAAAAGTATATTTTTTGGTTGTTAAAATATGTGAAAATGACTGATCGTTGTTAAAAGTTGAAATGACTATTTCGTGGGCTAATGAGGTGACCATTAAAAAGATTTATTTCATATACAGAAAACATCTGAAAGGGTCTGAAAGTGGCCGCTGAAACAAGGTGATCATTAAGATCAGGTTTGATTGTATTTGATTTAAATTGGTTCCACCGTTTCACTATAATTATATTTGTTGGCAACTCTTTCCTTTCAACATAAAGGTAAGAATAAGTCGAAATGAAAATTCCATTGGCCAACATTTTGGTTTTAATGAAATAGTGTATATTTAGGATAACTACCTTTTTTTTTTAGAAAAAAATCTGGTGTATCAAAACTTAAATGTTCAATTTCGTAAATATCAGACAGAAAAAAAACAAAAAGCAAGAGAAGCATATAGCTAAGCAATTTTGTATGAGGAAAATGATTAAGTGATTATCTTACATATATTATTCGAGTAAAATGCATACCTCAATCTGAATACATTTAGTAGTCTGAATTCATGATCAACACCTGAAAAAAAATGTATGTTAAAAAATAAACGAATTGTAAAAATCTCACATAACAACATGCAGCTCATTGTGACTAAAATTATATATATATGTGTGATATTGGCCATCAACTTATGCTACTTTGATTTCATATATAATAAAACTGAGGCCACTGAGATTTGTCTTTATAAGCAATTTGTACATTTTCCCTTTGATCCTACTGCCTAATATTTTTAAGATCATGAACAGGAATTGATACTCAAAAATATTAGGCAATGACGTGATGTATCAGTGCAGCAACGTCACATGCTCAAGTCCATGATCATCAATTTATGGAATGCACGCGACTTCATTCATACAACCGAACAACTATCCCAACATTTTGTACGCGTAAAAGTAGTTTTACTTATTATATCATTTTACTTCATATTCTCAAACAAAAATATTATACAGTGAAGACAAATTGCCGATAAAAAGAAAAATGGCATTTTATTTTTTGATACTGACTTCATCAGCTCGAATATCAGCTCGCCCTAGTGGGCTGGCTAGATATTCTTACTGATAAAGTCAGTACAAAAATTCCATTATTCTATATATCCATCTTTGCAGGAAAAGTAAATACAGTAGCTACAGTGTATCATAAACATACGAAATCAGTAAACTAAATGTTTAAAATTTTAAGTTTGACATCACTGCACTCACTTTATATAACAATTTTTCTCTAGCAGTCAGCTAGAAATTTTCACCACTTGATCCGTAGATAGAAACAACTGATTGATTGGTGCTTAACGCCACTTTCAACACTATTGTGCTATTTCGTGGCGGTCAGTTTTTATTGGTGGAGGAAGCCAGATGCCCTGGAGAGAACCACGACCTTCAGTAGGAAAACTGACAATCCTAGTCAATTAAGATTAGAGTCAAGTGCACCTGTCCCATGCGGGATTGGAACTCACAACCTCAGTGTTGACTGGCTAGTGGTACAGTAGTTTGACTACTTAGACCACTCGGCCACCAAGGCCCCGAGATAAAAACGAAATCTGAATGGAATCATGATTATTTTTTACATTTTATATGTAAAAAGGACAAAACCGATTGGATGAGCCCAGTAACAAAAACTGATTAAGGGCTTCAAAACAATATGAAACTGAATAAATTAAAATACTTTTTGAGTAAAAAATAAATTTATAAATTTAAATCTCACCAAAGTCAAATCCAAGTAAAGACAATAACAACTGATGTTTTCCTATTCCAATTTCCAGTAACTGCAAGTCCTGGTTCAGTTTAAGATAAACTTCTATGGTTTTCTCTATGAAGTTTACGTTTATACAGCATGATATTTCAGTACAGCTACTTTTCAGGTGACAAACAAGAGGGTAGGATGATATATTTGGCAAAAGTCTTTTTTCACTACAATCTGTAAAATAAACATAACTAAAAGTTCTGAGGAGCATTTTTTTCTTTTAACAGTTTCAGATATCATGTTTAGTTTCAACATAATAGTTCAAAATGCAAAAGTGAAAATGGATAACAAACCCTATGTAGATGCCGCCCATCCTCTAATTTCAACTCAGAAAATTCAATAAATACCAGAACCAAAGATCTGAATGAAACTGAACAGTAAGTAGCATTTACAGGCTATAAAATAAAATAATTATTTATTAATAAAAATCTCAGATTTAAATTAACCTTGCAGATTACCGGTAGTTCTTATTTAAGTTGAAATAAATGTCCCCCGCGTTGCAGATATTTTATCTATCCAAGGTACAAGGGCAATAACTAACTAGAGGCTCTAAAGAGCCTGTGTCGCTCACCTTGGTCTATGTGCTGCAGTGCATATTAAACAAAGGACACTCTACAACATTAAAGACAAGAATAGAATTCATGACAAAATTCTCTGTTTTGGTGATGGTTACTTGTTTGTAGATCTTACTTTACTGAACATTCTTGCTATTTACAGTTATCTCTATATATAATGAACTTGGCCAAGTAGTTTCAGAGGAAAACATTTTTGTAAAAATTAAAAAAAAATTTACGAAAAATTGTGAAAATATTGACTTTAAAGGGCAATAACGCCTGAAGGGATCAATTGACAATTTTGATCATGTTGACTTATTTGTAGAGCTTACTTTGTGGAACATTTTTGCTGTTTACAGTTTATCTCTATCTATTATAATATTCAAGATAATAACCAACAAGAGTGCACACGCTGAAATGTCTCGCCTTCTTTTTTAATCATTGATATTATGTTGATAGTCCTAAATATAAAGCTTTCTTACAACTGTCACATAAACTTAACATTAACCAAGAAAACTAAACATTGACAAATGAACCATGAAAATGAGGTCAAGGTCAGATGAACCATGCCAGGCAGGCATGTACAGCTAACAATTCTTCCATACAACAAATATAGTTGACCTATTGCTTATAGTTTAATAAAAACAGACCAAAACACAAAAACTTAACACTGAGCAATGAACTATGAAAATGAGGTCAAGGTCAAATAAAAACTGCGCGACTGACATAAAGATCATAAAATATTTCCATACACCAAATATAGTTGACCTATTGCATATAGTATTAGAAAAAAAGACCAAAACTCAAAATCTTAACTTTGACCACTGAACCATGAAAATGAGGCCAAGGTCAAATGACACCTGCCAGCTAGACATGTACACCTTACAATCATTCCATACACCAAATATAGTTGACCTGTTGCTTAAAGTGTAAGAAAAACAGACCAAAACACAAAAACTTAACATATGTAATGAACCATGAAAATGAGGTCAAGGTAAAATAAAACCTGCCAGACTGACATGTACATCATTAAATATTTCCATACACCAAATATAGTTGACCTACTGCATACAGTATTAGAAAAACAGACCAAAACACAAAAACTAAACTATGACCACTGAACCATGAAAATGAGGTCAAGGTCAGATGACACCTGCCAGTTTGACATGTACCCCTTACTATCATTACATACACCAAATATAGACCTATTGCTTATAGTATCTCAGATATGGACTTGACAACGAAAACTTAACCTTGTTCACTGATCCATGAAATGAGGTCGAGGTCAAGTGAAAACTATCTGACGGGCATGAGGACCTTGCAAGGTACGCACATACCAAATATAGTTATCTTGTTACTTATAATAAGAGAGAATTTAACATTCCAAAAAATCTGAACTTTTTTTTCAAGTAGTCACTGAACCATGAAAATGAGGTCAAGGACATTGGACATGTGACTGACGGAAACTTCGTAACATGAGGCATCTATATACAAAGTATGAAGCATCCAGGTCTTCCACCTTCTAAAATAAAAAGCTTTTAAGAAGTTAGCTAACGCCTCCGCCGCCACCGGATCACAATCCCTATGTCGAGCTTTCTGCGACAAAAGTCGCAGGCGCAACAAAAACTGCAAAATTTCCTTAAAATTACCAATTCAGGGGCAGCAACCCAACAAGGGGTTGTCTGATGCATCTTATAATTTCAGGGCAGATAGATCTTGACCTGATGAACATTTTTAACTCTGTCAGATTTGCTCTAAATGCTTTGGTTTCAGAGATATTAGCCAAAAACTGCATTTTACCCCCGTGTTCTATTTTTTGCCATAGGGCCATCTTGGTCAATGGGCGGGGTTATCGGATACATTTTTTAAACAAGATACCCTTAGGATGTTTCAGAGGAGAAGATTTTTGTAAAAGATTACACAAATTTACGAAAAATTGTGAAAATATTGACTTTAAAGGGCAATAACTCTTTATGGGGTCAATTGACAATTTTGGTCATGTTGACTTATTTGTAGATCTTACTTTGTTTAATAATTTTGCTGATACAGTTTATCTCTATCTATTATAATATTCACGATAATAACCAAAAACTGCAAAATTTCCTTAAAATTACCAAGTTAGGGGCAGCAACCCAACAACGGGTTGTCTGATGCGTCTTATAATTTCAGGGCAGATAGATCTAGACCTGAAGAACAATTTTCACCCCATGTCAGATTTGCTCTAAATGCTTTAGTTTCAGAGATATAAGCCAAAAACTGCATTTTACCCCCATGTTCTATTTTTAGCAATGGCGGCCTTTTTGGTTGATGGGAGGGGTCATCAGATACATTTTTTTAAAGTAGATACCCTAAGGATGATTTAGGCCAAGTTTGGTTATATTTGGCCCAGTAGTTTCAGAGGAGAAGATTTTTGTAAAAGTTAAGGAACAACGACGACGGACGATGGACGCCAAGTGATGAGAAAATCTCACTTGGCCCTTTTGGGCCAGTTGAGCTAAAAAAGCACTTTTTTTTTTGTTCTTTTAAACTTTCTATTTATATCTTTAAGAAATGAAGGCTTAAATGAAGGCTTCAGATCAAATACAAATATGATTTTCATTATAACTAATATTTCCAAAGGCACATAACTCGTTAAAAATATTTGATCAGCACTGATTTTTGGAAAGTGTCAAAGGCATTGCTGATATAAGCCTAGTATGATATAAATTTCATAAAATTCTGGCAATAATTATACACATGAGAGTGCTGACAATGCAATTTCCATGAACCAATATTTCCAAGTGGCATAACTCTTTTAAAAATAATTGATCAGCACTGATTTTTGAACTCGTCAGAGACATGCTAATATAAACCTTTGATTTAGATTGAATAAAATTCTGGCAAGAATTGTACACATTAGAGGGCTCATAAGGCAATTTTCCATATAATTAATATTTCCAAGGGGCATAACACTTTTAAGAATGATTGATCAGCACTGATTTTTGAACTCAACAAAGACATTGCTAATATGAACCTTTGATTTAAGTTTCATAAAATTCTGGCAATAATTGTACACAGCGCTAACAATGCAATTTTCCATATAATTGATGTTTCCAAGGGACATAACTCGTTAAAAAATATCATTTGCACTTATTTTCGGAAGTGTCAAAGACATTGCTGATATAAACCTAGTACAGTGTATAGAATGACTGAACTTATTCATTTAACTATGTTATACCCATTTTCCAACCACTGACATCTACATCTGGAGGGTTCACATGACAGGTGTCATCAATAAGATAACTCGTCAAGCCTGATTGTTCTAGTAGTTCAGATGCATAGTGTCCTGGTAAGATTGTTCCATACACTAATTTTCTTTCCCTATACCACTGTTCCAGAGAAAACCCTACAGAGCAGAAAATAAATTGTGTACTTCAGTATTTCTTAGATTAATCCATTTTCTACATGAAAAGCTCACGTGAGATCTATCTAGTCGATGCAGCTCATTGCTAAATACCTCTATAAGGAACTATCAAAATCAATGTAGGCCAGCAATAATAGAGCTGTTTTTTTTTTTATCTTAAAAAGGACCAATTCTATGTCTGCATTGACCGTGTGCCTTCATAACCTTTTAAGATATAGCTTTACATTAGTTATAGTTTTAAGAGATTAGTGCTATATATTTCTATTAAATGAATTTACTACACTATACCTTTTGTCATGAAAGTTGTATCTGACTGACACACAGGTTTAGGGAATATCATGTCTTTAAGAATAGGTATAACCAGTTCACACGGACCATTTGATTCCAGACAGAAGCTGAAGGTCAACTGAAGAATGAACATTTCTTGTTGTTTCAGATCCTCAAGACTATATCTGAAATTTAGAGTTTTCAATACTGAAGTGAAATAATATGAAACTAAGATAAAACTTTTTAACTAATTATAAAATCACTTTTTTTAATTAATAATTTGAAAAATTCTTTAATTTTTAATATTTGTCACAGCTTTCTATATTTTAGGGAGGTTATGTATATTGATAGTTGTCATAAACAGTCTACACTGAAGTGAAATAATATGAAACTAAGATAAAACTTTTTAACTAATTATAAAATCACTTTTTTTAATTAATAATTTGAAAAATTCTTTAACTTTTAATATTTGTCACAGCTTTCTATATTTTAGGGAGGTATATACATATATTGATAGTTGTCATAAACAGTCTACAATTCTAAAACTATATTTTGTGAACTGGTCCTTTAATGGCAAGCTGAACTCTTTTTTAAAGGAGAGGAGAGGGAAGATTTCTTTCCATGTAAATATGACAATAATGCATGAGAAAATTAATTCCTCATCCAGTGCTCTAAACATTATTTTAAAACTTCTCTGTACCTTTTTATATCCATCATTTAAAATATGTATATATATAAAACATGTAAAAGTACGCAGTCATGTTCAATTATTTTTCTTATCATTATCAAACTGCTATTTATTTGGGGTGTATAAATACGCAGTCTCTGTTTTAATTACTCTACCGTTGTCAAATTTGAAATATTATACAAGCTTAGATTGGTCAGTGCTGTTTATTGGGAATGTATTTCCACACAGTTGTTGTAACATCTTAACTGTCGTCACCTTTGGAATTTTAAGTTGTGCTAGCTCATATCGCAAATTATTACTTTGCGATATGTCGTTGCGCCGTGTTTGGAAATTTTAGAATTGTACTAGCGTCTCTGATGTTCTGGTTAAACTGTTTTTTTGTATAGAATTCAAGATTGCTATAGTTTTATAATCAGAATAGATTGATAAGATTCATTTTACATCGTGATCATACTGATGGAGGATATCTGTTGTCCGAAATATTTATAGTTACATTTGTTCATTTTATTGTTATTTTTTGGTGATGTTGTATCCTTTTAGACTGGTTATATATTATATTTTGTAGTGTACTGTATCATAATTATATGATCCATCGCCCCGTAAGATTTATCGTTGGCTATTATTCAGTCATTTTATATATAAAACAATACATACTTGAGTCTTGATACTCCAAACAGATTAAAGTGTTCAGGTTCACCATAAGTGTAACCCAATAAGCTATACTTGTTGTACAATCTTTCTATTCCAACAGTAACACTAGAACGACAAGTGTCTACGTCTAGGTAGAAATTCAATGTTGTATTCAGCAATGGTATCTTTACACAACACTCTATACTTGTACATGTCTCAAAAACACGACAAGCAATGTTGCTGGGCAGAGATGGTAAAGTTATCTCACTTTTACATTCTGAAATATATTAATGATTGTTATAATGGTTGTAGAGGATAACATAGGGGTCCACAATATAGAAGCAAAATCAAGTGATGGAAAACTGTTGTTGTTGCTATTAAATTAACATTCAGAACAAACATTTAATGCACAATCAGTATAAAAAATAAATGGAGAATGTGTCTATGGGCTGCAGACGCCCCTGCTTGTAAATATGCATGAGTCAATGTACTAATTATTGACATTTTCTTTTCTTTTAAAGTTAATGATATATATTTCTACATGTTGTCATTAGAAATTGTTTGCAGGTTTGAGTGCTCTCATTGTTCAATAGCATTTGGTTGAGGCAAACTAAAGTTAGAGAACGGTAACGACTGATTTAGCAATTTTTCCATTTATAAAGGGGCATAACTCAAGAACGGTAATTGTGACGCCACCCAATTTCATACTTGATATGTGTTTTGTGGTAATAAGCATTGTGTATAAGTTTCATAACATTTGGTTGAGGCAAATTAAAGTTAGAAAACGGAAACGAAAAATTCAGCAATTTTTATGTTTATAAAGACGCATAACTCATGAACGGTAAAAGTGACGCCACTCAATTTCAAACTTGATCTGTGTTTTGTGGTAATAAGCATTGTGTATATGTTTTATAACATTTGGTTGAGGCAAATTAAAGTTAGAGAACGGAAACCAATTTTGGTGACGTATGGATGGACGGGAGGGATGGACGAACGGGAAGGACAAGGGTAAAACTTAATGCCTCCTCCACTACGGCGGGGACATTAAAAAGGAAACTATTTTGAAACCTTTACTTAAGTTGTAAAAAAAGACATTGTCAGATTGTATTGTCATTTTATTTCTTTAACAAAAATTTTCAGGCAGTGTGAGATATTTGAATAAAGAGCTGCGCCATGAGCGCATGATACTTTATTCGCTTTTTCAAAGAATAAAGTTCCTTAACTCCTCAATGTCATATCAGAAATTTATAAAAAAAACTAAAGGGAGGTTAGTTTAATAGATATAAAACATTCACCAAAGTTTCATGAAAACTGCTCAAAGCACTTTTGAGTTATTGTCCGAAAACTGGAAAATCCCCCTTTTTTAATGAATAAAAAACCCCATAAATCGGAAACGTAAAATCTTAAATTTATAAAAATCTAAAGGGAGCTCACGTCAAGAGATATGCAATTCACCAAAGTTTCATGCAAATTGGTTAAAGCGTTTTTGAGTTATTGTCCGACATGTTAAAGACGGACGGACAGACAGATGGACGGATGGATGGATGGATGGATGGACGGACGGACGTACGGACAGGCAACGGTATACCACAATACATCCCGTAAATGGATGTATAAAAACCACTAAAGCAAAACATTCCAAATTTTTGCAAGAAAATTGAGGTTCAAGATTGAAAAGCCTGCATTTTTCAAAAAAAAAAACATCAGTGAAATGTCTAAATAAAATATCAATGTTTAATAATTTCCTCTACCAAATTCTATGTGCAGTGTAATTAATTGTAAGGAACAACTCCAACAAAATACATTTAAAAAAAGTCTGTTTCATGTTTAGGCGGCAAACAATTATCTTTTTGCATTTTGAAATCCATATGAAAAAACCGACTTAATCTCACAACTACTCTAGTATTGTTACAAATGAATTTGAGTGAAATAATATAAAGAATTGAACTAACCACTTTTCCATCCATTTTGATATATTTCCTCTTCCATTTGACAGGAGTTATCTAGGATGTAAGCAGCTACATGGAGATCAGACAACAGCTGTGATACTGTGTAGGCTGGCAATGGAGAAACGTCAGGGAAACCTTCCTCAAGTAACCAGCTTTGTAAAGAGAAATCTGAAAGGAAATAAGAATATCCTGACACTGCCCTACTTTCAGACAAATTATAAACTAGGCGGTATAAAGTGCCTGCATCACTCATCCATGCCCCCACCCCTTTTATAGGTAGATAGAGTGTGAAAATAATAATAAATTGATTTTTCTGAAGCCTGTTCACTTAAACAAACATAAATTCCTGGGAATGCTTTCAGTTTTTTCAACTCTATTTCAAAACATACTTCTGATAGTAAAAGAATGATAAGTAACGTCAATTTTTGTTTTGATTGTCATCTTAATTAACATTTCTTTTCTAATTTTCCAACTTATTCAACATTTAAATTAATACTCTAATGAAAATTAAACAAGACCAAATGGTAAAGTTTAGAATTTTTAATAGATAATTCAAAACATACTACTGATATGTGGCATATGTGAAACGTCCATTATTTTCCAGTCACTAAGTCCAGGAAGACTGGTAATGGGAAATGACTTTATTGGCACTTCATACTCAAAGCGCTTGTAAGCACTGAAGGGTAAAAAGATTGCTTTTCTTTTGCAAATTTGTGAATTTAAATTGAATTGTATTTAGCTAGGCAAGTTATAAATTTGAGTTGGAGGTATCTTCCTTTGTTCATGATTGTATATTTGTAGTTGAACCTATTTTTATCACAGATTCATACACCATGCATTACATGTACTTAAATTTTAATAAAAAAAAATCTTCTTGATAAGTATGGTAATTGAAATACACATCATATTGTAACCTGAATATCAAAGTATAACATATAATTAATAAATTGCTTGGCATTGACTGGATAGGATCTAAAGATCTTACTTCACTGCACTATTTTGTTTGAACTATGAAAGATAGTAATAAATCTTGGAAAATTTAGATATAAAGTCAGTACCATAGGGTTTTGATAGCATTTCATGCAATTTTTACCCAAAACTAAATGTCATTCAATATATTACAGAAACTTCATAAGTACTCACTTTCAATAAAGAACCCTGTATTCCAGTTACACTTTTGTTTAGGGAGTTTATATTTGTTGAAAATCTGGACTGACAATTCACAAGGTATTGACTTGTCTGCTTCTATACAAACAATCAGTGTTAAATCTATTAGATACTGTTCTTCTGCAGTCAAATCTACTATACTTAATCTGCAAAAAACAATAATGTACAATACTGAGAATGAGTCATATTTATGTCTTTCAAACTACATAACATGAAATTCAACCCTATAATCATAATATGAATTCTTCGTCACAAATCAGCTAGAAGAAAACTTTAATTTTCAAAAATATAACCCCATCTAGGAGAATTAGATTGAAGGCTATATATTCAAATTGGCATTCATTTGTTTTTCTTTAAAAGTAAACATAGCTTGCTATGCGGTATCGGTTTTGCTCATTGTTGGAGGCTGTACAATGAACTATATATAACTAAATAACCTCTTTACTGTAAAACCATGACTATGTGCAATTCACGTCAAAAAATTCATTCACAGGCAGTTTATTTAAGATCATTTCTGGTTATGACATAATTTTTCTATCTGCTAAAAAGAGTTGTGGAATAAACTTACTCCATTCTAATAAATCCAAACAGCCAGACTTGGACAGGATATCCCCATTCATAGTCAAACAACCATTTACTGAACTGTAGTTGTTCAATGGCAACAGTCAGTTTGAAGAGACAGGGTTCTATGTTGACAAATGTTTCAAATGACCGCCCGATCTTCTCCAATGTTATACAACAGTCTACTGTGTTACATGTATCACTGATGTGGCATCCTATTGGTCCTGTGTTACTGGGTAATGCAGTCATGGAATGATTACATTCTGTCAAAATATAAACCTTATTATTAGTGACAGAAACCACATCTCAAAGTGTTAAATTGTAAATTGCTTTTAAGATTTTTTCACATTGCGTATACCTATGGTCCTTTTAGCTTTAAAGCAAAGGTCTTTGACTATTGTTGAAACATTGAGGTAACCTTTAGATGTGTAGATATTCATTTTTGCTGTTCTTTTGATCTTTGGCGATAGTGGTTATTCCACATCTTCATCAAATTTTATATGTTTAATGCTGCTATTAAAGAAAACTAATTATGTGGCACTATTGAAATAAGAACTGCTTGTAATTGACATTTCCTTTTTTTATTCCACTAGCAGAAGTAAAATGGGTAACTTCAGAATGTTTTTTACTGCTTCTGCATAAAATGTTTGATTGTGATTGCTACATTTATTTTTCAAATTATAGCTACCGAGGAAAACAATACATTGGTTGGTAAAAGCTCAAATTTGTTTTTCCTAACTGTGTTTCACTAATTGATCCCTTATTTATCTTTAATATCACATTAAATATTCTGGATTCACCAAATTTTGAACTCAAATTCTTTGCTGAATCAGATATACATCTACAAACTTTATTTGGATTTTACCATTTATCCATCCACTTGTGGTACATGGCTGTTTTTGTAAGAAATCTGTGATACCAAGTGTGTCCATCAAATCTTTCATGTCATTCACACTTAGGACATGGTCTTTGGTTAAACCTTTCCCGTCCAGAAATTCCTTGTATGAAAAATCTAAACAAAAAATAATAATATATAGAATTTTAGTCATATGTATTATATCATTGTTTAAATACAAAAAACACATAGAGCCAAGAATAGAAATAACAGGTTTTTTAGTCTAAATACTTCATTATTGTTTCAGACAGGATCAAGAAAAATTTAAACCAACACAACTGGTTTGGTCAAAGGAACGGAAAAGCCTGTGTTTTATGTGCTCTTATAATAAAGTTGACTGCAGTAATAATTCTGAGTCTTCTAAATTTTTTGAAAATATGAAAGCATGCTTTCTGTTGACATTGATAAGAGATTAAGAGACTTAAAACATCTCATAATTTTTATTATGCTTTTTCTTATGGCATACAAATAGAAATCTTTATTGAAAAGGTACTCACTTGGATCAATGAAATCACTTTTCCACTCACATATGGTCTTAGGGAGAATGGTTTTCCTAAGAACTGGGACTGATATCAGACAAGGTGAATCTGACTCAAAACAAATACTCAGATCTAATGTTACTTCATATTGTCTCTCTGTTGGATAATCTTCTATCAAAAGGCTAGAAAAAAAAAAGGTTTTTGAATCTTACTATAGCTAACACATTCAGAAAAACTATATTCAGTGATTGTTACATCCAAAATTAATAATGCACTCTGAACTGGACATATTTTGAACAAGTTATTTGCATCAATAAGTCCTTAGTTGGGTGTTAAGTTTTGCTATGAGAATCTACCTTAAATATCTTATAAAAGTAATTTTCACTTGGTAAAAAAATAGTAAAATTTTACCCAATACACAAAAAACTTACTCTAATCCAACAAGTCCAAATAATTTTATATGTTCTTGCTTGCCAAATTCATAATCAAAGAGACTGATATTCACAGTAAACTTTTCTATCCCTAAGCTCAACCTTCTGTTACAGGGATCCAGTGTTACGTATGTGTTTATAGATCTGCCAAGGATATCTACATCAGTACAACAGATGATACCAGTACAGTAGTCATAGAGATGGCAAACAGTAGATTGGACTAGTGGAATTGTATTCACCTCCTTCTGACAAGCTGAAATTATAAAACATATAACAAATGCAGTTAGGTAATCATTTTGCTTGTGAGCATACAGAGGGTAAAGATTGCTCTAAATCTGCAATGTAAACTTGAGATAAAACATTGCATTGTAAAGCAAAGAAACTTATCTGGCAATATTGTATTAGGAGTTATATCCCTTTATCCATAAATTGTAGGTAGAACATCAAAATATACCTGCACACTCCGCAAGTGATTATCATTGGAACAATGTACCGTTAAAAGGCTTGTATAGTCCGCGGTTTTATTCTCCAAAATTGAACCTGCAAGAAGGGGTGCGGACTATAGAGTACAATAAGCAAGAAATAAGAGAAAAAAAATCGTGAGGTGGTTTGTTTACGTTCCGCCATGTTTGTTATTGATATTGTAGAGGGCGCTCTTATTATTTTTCAAACAAATAATTTTACCTAATCCATATTAATAAGTTATTTTTATTCAATATCAAATTAAAACTGATAAATTTAAAAGTTAAACACTTCATTACAAATTTCTTGTTTCTTTTCAATGCATTGATTAAAATAAACTGGTATCTGCTTGAATGAAACGATACAAAAAAAGTCAAAAAGACAACTGTAAACCAGCTTACGATGTGTAAATTACAAAACGTAATCGGTTATTATTCGTTCCGTTTGCGTGTTTCATACTGACAAATATGTTTTATATTAGCTTAAAACCTTTCAAACATTAATGTAAAAGATATATTAAACACTGTTTTACATAAAGGTGGAACTGTTTTACTTTCAAAGTTGTATTATAGTGATTTCTATGATGTACGGATTTCGACTCTCACCGTTTTTTTCTTCTTTTACACATGCTATTCAAACTTCCGGTTTAAACAAACACAAGTTTCTAAATTGTTTTTTGTGTGATTTAGACTTATTTTAACAAGCGTGAAGTGTTCTAGAATCATTTACAAGCAGTTTCAGCTTCTGTTTGATGATGGAAAACAGGTTTTCCAAGAAAATACCACAAACGACCATGCACGATTTGAAATTAACGGAGTTTCATTAGACCTTTTCTAACAGTTACAAAAAGTTTTTTTACCTGAAATTTCGTGGGGAGAAAGGGGTGCAGACTATGTACCAGTGCGAACTATACAAGCCCGATTACGGTAGATATATATATATATAGATTGTCAAAACATTTTAAAACCTTATAAAAACCAGAGCATTTCATTTAATTTGTTAATTTCAACATCCAAGCAAATTATAAATTAGAATGAATCGCTGTCTCATATTCAGTAAATCTTTTTATTCATACAATATGTAAATATGCTTTAATGAAAACTAGTAAATATATATTATGTCATAAGCCAATAGTTTCTTCAAATATACATACCAATATTCCATCCTCTTTTCCTTGGATAGTATGGTAAGTTGCTGGCATCACACTGCTGTTCAAGCAGGAATGGAGCCACTCCAAGGTCATGTAGAAGTACTGATGTTATGTAAGGCGATAGCTGTGTTCCATCTGAACTTATTCCTTTCTCATCCAGGAATTCTGTTAGTGAGAAATCTACAAAAAAAAGAGTTTTATTTTCAACCATCATATATATATATATGCTAGGTTAAAATTACCTCGTCAAAACTGCACACGGTCAACTATTCTAATGTTTGCTAAATATAACAGATGAAAAATTGTATATTTTCAGATACTAGTTCTTGTAATGGTTAAGATGACCATAAATAAAGAGAATGTGGGTACACATCAATAAAACTGTAATTCGTCAACAAAATAACCTGGAGACATCTAGAGGGCAATATACTGTCTTCTTCCATAGAAAGGTGTCAACAAAATATGTGAAGCTCTAAATAAATGTTGTGAATTAGTTTTTTTCTGTACATGCAACATATTCCTAAAAAAATTACTGCATGATTCTTCTTGCCAATGGAAAATTTCAGTATCAAATTTTGAGTAATTTAAACAATCTGTCATACATACACTAAAATTACAGTATTGTTTAGTTGGAACTTCAAGAAATAAATGACAATATGAATGATTTGAAGTTTTAATGAATTTCCAATAACATTATTTTGAATACATCTAAATGCAATTTCTTACTTGCTATTTTAAATCCAGAGTTCAAGTTACAATTAGGTTTAGGTAGTGTAACATCTTCCATTAATCTTTGTTGAAAAAGACAATCAGCTGATGTTTCCAAACAGGATGAAACATTAACAGTAAATACAACCACATCATCACTGCTCAGATCTTCTATCATAAAACTGAAAATGAAAATAATAGAAAATTATAATATAAAATCTTATGAGCTCAAACAATATGCCTACCTATACTAAAATGGTTCAATTTTTGATACAGGTGCCATGGTTTGGTTTATATTATTCAATACATTTTTTGAATCTTAAATCTAAATATGTCACATAAGTTGCATTGTAACTCAAATGTTATTGACTAGGATTGCCAGTTTTGCTGCAGAAGGTCATTGGTTCTCTCCCAATAAAAACTATTGGCCAAGAGGGATAGCAAATAGTGCTGAAAGTGGCATTAAACACCAACAATCAATCTATCTTTCTGACTGTTTCTTTTGAGCTTAACAATTACAGTCAAACCTGTATTTAGCAGTCACTCTTGGGAAGTTTCAAAAGTGACGGCTCAAGAGAGGTGACCTGAAAAACGAGGTTGCAAAAAGTCTGATTCCGATATCGGCCGTGACCGGGATCGGGGCAAATTGTTTTTGTGCTTTCATTTGGTAGATTTATTGTCCGTGCGAGCACTCAAATAAAAAATGGCGGATATCGGCGCTGTAAATGTGAAGACATATTCGAAATATATTAATATTCGTTGAGAAATTAGTCGGTGATGCGGTTTTCAATGGAAACTAAAAGGTTGGAACACGGGAATTCACAAATTCACCTTCTATTGCGCATCTTTGGTTGCAAACGGGTTTCGATTTTAATTTTAACTTCGATATTGACAACATATATTTTTCGTCATGAAGATTATTGATAGTTAATAAAAATGCTCCGCTGGGGCGCAGCTTGATACGACCGCAGAGGTCAAACCCTGAACAGTTGGGGCAAGTATGGATACAACATTCAAGCTTGATACAGCACTGAATTTGGATTGTAATTAAATATTTGACACAGCATAGGTTTCTGACACAGAATGAAAGTGGTCTAAGAACTTATAATTTTTTAATTTACCTATTCATATATGTGATGGACTGTGAAACTCAGATCAGGAGATTGGGAAATTTTGGTCAGGAGATTAGGACTCAGATCAGGAGGTTTTTAATCGACATAAATTTTGTCGTAAATAACCGTGTGCTGTAAAAATGGTCTTTTAAAGTGTGTTTTCTTCAACTTTCCATCCAATTTATTATGTTTATAGTACCCTTGTACTTATAAAGTTTCTCCATCTTTATATTTTACATGTTCAATCTAACATTTTTTTTTTTTCAGTATGTTCTTTAAATTTTTTACTTCATATTCTATAAAACATTTATTGCAACCAGAACATTTGTTTAACTATCTGCAAATAGCTTTTTTTTTTTTTTTTTTTTTCTCAAATAGCTTTTGTTTGCATACTCAGAAAATCATTCTAACTGTAAAACAAGGGTCATAGTTATTATATAAATTTCAATTTAAGCCTTGAAAGGAAGTATAGAATCCTCAAATAATTATCAAATTATTATTTTTTTATTTGTCCTAAGACATTTAAAATCATTTATTTACCATCCTTTTATGATTATTTGTTCAATTTATATTTTATTTATATTCTTTTAAAAATTTTCATTATTAAAAGGAAAGTAACTTAAAACAGGATAAATCAAGGGAAGTAACCCAATAAATACACAGTTTTTGTTACACAACGGCAGTTAGCCTGAGGTAAAAAATCGTTGATTACCAGTATGTTTGACACCCAAGCTGACAAGTGAAGCCATATAATTATGCATGTTAATTGATTTACAGGTAAAATATAACTTCAGGTAATGTGAGTTACACCAGATGCCTGAGATGATATGTTGGGCAGAAAAATTTCATTCACGGGATTATAATTTTCCTCTTCAACCGGAGGTCGGGAGGAGACTCCTGAAAACAGGATTATTGTACTCCTGTCGGGAGGTTCACATGTATGCTATTCAAACCATATCATTATTATTTGCTTTTATATATAAATCAGAAATAACCAATTTAAAATGGAAAATTTTAAAGAAAAAAAAGGAAAAAAAAATCCCCCCCCCAAATTTTTTGAACCCCCTTATGATTCATCGCCCCCACACTCAATCCCAGCTTTCCCTTTGTGGTATGGTACCTTGCAGTACAATTTTAGAGAGATCCATTCACTTGAACACAAGTTATTGTCTGGAAACTAGAAAAATGCTTGTTTTTTTTTCCCTTTTTGGCCCCTAATTCCTAAACGTTTACGGCAATTACCCCCAAACTCCAACCCAGCTTTCCCTTTGTGATATGGAACCTTGCAGTACAATTTCATAAAGATCCATACACTAACACACAAGTTATTGTCCTGAAACTAGAAAAATGCTTGTTTTTTGCCCCTTTTTGGCCCCTAATTCCCCAAATTTGGAGGAAATTACCCCCAAAAATCAATCCCAGTATTCCCTTTGTGATATGGAATCTTGTGATACAATGTCAGAGAGATCCATACACTAACACACAAGTTATTGTCATGAAACTAGAAAAATGCTTGTTTTTTGCCCCTTTTTGGCCCCTAATTCCTAAAATTTGGAGGCAATTACCCCCAAAATCAATCCCAGCATTCCCTTTGTGATATGGAACCTTGTGGTACAATGTCAGAGAGATCCATATACTTACACACAAGTTATGTCTGGAAGTTACAAAAATGCTTATTTTTGGCCCCTTTTTGGCCCCTAATTCCTTAACTGTTAGTACCATAACCCCCAAAACCAATCCCCACCTTCCTTTTGTGGTATTGAACCTTATGGTAAAATTTCATTGAGATCCATTCACTTAAACTAAAGTTAGAGTGCGAAAACTAATGTGTATTCGGACGACGACGACGACGACGACGACGACGACGACGACGACGCCAACGTCATACCAATATACGACCACAAAAATTTTTTTGCGGTCGTATAAAAACATCAAAATGACCGTTGTTAAAAGTTAAAATGACAATTTCTTCAAAAATAAGGTGACCGTTGACCGTGTTAGACAGGTGACCGCTGAAACAAGTTAAATTATATAGAGAATACGTTTGGGAGGGTCTGAAAGTGACAGCTGAAATGAGGTGACCATTAAGGCAGTTTTGACTGTAATTACACGAGGATCGTTAATTTTTTCTTGGGTGGGTAGAAATTATTTATTGTGTGAATTGTCATTAAAGTATAATCTGATCTACTGATAATAGGAGTTTTAACAGATTATGTTTATCAACACTCTAGCATGTAAGAAATGCAATATGCATGTGCAATTATTAAATATTGTTGACAAGATAATGTATGGGCTCAAAGTAGCCAGACATTTTAGACAAAGCAAGTTTGTCACTTTTGATGCCTGAAAATGAAACGATTTTAAAATCAGGAAAATATACAAATAGTTGTAGTTTAGCGTATTTTTGGCAATGCTGTTATCTTTTTCATGTATTACTCAGTGGGACTTAGAGATGAAGAACAGCGATAAATACTCTGTTCCTTTGTTTTCAATTTAGGGTATGGAGCAAGGGTCCGGAAATGGTCATATTTGCCAGACATGACCTAAACTGAAAGCTATTTGTCCTAAACGAAAAATTGGTATTTAGGACAAATTTTTTTTTTTACAGAAAAAATTTCGGTCATTTCATTGAGATCGGGTTTCTTAATCGCCATTTTGCACTTGTTTTTCTTTTATAATCCATTTCCTGTAATAAAACTGCCACTCCAGTATAGTTTGATAATCCTGAGGGCCCTCCTTATAACTATATTAATGCCTCCGGGAAATATTGGCTAATGATCGCTAATCACTTTTTACCTGTGTTTTTAATTCACACCTGGCATTGATCACAAGCTCAGAACTAATATCATAAAGAAATTTAAATTCCATGACAACTGTATTCTTTATTTAATTACTTCTCATCAAAGACAATCATCAATTCTGATTTAAAAATTAAAACTTAATTTAATTTTCGTAGAAAAAAGTAATTTTTCACGAGTATAAACACATGTGCTTTATTTACTATGTAATACGCATGCGTGAAATTGTCTTCAGCAGATTAGACACTTAATCGAAAAATGCAAAATGATTTCATGCCAAATTAAACGAGTGCAACTATTATCTGTTATATTCATACACTTTTAAAGGTAATCAAATTAAAAAGCCGGTGATTTCCTGTCAATTTGATAAACAAAACAAATCCTGGAAATGAATTCGGAATTACTCGTACTTTAAGTATTGTCGCAAAACTTCTGGTTTTAATTTTGTCTTCAAAATCGAAAGAAACATTAGCGATGTCTGAGAAATTTACTATTTTGAGTCATTAAAATCATTTCAATTTTTAACTGTTGCCATCCCTAAACTGTTCTTGAATGTTTTTAGAAAAATGGTAAGAAAATTCAAGAAGTAAATGCGATTAAACAGTCAATACAATATCAACAATTTGAAAAAAGGACACCAACTTTTAAGTCATCTTAAAATGAACAAATTGTGTGAAAAAATTTTCGGATCCTTGGTATGGAATATTTTTAACAATTTTTATGATAACATTTATTTTTATTTATTTTTGTTGTATAAAAACACATTCCATATTTCTGTTTCAACCAAGGCTTCCAAAACGGTCATATATGCCGGACATTTGTATAATGTCCGGTAAAAGTCCGGCTGGGCAAAGCATGAAACGGTCATCTACTTTTTAGTTTTCAAGGCTTTAAGAGACGGTCATTTTAAACATAATTCGCGATCTTTTTGACCCAACGTTTTGCCTTTAACAGCCACACATTTCCGGTCATAAAAGTGACATGATCATTAAGTACTATCAAAACAACCCCTACTTTAATACCTTCTCATTTTAATCAAGGCTAATTAGTTGTCGAACAGCTGAAATTTACCTGTTCAGGTGACAGGTAAACTATTTTGAACCGGACATTGATCGGTCTATTCAAAGTTATTTTCTTACATTTCACCGGTTTGAATCTAATTAATTTAGTCAAAAAGATTTGAATTATCAGAAATACGTTTACAAATATGATTTGATCAAAAAATTAAAAAGGTGAAAATGAAAAATCGTCATAACCACATTGTTTGAACTAGAGACATGTCTCTGTTAGAACTAGTACAGGTGTGCACATGTGCGCAGGTGTGAAATTTAGTTATGCATCCTAATTTCTTCAAAAAATGCTTAAATTGTCATTGATACCTTTATCTCACGTTTATTTCGAATATTTTCTTCAAGAAATAACGTAGAAAGAGCTACTTCCACTCATTCACGCTTTGCAAACGTACACGGAATTTACGTATCCGTCTCTGGTCCATGTTTTACCATTGTCAAGATAACATCCGGTAGATTTAAAAACGAAAGTAAAGTTTTTGACAACGTTATTTTGCACAAATAAAGAGTCTAAGGCAGATATAAGTACGCTGATGTTGCACACTTGGAATGATGCACTGCCAATTTAACAGTTTACTTCAGAACTTCGAATTTGAATCAAAGAAAGTTTAATATCATTTTTTTTTAATGTCAATATCATTGGGATGGCCAACTCGGCAACTGATTACCATAATTGCCTTTTGTTTGTTTAGTCTTAAGGGATTAAAATCGGGATTATATATAAAATGTCCGGCTGGCTAAAAATAATTTTGGAAGCCCTGGTTTCAACCTATAATTATACTAACCTTAACTCAAATAATCCGTACAGTGAAAATTTCTTCCAGGTTCCAAATTCATAACCAACCAATGTGTATTCCAGTGCAACCTCTTCCAAGGTCACAGTTAGTTGATAGTTACATAGATCTAGATCAATAACAGTTTGTACTGTGATATTGAGTATTGGAATATCTGTGCAACAGTATAGAGCTGTACATTTCTCAGGAATATAACAAGATGAATGATTGGAAATGTCTTCATCCAACACCAATGTTGATGGACAACCTGAAAGAAAATGATCTTTTATTATACTAAATTTGCTTAATTTGGTCATAGAATTTAAAACGTAACATACATGTATCCTTTATTTTGCACACCATTGGCTCAAAATAAACTAGATAAATATAGAAATGTGAACATGGGCATATTAAAACATATAAGAAAGCATTATTTTGGTCCATGTTTTTGGCTCATGTTTTCTAAAGCAAAATCAAATTAAATTCAGATAAAATGACATTACTATAAAATTAAAATGAGGTCTATGGAAATGAGATGCGATAATGCTAAAACAAAAGCAATACCAATTGCAAGGGTCATTAACTTGCTAATAGTTGTTCCCATTTAACTGGCCTAATCACAAACCTTGACACTCGTGAAGCCACTGTCCCCAAAAACAGCATGTTTTGTTTTTTTTAGCTGCTTCATCGTAAGTAAGACATAAAACTGAACATTATTCATAAAAGCTATTTTTTTATGGAATTAAAACTTAATACATTGCAGGGAAAATTTAAAACTCATTTAAACAGTGTTCTCCCCAGGCCCTTAAAGGACCACGGGCCAGCGATGTATAATTTTTGACAGTGGTTCTATCGGTCTTACCGCGATGTATAATTTTTTTCCGTGGTTCTAAAATTTTCAGTTAAAAAATTGTAAATCCGTAAAGTTTTAAACAACTTGTTAAAACTTTTCTGTGCGGTATTAAATTCCAGGTGAAATTTGACCAGTTCAAACCAGACAACACGTGCTTGATTTTATACCTTATCAGGTTAACCTTGTTGATTGGATTTAATCGATGTAATCAACACTTGTAACATGATTGTTTTGTGTTTTAATTAAGATATCACAATTTTATGATCACAAATAACTACGGCCCCAGCTTGTCTGGCAAAACAGCCCTTGGACATCAGAGTAATCTCGGACAAATATCACATGACTCAGTTAATTCAAGTAGAAAATTCAAGTTTATTTACAATTAATTGCAATCTATTTTATTAATAAAATGCATGACTGTACCTTCAAATTGAATATCTATATCCAAAACTAATGAATGAAAGAAGTAAACAATATCCATAAGCACATGTTAAAATCTATTTATATCAACTTCCTGTCATTTAGGCGGGAAAATAGGGAGACTTTGTTGTTAACATTGAATATGGTTACTTATAGATCGACCTAAGATAGATTAAGGAATTCTTTTTAAATGGATCATGACAAATAAAGATTAAGGTTTTAGTGCAGTATTTAGTCTGTATCTATGTTTGGTCATCACCAAAGACAAGAAAGGTTAATATTTACATGAAATATATATTTATGGCAAAATGTTAAAAAGTTTATGAACTTTTTTTTATTAGAATTTAATATAGAAACTGGTTCAAATAATAAAACAATATTAGTTCTTGTAAATTTTATGTCTCCTTAAGACAGGAATCCTTTTATATACAACAACATTCTATGTAGAAACTTAAATTGAATTCTTTAATGATTTTTTTTTTAATTGCTCATGGATTTTATAAAAGATTTAATTACTATAACTATTTAGTAAAATGAACCATGTTTTATTTATTTTAAAAAGATTTTCAAGTATACAAACTGTTATTGATTAACTCCTCTTTTACCAATAATTTTCTGACTTAATGTCTACATAACACATGTAACACAGTACCACAGTATTAAAACAAAACAAAAGACATAAAAACAACAGTAACTAGAAATATAGATAAGCAACGCAACGCAACGCAACGCAACGCAACACAACACATTATACAAATCATTTTACCAAGAGCACGCGTTACCCTGGTGCTATCTAAAAATCCTGGGGAGAACACTGATTTAAACTTCCTAAAAAAGAGGAGAAAAGCTTACAAACATATTTATTCTTTGTCTAAAGCTCACATAAGGTAGAAGGGGGGTCTAAATTAAAATCCATAGAATTTTTAATAATTTGTCAAAATGTAGTTTATATCATGCTTTTTTCAAAAATATAATAAAAAGTATGGGTCACCTGACTTTTTTTCACGCTACAGGTTGTGCAAAATTGTCAGATTTTGTATAGATAATGCATGGAAAACCCAATTTTGTGTGATAAATAGAAATACTACATCACAGGATTTTAAGATAACATATGAGAAGATAGCTCTAATAATATGCTTTCAGATAAGAAAAAGAAAAAAGAGGGTCACCAGAATCGTTTTCTTGCTACATAATAAAATAGGTAAGTTCACAACACATTCTATAATTATAAAAGTTACTTTATCTGAGTTATCTCCTCTTATGCAGCAAAGTTGAAAATTAATGAATCAAACAAAAATATTCTGTTTTTGGTAAAATACAGTGTAAAATATGATAAAACACATAATTTTCTATATGAACATGAAAAATCTCGCACATGAATTTCATATTACCCTCGAAATTTGCACATTTCATTAAAGATCTAGACCGATTGTTATCTGCTATTTCAAAATCCAAGATGGAGGAAGACCCCACCTACCTTAAATATATTTGATATGGCAATTATCATATTGCATATGTTTGCATGCATTTATTTGCTTTGTGCTTAAGCAGACGGCTTTTTTTCTATATGAACAGATATGCATGTACCGTTTGACCATCCTTTACTATTAACAGTATATGGAGTGTTGTGTCTGTCACAAGATGGAGATTTCAAGTATTGAGATACACCAAGACTTTCAAGCACTTCTGAGGCAGCCATCTGATTTAACCAGGTTAATCCATTTTCTGACATATATTTAGAGATGGAAAAGTCTGAAATTAATGTAGAAGTACTGTAAATTCAGAAATTATTGTGTGCATTTGTTATTGCGAATCCTTGACAACTGGAAAAATGCGGAATCTAATTAATGCGATTGCAAACAATTTCTATGAAAAAAAATCACTAATGAAATTATGAATGTGCGTTTTTATTATTGTGTACCTGATACTATTGCATTTTTTGGATACGTAAAAAGATCACAATAATTTCTGAATTTACAGTTCTCTGTTATTCATATTCATATCAATTATAAATTTAACAGTTAGCAACATACCACTTAGATTTGTAATCATTATAAATAAGTAGATATTTTTTCTTCTAAATGTTTTGTGTGCCATTTAGTGTTTTCTCCTTGTAGTATACAGGATCTTTATTCATTTGATGGATAGGATATAGAAGACCATTTCCTCGACTGAAAATATTTCCATTTCTAAATAACAGATTTTTCAACATGAAGTTAAATTATATGTAGAATGAGGGACAAATAATTTATTATTATACATACCTTTTTAAAAAATTATAACCATAATTTATATAGAGACAACAAATTCTAAACATGCAATAATTTTTATCTGGGACTAGTATATATTACCTAATGGTCCTAGTTTGTATACTCCAATTCAATCAATTATAATAACTACTTATTTAATAAACCCTACAAAATCAAAAAACCTCACCATTTATTTTGAATCCTTTATTCCAGTTACATACAGATTTTGGTACTCTATTTTTATTAAGGATGACAAATTCTTGACATTCTTCTTTTGATTCCCAGCAAACACTGATGGTCATGGAAATGGCATATTGTTGTTCAGCAGAAAAGTCATCAACCATGTACCTAAATATTTACATAATAAAAACAATATAAACTTAAAATATAAAATTTAAATATAAAAGTCTGGTGTTTGTTCAGAAACTGAAACAAATATTGTAAATTCAGAAATTAAGGCAAGTATTTTTATTATTGTGAATAATGCGACTGGGTGAGTATCATGATCATAAGAACTTGTATTCAGAAATCTGACACATATATTTGACTCCAACGAGCAGATGAAAGTCTGCAAAAAAGATATATAATAACAAAATTAAATCTCAATTTTAAGCAACTTTGAAATTGTTCCTTGATTTTTTAATATGAAAGTTTCCCATAGATATAATTACCAATGATAAAATAAGAGTAAAAAGAAATGTAGGGCATTATACATTAAGGACATAGCATGGACTCAAAACAAAAACAAACACCATTAGCTGCTGTGGCCTTGACGTTTGGCCTTATGACCCCAAACCAATATGGGTTTTCCTTGCTCCATGGGACATTTTCAAATCCAGTTTGGTAAAGATATTGTTTGGACTCTAAAGATTTTGTCGGGAAAAAAATGCGGATGTCTGGAAAGCAGACACCTGAAGCATTCATCATATATTACATCCGATATCTGATTAGGTGGTCTCTACTGTATAAGGGAAGTAACTCTAGCTTAAATTGTATCAATCCAAACCTATCTATTGTTAAAAATATCAATCAAGTGGTGATAGCTGTAACATACATACCTAATCTTGAGTAACCCATACAAGTCCATCTCTTCCCATTCACCCCAATGGTAGCTATCCAACAAAATATCAATCTCTAATCTCTCGATTCCAAACTTTATCATATAATTGCATGTGTCAAAATTCACAGAGAAATGGAAAGATCGGTCAATAAATTCCACATCATGACAGCACTGAATGCTATTACAATCCTCATCTAAGTAGCATGTCACAATAGATGTATCAAGTAGAGGCAGAGATACAGAGGTTGACTTGCAATCTGTAAAAAAATATCATATTTTTTTTTTAATAAATTCATGCGTATGAGAAATTTTTAATTCTGTTTAATTTTATTAAAAGCTACTTAAAAAATGGTCCATGAAATTGCCCAAGTGATTAATTTATGATAAAGGCAGCTAAATCAAACTGTTTAAGCTGACCAACTTTAATGAAGTTACGGAAACCCAATAGGACAGTTCTAAGTTTGTTATTTCTATTTATAATTCTTGAATTATGCAAACCCAGGGCTCACACTACTTCAGAATCATAGGGAGAAGTGACTTCTCTTTTTGAAACTGATAGGGAGAAGTGGTGAGATTTGAAAGAGAAGTGCTCCTTCGCACGCTGCGCTACAATGTTTTGATTTTACTATAGTATAAAGGGTCATATGTAAATAATGTTCTTTTTATATTGTTCAATTCATATCTGAATATACAATTAAATTAACAGTTCAAATTCAAAGTTGTTTAAGTTTAGGTTCTTGTGAGAAACTACCAACTAAATATCTAGCACTAAAAAGAATTTTTTTTTATGTCAAAAAGGTAAAGAAATTATAATATATGAATTACATTTCAATTAAAAACTATCTTGTTTATCATGTTTATGAAATTCAGTGTTTCTCATCTTGATATTAGTAGCTAAGCAACTTTAATCAATATTTTGAAACAATCCATATAAATTATATGGAATTATATACATTAATCAATTAGATCTAACCAAAAGTCTGTTAATGCGTGTGGAATGCGTAATTTTTCCTATTGTGATCAATATTCTTCTGTCAGCTGTTCCATTCATGCGTCCGTAGTTATTATTGTAAAAATACGGATTTCGGTCATAGCTGGTCCAGTTCCAATCCGTAGTTAGTAAACGGTTAATGGCTGACGAAGAAAATTTACAAAAATGAACGATGTTTGACAAGCTATTTGGAAAGGAATATGACGTTTTTAATGCAATAAATGGATTAAACATTTACTGGAGGCAACTTTTATCACTTTCAAATGAAGTAACAAACATATTTTGCCGCCGAAAGTTAGATTGATGTACGCTCTCTCAGTAACAAGTACCGGAAGTGCATGCAGTGATAAAAAGTTGTCTTTTTATTGAATAACCTGCTACACACTGTAAAGTCAATGCTTAAACCTCTTTTGAAAATGTTCGATGACGAAAGCGACTGCAAGCGAGTATCGTAAACAACAGGGCGACTTGTTTTCGCTATTGAGGGTCGGGCAAAGCGATGTGACGGACGGGAAAGCGACTTCTTTGCCCTAGTCGCCTGGAAGCGTGAGCCCTGAAACCATCAACATGTTATTTGTAAGACTAACTCCAAAAATATATTTCAATTAAAATAACTAGGTGTGTCGCAACAACACCAATGGCCCTGCTCGCAAAAAAAACTTGGTGCCATTTTTAGGAGTGGAAATTTTCAAATTCCAAAGCCTTTTATTTCCGCAAAAATCAAACTCAATCTGCAACTCATCATAGTAAACTCACATACTAAAAATCAGCTCAATAAGTGCAGGCATTAAGAAAAACTAGAGGCTCTCAAGAGCCTGTGTCGCTCACCTGACTCTACTTTGGTTTTAGAAATCATGTAAAGATAGATAAAAATCATAACAGATACCCAAATAATGATTGAGGCCAAATTTTGATTAATATTGGTCCCGTTATTTAATAAAATATCATGGTGGCCATCTTGAACAGTAAATCGGCAACAAAGTAGCAACACTTGGTCAGCACTTCATAAGGAACATTCATGCCATGTTTGGTTTCATTCCATTCAGTGGTACTCTAAAAGAAGACATTTGTATGTATTTCCCATAGGGTCCTATGTTAAACTAAGCCCCCCCCCCCCCCCCCCCTAGCGGCCATCTTGGATGATGGATCGACTGCAAAGTAACAACACTTGGTCAGCAACTCATAAGGAACATTCATGCCATGTTTGGTTCAATTCCATTCAGTGGTTCTCTAAAAGAAGACAATTGTATGTATTTCCCATAGGGTCCTATGTTAAACTAAGTCCCCCGCTGTCGGCCATCTTGGATGATGGATCGGCTGCAAAGTAACAACACTTGGTCAACATCTCATAAGGAACATTCATGCCATGTTTGGTTCCATTCCATTTATTGGTTCTCTAAAAGAGGACATTTTTATGTATTTCCCAAAGGGTCCTATGTAAAACTAAGTCCCTCCGCTGGCGGCCATCTTGGATGATGGATCGGCTACAAAGTAACAACACTTGGTCAGCATCTCATAAGGAACATTCATGCCATGTTTGGTTTCATTCCATTCAGTGGTTCTCTAAAAGAAGACATTTGTATGTATTTCCCATAGGTCCTTTGTTAAACTAAATCCCCTGCTGTCGGCCATCTTGGATGATGGACCGACTGCAAAGTAACAACACTTGGTCAGCACCTCATAAGGAACATTCATGCCATGTTTGGTTTCATTCCATTCAGTGGTTCTCTAAAAGAAGACATTTGTATGTATTTCCCATAGGGTCCTATGTTAAACTAAGTCCCCCGCTGGCGGCCATCTTGGATGATGGATCGACTGCAAAGTAACAACACTTGGTGAGCACATCATAAGGAACATTCATGCCATGTTTGGTTTCATTCCATTCAGTGGTTCTCTAAAAGAAGACATTTGTATGCATTTCCCATAGGGTCCTATGTTAAACTAAGTCCCCTGCTGGCGGCCATCTTGGATGATGGATCGGCTACAAAGTAACAACACTTGGTCAGCACCTCATAAGGAACATTCATGCCATGTTTGGTTTTATTCCATTCAGTGGTTCTCTAAAAGAAGTCATTTGTATGCATTTCCCATAGGGTCCTATGTTAAACTAAGTCCCCCGCTGGCGGCCATCTTGGATGATGGATTGGCTACAAAGACACAACACTTGGTCAGCACCTCATAAGGAACATTCATGCCATGTTTGGTTTCATTCCATTCAGTGGTTCTCTAAAAGAAGTCATTTGTATGCATTTCCCATAGGGTCCTATGTTAAACTAAGTCCCCCGCTGACGGCCATCTTGGATGATGGATCGGCTACAAAGTAACAACACTTGGTCAGCACCTCATAAGGAACATTCATGCCATGTTTGGTTTCATTCCATTCAGTGGTTCTCTAGAAGAAGTTCAAAATGTAAAAAGTTTACGCCGACGCCGGACGACGACGCCGGACAACGCCGGACGACGGACGACGGACGCCAAGTGATGAGAAAAGCTCACTTGGCCCTTCGGGCCAGGTGAGCTAAAAAGTCTGTATAACTGTTGGTTGCGCATCAACGGAATAACAGAATGGCAGAATGACGGACATGGGTAAAACTGGGGCCATAAAAACCCTATTTTTCCATGGTTATACCTTGGTTTAGTAAAATTTAAAGGAAAATATACTCTTAAACATACTATGGGATTCAATAAATTATTCCTTATCAACCAAAAACCAGTTCAATATGTACAAGCATAGTGAAAAAATTCTGAACAACTGTTGAATTCCCTCAAAAATGCCACTAAATCGAAGGGACATAATAATCAACTTATACATGATAAAACCTTCAGTAACAAGTTTGTAAAATCTCAGCAAAAATTTGAAGATAAAAGTGTAGATTTTAATTTAGGGAGATCTCTAGAAGACAGCAATCTGTCAAGGTTTTGCCATGCAATTAAAATCATAAATGATTGTGATACACTAGATACTACATCTTCTTATTCTTATTATTTAACAAATTCCATGACCTACCTGTACTCCATCCCTGGAACTGAGCTGCAAAAACTGAGTTGGGATCATGTCTGCTGCATTGTTTATCTCTGAGGAAAGATGCTACCCCAAGTGTATCCATTAGTACCAATATTTCATTTGTAGAAAGTTTCTCCAGTGGATTAATCTGCATATCACTGTACCATTCTGATATTGACCAGTCTGCAGTAAAAGATACAAAAATTTTCATCCTGAAACAGCATGACTTTAACATATCAACAGGTTCCAATAAAGATTTTTCTCCGACTGTTAGCGACTACTTTACACTAAATCCATTAGATGTTGGCTGTGTGCTGATTGATATTTTAGTCTTAGATGCATAATTTTTTTTTATTAATTGTTATTGGCTTTGAACTAGCTGTCAGTAACTGCAAGTACTGTCAGATCTGTACTTAGTGTCTTTTTGTTGTGGGGATGTATAAGTACCCTGCCATGTCTACTCTGTTTTTGTTAGAAGTATTTCTGCTCTGTATCCATCTGATGTGTTAAGCCCTTCTGCCCTGATTTTATAGTTTGTTCTTATGTTGTACTGTTACACCACTGTCCCAGGTTAGAGGGAGGGTTGGCACCTTCAAACTAATTTAACCCCGCCACATTCTGTATGTGCCTTTCCCATGTCAGGAGCCTGTAATTCAGTGGTTGTCGTTAGTTGATTTATATCATATTTGTTTTTCGTTCATTATATTGTACATAAATCAGGCCTTTAGTTTTCTCGTTTGAATTGTTTTACATTTGTCATTTCAGGGCCTTTTAAAGCTGACTATGCGGTGTGGGTTTTACTCATTATTGAAGGCCGTACGGTGACCTATAGTTGTTAATTTCTGTGTCATTTGGTCTCTTGTGGAGAGTTGTCTCATTGGCAATCATACCACATCTTCTTATTTTCATATTGAATTAATCTAATGAAATTTTTCAAATTTCAGTTTTGTCTTTTTTTTTTTAAATATATCTAAAATAAGAATATTTGTACATAGGACACCATGCCCAGCTTGTGTAATCACATTTACATGTTCAGTGAACCATGACATTTTGCTCAAAATCCTAATTTGGCATATATTTCAAACAGTTAATAACGACCATTTATGCCAAGTTTCAAGTTGACAGTTCTGGTTGATGTGACCTCAAACTAACTTAAACCAAAACTTTAAAATATCACATTTTCATGAAGTCTGTGTCAAAAAACCAACTTGGCATATATATATTTAACAGTTCACTTACTAAGGGGACGACCATTTGATATTCTGGGGGGGCCAGGAGGATTTTGAAAATAAATAACTCAGCCTTGATAATCACAAAAATAAATGGTTTGTTCAGTGGTAGTTTGAAAATAAATTACCTGACTTGCAATGTATTGAAAATAAATAACTCAACAGGTCTAATCGAAAGTATGAGATGGCACCAGATTCTTTCTTAAATTCATTTTTTTTCCAAAAAAAAAATCGGGAAACACTTCCCATATCTTTTAATAATAAAAGTAAAAATATTATTTAAATATACTTGAAATGTCAGAAAATTGGTTTCATTTAACTTGAGGTTAATTGTCTCAGGAACACTTACCTCACTTTTATTAAATCAGGGCCGTAACTACATTGAGACAAATGCCTCATGTAGGAAATTTCAAAACCAAACGCTTGTCTCCATATCAAATTGTGTTCATTGTGAGTGCCTTGCAAGAAGCAAGTTCTGTTCTCCCTCAGACGTAGTCCCTGATTTTTCGGGATCAATGTTTCTTATTTATTTGTCTTTTGTTCATTGATTGCCCTTCTGTATTCTGTTAGTGTTGCATTCATTTTGTAATTTAGTAATTTTATTATTAACTTGATCATGAGTTTAAAAAAACACAGCAGCCACAGACTTAACTATGTGAATTACATTTTTGCTTTATCATGCATATTTGTCTTTTGATGTTGTCCCTAGAAACTTAAGTCTTACACTGAATCTATAACGTGATATTTTGCTTTGAGACCAAAATATTGTCATAAAATTATTACAACAGAACTTGCATTTTCAGTTTAAGAAAGGGTCTGGGGAACACCCAGAAGGCATGATTTTGCATCATTTGTTCTATAGCTTCTTGGGCCTTCAGCGGTTCAAAAACCCTTCGCTTGGCGAAACATGTTTGCCAATACTTTTAAAAGAGCCTTAGTTACAACCAAACTTTAATACTGTGTATGTATGCAATACATGTATATGCATTGGGGAATATAGAAGATTCATTTCTGCAGAGGATAATAATTAATTCTGATTAAATGGTACATAATGACTTGACTATACATGAATTATTTATAATAAACAAATAATTTAAAAATTGTATGTTTTCGAATATTAAAAATATAGTTGTGAAAATAAATAATCAGTCCCTTGCTTTAATGAAAATGAAAAATCTTGCTTCAATAGTGCAGAAAATAGATAATCTGTCCTCTTAGTTTACAAAAATAAATAACCGATCCAAAACAAATCCTCCTGGCCCCCCCCAGAATATCAAATGGTCGTCCCCTAATGAACAAGTGTAGTAAGTTTCAAAGTTGATGTTACAGAATATAAGTTCCCCCATAATATTTGTTCCAAAGAACTTTTAGCAAATAACAAAAGTTCCAGTGGGAACTTTCCTTATATAATATTTTATCCAATGCTATAAGAAAATTTCCTTCACAAAGGATAAAATATTACATAAGGAAAGTTCCCAATGGAACTTTTGTTATATTCTAAAAGTTCTTTGGAATAAATATTATGGACAATGTTTTATATAATAAAAGTTCCAGGAATATTTGTTATATTATAAAAGTTCCAGGAGAATTTGTTATATTATAAAAAGTTCCAGGAATATTTGTTATATTTAAAAGTTCTAGGAATATTTGTTATATTATAAAAGTTCCAGGCATATTGGAATATTGGCTATATTAAAAATGTTTCAGGAATCATGGTTATTAGATAATTAAAGTTCTAGAAATATTTATTATATGATCAAAGTTCTAGGAATATATACTACAATATCCAAAATTATTTCTAGCTACAAATGTATGGAAGTAAATTTCCAATAATAAAGTACAGGCATTTTCATCTGAAATTTGTGGCCAACTTCATGCTTGACTAAAGTATAAGCTAAACTTTCTTCATTGGTACAGACTAACGGACCATTTAGTTTAGTAAGTCACAGTGGAGCATGCAGTAATAAAATATTAACAAGAGTGTACACGCTGAAATGTCTCGCCTTCTTTACTAATCATTGATATTATGTTGATAGTCCTAAATATAAAGCTTTATTACAACTGTCACATAAACTTAACATTAACCAAGTAAACTAAACATTGACCAAAGAACCATGAAAATGAGGTCAAGGTCAGATGAACCATGCTAGGCAGGCATGTACAGCTAACAATTCTTCAATACAACAACTATAGTTGACCTATTGCTTATAGTTTAAGAAAAACAGACCAAAACACAAAAACTTAACACTGAGCAATGAACCATAAAAATGAGGTCAAGGTCAAATAAAACCTGCGTGACTGCCAAATAGATCATAAAACATTTCCATACACCAAATATAGTTGAACTATTGCATATAGTATTAGAAAAAAAGACCAAAACTGAAAAAACTTAACTTTGACCACTGAACCATGAAAATGAGGTCAAGGTCAGATGACACCTGCCCGCTAGACATGTACACCTTACAATCATTCCATACACCAAATATAGTAGACCTATGGCATACAGTGTAAGAAAAACAGACCAAAACACAAAAACTTAACTATAACCACTGAACCATGAAAATGAGGTCAAGGTCAGATGACACCTGCCAGTTGGACATGTACACCTTACAGTCCTTCCATACACCAAATATACTAGACCTATTGCTTATAGTATCTGAGATATGGACTTGACCACCAAAACTTAACCTTGTTCACTGATCCATGAAATGAGGTCGAGGTCAAGTGAAAACTGTCTGACGGGCATGAGGACCTTGCAAGGTACGCACATACCAAATATAGTTGAACTATTGCATATAGTATTAGAAGAAAAGACCAAAACTCAAAAACTTAACTTTGACCACTGAACCATGAAAATGAGGTCAAGGTCAGATGACACCTGCCCGCTAGACATGTACACCTTACAATCATTCCATACACCAAATATAGTAGACCTATGGCATACAGTATAAGAAAAACAGACCAAAACACAAAAACTTAACTATAACCACTGAACCATGAAAATGAGGTCAAGGTCAGATGACACCTGCCAGTTGGACATGTACACCTTAGTCCTTCCATACACCGAATATACTAGACCTATTGCTATAGTATCTGAGATATGGACTTGACCACCAAAACTTAACCTTGTTCACTGATCCATGAAATGAGGTCGAGGTCAAGTGAAAACTGTCTGACGGGCATGAGGACCTTGCAAGGTACGCACATACCAAATATAGTTGAACTATTGCATATAGTATTAGAAAAAAAGACCAAAACTCAAAAACTTAACTTTGACCACTGAACCATGAAAATGAGGTCAAGGTCAGATGACACCTGCCCGCTAGACATGTACACCTTACAATCATTCCATACACCAAATATAGTAGACCTATGGCATACAGTATAAGAAAAACAGACCAAAACACAAAAACTTAACTATAACCACTGAACCATGAAAATGAGGTCAAGGTCAGATGACACCTGCCAGTTGGACATGTACACCTTACAGTCCTTCCATACACCGAATATACTAGACCTATTGCTTATAGTATCTGAGATATGGACTTGACCACCAAAACTTAACCTTGTTCACTGATCCATGAAATGAGGTCGAGGTCAAGTGAAAACTGTCTGATGGGCATGAGGACCTTGCAAGGTACGCACATACCAAATATAGTTATCTTATTACTTATAATAAGAGAGAATCTAACATTACAAAAAATCTTAACTTTTTTTTCAAGTAGTCACTGAACCATGAAAATGAGGTCAAGGACATTGGACATGTGACTGACGGAAACTTCGTAACATGAGGCATCCATATACAAAGTATGAAGCATCCAGACCTTCCACCTTCTAAAATATAAAGCTTTTAAGAAGTTAGCTAACGCCGCCGCCACCGTAGCCGCCGGATCACTATCCCTATGTCGAGCTTTCTGCGACAAAAGTCGCAGGCTCGACAAAAATATATATTCTTACCTTGTTTAGAATAAGAGCCATCGTTTAAATATGTACAATTTTTGTTGTATTCCTCAGACTCCATTCTTTGTATGTACTACATGTGCAGGTAAATGTCTTGTGAGGTGAACATTAATTAAGATGTAATCAGGTGTAAAAATCAAATGCATTCTTTCTTTAAAGGAACAAATATTATGAAACCATATGACGTTTTAGTTCCAGAAAAATATCTTATGAAGGTGGAAATAGTATTTAATATGTAATGTATGTTCCCAAGAACTTTTATTATCCATAGTTTTGTTCCAGGGGGAACAGGTATTATGCGGAACAAATATATGTTCACAACTGTGAATGTGACTGCAAATTACCACTTTTTTTTAAGTCTAATTCCAACTGATTCTGAATCTTGAGGATTGTGGGCAGTTTCATTGTTTGACTTGGTACAACAAAATAAATATAATGTTACACCATTGGTTGGATATTCAGTGTTAAGCACATTGTTAAATAAAATGTTTTGGTGTGCACTTTTGAAAATATTACCCAAAATGCATTAGATTCTGATATGACAAATTTGGTAGGTATCTTATATTCATTTTAACTGATACAAAATATGAACATACAGTACTTACTTGCATTTAAAAATCCTTTAATCAAACCACAATGCATCTTCGGTAATTCAGTATTTGAAAATATTGCCACTTCCAAACTACATGGACCTCCATCATTGAAACAAACTTTGAAATCCAAATCTATGTAGTATACTGACAAACCTTGGAAGTCTGTAATTTTGTAACTGTGAAAAAATACATAAATGTAAATGTTCAAACAGTAAAAAAAACATTAATATTGTCATTACTTTCCTATGATTTTACAAAATATTTATTTAATTGTACTGTAAATATGTAAATTTAACAGATATGTAAATGAAGTTTGCTATTATTACAAGTTACTTCTACATACTGCTCTTTGGTCGGGGTCATAGGACATTTGAGGGAAAATAAAAAATGCACATAGGGTCATTTGAGCGCGGACATCATAGGACATTTTAGCGCCAGAATTTTAACCTAACCTGGATTTTCAAATAGAACGTTTGAGCGAAATTTCCTGTGATACTTTTATATGAATTAAGAAAATATTTTTAATAAGTAAGAAAAGAGAGTAAGCTTTTAAAATAAATATATTTTATTTGATTTTACACCTGAGTAATTCGACTGGTTCTGGCTGGTTAATGGTAATGTTGTCCTGAGTTGATCTCTACTTACCAATCAATTCTACTTTAATTCATTGGCTATGCATATTTTCTTTGTTCTAAATTTCTTATATTTATAATGTGAAATGTCCCTTGGCATTTGAGAACTTAATACTAATACATGTACATGTTAAAATGGATATAATTTTGACCGAGACCAATAAAGGAAAAAGCAGCATTGCATGTTTGTGACAATTCCGATATAGAGTGGACAAAACACTAAAAGGAAAACGTAAACCTGATGATGATATAGCTCAACGTCCTTCAAAAATAATCCATACCGAGTTACAGAACATGGATGAGACAAACCTAAAATTTTAAGACATTAGCGTTTCAAAGGCTATATATAAAAAGAGACGTAAATCTCAACCTGCACTTCCAAAATCTAGAGAGGAAATGCACGAATCGTTGACGAAGATGAATATTGAGACAAATAGATTTGAAAATTTTGTACTGGTTAATGATGAACAAACGAACAGAAGAGGTTCTCCTTCATCATTCTTGAGTTTTTTTTCGCTCAAATGTCCTATGCTGATTTTTATTTATGCTCAAATGTCCTAAATATAGGCGCTCAAATGTCCTATACTTTGGCGCTCAAACGTCCTTTTTTTATCGCTCAAATGTCCATTGTCGTTGGTTGGGTAGTTGTCTCTTTGACACATTCCCTGTTTCCATTCTCAATTTTATACTGTTTTCCATCAAAGATTTGTAGGGAAATTTGTAAGATCTGAGATTACTTTGTATGCAAGTAATAAAAATTCCATCTATTCCATGAACAGAACAAAAAAACAAAGACAAGAAAATTTTGTCAGAAATGTTTTTCAATTCTGGAAAAAAGTTTGGCGTACTTAGTTTCTACAGACATCTTTTTAATTTAGCTTGTTCATAATTAATAAAAAAAATGAAAATCTGTTTTTCCTTCTAAAAAATTAATCATTTATCAAATAATTCTTGATTTTATGGTCGGTAAATCAAATAATCAAATAATTAGCAACACAGGACAGCATTTTATCACATCTATGACCCTGACATCAACGACTTGTCTTGAACACAAACAGATGAAAATAATGTGAAAAATCTTTGATTTTTTCTAAAATAAGCTTAAAATATGTAGGGATAAATTCTTGCATAAATATTTCTAAATAATTTCCTAAAAAAGTAAGAATGCTGACATGAAATTAGTAGGTCAATATACCTTATTTCAATGACTTTTCCAATATGGAACTGTTTTTGGACTCCAAACTCAAAATCCATCAGGAAAAATTCATACTGATATTTTTCTATGCCAATATTCAGTCTATAGCTGCATGGGTCGATAGTCAAGAAGATGTTTAAGTTTTTGTTGATGAACTCAACATTTGCACAGCAACTAAACCCAGTACAAGTCACATCTAAATAACAATAAACTGAATCTGGAAGATCAGGGAGACTCATATCTGATGCACAATCTGAAAATTTAGACAAAAATCTAACTAGAAATTGTACTGAAGAAGAGCACAGAGTCTAATTTTGAAATATATACATGTAACTATTCTAATTATTTTCTAAGAATCTATATCCTAAAGCAAGCTTAGATATAAAAATAACAAGATGTGGTATAGATGTTCACTTTTTTAATAAAGGTACATTGTAGTAACATTAAAATAGAAAATTACGGACACCATCAAGAGTTGGATAACCATTATGAAATATGTTTCTCAGATGATGACGGATATGTTCCAATTGTAGTAACCACAATCCAATCCTCTTTCTCTCAAATGTGACCTACCAAATTAGACTTATCACCGGTTTTGTACTTACATGAGCAAGACAACAGGTGCCACCTGTGGTGCAGGATTGACCTACTCTTCTGTACCACCTGAAATCACCCCCATTTTTGGTGGGGCTTGTGTTGCTCAATCTTTAGTGTTTTATGTTCTGTTTAGTGTACTGTTGTTTGTCTTTTTGCCTTGGCATTGTTAGTTTGCTTTTGACTATTAAATGAGTTTGAATATCCCTTTGGTATCTTTTGCCTCTTTTTCATAAACAAAAAAACTATATTGATGTGAAATTATTAAGATAAATCAAAACTATGTATGCTGAAAACAATTAAATGGAGAATGTGTCCATGAGACCCAGATGATGCCCCTGCTTGCATATAATGTTATAAAGGGGCATTACTCCAGAACTTGTTTTGTGGTAATAAGCATTGTGTATAAGTTTCATAACATTTGGTTGAGGCAAACTAAAGTTAGAGAACAGAAATCAAGTTTGGAAGGTACGTACAGACAGACGAACAGACATACAGACCTGAATGCCCCTCCGCTACGACGGGGGCATAAAAAAATGATATTTCAATTTATCTGCATTATATATACAAACTTTAAACTTGCAATGAAAGAAATCCAAAAATAATTTGATAGACATTATTTTTTTTTGTTTTTGATATGTATTGATTATTAGACTTCCATTCTAAGTTACCTGAATTCCATCCATGATCATTTGTAGTTCTGTATTTATCAGCCAATTGGTTGCATGAAGGATTCAAAAGGTAACTAGCTATGTCCAGATCTTCCATCAGTTGAGATGCAAGGACCGATGGTAAATCCTTTATAGAGCTACTTAGTCCATTATTACTCATCCAGTTACTTATTTGAAAACCTGCAAAAACAAGATGTACCATAAGCTGGTATAAATTTTCTGCAAAAAGAAAACAGAATATGGAAAGAACTGAAAAACTAGATGAAGCTTGGTGTCATAATGAAGAAACTATGAATTGTAGTTTATATTGAAGTGGGGTATAAAAATATGTACTAGGCAGTGGGTTTGAAAATTGTGAACAGGCAGTAATTGAACCATTTATTTAACAATTCTGAAAATGGTAAATTCTTTTTATTCTGGTGGTATAAAAATTGAAAGTAACTTTAAAGAGCAACAATAACACAAATTCAGAAAATGAAAGAAAAAATTTGTTTAAAGAAATAACCAGCAGTTATTTATTATTAAATGTGTGATAGTTTAGTATCAAATGTATGACATTACTTGCCTGGGATAACAAAATTGTCTGACCAGGAACAAGACTTTGTTGGTATCCGTACACTATCAAATATGATAAACTTGTATCTACAGTCACCATTGGTCTCAAAACAAACACTGACCTGGGCATCAAACAGGTAGATCTTTTCAACTGTTATTTCTTCTATTCTAAACCTTAAATTAAATTCATCACACCTTACTATCATCAATATAAAAGAAATGAAAGGATATGGGATATCCATCCATGACACAAAATCACTACATGCACAGCAAAAAACACTAAAAGCAAAGGAACAGTGCTTTTATTGCTGTTTTTCATCTCAAAGTAACAGTGAGGATATGTTTATCAAGGAATATAATTACTGAACGTTATATTTTTTAATCAACTTTATAATGATAATGCCTAATCTGTTATAATCATCATATAAAATAAATAAAAGTAAGTGCCAATAAATATTGACATTATCTATTGAACTGTGCATGAAATTATAACCAGACTTTGGTTTAAAATTGCCTTTCTGTAGACATTAACCTCTATAGTTCACTAATTCAAAGGTCAGTCATAGTAGTTTTGAACATTCTCCACTTCTTAAGTTGAAATTCTTGGTGTCCACATTTTATTTTTTAAATCCTACATCCAACCTCAACTAATTTTGAAGAATAATGCACTTTTGGAGGATAAAGTACATGTTTATATATCTCAAAAGACTGGATATTAAGCATGCAGCCTGGTCTAGACCAGATTTTCTACAGCTTGTCAGCAAGCCTTGTGCTTGTTGGCGTGTTGGTGATCTTCACATATTGTCTTAAGATCAAATATCTCATGCATTTCTGGGAATTTTAATGTTATGTTTAATTTTTAGTACTTTGATGAAATATAAATACTTACTGAAGCCTAAACATGTTTCCCAGAGATATAGTTTTCCATGTATTAAAAGTGTAGTCAAACAATGATTCATTGATCATAAGATTTTCAATCCCAATACTCAGTTTGAAAGCACATGCATCTAATAGTACATGTGTTTCAAATGTTCTTTGGAGAAGAGGTACCTCTACACAACACTGTATTCCTGTACAGTAACTTGGCAGACGACAGCTTGCATAAACTGGTAGGGTTGGTACTAAAATATCTGCTGGGCATGCTGAAATGTTAGTATAGAATTATTTTAATATTTCAATTTTTTTCTTTTGGTTTAGAGTAAAACATATTTATATTCAAATACTCTGTAAAAACTCTCAACAGCAGCTGTTAATATGAATAAAAAAATATCCTGGGTATAATCAATGAGACATTAACCAAATAACACAAATATCCAAAAGACATCTAGAGGTCAACATACAGTCTTCAACAATACACAGTACAATGTGTCATGTTCTAAATCACCACAAGTCAAAATAAGTTGTGGATAAATTTAACAGAGGCTATCAAAGGTCTATCATCAGGACAAAGTTTTCCAAAATAATAAAAACAAGTAATTAGCTGTCAAACTGATAGCAAACCAGGTTTTCTGAATTTTGAAGGTAACCATTGTTGAGCTTTAAGGGTGCGAGTCCTTACAATGCAAATATAATATAAATTACCTTTCAAAGGGGCATAATTCCTATACCAATACTCGATAAGCACTGATTTTCTATTTGTCAAAGACATTATTGATATACATGTACATCTTTGATATCCATTTCATAAATGTTTTATAAGAAATGAAGGCTTGAGAGCGCTTACAATGCCATATTTCATAAAATTTATATTTCCAAGGGCATAACTTTTTTTAAATAGTTGATCAGCACTGATTTTCAAACTCTTCTGAGACATTGCCGATATAAAGCTTTGATTTAAATTTCATAAAAATGTGTCAAGAACTGAACATATGAGAGCACTTACAAGACCGGAAATAAGGACACACCGACAGACAGACGACTGGTATTTCTATGTCTCGCACCTGGTTACCCGGAAGACAAAAATAGAATAAATCTAGATTGTTCTCAGAAAATACATTGTCAGAATATCTGCAGGAAATGTAAATTGTTTGATTGCTCTGTTCTGTTGGGTTACTGCCTCGTTGATAATATTCAAATCTCTCAATTATTATAATTTCATAGATACTTAAAAATAATGAAGAGAACTTTTAGAGCATTGTTGAAATACATATAGAATATTCATTATATACACCAATTGTTCAACAAATGTTCACAGAAATATTTACCTAAAGTATTCCAACCTTGAATGTTAGAATAGTACATGGATTTTGCACATTTAGGATCTTGTAGATATCCAGAAATTCCCAACTGATGAAACAACAAGTCTACTGCAAACTCTGGTAAATTCCTACCAATTTCCAAGTCATGGTGCTGTAGCCAGTTTGTCAGTGAAAAATCTTAAACGAGAAAACAAATTAGCAGCTTATCAACTATTACTTTTGTTGTAACTAACTTTAATGTCAAAAAGAATGCACATGTTGGCATGCTAAGCAATAAAATAGCAGCATTTGGGATATAATTCAAACAAACAAAAAAATATTTATTTTCAATACTTTTTCTTTTAATATTTATATATGTCAAGTAGTAAAACTTGGCTGACCTAATTTTATCCCTCTTTATCACCAACTGTCTACTGTTAGTTATACATAAAAACATGACATTAACCTATTGTTATTAATTACTTAAAGGCAACTGTGCAATTTTCAAGCAGTTATTTTGGTTCTGAAAAAAGATATTATTCTGCAATCTTTAAACAAAAAATAATTTTTCAAATTGTCTCTCGTGTAGTAAATATTTAAATTGTGTTTGTAGTTACTTTTTCAATGAACTTAATCCCTTTTAATGATATTCATACCTTTTATAGGAAATCCCTCATCATAGTCACAGAGAGGTTTGGGAAGTTTTGCATCCTTCAGTATTATTTGCTGAAGAAAACATCCACTTGATTCAAAACATAGACTCATGTTGATATTGGCAACATATGTTCTTTCACTTAGAAATTCATAGAACTGGTAGCTAAAATATATAAAACAACAAATGAATATCTTTACACAACGTCCTGCAAAATTAACATCATCGATTTCTATATAAAACAATCATAGTATAAAAATTATTAGTTTAGGGCCAATATGTCTTTCCTCCTTCTTTGATTTGTTGGATTGCTGTCTCATTGATGAATAACTAATATCTCCTTTTGTTCATATGAAGACAGCTTCAATGTTCATAAATCATTTTTAGATGTCTAAAATTGGGTAATTGGATACATCAATATTTCACTTTAACAGTTAAAGAAAGAATTTTTAAACCATATCAACAGAATTGAGAATGGAAACAGAGAATGTGTCAAAGGGACAACAAACCGACCAAAGAGCAGAAAACAAAGATTTGTTTTGCCACTCTGAAAATTTAATTGTATAATGCAAATGCTGAAATTTATCCAAAGTCAATGGACCATGAATTTTGGACCTGGCCAAATAATCTCAATGGAATCAGATGTGCCAAGGCTAATACATCTGCAAATATCAATGACTAACCATAAGTTGTCCACCTCTAACTCACCTAATCAACAGAATCAAAATATTTAAACATATCTTGACACTGTCTTCAACAATCCCAAAACCAGAAACAGTACACCTGTTGATTACTATCACTGATTACTTAATAATGATGATTTCTATCACTGCTTACTAACTAATTATGATTAAAATCACTGCTTAATTACTAATGTTGATTACTATCACTGATTACTAATGAATGATGATAACAATCACTGATTACTAATGAATGATGATAACAATTACTGATTACTAATGAATGATGATAACAATCACTGATTACTAATGAATGACGATAACAATCACTGATTACTTACTAATGTTGATTACAATCACTGCTTACACACTGATGTTAATAACTATCACTGACTACTAATGAATGATAATTACTATCACTGATTACTTACTTATTATGATTACAATCAATGATTACTTACTAATGTTGATTGCAATCACTGATTACTTACTAATGTTGAATACTTTCACATATTACTTACTAATGTTGATTACAAACACTTATTACTTACTAATGCTGATTACTAATACAGATTACTTACTAATGTTGATTAAAATCACTGATTATATACTAATGTTAAACTAATAATGTTAACTATCAGATTACCTACTAATGTTGATTATCATCACTGATTACTAACTAATATTGATTACTATCACATATAACTTACTAATGATACTTATTATTACTAATACTAATTACTTTCTACTGATTACTTACAGATTCTTATTACTTACTCAATTTTAAGAAGTCCCATGAAGGAAAATGTTTCCACTGTTCCAAATCCCATACTAATGATTGATATAGTTCTTTTCAGGTTCTCAATTCCAACTGTGAATTTATTGTTGCAGGTATCCAACATAAGATAAAAATTGAGAGCAAGTCCAAGCTTTTCTACATCTAAGCAACAATCTATAGCTGTACAACTGTTTGTCATGTGACAGGACAGACCTGACTGGAGTGATGATAATTCCTTGTTTATTCCTTCACATTCTGTTAAAAATATACATTATATAATGCATGGAAGAAAGCCTAAGCTAAGCTAAATGGGTCATGAAAGAATGAAAACATTGTTCATTAAATCATAAACTCTTTTCACAAAATGAAGCATGTAAACATAAAATTATCTTAAATGTTCAAGCTAGGAGGTAATAAAATGCTTCGCTGGGGCGCAGCTTGATACGACCGCAGAGGTCAAACCCTGAACAGTTGGGGCAAGTATGGACACAACATTCAAGCTTGATACAGCACTGAATTTGGATTGTAATTAAATATTTGACACAGCATAGGTTTCTGACACAGAATGAAAGTGGTCGAAGAACTTAAAAATTTTTAATTTACCTATTCAAACCATATCATTATTATTTGATTTTATATATAAATCAGAAATAACCAATTTAAAATGGAAAATTCTAAAGAAAAAAAAGGAAAAAAAAATCCCTCCCCAAATTTTTTGAACCCCCTTATGATTCACCACCCCCAAACTCAATCCCAGCCTTCCCTTTGTGGTATGGTACCTTGCAGTACAATTTCAGAGAGATCCATACACTTGAACACAAGTTATTGTCTGGAAACTAGAAAAATGCTTGTTTTTTGGCCCCTTTTTGGCCCAAAATTCCTAAACGTTTAGGGCAATTACCCCCAAACTCAAACCCAGCTTTCCCTTTGTGATATGGAACCTTGCAGTACAATTTCATAAAGATCCATACACTTGAACACAAGTTATTGTCCTGAAACTAGAAAAATGCTTGTTTTTTTGCCCTTTATGGCCCCTAATTCCTAAAATTTTGAGGGAATTACCCCCAAAATCAACCCCAGCCTTCACTTTGTGGTATGGTACCTTGCAGTACAATTTCAGAGAGATCCATACACTTGAACACAAATTTTTGTCTGGAAACTAGAAAAATGCTTATTTTTGGCCCCTTTTCGGCCCCTTCTTCCTAAGCTTTTTGGTCAATTACCCCCAAAATCAATTCCAGCTTTCCCTTTGTGATATGGAACCTTGTAGTACAATTTCATAAAGATCCATACTCTTACACACAAGTTATTGTCATGAAACTAGAAAAATGCTTGTTTTTTGCCCCTTTTTTACCCCTAATTCCTAAAATTTGGAGGCAATTACCCCCAAAATCAATCCAAGCATTCCCTTTGTGATATGGAACCTTGTGGTACAATGTCAGAGAGATCCATACACTAACACACAAGTTATTGTCATGAAACTAGAAAAATGCTTGTTTTTTGCCCCTTTTTGGCCCCTAATTCCTAAAATTTGGAGGCAATTACCCCCAAAATCAATCCCTGCATTCCCTTTGTGATATGGAACCTTGTGGTACAATGTCAGACAGATCCATACACTTACACACAAGTTATGTCTGGAAGTTACAAAAATGCTTATTTTTGGCCCCTAATTCCTTAACTGTTGGTACCATAACCCCCAAAATCAATCCCCACCTTCCTTTTGTGGTATTGAACCTTATGGTAAAATTTCATTGAGATCCATTCACTTAAGCTAAAGTTAGAGTGCGAAAACTAATGTGTCTTCGGAAGACGACGCCGGACGACGACAACGACGACGACGCCAACGTCATACCAATATACGACCACAAAATTTTTTTTGCGGTCGTATAAAAAAGAAGCAGTTTCAACAATTACTAAATGTTGTTGTTTGTGGTTCAACCACATTTTAAAATCATGTTTCTTATGTAAAAAAAATACTTGTTGTTTGATATTTGACAATGCTGAGGTTAACAAAAGAAAAAAGATATTATCCATGAATGTAGGTCTTACACACCTTTACTTATATTCAGTCCATTGCTGTTCAGGGGTACATATGGGTCTGTATTTCTGTCACACTGTGGATCTTTTAAATATGTTCTAAGTCCCATTTCTTCCATCAACTGTGTCACCACAAAAGCATCCAGTGTTGGTTTGTTATCATATTTGGCATCAACCAGCCATTGATTCAATGAAAATTCTGCAAGGCAGTTGTAATATAAAAAAAAATTCTGTCAACATGTTAATGCATAAAAAAAAATTACAGAAGCAACATTGGTGAAAAAGCTTTGATGGATGACATAGAAAAATGATAATTCTGAGGTTGTTGATTTGTGATCCATTTTCATGAACATTTAAATTTACCTAAAATTTATTTTCTATGACAAAAAAGAATCCTTTGTATATTATTGGAATAAGTGTATTGTATTTAAATATTTCCTTGTGTCAACCTTGATTTTTCAGTTGTTAATACAGTGTATCTGTCAGAACAAGAAAGGATTAGTCTGGAAAATTTAAATTACACAGTATGATCAGTATACTGAAATATTGTTGAGTAACTGTGATTTGCATGTCACAAATTCAAATATATATATAAAGTAATGCCTTAAGGTGGTACATAACACTACAGGGAAATAACTCTGTAAAAATCAGCTGAACGTTTTAATCACATTCTATTGTTAAGGAAATATTGAGCTTCTCAATGATCAAAATTAGTGTTTGTCAAACTTCTATATATCCAATGAAATTTTTCCGATAAAGTGTGTGGTTCAAGTTTTTTGAAATTTTTATATTTTTGTCAAAGGGTCAAAGTATATTTGGGTTAAAATTTTATGAAAATTAAACGAGCCAAATTAATTTTAGGCAAGGTGTTTGGTACCACCTTAATTATTTCAATTCCACATCTATCCACCCTTCATTATAATCATGACTTTTTAACAAAGTTTTTCAAGAATTCACTGAAAAAGTAAACTATTGTGTCAGGTCAGTGTTTTCCTCAGTTGCTAATATTGCTTAACTACACAATGAAGGAATAACACGATGTCACATGTGGAGTAGGATCTTCTTACCCTTCCAGAGCACATGAGATCACCTATGGTTTTTAGTGGGGTTAGTGTCTTTAGTTTACTATATAATGATTTGTAGACTGTTGTTCATCTTTTCCTTGTTTTTCATTTTTTTGCCATGGCATTGACAGTTTCGCTTTGACTTAAGAGATTAGAATGTTCCTTTGGAATCTTTCGCCTCTTTTTTACACATATTTTTGTTCTCAGAAAAAATTCAAACCTGGAATGTGAAATCCTCTGTCCCAACTGCACAATGGTTTTTGAAATTTCTGTTTGTTAAAGATGTGTTGATTCAAAATGCAGTCACTTGGATGAGAATACTCTAAGCAAAGCTGGAAAGACAAGTCCATCATGTAGACCCTCTCATTAACCAGTTCAAAAATCTTATACCTGAAAAATATATGACAATAATACTGCATAACATAACATCAATTTTTATTTTTCATGTGTAGTTAATGGAGAAACTTTCCTTTGACAAGCGATATTAATCAAGTGCATTCAACTTGAATTGTGTGTGCACATACTTATATGTGTGAATGATTTTGGAATATATGCTTCAATGGTATTTTTTATCATTTGCTTTGGAATTGAGATAACAGTTTTGTATTTGAAGATTTGCTTCCATCATGTTTTTTATTAGATGGTCACAAATAACCTTTTAGTGGGTCTGCTGACAAGTTACCAGTGAACTAAATTTGTGACCATCAAAGCAACAATTGATACCCACAAATCTTCAAATAAATACTATTATCTCCTAATTTGATTATCAATAGCTTACTTCAGTTTAATTCCTCCCTGAAGGGAAAAGCTTTCCTCTTGTCCCCATGTGTATGATAGTAGAGATTTCTTCACATTCAATCCCTCTATTGAAATTTCCATTTCATATAAACATGGATCTAGTGATATATCTATTCTGAGGGTTTTATTAATGACAAGAACATTTAGGCAGCATTCCAATGCAGAACAAGAATCAAGAATGAAACAGGACACATCTGATGGTAAAGTTGGTACATTATAAGTTGTAAGGGAACAACCTGAAAAACAAATACATAAATTCATCATAAAACTAGAGGCTCTAAAGAGCCTGTGTCGCTTACCTTGGTCTATGTGCATATTCAACAAAGGACACTCTCCAACATTGCAGACAAGAATAGAATTCATGACAAAAACGTCTTTTTCGTTAATCTTGTATTACTGATCATTTTGGTCTGTTTAGTTTCTCTCTATCTTCATTAATTTTTGCTCAAAATACAAAAGAGGGTAAACAAAAAATCCTCATTTAAGGGCAATCACTCCTATAAAGCGTGACAGTCTACTAACTATATTGGCAAAATTTGACTTGTTTGTAGATCTTGCCTTGCTGATCATTTTTGTTATCTAAACTTTCTTTTTATATATTATAAAATTTATCATATAAGGCAAAACGCAAAAAAAAATGGTAAAAAAAAAGGGCAATAACTCCAATAAGGAGTCGTCAGACAATTTCCTCCATTAGTCTTAATTGTAGATCTTGTCTTGCTGATCATTTTTGCTTATTCAAGTTTCTATCTATCTATTATAATTATTAAGTTATAAGGCAAAAAGGCAAAAAACGGTAAAAATCGTCATCAAAGGGCAACAACTCTAATAAGGAGTCAACTGATGATTTTGGCCATGAAATTTACTTGAAGATCTTGTCTTGCTGATAATTTTTGCCAATCAATGTTTCTTCCTATCTATTATAGTTTTCAAGATAATATAGGCAAAAATGAAAAAATGGAAAAATTTGTCATTTAAGGGCAATAACTCCTATAAAAAGTCCCCTGACAGTTTAGACTTAAAAGGACAATTCATAGAGCTCATTATTCTGAACATTTCTGCCCTGTCAGATATTCTGTATTTATAATAGATTTCAAAATAATAGACAAAACATGCGTTTTATCCATATGTTCTATATATAGCCTTGTCAGCCATCTGGATTGGCAGGTGGGGTCATCGAACACATTTTTTTAAACTAGATATCCCAATGATGATTGTGGCCAAGTTTAGTTAAATTTGTTCCAGCAGTTTCAGAGAAGAAGATTTTTGTAAAAGTTAACGGACGACGACGGACGCCAAGTGATGAGAAAAGCTCACTTCGCCCTTTGGGCCAGGTGAGCTAATAAGTAATCATTTTATCACACAATCTACTGTAAAAATTAATATTTATACTCCTTTAACAGAAATGTAACATCTAGCTCTGATAGAAACTTCAATAAGAATATAACCATATTGGTAGACTATCATTAATCTCCATTTTGAACATTGTGCTATCTATGTACTTACTATTAATCAAGGAATACTCCTCAGAAAACGGTGGTGTTTTTCTTGAGCAAGATGGTGATAATAAAAACTGTCCAAGTCTGAGTCTGGTTTTGACAACTTCCACAATACTAGAAGGTAATACATCATTTATTGTCTCCCCTGTCTCCTCTAACAATGTTGACAATGAAAATTCTATATGAAAAGAATCAAAAGACTAAAATCTGCATTTTAAACAATACAAAGTCAAGTAACAGTACATTTTTGTTTTTATTAATCACAAACAAATAATCCTTAAAAAGGAAATTAAAAACTCTTTCTTCAGCTAATAAAAAAACTGAAATATATATGATGTCCATCTTAACTTGCAAGATTATTCACAGTATAAAATTCTTGTAAAAACATATAAAAATACTTCTGGAAAATCATTTGGTTAAGAGAGTAAAAAATACCTTCAGGAAAACCAGTTCCCCAATCACAAAACACCTTTGGCAATTTGGTATCTTTGAAGACTTCAACAGTTGTCAAGCAGTCTTTGTAAGTTTCAAAACAGAGACTAATATTCAAACTGAACTGGAATTTTTTCTCAATTGCAAGATCCTCTATGATGTACCTAAAATAAATAATTAAGTGAAATGATTATGTATAATATTACCTTATCCAAATATCATGCAGAGTTTCTGAAAGTTATCTAAGTTTAGCAATTTCAAATATTAAATACTCCCAGAGAAGTAACACTTATCAAAGTTTATACAGATGTGAAGTTGGCAGAATGTTTAAAAGATCCAAAAAAACAACAAATATATCCTTAATCATGTTCATAAGTATAATTAGCACTTTTCTTTGAAGAAAATACATTTTTAATTTAAGTAACTAAAAATATGGTAGGTGTGCCTCTGCTATATAATTTACACATAAATATTTAAATAATTCTACATAAAATCATTATTTGGACGCAACTTCTTTACAAGACTTTAAATACCAAAAAAGCCTTTTTTATAAGGGTATAATTTAATGTTTGTATAATGTTTGTCTTACAATAAATAAGAAACAATAGTTTAAGGACATTTCAAATTGTTTTTACTTACTCCATCCTTACAACATTCATGAAGTGAAATTTCTGTATGGTGCCTGGAAATAGACAAATCAAATTTATTGTAATTTTTTCCTGACAAATTTACTGAAAGAATTTACCAAATCAATATTCTATAATCTGCATAAACTTAAAAACTGCAAACAAACAAATAAACAAATTATTAAACTAGTTGTCAGAATTTAATATATTTTTTCCTGTCAAATATATTTAAATAAAATAAAAGAACAGCTTTCCAATGTCCCCTGCAGTTGCATTCATTTAAATCTGTCCAAGGGCAACAATTCTAAATGTTTGGGGGTGGGGTTGAACTTTTTCATAAATATCCTACAAGAAATGTTGACATGAGATTGCTAATGATATTATTTTCCATATAATTTTTTTTTTCCAAGTGAAATAACTCCTGTAAAAAATATTAGGATCTATTTTTTTTTATTATAGCCTAACTTACTTTCCAGTACATAACATACATATATACATACCATATTTGTAATCTGTTAAATTTAGTGTCTTCTGGTATCTGTCTATTTGCAGGTGTAACTGATGATTACAAGCATCAAGTTCAAATGAAGCTTTGAATTTGTGCTGTAAGAATTCTTCACCTAAGCAGCATTCGATACCTAAACAGGACTGTAGAAATTTACATCTTGTATTGTCTGGCAAAGCTGGTAGTGTCACTTCCTCTTCAAAACAATCTGAAATTTTTTTTCAAATCCATTAAAAAAAATATACAAATTTAAAATCAAATTAGATAATTTTATTTAGTTTTTTTATTACTTTCACCAATTGTGCCTCTCTAGCATAGGGCTGAAATTTTTCACAAGTTGATCATGCAGTTCATCACTTGAAGCTGCAACTTGGTAAATGTTTAGTCTTTTGGTATTGTTAAGGGCATACGATACAGTTTTGATCCCATAATGAAAATTTGATGAAAATTTGCAAATAGGCTATTTTTTACCTGATTAAATCAAATATGTAATAAAAAATATACCTTCATGTGCTACTTTTTGAGTAAAATGAGTTCGAAATTTCAGATATTTGCTCAAAATTCTGATTTGTGGATGTATTTTTCCTTCCGACAGAAATGCATAACTTTTTTGTTTTAAAAGATAAACACAAGCTGTTTTTTGTTAAATCATTTGTAATTTCTGTTTTATATAAGTTTCCTATAAATTTATGAAATCTTTTGTTTAGAAATAACTCAAATTCATCAAATGTTCATGAATGTAGAAAAAAAACGTCATTTTTTGCTATATATTTATCAAATTTAAAAAAAATGCATTATGGACTTTTTCATGAAAATTGGTACAAATAATCTTCATACGTAATCAAACCGAATGCCATTTTAAAAAAAGAGGGGTCCATGAACTCGTTTTCAAGTTAAATCAGTTTGAATGATAAAAATCAGTCGAAAAATACATTTTTTCACGATATGTCACAGTTTGACGTCGCCAAAATAACATTTTACGTTAGCACCGTCATTACCTCTCCTGTAACTGTATCGTATGCCCTTAAAGGGCAAAGCCTCTTACATAAGTACAGTACAACTAATAAAAATGTTTATATTAATCCAAGAAAATACTGTAAATTCAGAAATTACAGATATATGTATCAGATATTATCATGGGAGTTCTTATCATTGCGATACTCACCAAGTCGCATTATTTGCATTCATAAAACCTCATAATAATTTCTGAACTTTAATACAGTAATCTTAAACGACAAAATCTGCAAATCAATATTTCTTGCACAATTTCAATGTTATATACGAGAAATCAATGTGGTCTACTTACCTTTGATCCATCCATCCTTATTAGGTTTATATTCCAAGCTACAAGAATCACTGTTAAGATAAGATGATAGCCCTAACTGTCCCATAAGTTTCCCTACAATGTCTTCTGGCAGCAGATCATTTATATTATGGCCTTCTTCAGTCAGAAAGTTTTCCAAAGAGAAATCTGTTTTTTAAACAAATAAATCAGAGAAGAAACAATGACGAGGGTCTAGATGAATTGGAGTAGTACTCCTTTTTTGTACTTTTTTAAAACTCACTTTTTCTGTATTTATCAATTTGTGTGTCATTACTCTTTTTTTTTGGTCATTTTTCTAGAATTGAACTTTCTATGACCATCAAATTGAATTATTTTTTTTTGATTATTCTAATTCATCAGAATTCACTTCATTACCCATCAAAGCATTTTATTATGACATCTAGTAAGGGCTATTCCATTAAAATGTATGTGGGAGGGTAGGAAGAAGGGAATTTCAAAATATCCCTACAACCAAGAACCATTTTTTAGATAATTTTGCATAATGGTAATAGACGCATACTGAAAAAAGACCTATATGACCCACATTCAATAATTAAACTTCCCTTCCTACCCTCCCACATACATTTTAATGGAATAGCCCTAATAGAATTTACCATTGTTTGTGCCACAAAGAAATAAACAGGTACAATCCCCTAAAAAAATACAAAAAAAATAAATGTACTGGTCAAACTATAGACTGTACAGGTGCAAATTTTTCCAGAAGTTTGCCCAGAGATGAATTTTGACTGGTGAGAGCAAAAAGTTTACAGAATGTAGTTTGATACAGCAATGACAGTCTTATCTTCTATACTAACCATATTTTATTCAAGAGATAAATATACTGTAAACTCAGAAATTATTGCGTGCATTTATTATTGCGATTTTGTCATTTTAGACTAAAATGCGATTTTAATTTTTGCGATATTGAGAAAAATCCTGTTTAATTCATATAAAAAATTTCAAAATGCGAGTTTAAATTATTGCGATTATGACCCTGTCGCATTTTTCGCAATAATAAAAACATCGCAATAATTTCTGAATTTACAGTAGTTATATTCTAATCACCATCATATCGTTCTTACTTTTAGTGAAATATGAGTTTGCTTCCCAATCACAGAGAGGTTTAGGAACAAGTGTATCCTGGAACAGTGCAATATCATACAGACAAGATTCTACTGACTCAAAGCACACACTGATATTCAAGTTGATCCTTAGCTTCCTGTCTTCTTCAAGATCATCAATTTTGTATCTAGAATAATAAATTTTACATTAAACCAATCTGCTATGATATGCCTTATAATAGTACTGTGGATTCATTTATTTTTGTGGGTAACAGTTTACGTGGATTGAGAAAAACTTACTCTTTCGTGGATATTTAATTTCGTGGTTTTACCAAAGTCTGCATACAGGCCAATGGAAAGTTTGTAATTTGTTGAACATTTAAATTCGTGGTTCACCTGTACCCACGAAATCCACGAAAATTGGTATCCAACGAAAAATAATGAATCCACAGTTATAGAAAAGAATGGTTGACTTAATGGCATTATAATGGGTCAAGCTGACTGTTACAATGCTAGCAAACACATTAAAATTACAGCTCATTATTTCTCTCTGGTATAAAGCAGGCTATGTTCTTATCACTCAATCTTTATATGCATGTAACAATTTCTATGCATGTAAGGATTTTCTTCTAGACATCAATTAATCAGTCAATGCAACTTTATATATAATCAAACTTATGTAATAAAAAAAACTTACATCATTCTGAACACTCCTTTTAAATTGAAGTGCTTGTATGTACCTAAAAATAACAAATTTAGTTATGAAATATTATCAAATGTATGTATGCACTAGCAATTTTGCTGATTATTTTCAGTGATTTCTCCCCTTCCAAAAAGTGAAAATTGACTCAAAATTAGGTTACCCATTGAAAACAAGAATTCCTTTGCATTACAATAGAATTGCAGTTTATTTTCCAAAAAGTTATTAAAATTCACTGTAGTTAAATATATATAATATTGATAAAAACATAAATTTCCATATTTTACAGTAAAAATCAGATATATTTATATAAACTAATTTTCATGGAAGTAGTCAGTTATATAAAATGAATGAAAATGGTCAAGTGCTGAAAAAAACAGATCAGGTGGGACTCAGGTAATTTTTAAAGTAAAGAAATCTTATTATCCTGTCATTTACTACTAAACAAACCTGTGATAAAATTCTAAACTGAAACAAAAAGTTGCAAAAAGAAAGAAAATGGTTAACAAATTAAAGAACCTTAGTGAGCTCGCTCACATACCCCACGTCCCCACATTGTCATTGGAGAAATAAAATAAGTGTAAGAAAAAAAATTGTATCAGAAAAAAAAATTGAATCATAATTTCCTGTCAATATGCACATCTACATAGTATGTCCTTATTATCTACACAGTTTCATGAAATTCTGTTGTGTGGTTTGAGAGGAGTTGCGATGACAAAAGGTTGCAGTAGTATATTGGGCAAATAAGTTCAAAGGGGCGTAACTCCTGGAAAAAATATTGAATCGTAATTTCCTGTCGATATGCACATCTACGTAGTATGTCCTTATTATCTGAAAAGGTTTCATGAAATTCTGTTGTGTGGTTTGAGAGGAGTTGCGATGACAAACTGTTGCAGTAGTACATTAAAGTAAATAAGTTCAAAGGGGCGTAACTCCTGGAAAAAAAATTGAATCGTAATTTCCTGTTGATATGCACATCTACGTAGTATGTCCTTATTATCTGAAGAGGTTTCATGAAATTCTGTTGTGTGGTTTGGGAGGACTTGCGATGACAAAAGGTTGCAGTAGTATATTGAGCAAATAAGTTCAAAGGGGCGTAACTCCTGGAAAAAAATTGAATCTTAATTTCCTGTCGATATGCACATCTACGTAGTATGTCCTAATTATCTGAAAAGGTTTCAAGAAATTCTGTTGTGTGGTTTGAGAGGAGTTGCGATGACAAACTGTTGCAGTAGTACATTAAAGTCAATAAGTTCAAAGGGGCGTAACTCCTGGAAAAAAAATTGAATCGTAATTTCCTGTTGATATGCACATCTACGTTGTATGTCCTTATTATCTGAAGAGGTTTCATGAAATTCTGTTGTGTGGTTTGGGAGGAGTTGCGATGACAAAAGGTTGCAGTAGTATATTGGGCAAATAAGTTCAAAGAGGCGTAACTCCTGGAAAAAAAATTGAATCGTAATTTCCTGTCGATATGCACATCTACGTAGTATGTCCTTATTATCTGAAAAGGTTTCATGAAATTCTGTTGTGTGGTTTGAGAGGAGTTGCGATGACAAACTGTTGCAGTAGTACATTAAAGTAAATAAGTTCAAAGGGGCGTAACTCCTGGAAAAAAATTGAATCGTAATTTCCTGTCGATATGCACATCTACATAGTATGTCCTTATTATCTGAAAAGGTTTCATGAAATTCTGTTGTGTGGTTTGAGAGGAGTTGCGATGACAAAAGGTTGCAGTAGTATATTGGGCAAATAAGTTCAAAGGGGCGTAACTCCTGGAAAAAATATTGAATCGTAATTTCCTGTCGATATGCACATCTACGTAGTATGTCCTTATTATCTGAAAAGGTTTCATGAAATTCTGTTGTGTGGTTTGAGAGGAGTTGCGATGACAAACTGTTGCAGTAGTACATTAAAGTAAATAAGTTCAAAGGGGCGTAACTCCTGGAAAAAAATTGAATCGTAATTTCCTGTCGATATGCACATCTACATAGTATGTCCTTATTATCTGAAAAGGTTTCATGAAATTCTGTTGTGTGGTTTGGGAGGAGTTGCGATGACAAAAGGTTGCAGTAGTATATTGGGCAAATAAGTTCAAAGGGGCGTAACTCCTGGAAAAAATATTGAATCGTAATTTCCTGTCGATATGCACATCTACGTAGTATGTCCTTATTATCTGAAAAGGTTTCATGAAATTCTGTTGTGTGGTTTGAGAGGAGTTGCGATGACAAGAAACAGGACTGACGGACTGACAGACTGACGGACTGACGGACGGACAGACGGACGGACAGACGGACGGACGGGTCAAAAACATTATACCCTCCGCAACTCGTTGCGTGGGGTATAATAAATGTAAAAAAGTCAATAGCATACAGTTTGTTAAATCAACAAAATATAAACTTTTTTTATAAATTTGCATACCATATTCATAACCCAACAAACTTATTGGGTCAGTGACAAGTTTTTCTATTCCTACAGTCATAATGTTTGTACATGTGTTCACATCCAGGAATGCATTAAATGATCTGTCAAGAAAGTCTACATCGATACAACAATCAACAGCAGTACAGTGTGAGGGAATCATGCAGGATATAGGACTGGTCATTGGTGTCAAAAAAACATCCAAAGGACATTCTGAAAGTTAAAAGGATTTTTATTCATAAAGCAATATAATGAATAAGATGTGCTACAACAAAAAAGTAAAGAGTATCAACTTGTATCTTGGATTTAACCAATCACTGATCAATCAATCATTCATTTTTTTCCATAGATCTATCCTAATCTTTTTCTTTTAACTTGTTTCATCATAACTAAAGTAGTCCTTAATCATTTCTTTCTTTTTTCTTCTTTTTTTTTTTATCAAATTCTGGGTATAAAACTAAATTCAGAAATTTCTGTTAAGCTTTTATGAGGGCAAAACAAATTGTGATTTAACTTAAATTGCAATTGTGCTACACAAAGACAACAACATCGTAGATTACTGCAAGGAAAATCTTTATTATGGTCTACATGTTTCGCCACTTACGGTGGCGTCTTCAGGACAATTTAAACATAGAAAACAAATACTGAAGTACATAAAATGCGGTGCATATGGGGTTACAAAGGTTAACAAGACGTAACGTCACAATTGATTTGACAACTTTAAAATGAAAGTGAAAGTAAAAGTTAATAATGCATTGTCAGTGTCTTTTCCAAAATGGACAACACCTCACAGGACATTCCGTACCATTCCAAAAGGCTTCACTCGGAAAGAGGTACTACTTCCAATTGCGTCGGGAATGTTGTAAGATGTATGGTAGTCGCACATGTAGGGCATGGTGGAAGTTGTGGTGAATTGGTTACATTTTGCGGTTGTGGTACACTATCCATGTTGCAAGTTTATTTCAACAATAATCGTGCGGTTCTGCGGTTCAGTACGTTTTGCGGTGGTCTTCTTTTGATCTTGAGTGGTAGCAGTTCATTTGTTGACTTTCTAGAATAATTCGGCAATCTCGGAAGGGGTCGATATTGTCAATGCGGTGTGGTTGTCAAATACAACGCGGGTTTGGCAAAGGTGGATCGTCTAGATGTAGGGGTTCACAAAAAAAAATAGGTTGCATCGAGTGAACCAACACCTTCTAACGGTACAGGCTGGTAGAGAGTAATCAGGATGGATACCCGGAGGTATGCTGCGGTTGTCTTAAAACCTCAGGAAAATAATGCTACACAAAGACAACAACATCGTAGATTACTGCAAGGAAAATCTTTATTATGGTCTACATGTTTCGCCACTTACGGTGGCGTCTTCAGGACAATTTAAACATAGAAAACAAATACTGAAGTACATAAAATGCGGTGCATATGGGGTTACAAAGGTTAACAAGACGTAACGTCACAATTGATTTGACAACTTTAAAATGAAAGTGAAAGTAAAAGTTAATAATGCATTGTCAGTGTCTTTTCCAAAATGGACAACACCTCACAGGATATTCCGTACCATTCCAAAAGGCTTCACTCGGAAAGAGGTACTACTTCCAATTGCGTCGGGAATGTTGTAAGATGTATGGTAGTCGCACATGTAGGGCATGGTGGAAGTTGTGGTGAATTGGTTACATTTTGCGGTTGTGGTACACTATCCATGTTGCAAGTTTATTTCAACAATAATCGTGCGGTTCTGCGGTTCAGTACGTTTTGCGGTGGTCTTCTTTTGATCTTGAGTGGTAGCAGTTCATTTGTTGACTTTCTAGAATAATTCGGCAATCTCGGAAGGGGTCGATATTGTCAATGCGGTGTGGTTGTCAAATACAACGCGGGTTTGGCAAAGGTGGATCGTCTAGATGCAGGGGTTCACAAAAAATAATAGGTTGCATCGAGTGAACCAACACCTTCTAACGGTACAGGCTGGTAGAGAGTAATCAGGATGGATACCCGGAGGTATGCTGCGGTTGTCTTAAAACCTCAGGAAAATAATGCTACACAAAGACAACAACATCGTAGATTACTGCAAGGAAAATCTTTATTATGGTCTACATGTTTCGCCACTTACGGTGGCGTCTTCAGGACAATTTAAACATAGAAAACAAATACTGAAGTACATAAAATGCGGTGCATATGGGGTTACAAAGGTTAACAAGACGTAACGTCACAATTGATTTGACAACTTTAAAATGAAAGTGAAAGTAAAAGTTAATAATGCATTGTCAGTGTCTTTTCCAAAATGGACAACACCTCACAGGACATTCCGTACCATTCCAAAAGGCTTCACTCGGAAAGAGGTACTACTTCCAATTGCGTCGGGAATGTTGTAAGATGTATGGTAGTCGCACATGTAGGGCATGGTGGAAGTTGTGGTGAATTGGTTACATTTTGCGGTTGTGGTACACTGTCCATGTTGCAAGTTTATTTCAACAATAATCGTGCGGTTCTGCGGTTCAGTACGTTTTGCGGTGGTCTTCTTTTGATCTTGAGTGGTAGCAGTTCATTTGTTGACTTTCTAGAATAATTCGGCAATCTCGGAAGGGGTCGATATTGTCAATGCGGTGTGGTTGTCAAATTAAACGCGGGTTTGGCAAAGGTGGATCGTCTAGATGCAGGGGTTCACAAAAAATAATAGGTTGCATCGAGTGAACCAACACCTTCTAACGGTACAGGCTGGTAGAGAGTAATCAGGATGGATACCCGGAGGTATGCTGCGGTTGTCTTAAAACCTCAGGAAAATAATGCTACACAAAGACAACAACATCGTAGATTACTGCAAGGAAAATCTTAATTATGGTCTACATGTTTCGCCACTTACGGTGGCGTCTTCAGGACAATTTAAACATAGAAAACAAATACTGAAGTACATAAAATGCGGTGCATATGGGGTTACAAAGGTTAACAAGACGTAACGTCACAATTGATTTGACAACTTTAAAATTTTCCTGAGGTTTTAAGACAACCGCAGCATACCTCCGGGTATCCATCCTGATTACTCTCTACCAGCCTGTACCGTTAGAAGGTGTTGGTTCACTCGATGCAACCTATTATTTTTTGTGAACCCCTGCATCTAGACGATCCACCTTTGCCAAACCCGCGTTGTATTTGACAACCACACCGCATTGACAATATCGACCCCTTCCGAGATTGCCGAATTATTCTAGAAAGTCAACAAATGAACTGCTACCACTCAAGATCAAAAGAAGACCACCGCAAAACGTACTGAACCGCAGAACCGCACGATTATTGTTGAAATAAACTTGCAACATGGATAGTGTACCACAACCGCAAAATGTAACCAATTCACCACAACTTCCACCATGCCCTACATGTGCGACTACCATACATCTTACAACATTCCCGACGCAATTGGAAGTAGTACCTCTTTCCGAGTGAAGCCTTTTGGAATGGTACGGAATGTCCTGTGAGGTGTTGTCCATTTTGGAAAAGACACTGACAATGCATTATTAACTTTTACTTTCACTTTCATTTTAAAGTTGTCAAATCAATTGTGACATTACGTCTTGTTAACCTTTGTAACCCCATATGCACCGCATTTTATGTACTTCAGTATTTGTTTTCTATGTTTAAATTGTCCTGAAGACGCCACCGTAAGTGGCGAAACATGTAGACCATAATAAAGATTTTCCTTGCAGTAATCTACGATGTTGTTGTCTTTGTGTAGCATTATTTTCCTGAGGTTTTAAGACAACCGCAGCATACCTCCGGGTATCCATCCTGATTACTCTCTACCAGCCTGTACCGTTAGAAGGTGTTGGTTCACTCGATGCAACTTAAATTGCAATTGTTAAAATTAGCATTTCAATTTTTATTATAAATATTTCAATAGATCTCTATAGTCACATTAATAAAATTTGGATTTCACTCAACATTTTAATATCACCTTCAATAAATACAACAATTGTAATAAGTAACAAATTAGCCTCAAGTTCAATTTGCTTACTATATGCTATAAACAGATAAATTATATCTAATTTAATGGAAATTTAGGAAAAATGAAATAAAAATTACCTTTCTTCCATCCATTTAAAGCAGGACTGTATTTAGAGCTTGATCTCTGACAAGATTGTCCATTCACAAGTCTACCAATGCCAAGCTCCTCAAACAACTTATAAATCACAAGTTTTGATAACTGTTGTCCTGAAGGAATACTAGCCTCTTCAAGCCAATTGTGCAAAGAAAAGCCTAGTGATAAATCAAGGAAATTGCTTATTTTTATATGAAGTAGAGACAATGTACTTCTTTCTAGGTCATAGTCACCTTTTAAAGGTTGAGGTTATCCTTTTCCACATACTTGATCCACTTCATCAAAACTACAGAACACATCAAAAAGACCTAGGTTTGCACAAAATAATTTATATGGTATATCCCTCTCTTACTTACATTGTTAGAATTGCTTTAATTGATAATAGCACACAATATAATACCTATAGAATAATGGCATTTTTGTTTTTTAAAATGACTTTAACAGCAAGAATATCAAGCGAGTCCGTTAGGGCGAGATGATATTCGAGCTGATGAAGTTAGTATCAAAAAATAAAATGCCATTATTCTTTTTATTAGTAATTTGTCTTAACTGTATGTTTTTTTGGTAGAGAAAATGAAGTACAATGAAAATAGTAAGTAAAACTACTTTTAAGCGTTTGGATAGTTGTTCGGTTGTATGAATAAAGTCGCATGCATTTCATTGAGAAATTGATGCGGATGGACTAAAATTACATGACGTTGCTGCACTGATACATGATGTCGTTGCCTAATATTTTCGAGTATCAAGTCCTGTTCATGATCTTAAAAATATTAGGCAGTAGGATCAAAGGGAAAATGTGTAAATTGCCGATAAATCATTATCCTATAAAATAACATAAACTGTTATCACAGAGATGTGTCTCGCTTTTTTGTAATTTTGATTATGCAAATATTGAAATTAAAATGGCAATACTTACAACAAGTAAGGCTAATATTCAAAGTCAATGAACCATGACTGAGGTACATGGCTAAACCATCTCCATGAAAATGAGATCTGCCAATTATAATACAACTGCATACCAAATATCATTGACTTATTATAAGTTGTTCCCTTTAAACAAACCTAAACACAAACATTAACTTGTAAACTATGTAAAAGTTTCAAAGTCAATGAATCATGAAGAGGGGGTGGAGCTATATAATCTCCATGGAAACGATACTTACAAATGCCAATAAATTTGCATACCAAATATTATTGACTTAACATTAGCAGTTCATCTTAAACTGATCTTATCACAAACTAATACATGTAAACTAAGCAAAAGTTTCAAAGTCAATAGGCCATGACTGAAGGGATGGGGCCAAATATTCTCCATTGAAATGAGATGTACTAATGATTATACAACTGAATACCAATTAACATTGGCCTACCACTAACAGTTCCCCTTGAACTGACCTAATCACAAACTAATACATGTTAACTAAGCAAAATTTTCAAAGTCAATAGACCATGACTAAGGGGCTGAGCAAAATATTCTCCATGGAAATGAGATATGCCAATGCTTATACAACTGCATACCAAATATCATTGACCTACCACTAATGGTTCCCCATAAACTGACCTAATCACAAACTAATACATGTAAAATAAGCAAAAAATTCAAAGTCAATAGACCATGACTGAGGGGGCAGGGCCAAATAATCTCCATGGAAATGTGATGTGCCTAAATGCTAATACAACTGCATACCAAATATGATTGACCTACAACTTGTGGTTCACCACAAACTAGACCTAATCACAAACTAATACATTGTTGACGCGGAAACAACATACCTATGTCTCACTTTTTGACTCTGTCAAGCGAGACAAAAACTCCATCCACTATATTTATGAAAGTGTAAACTTTTGACTTAAGAATTTGAGTGCCCTTTATATCAGATTTCATGAATACTGACTAGAAAATCTTTTACAGTACATATGTATAATTATAATATATGTCAAATTGTACCTTCTACATCAAAATCAGTGTTCCAGTCACATGGTATTTTAGGAAGATGTGTATTCTTTAATACAGTCCAGTGGAACATTGTCACCCCAGGATCAAACTGTATGCTGATGTTTAAACTGAATCTAAACTTCTTTTCTACTGCCATGTTATCTAAACTGAAGCTGAAATTTAGAATCCTTTATTAGTAAACAGTCTGCTATTTAAATGGATCAATAGACTAAAACTCACATTAAACTCAAAATAAAAGTATGGATCTAATGTGAACACAAGCCAATGGATCATACTATGAAGCATTCGCCACACCATGCAAATCACTGTAAGTGACTTATTCATATTTTTTTGTTTAATAAAAGAATCAATCTATACAGATTAGGTAAACTAACAAGTGATCTTTATGCAGGTTTCGGTATGTTTTTAAAAAAAAAAATTCTGATATAGCAATACTTACTCTAAATATACAGCTTCACCTAATTTTAATCTGTCTTTTACACCTGAAAAAATATAATTTTTTTAAACCTCATGTAATATTGGGACCTCTAACCTTAAATCTTTTTTGCTCCATTTATTTCTCCTTCTTTCAAAGGTAAGCAGTTTGATAGAGATTTCTAAATTGGGCCATGTTCTATAACCTTTAGGAAATGAATTGTTGGATTTGGCAAAATAGAGGTGCAGTTTGAGCCCAATTTTCAATAGAAGAAAAATGCAATTTTCAAGAATAAGGGTGAATTTCTTTTTCTAATAAAAAATAAAAATCATGTTTGAGGGATTATATTGGTTAAGGATTGATATGGTGTGTGATATTGAAAAAGCCATTTCATATACACTTTATTATATACATGTACCTAAATTACAACTATTTCAGATGTTTTTCACGAGAAATGATGTATTACATAATAAGGGTTCGATAAAGCCTTTGCAACCGTGACTGATATAGATTATGTGATGTCATACAGATTTGGGGTTTGATAAGGCATTTGCAACCGTTACTGATATCGATATCATCAAGGATGGCTGATACAGCACGATTGCCATCGAGTATATTACACATACAATTTACTTGTATTTACCACTAAGTAAATGTATATAATAAATAAAGATACTTACCCCAATGGAAGTTTAGTGATGAGTATTCAAATCTAAGTTTCTCAACAGTAAACAATATTTCCCTTGAGCAAGAATCAATGTCCATCTTAATGTGGAAATTTCTCTTTAAAAAGGCAACATTGAGGCAGCAATCTACAGCTGAGCAACTCTTCAACAGAGTACAAGAGATTTTGCCTGATAAGGATGGTAAGGCAACAGTATGGGGACATTCTGAAAAAAAGAAAATAACAAGTAAAATGTTAGAAGAGTCAACAGATGTTCCCTGGATTAGTGTGCAGACAGATAAGCTAAAAAACTAGAGGCTCTCAATAGCCTGTGTCGCTTCACCTGTATTTACTGATGCTTTGGAAATCATGTAAAATAAGGTTAAAATCATAATTTATAGTATTAGATATTAGATATTATAATGATATCTAAGATAATAACAAAAAACTACAAAATTTTTGTAAAATTACTAACTCAGGGGCAGCAACCCAACAACCGGTTGTCGGATTCGTCTTAAAATTTCAGGGCAGATAAATCTAAATCTGATGAACATTTTTGCTACCTGTCAGATTTGCTCTAAATGCTTTAGTTTCAGAGATATAAACCAAAAACTGCATTTTACCCCTTATGTTCTATTTTTAACCAAGTCGGCCATGATGGTTGGAAGGCGTGGTCATCGGACAAATTTTTTAAACTAGATACCCTAATAATGATTATGGCCAAATATGGTTAAATTTGTCTCAGTAGTTTCAGAGAAGAAGATTTTTGTAAAAGATTACAAAAATTTACAAAAAATTGTTAAAAATTGACTATTAAGGGCAATAACTCCTAAAGGGGTCGACTGACAATTTTGGTCATGACAACTTATTTGTAGATCTTACTTTGCTGAACATTATTGCTTTTTACAGTTTATCTCTATCTATAATAATATTCAAGATAATAACTAAAAACTGCAAAATTTCCTTAAAATTACCAATTCAGGGGCAGCAACAAAACAACGGGTTGTCTGATTCGTATGAAAATTTCAGGGCAGATAGATCTAAACCTGATAACTATTTTTACCCCGTCAGATTTACTCTAAATGCTTTAGTTTCAGAGATATAAGCCAAAAACTGCATTTTAACCCTATGTTCTATTTTTAGCCATGGCGTCCATGTTGGTTGGTAGGCGGGGTTGTCGGACACATTTTTTAAACTAGATACCCCAATCTTGATTGTGGCCAAGTTTGATTAAACTTAAACTTGGCCCAGTAGTTTCAGAGGACAAGATTTTGGTAAAAGTTAATGGAGGACGACGGACGACAAGTGATGAGAAAAGCTCACTTGGCCCTTTGCGCCAGGTGAGCTAAAAATTAATTTCTGAAATTCATCAGGAAAACACAAAAAAAAAGCTTTCACTTTGAGTTTTTTTCCCCTTAATATCAATTTCAAATAATCAAATAAAAAAAAATACTGCATTAAAAAGTTTCCGTTAATTACTCACCATTATGCCAATTTTTTGTAGACACATGACATTGAGGAGTCTGTAGATTATCTGATATTCCCAATCGATTCATTTTCTGTGTAATGACAATGTCATTGAGGTTATCATTCACAGTCAGTCCATTATTACTCACCTTTGACCCATTGTTTTGAGGACACCTGACACTGAGGAATCTGTAGATTATCTGATATTCCCAATCGATTCATTATCTGTGTAATGACAATGTCATTGAGGTTATCTTTCACAGTCAGTCCTTTATTACTCAGAAAACTGCTAACAGAAAACCCTGTAAAAAGATTAGTTCAGTCAGATTAAACATATATATTTTAAAAAGAAAAATATTTAAGCAAAGCTCATCAATTGATAACCCATACTCCCAAATTTTTATATTACGAATGCTCAGATAGACACTACCATCACTTTACACTAACCACTTCACAAACAATGAAGAAATAACTCAGATATAGAGATACTTGTTTGTATTGGCCTTACGAAATAAAGTTCAAAATCATTTATTCAATGTAAATGAAATTGTTACCAGTAGTATGTTCCAATGAGTTCATCATGAAAAGAACATTTTGGCTTGCATTATAATAAGAAATCATGACAACTTAATGCTACTTGATCTATTGACATCACACAACAATCTCTTTTGCACTTGTGATGCCAAGTTTTACATAAATGACTGCCATATCTAATAATGGTAGATAAATACCCATAAAGTGTATACACTTTATATTACTGTCATAATTTACTAGAAAAAATATAATACCCATAAAGTGTATACACTTTATATTACTGTCATAATTTACTAGAAAAAATATTACATTTCCTAAGAGTTTTGGTATTTTTTCAAAGCAACAAGGGGGAATTCTATATACCTGACAGAGTAGAACTCCATTTACAGAAAGTCTTTGGTAGATATACATCCTGTAGTAGTATTTGTTGTATAAAGCAGGCATCAGGTTCCAGACATATGCTGATATTCATGTTCACAAGGAATACATCATCGTCAACAATATTGACAATAGAATAGCTAAAATATAAGAAATAACAAGAATGTGTCCATAGTACACGGATGCCCCACTCGCACTATCATTTTCTATGTTCAGTGGACCGTGAAATTGGGGTCAAAACTCTAATTTGGCATTAAAATTAGAAAGTTCATATCATAGGGAACATGTGTACTAAGTGTCAAGTTGATTGGACTTCAACTTCATCAAAAACTACCTTGACCAAAAACTTTAACCTGAAGCGGGACAGACGGACAGACAGACAGACAGACGGAGGAACAGACGGACAACGAACGGACGCACAGACCAGAAAACATAATGCCCCTACTACTATCGTAGGTGGGGCATAAAAATTAAACATATTACTGTGACTTGACTGTTAGTGTTGCTCTCCACCTATTGCAACTTGTTCAAAATTCTGACCAAATTGCAATTTGTTTTATAAAACCAAACTGTTCAACTGGTCAGAAATTTGAACAAACTGCTGCAGAAAACCACAGTCAAGTTGTGAAAGTGCAAGGTGATAAAAAATAACCCATACTTACAATCCTATAAGACTTTAATTCCACTTCAATGTTATTATAAAAAAATCAGTCTAACAGTTTGTATAGAAATTTCATTGTTATTGTCATGCATAAGGTGATAGGTAGTAATTTTGAATTGCTATCAAAATGTGCAAACTAAGCTTTCATACAAATTTTCTTTCGAAAAGTCTTCTATATTCATAAGAATCTGACATCATTTGAATTAAAACATCTTATATTCAGTAAAATATATGTGAATTTACAATATGTTGTTAATAAGTTTCCATGGGAGATAACCTAAAACATTATTCTTTTGAATATAGAAGACTTTTCGAAAGAAAAATTGATTATCTCCCATGGTAACTTCCTAACAACGTATTGTAATTTCACACATATTTTCCTGAATATAAAATGTTTCAATTCAAATGATGTCTGATTCTTATGAATATAAAAGACTTTTCGAAAGAAAATTTGTATGAAAGCTTAGTTTGGACAATTTTATAGCCATTCAAAATTACTACCTATCACCTTTAGCATGACAATAACAATAAAATTTCTATACAAACTGTTAGACTGATTATTCACAACTTTGAAGTGGAATTAAAGTCTTATAAGATTGTAAGTATGCTTTATTTTATCACCTTGCACTTTCATGACTTGACTGTGGTTTTCTACAGCAGTTTGTTCAATTTCTGACCAGTTGAACAGTTTGGTTTTTATAAAACAAATTGCAATTTGGTCAGAATTTTGAACAAGTTGCAATAGGTGGAGAGCAACATTTACAGTCAAGTCACAGTGAGGTTGGAAATATGAACATAACAAATTTGGGGTGAATGTTTAATAATAAATAAAATCTTTAATAAAAGACACAAGTCTATACCACATGTCTAATGTAGACAAATTGGGAATTAATTGAACATAGAGTACCAAAGAAATGTCAGCAAGGCACCTATTTTTTGTTGGCATCAACTTTAATATGGATACTTACTCAATAATAAACATTGATGACAGCTTAAATTGCTCTACTATTCCTGAAATAAACAAAGCAAACCATTATAACCAGTACTCGTCATAGTATCATATGTTCATATAATGACAAAGCTGATGATGATGTTGATGGATGGCTGCTTAACGTCCCGCAGTAGATTAATATGCATATTCAGGACGAGAACATGTTAATGTAATATGAATATAAGCCCTGCTTTGTCCCGCAGTAGATTAATATGCATATTCAGGACGAGAACATGTTAATGTAATATGAATATAAGCCCTGCTTTGTACTAGACCGACATTCTGAGCTGGATTTTTAACGTACTAGTTCACAAGGTAACAGTCTGCAGGAAGACATGTCACCTTACTGACTCTGAGCCAACCAGTCTTTGATGGTTCTCCTTAATGCTGCTTGCTTTGCGGAGAAGCAGCAAATACCAATTTTAAAGTCTTTGGTATGACCCAGCCAGAGTTCAAACCCATAACCTCCAGTACTCAAGGCAATCACGCTACCATGAGATCACTGAAGCGGTTGACAAAGCAGACAAAGCAGGGCTATTCTAATGTGAAAAAATTGTACATTTTAGACATGGCAAACTAAGCATTCTTAATTGCACTGTATCATATAGAATATTGTATAATACCCTAAAATACTTATTTTCCCTAGGGAAGAATATCTTATAATTGCACCTTCCAAATTTGATCAAAACTGGATAATTTAATTTATCTATGTGGACTTTGCACTGTATATATATTATTTTCCAATAAAGTAATGGCATTAATGTTTTGGACAAACAGCTAAATCACTACAATTTCAAAAGAGGTCTATCATTCTGTATTCGCTAACATTTTGTCTATTCTATTAATTTGTTTCTACACTACAAGTTTGAGATGGAGAGCAAAAAAATTATAGAGGCTAAGTGATGATACAAGCTCTTACTAGCTTTACAGACCAGACAATTTAAACAGAGCAACGGTCAGAAATGTAAATTATCAAAGAAGTAAAATACTTTAAACTTTTGTACATTCATTAGAAAAGATGGGAAAAGGTTGGTGGACAAAAGCAAAATAAATGGGGAATGTTTCCATGGGACACAGATGATGCCACCGCTTGCATATAATGTTATAAAGGGACATAACTCAAGAACAATTAAAATGACTCTACCGAATTCGTACTTGATCTGAGTTTTGTGGTAATAAACATTGTGTATAAGTTTCATAACATTTGGTTGAGTCAAACTAAAGTTAGAGAACGGAAACCAATTTCGAGACGTTCGGGGTGTACAGACGTACAGACAAACAAGGGTAAAACCTAATGCCCCCTACGCTACTGCAGGGGCATAAAAAAACTAATATGTATAAAATGTATAAGCATTTTATAAAATTACCAAATTCATAATCAAATAATGAAATATTGATTTCGTATTTTTCTATTCCAATCCTCAATCTGTTAGAACAAGCATCTATGAATATAAACATGTGGAATGATCGTCTCATTGGATCCACATCAATACAACATTCTACTCCTGTACAGGTGTCTGTTATGTGACATGTCAGAGGTCCTGTCATTGTCTGTAGATCAACTGGTCTGTCACAAGCTGAAAGAGAAGCACATTGAATATCAATATAATTTAACTGTCATATTGAAAATCAAATGTAAATTTTACAGTTTTAAGAATGCGTGCTTCTCACATTTCCAACTATCCTTTAATATTTTGTAACTTCTATTTTTTTGTCCTAGGCTATCCCATCAACCCTTTTATTTCTTTAAATTTTTAAAAACAATAAAATTCTTATATAATTGACCACAACTTCATGGTTAACTACCTTAAACCAAATTTTTAACCCGACAGGAAAGAGACGGATGCTTTGCCCAGAAAACATAATACCCTATCCTAGGTGGGGCATAAATTCTTACATCTCAAGTACATTTTTGGTTTATAGATATTTGAAATTTCAAATACCGTCGACTCTCGTTATCTCGAAGTCAGACAGACCAGAGAAATGTTTTGAGATACCCCCAGTTCAACTCAAACGAAAACCGGAAGTTTGGAAGATCAAGGGATACAACTCTTGCTTAGCTTGGTAAGGCTAAAATAAATCCAGATGAATCTGGGTAGGGGATCAATATTCTGGTCTCAGATCGATGTATTTGTATATTGTGGTCTTTTATTATTATGATAAGATTTTATGTTTTCGTCTCTTATTTATTTCTTTGTACAGTTACAATTTTTCATGTGGTTTTTAGCCGAGAGAGTAATTTCCAATCGATCTTAGCGTTATTTAAAGTTGACAAAATTGATCATTCTCGTATACAAGAGATTTTAGAAAATTTAGATTTCTTTTCATTTTCTTTTATTTCAATCTTTCTGCAAGAGAAAATACAAAAAGATTAAAGACACGGATTGAGTAGTTTTGAGTTGATCACCAACAGAAGTCTTAATCCTTACTTTATACACAACCAAGCTCATTAGTGTATGATTACGGATAATTGTTTTTAAACATTTATAATAATTTTTCATAAACTATAACAATATATCACTAATTATTTATCATGGTGATCAAAGATAATCTTAGGTAAACACCTATGAATGAATGTCATAAATTAATACAATGGTCAGTGACTGGAAATTTAATTACACATGTATTGTCAGCTCTTCTATCCATTTAAAGCCCAGAGAACATGTTTTAACATATTTGTATTAGTTCAAGATAAATAATTAATTTTTAATGCTTTCGTTAACTTTCGGACCGTAAATTTAGTTAGAGTCAATCGATATTTCGACTCATCTAATTTCAACTCATCAGGAGTAGAAATACATATATTTATATGGAACAAAGTTCAGGACCATGAGAAAACTTTGACTCATCAAGTCAACCGAGTTCGAGACAACGAGAGTTAACAGTATATTTTCAAACATTTAAATTCTTCAAATAGATATCATAACAAAAATCCACAGATGTCTTTTTTTCTGTCAAAAAAATAATTTTTCAAATACATGATTTTCAAAAATGAAGGTATTAATAAGTTATATCATGAGTACACAGACTTATCTTTTAAATTTCCATAATTTAAATTATTATCATGATTATGAAGAATCTAGTGAACCCTTCATAACTTTCATGCCCCTACAATTTAAAACAGAATTAAATGTTGACCATTGGGTGTTTGAAAAATCACTGCATATACATGTATTAATGCAACCAAGCTGTTAATTAAATCCTTAAAACAATCTGAACAATAAATCTGACACTCAATATAATTGTATGAGTTTTTTTTTTTGTATATCTATATATTTTGTCTTGACTCCTTTTCTAACTTAGCTAAGTAGGCTATTAACTGATAAATTATCTTTTTACAGAGGATGACCTTCAGGTCATTCCGATGTATTGCTATCGCCTAAATTTCCATTATGCAAATTAGTTTTGGGATTTCAACCGATCTATAAAAATTATAGATCCGCGGTCATTACAAGGGAAAAAAGTGCATTTTTATACCTGCGATTCCGTTTTCCGTTCGTACGATGTTTCATCAAAAAATGGAATCATTTCAGTTGTTGATTTAGTACTGAAAATTTGACTGAATTATCTCCTTTTAAATACGGTTTTATATGTTTAATTGGTGTTTAAGAAAGAGGTCAGGTGCTCATGTTCATTCATAAAATTATCGTTCATTCATTCATGAATTTATCGTAAAATCAAAATCACTACACAGGTCACACAGGTTGTATACGTAATGTCAAATGATTACCTGTAATCTAAAAATAAACAAACTTAACTGACTCCCCTTACTATAGTGTGTGATAACATTTTGTGAGGTAATTCGATGTTTGCTATACCACTGTTCATTTCAACGCACTTTATGACGATACCACTTTATCAATATGAATGAAATTTTTTGCAGTGTTTTAAGAAATAATTTTACTTTAAAATCGCGTATATTTGTGAACTATTAAATGTTTTACAAGGACGAATTTTCTGTATAAAGTCAATAATTGTGTGAACTTTTGAAGCCCAAACTTTTTATAGCCTTAAATACGCTAATGAAAGATCCGAAAACTATACCCATACAGAACGACATGTTTTTGAAATTGTAGCAAAACTTTTGGTTGACAAATTTTAATTCGTTATTGCATAAATATTAACTTGAAATATCTGTCATTTTCTCCCTACCAAGTTTACCCCTATTACTCATTATGATGTGGACTGTTCATTGTTATTGAATCTTATGCAATTTGATTGGATTAAGTTATTATTAGATTACCTTCAAATTGTTCATGCTTTTTCGTACGAGTATATCGATTAAATCAGAGCGTGCATGAATGTGTACAGTAAATTAAATGACCTGCAAACTGGACACTGGACCAGTCCATATTACGTTTTATCAATGAATAGATTTTTTTTTTTGTATTTTCCAAATTACAGGGCCCATAAAGGGCATAAAATCAGATACAATTGATTTACATAATTGGTAACAACAACAATAATAGCGGCATATGAATGAAACTTAAGGTATGAAAGGTAACAATTGCCACTTTTTATCTTTTCACATAATTTTCCACATACACATTAGATAAATTATTTTTGATAGCCTATTGCGGAGAAAAAAGAGAAAGTTTACTGTATTAACGTTCTATTCCATTAAATACACCATTTTTCGCAGAAAAACATTTTATGCACGGCTACGCCAGGTAAAATTGTTGTTTATCCTAACAAAAAAATACAATTTTCAGTTTCATTAGAATATTATAATAATAATAAATCCCAAATTTATGTAGTCATTAGATAAAGTCCTTATATGTCCGATCTGCCTATTTTTGGACATCAAAAGACAATACGATCGTTTTAAGGTCAATTTCGTCTACCTCACACAATCTTGTTAGGCACTATAATGAAATGGACCTGAAATTTATTTCACATGTTTCCTGAAAATTGATAAATATCAAAGCAACATAGAGCTGTTTGTTCTAGTTCGTATAATGACAATTTAATGTCATGTTTGTTTGTGATGACCCCCCTTTTCGGGATTGCATCAGAATTATAGTTATCTCGTATCGCATGAGGATGACACATATCAACTGAGCAATTATGTTTGGGACTTAGTTTTAAGAAATGATGTCAAAGTAACATTATGAAAATATTTTTAGTAAGCTGAAATATATTTTTATTTTTTTACATGTTTATGTCTTGTAAGATATTTTATTCTTGCCCGTTTTTCAACATTTGCGTCTGGAAAGTTGAAATGTTTTAACTGAATGGTTAATTTAAATTAGTTATGAAAATTGTTAAAATTAAATCAATAAAGGAAATTATTGCCCAGTTACAAACACTACCAGGGGACAATCCATATTGATTTTTTTTTTAGTTTTATGTTTCAGCACATGTATAATTAACCCCAACTTTAGCCTGGTAAACTTGTTGTCTCCTTGTGAAATATAAAACATATTTAAAATGATTTCCTGCTAAAGTCTTTTATTGATATAAAGTTATAACCGTCTTGCTTCTCACTAGTCAACACTCCTGTCCTTTCAGGTTTAATTCTTATATATATGGATGAAAAATAAAAGTCCACAAAGCATTAACATGGCAGCAATTGCTTTTACAGCCTTTAAGGCTTTGATTTTTTTTACAGAAGAGTGTCCACCATGCACTTGCACTGCACTAATAGTAGAATAGAATGATATACATACAGATGAAAATTATATATACATGCAACCGTAATATTAATATAATATATAACAACAAACCAGTGTATTCTCTTGAACTATTATTATATTAGTATAATAGTCTAAGGTATACTGATTTGTATCACTACAATATAATAGTTATTACGGTGAGGTTGAATTTCCTGTCATTTATTCATCATCCAAGCAGGAACTTGTATCAGAAAAAAAAATCTCTGTAAATTAACCTCAGTTTCAGGTATAGAGATGTGATCTGTTTCTGTGACATGTGCTTTTGACCATACACAAGAACCTGCGGTCATCCGATGTTCAGTACTTCAGTACTTTGATTATATTTTCTTACTTGTATTCCAACCATCTGTACTAGGAGTGTATGGAGCACTTTCTCTGTTGCATCTTGATTTTGACATGAACTTGGCTATACCAAGCTCTTCAAAAAGTAAATCTACTGTATAGTCAGCTATTGACTCTGAATTAATATCCAGAGATTTGGTCCAGTTTGTCCATGAAAATCCTGTAAAAGCAGAAATTGAATAAACAAAAAATAATATTGAAGGAAAAGGAAGCCAGCTACCTTTTCAGAAGAAAAATAATAAACTAAGCTATGTTTTCATTCAAAGTTTTTAATTCTGTCTGCTTTAGAGAGGCCTAAAAAAAAATTTTTTAAAGAGCCATTTTTAATCAGAGCATAATGTTTTCAAATCACAGATTTATTAAACACAGATACATCTGGCATCATCTCTTAATCAAGTCAAGTCACTAATATATCTATTGAATAACAGCAATATGATTGCGCTGCATGACTTGAACATACCTGCACTGAATGAACTATCCTGCCAACTACACAGTGTTTTAGGTAGAAACACATTCTTGAATATACTGATTGTAAATTCACAGCTAATTTGTGATTCAAAACATACGCTCATTTCTAAGTCGATTAAAAATACATCTTGTGATTTCATATCATCTATGGAATAACTGAAATATAAAATTACAATAATTTGTCCTGAAACCATTTTGTAAGTTTTCTCTTATGCCTTCTCAATTAGTATTTTGTCCTCAAAGCAGCTGATTTTTATTTTTTATTTTCTTAATCAATGCATGTGTAATATGATTATTCTCAGTTCTTCATTTGTCAAAACTAAATTCTGAAGTCAAATATTCTGGTCTGCAAATGGTTTTGCTATTGTTATATCACAATGAAAGGCTACCAAACCAAGCCTGATGACATCTAACAGAAAGTAGACAATCACAATGCTAATGTTGCTTACCTATTGAACATTAGAGAAAGATTTCCCCCATCATATCTATTCTATTTTTTAAAGTATTCTAAAGTAAAAAAAAAAATAAATGGAAAACTTAAAAAAAATAAATATATAATATATAAATTATTTTTCAAGTCCTAAGGTTGCTGCCTGATTAGCCTATACCTAACATCTCCTTTTATTCATATCAATAAAATTGAGAATGGAAATGGGGAATGTGTCAAAGAGACAACAACCCGACCAAACAGCAGAAAACAGCCAACGGCCACCAATGGGTCTTCAACACAGCGAGAAAAACCCGCAACCGGAGGCGAGCTTCAGCTGGCCCCTAAACAAAATGTGTACTAGTTCAATGAAAATGGAGGTCACACTAAACTCCAAAACATAAATGAACTAAAATTAAAAAACATACAAGACTAACAAAGGCCAGAGGCTCCTGACTTGGGACAGGCACAAAAATGCGGTGGGGTTAAACATGTTTTGTGAGATCTCAACCCTCCCCCTATACCTTTAGCCAATGTAGAATAAACAAACACACAGTAATACGCACAGTAAAACTCAGTTTAGATGAAGTCAGAGTCCGATGTCAGAAAAGGTAACTTAAGAAACTAAGCAAAATGACAATGATACATAAATTAACAAGGGACTACTAGCAGTTACTGACATGCCAGCTCCAGACCTCGATTAAACTGATTGAAAGATTATATCTTCATCATATGAAAATCAAGCACAATCCCTCCCGTTAGGGGTTTAGTATCATACTATCATAAAATATATGAGAAGAACATAACCCGTATCATGCCAACAACTGGTTTTAGAATAAATGTGTTTATTTCCGATGCAAAGACCCTATGAGTGAATCAATATTAAAGCCAAAATATGCCATCTTTAATGACCTGACAACAGTATCATAACAATATCCCTTCTGAATAAGTCTGTTTAAAGGTTTGGTTAGCTTTTGAGGGGAATGTCGACAATTTTGTGCTTTGTATAGAATATTACCATAAAAAATTGGATGTGAAATACCTGAACGTATAAGGTGTCTGCATGTTGATTCATATTTATGAATGATATCCTTGTACCGATGATAAAATTTAGTGAATGTTTTGACTAGTTTGTGATATTAAAAACCCGGTGTAATAATTTTTCAGTAATACAGAGATTTCTTTTGTTAAAATCAAATACGTTGTTACATACACGAGGGAATCGAACAAGTTGAGATATATAAACACCATAAGATGGTGACAAGGCCACATCACCATCTAGAAATGGATAATTAACAATAGGAAATGAAAAATCATCTCTTTTTATCATAAATTTTGGTATTAAGCTTCCCCGTTAAAGATATAGATATTAAGATCCAGGAAAGGGCAGTGTTCATTAGCATTAGCTTTATTTAAAGTAAGTTCAACAGGATAAATTTCTTTAGTATACATACTGAAGTCGTCATTATTGAGAGCCAATATATCATCCAAATATCTAAAAGTGTTATTGAATTTTTGTATCAGATGTTGTTTCGATGGGTCTTTGCTAATTTCAGTCATAAATTGTAACTCATAACAATACAGAAACAGGTCCTCAATAAGTGGTGCACAGTTAGTCCCCATTAAGACTAGTTCTTTAAGACTAAAACTTATGCATTTTTTTGTTTAAGCATTTAACATAGTGATAGTAAATTGAAAAAGATTAGAAGACATGAAAGTGACACAACAGCTTACAGATCCTCACATGACAAAAATATTATACTCACTCTATTTGTATGACATTCAACAGACTAAATCTTTGTTTTTGATCAAAGTCGAAATCCAGTAAGGACTTCTTATATGAGAGATTCTCTATTCCAATTTCTAAGTTGTAACTACATGTATCCAGATTCAGATATGCACTAATGGACCTGCTCAGCTGTTCTACATCTATACAGCACTGTATACCTGTACAGGTATCCATCAGGTTGCAGGTGACAGGACCAGACAATGGTGGCAGGCTTTGCATAGATGAAGAGCTACAATCTGTAATTAATAAAATATTTTAGAAGTTGATGTGAATAACAAAATTTAAAAAATAAAAATACTGAAGTTACTCACCACCATAGAAACTTTAAATTACAGAACATCAAATATTAGTTAAAATCCAAAGTATGTCATAAATTTTTGCCCAATTTTGATATACATATACATTAAGGGGCCTTGGTGGCCTAGAAGTCTAAATAGTCTAACTATTTTATCACTATCCTGTCAACACTGAGGTTGTGAGTTGGAACCCAACATATGGCAGGTGCATTTGACTCCAATATTAATTGACTAGGATTGTCAGTTTTCCTGCCGAATGTTGTGGTTCTCTCTATGCACTTCAGCTTCCTCCTCCAATAAAAACTCACCGCCACGAAATAGCCTGTAGTGCTGAAAGTGGTGCTAAACACCAATCAATCAACATGTACATTAAACTCTCAAATATTCACAGGCACCCTCTTATTGCATTAATTGTTTAAGGAAGATCAGGTGTCTACTGGCATCTTGGATTGTAAAATAGCAGAACACAATCAGTCTTGATCTTTAATTGAAAGTGCAAATTTTGTGAGAAGAATGTTATTCATTTGTTAGTCTTTTCATCTAAAGAAGAAAAATGTGTTTTATTATATTTTCAAGACTGTTTTTTACAAATACAAAATATTTTTTGTTTGATTCAATTTGTTTCAACTTTGCCATATAAAGGGATATAACTCAGATAATGTAATTTTTATAAAGGAATGTGTTATGAATTCACCTATTTTGTTGAGTAGTCAGAAAACTAGTCTTATGACCACATTTTTTTTCTGAAAGCACATTATAAATATCACCTTCTCATAATTCATCTTAAAATTCTATTGTTTGGTTTTCTTTTTATCACAAAAAAATTGAGTTTTCCATGAATAATCTATACAAAATATGACAACTTTGAACCATGTGCAGCTTGCTAAAAAGCCCATGACCCATACTTTTAATTATGTTTTTTGAAAAAAAAACATGACATAAACTACATTTTGATAAACAAATTCTATGATTCTACTTTAGACCCTCTATCTACCTAAATCAATTTAACTTACTATTTGTCCAACCATTTGTGGAGGATATATAGGGAGGTAAGTTTCTACTGCAAGGTTCTTCCTGAAGATAAGTAGATATCCCAAGTTCTTCCAAAAGTTCCATTAACATCAAACCTTTCACATTTCCTACTATACTGTTGTCAGTTTTAAACTTTGTCAGGGAGAAATCTATACAAAATATATAAAAATCAGTAAAAAGATATAATATTTCAAAAACTTATATACAACTGATCAAAGTGATTAGTTATTTATAAATTTCTATATGCAGTCTTAAACGTTTGAAAAGCTGCCACTGCCAACTGATTCTTTTGGAACTGCATTTTTTATTTAATAAAAAAAAGAAATTTCAAGAGTTCAAAAATACTAGCATGCTAGGAGGTACTTTGACCTGTATAAATGTGTTGCAATTCATAATAAGGCACTCAAGTTGTCTCCAAAAAAATATGACTAAGCAAGGATTGTGAGCTCCAGTGAGTACAAAATGTCAGATATCTAGAACACAAATTGTTACCAATACTTCATTGTTTTAAACTTTAAATTCTTTTATTTTACATTTTTTTATTAGCTTTCTGGCATTTATCAAAAAAAATTACCTGGAATTTTGAATCCCATATCTAACCAGTTACAAGCTAGTTTTGGCAGTTTCATATTTTCAAGGATTGATGTTGACATCAAACAAGCCCCACTTGGTTCTAAACAAACACTCAGTTTCATATTCACAAGGTATTTCTGTTCTCCTTGTAGATCATGGACAGAAAATCTGAAAACAGTAGAATTATTTTTTCTATTTGAAGGCTATTGACAAATATTCTGAAAAAAATGGAAATATATTTTTTGTAACCAAAGATATCAACAAGTGACATGCAGTTCTGCACAAATGCAAAACGCAGTGAGCAGAATACTACTGATTGTTACCACCTGAGATCACACCTGTTTTTTTTGTGGGGTTCATGTTGCTCAGTCAAGTTTTCTGTGTAGTATTTTGTAAATTGTTGTTTTTTTCTTTTCATTGTTTTTTTTATTTGTTTATATATATATATATATAGTATTGACAGATTTTTTGTTAACTTTAAAATGAATTTTAATTGTCTGTTTGGTGTCATATGCTTCTTTCGAAACAGCCAGAGGCTGATAATCATAACTTAACATGATGCTTAGCATCTTTTAAAAATACTTTACCTTAACTTTATAACATTCAGCAAACTAAAAGTTTCTTCAGTCCCTGCAATTATAAGACTTGTATGTAATTAATGTTTAATTAGAAAAAAAAGCAATTTATTAAAGGGAAAAAATGTTTCTTGAAAGATTATATGAAGAGAAATTTTCAAGCATGAAAGATTATATGAAGAGAAATTTTCAAGCATGAAAGATTATATGAAGAGAAATTTTCAAGCATTTTTCTACAAAAAATAAATAACACTTTTATCTAAATTGAATTCGATTTTTTATAGCTGGTGTAGACTTTAAAGCCACTTATTAATTGTGTATTATGTGAAATATTGTTTCTGTATGAAAATACTGTTTATACAATTTAGAACACTCACTAACTAAACAATTGTCTATCAATTTTTTTTTTAAATATTTCAAATTAAAGATAAAATAAATTTACCCCATTGGTAATTTATCAGAGGAATTTCAAAATGTCTCTTTTCAATGCCAAACAACAATTTCATGTTGCAACCATCAATTTCTGCATATACTGTGTAGGATATCTTAATTTTCCCAACCTCTACACAACAATGAACTCCTGTGCAATAGTCTGGAAGTGTACAACTTATTGTACTCTGTATTTTTGGCAAAGACATGGCCAAAGGACAAGCTGTAAAAATAATTTGTATTTATTTACACATATTTGATATATGCATGCATTGAAGAAAACTTTACAACTAAAATTCATAGCTTCTGTAAAAAAAAAACATAAATTTAATGTCTGAAATGTAAGTTGTTGCTAAAATTTGGTAACAGTATCACACTACATGTATTGCATGCCATGTTCAGTGAACCATATACACCATAATTTAAAGAACATTTTGTACTAAGTTTTAAGTTTTATGGAAAACAATCAAAATTTTTATAATATCATTGTGGTTTCATTTGTGATTGAAGCCCAATTTCCCACTCTAAATTCAGTATAACTCTATCTCAAGTACATATTAGTCGTTGTTGTAAACTTTGTAAACGGCACATATTGAATTCTTTACTAAGAAGGTAAGTGAAAGGTGTTCACAAACTTTCTTGTAACTGATGATTTCTTTAATAATAATTAAAGTTAAAAGCTGCTTTATAATTGATTACAGTTGAAAACTAAATTGCTCCATGAAGTCACATGAAGCAATCTGTTTCCTGTGCACTGTATACATGTATATAATATCAATTTCTAATAACTGTTTATATAGCTCTTAAACAATTCAAATTAGCTGTCAGACCAGAAAATTTGTTAACACATATATGATTTCAATTGTAAAACATAAATTTGAAAACTGGCAATTCCTACATCCAAAAGTCTCTACTGTTTGATCAGATACCTGTTGTGTTCCAACCATTTAAAGCATCCTTATAAGGTCTTTCATTCCTATCACATGGTACTGCATTTAAGAATGGATTCAAACCAAAATACTCCATCAATTCATTGGCAAGTGATGATGTTAAACTTTGTCCTATTTGAAGACCTTTAATTTTCATCCAGTCAAATAAGGATGCATCTGTAAAAAGAAAAGTATACTTACAATTTTATATTATTTTACAAGTTCAGATTTTCCTAGTATTTGCATACAAAAGTTTCTGCCTACATGCTGAAAAATACTTAATGTTTATGTAAAAGTTATTTGAAATAAAAGTTGTTATATTTTCTTGATTTCATAAGTTTTATAAAATAAGTGGTTAACATAAAGAAGCTACAATATTCTTTTTTGGTTTTAGGTAATTCATAAAAGAACTATAAAATAAATTTATCCTTTAACATAAAAAATCTGTAAAATATACAGTAAGTGGGGGTACAAAATCATAAATAGATAATATTACCACTCTTGAGTATTTAGTGTCCTAAAAAAAATGAACTCAACATAAGACATACTTTTTGATTTGAATTCCATCTCCAGGTCACATACAGGCTGAGGGATCAGTTGATCTTTGAAGATTGTCAAAGAAGGATCACACACGTTTTTCTCAAGACAAACACTGAAGTCTAAATCTATTATAAACTTCTTCTGGTCAGACAGTTTATCGATTCTAAACCTATAAAGGAAATGTGAATTGTATATAATAAATTTGTTATTTAAAATACATATTGAAGATATTAAACTTAAGTTTTGATCAATCATTAAACTATGACAATTTATATTTTTAAAGTAATTTAAACAATGAATATTCTTATTTTATAAAATAAATCTAATAAAAAATAATTTGATAATAATTCAGAATCATGCAATAGCTTGCATTATAATTAGGGATGTCAACTCGGTGAAGATTTATTAATCGAGTACTCGTTAGATTTACAGAGCGATACCTGAGTACTCGCTCGAATCAACATCTTCAAAATGGAAACACAAAATTATACCCATTTTACGTATTGTGGCTGGTTGTCTTATGGACGCAAAACCCTCAACATAATTACCTAGGACTAGATAATAGTCCCAGGAATTTTACACAATAATTGATAATAAATAATAATGAAATCTATTTTATTTGAGTGTCACACATTGATTGATACAGTACATTTAGACATATATACAAATAAAAAGTAATATCTTTAAAATGCAATCAATGCCCAGCCATACAGTTGACTTATGAGACACTTAAAAAAAGCATACATGTACATATATACAATAAACTGCATGTTAATTTGCAAAATATTTTCAGGGTTAAAAATCTAATTAATTGAATTTAGAAATCGCTTTCAAAAATACTATTAAATATAAAATGTTATTAAATATCATATAAAATACTCTATTAGAAATTCTTTAAAATACCTCATTTACTACATGCACTAATTAGGTAAACTGGCAATAATCTAATCAATTAATTAATAAACATCTATAGAAAAATGTTTACTCAAACAACAGTATTTGTGATTCGTAAAAAAACACATTTAACAAGAAATGATTGTAACAGGATGCTGTTACGAAGTCTCCCAAACGAAGCTCCCATAATTCGTAATTCCCAGGGTCGCCTGACATTGGGCAACGTCCAGTGAAAATTGGTTTGGTCCAGTAAAGTTATATGCATTAGTGATGCCTGGGAACTAACCTTGTATATCATCCAAATCATCTTGGCATGACAAACCAGAATATATATGGTTTAGGGGTGGATCTCAACCATTTACAAGATAGTAGAACATTGGGGGTGGGGGGAACCCCTGGGGACCGACCGTATACGTCATTCAAATGTTCGAGACATGACAAATAGGAATATATATGGTTTAGGGGTGGGGTTCTCAACCATTTACAAGATATTAGAACTTTCTCAAATGGCAGGGGGTTGGGATGACCCCTGGGGACTAACCCTGTATATCATTCAAACCATCTTCGCATGACAAACCAGAATATATATGGTTTAGGGGTGGGGATCTCGACCATTTACAAGATATTAGAACTTTCTCAAATGGCAGGGGGTCGGGATGATCCCTGGGGACTAACCTTGTATATCATTCAAACCATCTTAGCATGACAAACCAGAATATATATGGTTTAGGGGTGGGGATCTTGACCACTTAGAAGATATTATAACTTTCTTAAATGGCAGGGGGTGGGGGTGACCCCTGGGGACTACCCCTGTATAACATTTGATGTGCTTTATCATGACAAACCAGAATATATATGGTTTAGGGGTGGGGATCACGACCATTTACAAGATATTAGAACTTTCTCAAATGGCAGGGGGTCGGGATGACCCCTGGGGACTAACCCTGTATATCATTCAAACCATCTTAGCATGACAAACCAGAATATATATGGTTTAGAGGTGGGGATCTTGACCACTTACAAGGTATTAGAACTTTCTTAAATGGCAGGGGGTCGGGTGACCCCTGGGGACTAACCCTGTATTTCATTTGATATGCTTTATCATGACAAACCAGAATACATATGGTTAAGGGGTGGGGATCTCGATCATTTACAAGATATTAGAACTTTCTCAAATGGCAAGGGGTCGGGATGACCCCTGGGGACTAACCCTGTATATCATTCAAACCATCTTACCATGACAAACCAGAATATATATGGTTTAGGGGTGAGGATCTTGACCACTTACAAGATATTAGAACTTTCTTAAATGGCAGGGGGTGGGGGTGACCCCTGGGGACTAACCCTGTATTTCATTTGATGTGCTTTATCATGACGAACCAGAATATTTATGGTTTAGGGGTGGGGATCTCGACCATTTACAAGATATTAGAACTTTCTCAAATGGCAGTGGGTCTGGATGACCCCCTGGAGACTAACCCTGTATATCATTTAAACCATCTTTGCATGACAAACCAGAATATATATGGTTTAGGGGTGGGGATCTTGACCACTTACAAGGTATTAGAACTTTCTTAAATGGCAGGGGGTGGGGGTGACCCCTGGGGACTTACCCTGTATTTCATTTAATGGGCTTTATCATTTAGAACATTTTCAATTAAAAAGATTGTGTCTATCACAAACGGTTTTCAATTTATAATCATTTGAAAATTTAAAAAAATAAAATCCCATAGGGTTCTATAGTAAAACCCTCTTTTCTTTTTGCCCCTCAAAGTACCCCTTTATAAACCCCATTGCACAAACAAAACCCTGATTGCACCACTAGACATGTTAGTCTAACATATTGTGAAACCCTAAGTTAATCTGACAAGCGGTTTTGGAGAACGGGTGCGGACAAGTTCAAATTTAAAAGCAGCGGAAGAAGAAGAAGAAGAATAATAATAATAATAATAATAAGAACTGAGCAAAAACAATAAGTCTTCCCAAACTTCGTTTGGGAGACTTAATGATCAACAAAGGGGTGATGATTAGAACTTACTGATACCTTTAACCATTCTCTGAGGGTTGACACAGGGTGCAACGAATTTGTTCTTATTTAGAAATATTATCTTTTCAACTTTTTCTGGGACGAGTCGATTTCTCAACTTTGTTACGTAACTAAGAGTCCTGCTGATGAAAATATTTGCTCTGACGGTACAGAGGTGTAAGAATGACTAAGAGACGATAAGCTAAAAGAAGCATTGGAAAGGTGCTCTTGTTCATGGCCTACATCTGTTCAAGGGAATCTAAATGACAATTAAACTCGAATATTTGAAGCGGTTTTTAATTTTGATTAATATTTAATTTCACGGGAGGAGCTCTTAATAATATTTTTTCTTTAAGAAGGCAACAACATTCAAACAGAAACCGATTAGTCTAGTATTATTTTGGTATTCGATACTCGGTACTACCAAGCAATACTCCAGTACTCGAGTACTCGTTGACATCCCTAATTAAAGAACCTTAGTGAGCGCGCTCACATACCCCACGTCCCCACATTGTCACTGAAGAAATAAAATAACTGTAAGAAAAAAAAATTGTATAAGAAAAAAAAACTGAATCATAATTTCCTGTCGATATGCATATCTACATAGTATGTCCTTATTATCTACAAAGTTTCATGAAATTCTGTTGTGTGGTTTCAGAGGGAGTTGCGATGACAAACTGTTGCAGAAGTATATTGAAGCAAACAAGTTCAAAGGGGTGTAACTCCTAGAAAAATCAAAGCACTGTAAGCGCTGTAGGCAGTTAACCAAAAACCAAGGCAAACATAATTATGAAAACTGTGGCTATGTTGCTTCATTTTTTTTAAGATTTAAAAGAACAAACATTAAACATTCATATATTGTGCATTTATGTTCATTTTATGAATTAATTATTAAGGCAAATAATTCATATTTTATCAAGGTTTTCAAAAGCAACGCATATATCAAGTATATTTTTAATGGTCATGTGTCTGCAGTGGTACAAGTTCGAAATGATTGCAGTTGTTCTAGTTGATAGTTAACGTTGGTTATTAGTTGACTGTTAGTAGTTCAAGTTGACTTAGTACCAGCTTGTAATAGTATGCATGGACTTGCTTCCCTGGAAAGAAAACTGAGTTTGTGTTCTACAGTGCAAAAGTTATGAGACACAAATCAGACAAATGTTTACTACTACGGGGATCAAAGGTGAGGTCTGACTGACCTGCCCATAGTAAATGTAAATGACCCCCGCCTTCACCCCAAGTCCATGATGTCTAAGTTTGGAATAAAATGACAGATGATTATAATAAAGTTGGTCAAACATTCTTGGGCTTGAAAGATATGTTTTCTTTAAAATGAGCCATATTAAAATGAATTTTTTTATAGAACCAGAAATTATTCAAAATATAATTAAGGTAAATTCTTTAAACCTACTCATTTTTTGCATCAATAAAATTTTATAATAAACAAGAAATAATTGTAACAGAATGCTGTTAAGAAGTCTCCCAAACAAAGCTCCCATAATTATTCATTCCCATGGTCGCCTGACATTGGGCAAAGTCTAGTACACATTGATTAGGTCTAGTAAAGTGATATGCATATGTGATGCCTATGAGATTGACCTTGTATGTCATTCAAATCTGTTTGAAATGACGAACAGGAATGAATATGGTTTAGGAGTTGGTATCTCAAACTTTTACAAGTTCTTAAAACACACACAAGAGGGGATGGGGTGACCTTAGGGACTACCCCTATATTTCATTTGATTTTTTATGTTGTCCCATACATGAATATATATATGGTTTAGGGGTGGGGATCTCGGCCGTTATCAAGTTTTCAAACAGGAGGGGGTGGGGTGACCCCAGTGACTTCCCCTATATTTCATTTGATTGGTTATATTGCCAAATACATTAGTATATATGGTTTAGGGGTGGGGATCTCATCTGTTTCCAAGTTATCAAACAGGACAATATTTCATTTCATAAGTTCTGCTGTCCCATACATGAATATATATGGTTTAATTTAGAGGTCGTGATCTCGACTGTTTCCAAGTTCTCAAACAGGAGGTGTGGGGTGACTGCAGGGACTCCCCTATATTTCATTTGATTTGTTATATAGTCCCATACATGAATATATATGGTTTCGGGGTGAGGATCTTGACCGTTTCCAAGTTCTCAAACAGGATGGTTTACAGTGACCATAGGAGCTGCCTCTATATTTCATTTGATTTGTTATATTGTCCCATACATGAATATATATGGTTTAGGGTGGGGATCTCGACCGTTTTCAAATTCTCAAACAGGAAGGGGTAGAGTGGCCCCAAGCACTCAACCTATATTTCATATGATTTGTTATATTGTCCCATACATGAATATATATGGTTAAGGGGTGGGGATCTCGACCGTTTCCAATTTCTCAAACAGGAGGGGTGGGGTGACCCCCAAGGACTCCCCCTATATTTCATTTCATTTGTTATATTGTCACATACATGAATATGTATGGTTTATGGGATCATTATTTTTTGTATGCTCCAATGAACAAATTATGTCTTTAAGAGAAAGGTATATACCTACATATTACACACAAAATCCTTCCCAATTGAAACTTACTGGTCTATTATCACACTGTAACGTGCCACTGCTAACAAAAGTGTGCATGTTTCTAAGACATATTGAAAAAATATTTTCATAATACAAAGCATGTTACAATAACTTCATATCCACGTTGCAATTAAGAATTTTGCAAACAAATCAACCAAATATGGTTTATTTCAATTTTATTGTATGATATCACTTATTTATTTATTGTGTGTCTTGCTTGTAAATGTATAAGTATATATGTAATTGTTAATGTATAATTGTTATCCTCTTGTAGCACCATACGTGTGCTTAAGTCAGTTTAAATAAATTATCTTGTCTTGTCTTGGGATCTTGACCGTTTCCAAATTCTCAAACAGGAGGGGTGGGGTGACCGCAGGGACTCCCTCTTTATTTCATTTGATTTATTATATTGTCCCATACATGAATATATTTGGTTTAGGGGTTGGGATCTCGACCATTTCAAAGTTCCCAAACAGGAGGGTTGGGGTGACCCCAGGGACTCCCCTGTATTTCATTTGATTAGTTATATTGTCCCATACATGAATATATATGGTTTAGGGGTGGGGATCTCGACTGTTTCCAAGTTCTCAAACAGGAGGGTGGGGTAACCCTAGGGACTTCCCCCTATATTTCATTTGATTAGTTATATAGTCCCATACATGAATATATATGGTTTAGGGGTGGGGATCTCATCCGTTTCAAAGTTATCAAACAGGAGGGGGTAGAGTGACCCAAAGGATTCCACCTATATATCATATGATTTGCTTACATTCAGGTATCATATAATCTAGTTGCACTATTTGTGAAAACAAAGTAAGAAACTTCCAGCTATTTTAACTGACCCTTCAAAATTGAGAAAAAAATTGCAGTAATATGTTTACACTTTAAAAGCATCTTACATGCATTATCAACATTTATCACTGATAAAGAAGATTTATACTGTCACCAGGAACATATATATTGTTAGATATACTGTTCCCAGCTGTCACATTGTATTGGATTTTGACATTAAAATTTGTCAAAAAGTAATTTTGAGTTTCTGTATCAACTATTTTTTGCTTTTTCTTTCTTTTACATATATCTTTTGGTTTCCATTTCTAGTGTTTATATTTATTTACCATGCATAGATGTATTTTGTCACTTGCCTGAAATTGTTTTTTTGTAGTTGATCATCAAAACCCGGAATTACCCTTATCCGCTTCCGGAATCGGACCCGATATTGTAATTGTCTACACGGCATCCATTGTTTTTCAATGTTGTCTTTGTCAGTCAGATACGATTTTACTCGAATTTACACATTACTTGTCGGCGATTATCTGTATAAAGCTAGCGGTTGAACAAAATGAACATCGCTGTCATGAATAATAAAGATGAAAATACGTTTTGAGATCGTTTATTTAGAGACTTTGGTAAAAAGGTTTGCAAAGTTATTTTTAATTTCTTTCAAGTGAAAGGTCCGTCGGGCGTAGCTAGTAACCAAGTCGAGAGTCCGATTGCAAAAGTGGAAGGTCGCGGACCTCGGACCACCGCTAATTTGAACCCCTGCCTCCAAATTGAAAAGATACGAAAATTTCGTCTTCTAATTTGAAATTGCCGCCAACAGCATGAACAGTTGAACTTATTAATAGACTACTGACGTAGTTGTACCACGTATTGACGACAAACAATATTCCTACGACTTTTGCCATTTGGGAAATCTAAACTACTTGTCTTTAAAGATTTTCGGCGATTAAATATTTCATACAATTGTTCTTGGACATCTTAGCCAAAAGCACAGGGGATAATAAACTACATAAGGATTCCTAATGTGCTCTACTTCCTATGTGCAACTTCAAAACTTTTGGGTGGTTCGACGATCATTTAAGGTTTTTTCTGGTCATATTTTTGTAATCCAGAATTAAAAGTATGAAAAAACTATTCAATTAGTTATAAATAACATTATATCCAGCTAGATAATAACAATGGCACGTATTTCAGCATTTATTGGGTAGAACACAAATCTAGGGTGCTCGCATAAGGCAGCTTAACTGCCTAAAAATTGAATCATAATTTCCTGTCGATATGCACATCTACCTAGTATGTCCTTATTATCTACAAAGTTTCATGAAATTCTGTTGTGTGGTTTCAGAGGAGTTGCGATGACAAACTGTTGCAGAAGTATATTGAAGCAAATAAGCTCAAAGGGGCGTAACTCCTAGAAAAAAAATTGAATAGTAATTTCCTGTCGATATGCACATCTACGTAGTATGTCCTTATTATCTGAAAAGGTTTCATGAAATTCTGTTGTGTGGTTTGAGAGGAGTTGCAATGACAAAAGGTTGCAGTAGTATATTGGGCAAATAAGTTCAAAGGGGCGTAACTCCTGGGAAAAAAATTGAATCGTAATTTCCTGTCGATATGCACATCTACGTAGTATGTCCTTATTATCTACAAAGTTTCATGAAATTTTGTTGTGTGGTTTCAGAGGAGTTGAGATGACAAACTGTTGCAGTAGTACATTAAAGTAAATAAGTTCAAAGGGGCGTAACTCCTAGAAAAAAAATTGAATCGTAATTTCCTGTCAATATGCACAACTACATAGTATGTCCTTATTATCTAAAAAGGTTTCGTGAAATTCTGTTGTGTGGTTTGAGAGGAGTTGCGATGACAAGAAACAGGACTGACGGACTGACGGAATGACAGACTGACGGACTGACGGACAGACAGAGGGACGGGTCAAAAACATTATACCCTCCGCAACTCGTTGCGTGGGGTATAATTATAATTTAAGGAACCGCCATTTTCAATTTTATATTCAAATGCTACTATACATCATAACTTTTTTAAGACATACAAAGAAAAGTTAAATTATAAGTTTAAATGCCTTTTAATTTTCTCCAATGATACATTAATGCACAAAGAGAAAAAAGAGCATATTTCAATGGAAAACCATACCTAATTCTAAAGATCTCCTGTAATCTCTCCTCCTTTATATCACCTTTATAAAGAAATAATACAAACTGAAATATCAAATGTGGTCCAATTTGTCAAAATTTATAACAGTTGTTTGCATAGGTAACTTTGGCCCCAAACCCTGATCCAAAAAAAAAATGTTGTATCTAGAGATCAATATAAACCTTGGTGCCTTTTTTTAACAGAACATTTTGGATAATAATGTGTGGCAAAGGTTTTTCTGAAGTTTTAATGTCCAATAAATGCACAAAATAATTGTATTTCGAGAACGCATCCATGTGCTGACTTTGGAACATATAATGTATTCTTCTGAAGAGATTTGTTCTACTTGGCAATAAGACCTTTGAAATAGACAAATTTAACAAGAGGCTCTCAAGAGCCTGAATCGCTCACCTGTATTTCAGAGAAGATTTTTAAATGTTAGCAAACTTGATGAACAAATTGTGAAAACTGCAAAATTTTGTTAAAACTACCAATTCATTGGCAGCAACCCAACAATGGGTTGTTCGATTCATCTGATAATTTCAGGGTAGATAGATCTTGACCAATTAAACAATTTTACCCCATGTCACATTTGCTCTAAAAGATTTAGTTTTTGAGATATAAGCCAAAAAACTGCATTTGACCCTTATGATCTATTTTTAACCATGGCGGCCATGTTTGTCGATGGATACAAACTTCGGATACAATTTATAAACAAGATACCTTAAGGAACATTTAGATAAAGTTTGAAGGTAATTGGCCCAGTAGTTTCAGAGGAGAAGATTTTTAAATGTTAGCAAACTTGATGAACAAATTGTGTTAAATTGTCTTTAAAGGGCAATAACTCCTTAAGGGGTCAATTGACAATTATGGTCATTTAACTTTTTTATAGATCTTACTTTGCTGAACATTATTGCTGCTTACAGCTTATATATATCTATAATAATATTCAAAATAATAACAAAAAACTGCAAAATTTTGTTAAAACTACCAATTCAGTGGCAGCAACCCAACAATGGGTTGTTCGATTTGTCTGAAAATTTCAGAGCTGATAGATCTTGACCAATTGAACAATTTAACACATGTCAGATTTGCTCTAAAAGCTTTAGTTTTTGAGATATAAGCCAAAAACTGCATTTGACCCCTATGTTCTATTTTTAGCCATGGCGGCCATGTTTGTCGATGGATCAAAACTTCGGATACAATTTATAAACTAGATACCCTAAGGAACATTTATTTAAAGTTTGAAGGTATTTGGCCCAGTAGTTTCAGAGGAGAAGATTTTTGAAATAGTTTACGACTACGACAGACGACGACGACAGACGCCAAGTGATGGCATAAGCTCACATGGGGCCCTTTGGGCCCCATTGAGCTAAAAACCAAAATGTGGCTTTTTAGATATCTAATGAAACAGGTGAAATTCAAGGCCAAATTTTGCCAAAAGTGAACCTTGTCCAACACATCCACATGATAATATGGATATTCCAATCAGCATTAGTCGTTGCCCTTGCTTCTTATTACTTTACTATGGCATTTTTTTTATGTTTTGCATTTGATCAAGTACAGTTTACTTATTTAATAATTAATTATTTCATATCTGTTTATGAAAGGAGTAGGTACGGTAAGGGACGATTTTGGCCTCAAATTTCAGGTTCATCTGATGAAAGATTTTGGACACTTTTTAAACACTTAAGTGTCTACTTCAGTCGATTCCATTAGTTTTTGTGCAAGATTTGAACTGATTTAGTCATTAAAGACGCTCAAATTCAAGCTTAAATATGAAAAATCTATCAAATATGCCATAATATGTCACTTTTCAGATGGTTTTTGTCAAAAATGAAAGTGGTTGCATCCGTCTTCACTCTCAACCTTTATATATGTTATGTATTATTATCAAATACAACTAACATTTAAATATTAAGAATGAACACAAATGCGGCCACTTCCATTTAATACGAAAACCGTCTAAAATTTAACTCAAATGATAAAATTGTGAAGATTTCAGTAATTTAGCATGACTTAATGATGCTAGTACTCGATACATGTGCATTGTATTGTCAAAAACAGCCCATATTTATGTAACAGAAGTATTCTACTTTCCAGTAAATACCTTAAAGTTTACATTTTAACAATTTTGTAAAACTGTATATTTTGGGGCCATAAAAAGGGGTCTTACTGGACCTACTCCATTGTGTTTATTTGCTTTGACCTTGTTCAGAAGTTAATTCAAGTTAATCTTGTTCATGTTTGAAATGAACCAGGAAACCAATCTAGTGGTTCTTCTTAAGGAGTTAATTTCAACATTTATAAAACACATAATGAGAGGATTAGGCAATGTTTGCACCTAAAAATTTTTACATTCCCAGAAATAAAACATGAATAAGTTCCATAATTATGCATAAAATTGGTGATCATTTGTCATTTTAGGAAGAAGTTGTTCTGAAGAGTTGATTTTATGGAATAAAAAAAAAACTAAGCGTCATAAACAAGATGGTTATTGGTGAGGATGTCCAAAGAAAAGGAGACTACAGTTTATTGCAATTTTTTCACATTCTACATTTCCTACTTTTTTGCCATTATCTGTCATGTATACATGTTAGACTTACCCCAAGCATAATCAAAGAATGAGATCTCAAACTGGAGCGTTTCTATCCTGCCTTTTATCAAGTAATTACAGGTATCTATGTATGTTTATGTTAAGGTGTAGGTCCAGGTAGTGTAATCCTCAAATATAGACTTACCCCAAGTATAGTCAAAGAATGAGATCTCAAACTGGAGCATTTCTATTCTGCCTTTTATCAAGTAATTACAGGTATCTATGTATAAGTTTATGTTTAGGTGAAGGTCCAGGTAGTGTAATCCTCAAATATAGACTTACCCCAAGTATAGTCAAAGAATGAGATCTCAAACTGGAGAGTTTCTATTCTGCCTTTTATCAGGTAATTACAGGTATCTATGTACAAGTTAATGTTAAGGTGTAGATCCAGGTAGTCAAAGTTATAACAACAGTCTATTCCAGTACAGTAGTCTGGCATATAGCACACGAGGGACTCTGGCAAGACTTGTAGTGCTGATACTGCAGGACAATCTATCAAAACAAAACATTCAAAGCATGTTAAGTTAAACTGAATAAACAATTTTCAACTGTAAAAGTGAAAACATAAAAAGAAACTTTTGTACCATAATCTTTCTCTCTAAATGTGTGTCTCCTCTGTACATAATAAGATATTCAATGTGTGCAATAACAATATTCTGTTCAATTGTTAGTTTGTCATATGTCTATGAGTTTGTGCTGCTCAAAAACGAAAAAAAGGAAAGAATTTATAAACTGTTGTCACAGAGATATGTCTCGCATTTTGTAATTTTGATAGTATAATGCAATGTGAAATTAAAATTAGCAACATTTAAACAAACTTTAACTTGTAAACTATAAAAAAAAGTTTCAGTCAATGAACCATGATGAGGGGGTGGGGCCATATAATTCCCATGGAAATGAGACTTGCAAATGCCAATACAACTGCATACCAAATATCATTGACCTGCTACTAGTCGTTCCCCATAAAGTGACCTAATCACAAAGTAATACATGTAAACTAAGCAAAAGTTTCAAAGTCAATAGACAATGACTGAGGAGACAGGGCCAATCAATCTCTTTGGAAATGGGATGTGCCAATGCTTATACAACTGCATACCAAATATCATTGACCTAACACTAGTGGTTTCCCATAAATTGACCTAATCACAAACTAATACATTGTTGATGCAGCCGGAAACTGCACGGCTAAGTTTCACTTTTGACTTTGTTAACGTGAGACTCCTCACATCCATTTAAAGTCTTACCAATTGCCACTAATCCAAAATATTTCATTTATACAACTAAACGTAAAATATTGAACATATTATAATACTATAAGGTGACTCCATCCTTTTCTCTTTATTCACTCTGAAAATAAATCAAAGTGTAATTGAAATGCAATATCTTACAGAACCTAAAATTAAATCATACCATTTTTCCATCCATTGGTTGCTGGGTAATACAAGCCATCTCCATGACTACATGGTGGAGACTTCAACAAAACATCCAACCCAAGCTGTTGTAGTAACAGTTTAATGTAAGAAGGCTTCATCTGTCCCGTGACATTAATTCCTAAGTTGTTGGCCCAGTCTGCTAAGGAAAAATCTAAAAACAGAAATCAAACTTAAAACAAAACATCCAATCCAAGCTGTTGTAGTAAAAGTTTTATGAAAGACGGCTTCATCTGTCCAGTAATATTAATTCCTACATTGTTGGCCTAGTCTGCTAAGGAAAAATCTGAAAACAAAAATCGATGGATGGATGGCTGTTTATTACGTCCAGTGGCAAATTAAATGTCTATTCAGGAAGAGTACATGTTAATGCTATATGAATATGAACCTTACAATGTACTAAACCGACACACTGAGCTGGATTTTAAAGGTACTAGTTTACAAGATAACAGTCCGCAGGAAGACATGTTACCTTACACAAACACATTATTCTGATTTTGAGCCCACCAGTCTTTGCTCTTACTCCTTGATGCTGCATGCTTAGCAGAGAAGCAGCTAATACCAATTTTGAAGTCTTTGATTTGACCCAGCTGAAATTCAAACCTACGACCTCCTGCACTCAAGGCAAGCACACTACCACGAGACCAACAATTCGATTAACAAAAACAGAACTATTCTAATTAAAATCTCAAACATTTACAAACAAAATTCATAGGTCAAGGACCCCATTTTTATTCTTAAATGCCATCTTTAACCCTAACAAAGAAAAATTTTAACTGTATTCACAATAACTTCAGATATATAACATTATGTAAGAATTTCAATTGTTTTGAAGCCAATTCAGGTAGTATTGGAATCCAAATTATAACTGAAATTTGGTGAATTATGATTTCAGAAATGAAATTTATTTTTTAGCATTTTCTCATTTAATGAAAGCAATTAAATAATATAAAGCTACATTTTTTTTTTACACAAATCAGAAAAAATCTTTCATATACTTAAAATAATAATAACTAGACATCATTGAGATGGGAGCCATCTCTGTGGGCCCAGCTGACCTTGAACTTTGACCTAAGAAGTTGTACAAACATTATGACACACCCTCTGGTGTTGGTTAATATACATGTCAAGTATAAAGTATGAAATTATAACGGTTCTCTAGATATAGAGCGGACACAATTTGTTACGGATGGACAGACGGACGGACAGACTGGTCACTATAGGGCGACCCGCCACTAGGCAGGGCCATTATAATTTTATTTTTTAGTTTAAATTTAGTTTTTTTCTAATGAATTGAACTGAACATTTTTGTTTTTGTTATGTAGGAATAAAATAAAGTATGGCAACTCCCTTTTTGTTTTCATTTTCTGGAAGTTATCAATATGAAGTAACTTCTATTTTCATTCAAAATTGAACATTTGATCTTTCTCCAATCAGATATCAGTGCATTTCCCTGTCTTATTTAATCTTAAAAGTAGAATTTTGTACAACCTAATGCTTGAAAAAATAAATAACCATTCTTAAAGCTGGTGCTTTGTCTATATCAGTAATAGAAATCTTTACCTTTTAAATCAATCTCAGCGTCCATATCACAAACAAGCTGCGGAATCTCTGTGTTATCAAATATCTTTTTATTTGGAATGCAGTTAGTGTCATCACCTAAACAAACTTTTATACTCAAATCCAGAATGAACTTCTTGAAATTAGGTGGCTTTTTGACAGAAAATCTGCAAATTGAACATATAAAATAGTTTATCCAAATTAACAGACAAAACAAAATACATTAATATGACAACTTAATATATTTATAAAATGAAACTGAAATTTAAATAAAATTTGAAAATCTTTATCGATCATCTAGAGAATTGAAACAGTAACTCTTAAATGTGATAGCTAGCCAATACAAAACATTTTACTGTTGCAATACACCAAAACACAGCAAATGAATAACAAGTAAAACTGTGAGCTTAACTGCTCACTAATGATACCCCCGCCGAAATATTTCGGTAAACAGGAAGTTGTTGAGTGATGAATCTGAAAACGCATCACACGGTATAGCTGACTTATATAAACCCTGAAACCAAATTTCAGAAATCCTTGTCAAGTAGTTCCTGAGAAAAATGTGACGAAAATTTTCAACTTCGCTATCATGTGTAAAATAATACAAGTGTTCGGTAAACAGGAAGTTGTTGAGTGATGAATCTGAAAACGCATCACACGGTGAAACTTACTTATATAAACCCTAAAACCAAATTTCAGAAATCCTTGTCAAGTAGTTCCTGAGAAAAATGCAACAAAAATACTCATGGGACAGACGGACTGACGGATGGATGGACTGACAGAAGGACAGACAGAGGTAAAACAGCATACCCCCTTTTTTAAAGTGGGGGTATAAAAAGTATTTATAACCCTTTAACTTTCACAACTTACTCAAACACAATCAGATCTTGTGCCAAGGAGATTCTTTCTGTCTTTCCTACAAAATAAAGTCAAAACATATAATTTTTACAAATGCATACCTGTCAACTGACCCGTATCCTGCGGGTGACATCCAAGAATTTGACAGGTATGCAAATGAAAAAAAGTTTCCAATAATTATAAAGATCTTAATTAGTTTAAACATATCTCAATATCAATCCAATAAATATATCAGCAAGCCTTGCTTCTGTTCTTTTTTACAAGTCTAAAACAAATTTCTGTGGATTCATTTATTTCAGGTATACCATTTTTCAAGAATAGAGGAAAACTGTATTATCTTGGATATTTGATTTCGTGGTTTTGCAAATTTTTGTATACAAGCCTATAGAAAATTTATACTTTGATGAACATTTAAATTTGTGGTTTCTCTAAAACCACAAAACCAATGAAAACTGGTACTGGCCAAATAAAAATTAATCAACAGTTAATTATACAACTTTCACAGACATGGAATTAACCATTTACTAATTATAGAATAACTAATCGAAGAATTCAAATAGAGAAAAATATTCAACGAGTGACCGAACAACACATTAATTCACGAATGCGTGTAGCGCATGAGTTAATTATCAGTGTTGTTTGGTCACAAGTTGAATATTTTTCGATATTTGAATTCTTTGATTAGTTATTCTTTTTATTACATTGGCAAATTGCTTTTTTTATGAAATTAAAGTAGAAAATGTAAGGAACTATATCTTTTTCTACGCATTCACAATTTGTTTTGATCCGACATTATCGATGTCTTGACAACGCCTATTGTTGTATGACATCAGAGGAGTGAAATAACCACGTTTATTTCACATGTGAAATTATCGGTTTTTATTTCACTGGGAAATCAATGTAATTCATTGCAACCAATGTAATAAATACTTTTAATCATTCACCACTACTTACCCCATTCATAGTCAAACAGTGACTTTGTTATATTTTCTGTATTGATTCCATATGATATCTTGTAGTCACAAGGATCCAACACAAAGAATGGTCTAACTGTTAGTCCAAAGAAAGGAATATTGGCACAGCAATCAATTTCAGTACAGGATTCTGTAATGTGGCAGGCTATTTGGTCTCCAAGGTTAGGTCTATTGAACATACTAAGAGGGCACACTGGAAAAAAAAAATATCAGTGCATTTCCTTACGATTCATTTAATCTATTTCATATAAAGGCCATACAAAATAATATAACAATCTAACCTTCCCGTAATACTTCATCACAAGAATATGTGTCCATAGGACCCCTTCCCTGTCAACACTATCATATTTCCATGTACAATTAACACCCTAATTTGGTCAAAACCTGTATATAACGGTCACTCTTGGGACCAGAGAAACTTAACATATCAAATTCAAACTTATCTATTACATCAAAAGTAAATAACACCCATATATAAGTATGAGTGTAAAACTTGTTTTTTATCATCATTTAATTCCAAGAAGTTCAGACAACTTGATACTTATTCTGTAATGACTACAAATGGATCCAGCAAAAAGCCCCCGAAAAAAGTTAGAACTTACGATTATTCCATCCTTGAACACTTGGTTTGTAAGGAGCTCTTTCCACATCACATTTCGGACCACTGAAGAAATCAGTCAGATCAAGTTGATCAAGAATGAATTTTACAGCAACATCTTGTAGACCCTGGTTGATATCAATATTAACCTCATTTAACCAGTCCTTTACGGAAAAGTCTGTAAGAATTGAATAAAATCTACTGGTATGCAAGTGGTGATATGGTGATAAACAGTTGAATTTCAAAACATTAACTTTAGATTTTGTCTGTATAACCTATTGGTTTAACTTAAGATTTATTCTTTATACTGCAAGTGTATCTTAAGCATTAACAACAATCCAACAATCAATGTTTTAAACAGTATCAGGTAACTTTTTAGACAAGAAGGGACATATTAAATATACAAGTGGATATACATGAGACAAAAATTCAATCATACTCTTAGAAAGAAGGTTTCCAAGGTATAAAAGAAATTTTATGTAAAAACAACAAAATCTATACTTGTACATTTATAAAATAATTGTGCTCTCTGTTCTTACAGGAAAATGTCCTCCTATAACTAACTCCATGCCTTTTCAAAATCTAGTTCAGTGGAAATCCACAAAAAAAAATTCCTTTTACTAATTTTACAGGACATTCAGAGAAAATGGAGATAACAGAATTGTGTTTGAAAATTTGTGCACATCAATTTTTATTTTGATGGTTGCAATTATCTGTTTACTTGCTCCACTAACACACATTGTGATCTTCAAATTGCCAATTGTTGACTGCAAATTTTCAAGTACAAAACTGTTAACACCAACATTAAAAGACTATTTTCAATTTTTTACACCTACATATGTATGTATGTTACCTGGAATTATGCCTGTGAAGTTTCTAGAACATGCTGGAATTTCATATTGGTTTAGCACTGGAAAACCCCTTTCTGGGAAACAATAAATCTCATCATCCATGGGAATACAGATATCTATTCTAAGATCTATTATAAATCCTTTTCCATCTCCCAGCTTGTCCACTTTGTACCTTTTAATATATAAATAAACAAATTAAACAAATTTTCAAACAAGTGTACTGTGAATAATTGCTAACTAATGATACCCCACTATATGTGATCAATAAATAGAAAGTTGATGAGAGATCGATGTGAAGATGTATCACACAGTATAGCATGCTCACATGAAGTTTGATACCAAGTCTCAGGAAGTTCTCAATTGTAGTTTCTGAAAAAAAATGTTGGATAAATTTGATGGAAAAAATGCAAGTTAAAAATAATTATCCCCATTTCGAAGTATGGAGGAAAGTTATTGTACTAAAAGTTCAATTATATATATACAAGTATGGACACGAGATAATAACTGTAGTATTAATTACTTGACTGGTCATTTTTCGTGCATTAATTTCCCTATTAGACCATTCTCTCATCAACTTCGAACAGGGCAAGTTCTAATAATATGTTTATTCATATTTTTGTTTACATTTTCATATTTTCACACCATATAGGTATATTTTTTACCACTTTACATTTTTGTTGTCATTTTTTTATATAAACATTAGCCAATTTTCAATAATATCCAAAGTACATCTTCCGAGCATGTTTCTATTTCAACTGAGGTAACTTGGTTGTAGTTGTTTTTTCCTGCCTGGCGGATTTGTTTATGACAGAGTAAACATTTTCAACACCTATTGGCAGTTTGAATATTGTTAATATATTTTTACATTATTTTTATGATATTTCAATTTGATATTCATGTTTATACATATAAATTTATTGTTTATCTTTATAAATGTTAGTAAATAAAAATAGATTATAATAAAATTCAGTGTCCCTTTAGTCTGATGGGTGATCGGCAATTTTAAAATTGTTTGAGATATTTTTGCCTTATTTTAGAATAGTGTGTACCTAGAATATCCCACTCCTTCGGAGCAGAAGTACAATTAAAAATTTTATTAATATTGTTTTATACTTTTAACTGATCAAGATTTTAAGTATATTTGAGAACTACCTTGCATGTTAAGGAATTCTGATAACTTTTGATGAACTAACCTTATCGTTATAGGAGCTGGATCATCCTTTCCAACTTGAAGCTTATTCTCCACACCTGTAATGTATGTATTAGAATTGATGGCATCTTAAACACTGTTTATAATGTATGTTTAGTATCAAGAGAAAATCAAAAAGCATCCAAGGAAGAAAATCAAAACTTACATTGACCTATAGTTGCTCACATCCATGTCATTTTGACACTTTCAGATAGTTGTCTAATTGGTCATCATACCACATCTCCTTATTTTTAATATTGGCTTGGTTAAATTTCCAGGAAACACTTTGAAATTCTTCGTTATCATCTGAATTGATACAATAGTTTTTTCTCTCTTTTTTGTCATTTTTTCCATCAACATTTTTTCATTAAGCAATGGCAGCTTTATTAAGGTTGTTATAAAGTGTTATTTCTTTTTAATACAGTATAAATGGTATATGTAAAAGTTTAAAAACTTACCCCAATCATAGTTAAGGAGAACAGTTTTGTGATAGTATGATGCAAGGCTTATTTCAATCTCAAAATCACAAGGGTTTAGTTTAAATCCAAAAGGGATACTATATGTTACATCATCTCCCTGGAATGGAAGCTTGAATTTCAATCCTAAACAACAGACAAGTCCTAAGCAGTTGTCTGTTACTTCACACTGTGCTATCCCTTTCAAGGAATCTATTATCTTGAAAGTGCTGGAACACTCTGTAATTAATACAAAAAATTCAGCATTAACAAAAGGTAGAATACACAAATTTAGAGGTAAGAAATAATATTTGATTCGATTTTGATATAATTGTAAGACAAAAATGTCAATAAATGACAATGGAATGTTTTATGTTTAATTATAGGTTTCATAACAATTGGTGTCATAGTACATTTAATCGCATATTTTAAAATATTCAACAATAACTATGGGCCTAAGAGCCTTAATAGCTTCCATAGCAAATTCCCTCAAGGAATTGCTGAATAAAATTGACAAAGTTAGTTGCTGATATCTTTATTGTCATCAATCCCTAAAAGTTTCATTTGCATAGATCCATCTATTACATTATTCTTGCCAAGTTTGGTCAATGATGACCAAATTTTTTCATTTCATTAAATTCTGCAGTTTATTCTGGGAATTGCACAATTGTGTCTTCCTGTATTATACCGTATAGCGGGTTATTTTCGCGGGTGTAAAATTTCGCGATTTTCATTGAATAAGGTATACAAAATATTTTGGCGGTTATTATTTTGGCGGATTCAAACCTTTTATCAATACCATTGCATGTGCACTTTTAAATTGGCGGAATTAATTTTGGCGATTTTGTTCTAACCGCGAAAATAAGCGAAAATTTTCACCCCACGAAAATAACCCGCTATACGGTATATGAAGTTACTATATGAAATCTCCAGATTTTAGTATGCAGTATGGCTTTATCTTAGCAGATAAGGTGCTTTGAATTTAAAAGCAAAAACTCTTTTTCATTTTTTGTGTTGTTGGTTTGCTGTCTAATTGATATTAATCCCATGTCTCCTTTTATTGATAGGAAAATGTTGATGTGATTTTCAATAGGGTTTCAATTATTAGGAATACCTTTTTCAGTTACTGCCAAGTCACATTTCTCTGTAAAAATGTTCTGAAATAAAAAGTTCAATAAATGTTACTTTTCTGAATGTACTTAGAAATAATTAGTCCTGTATATTTTACAAATCTAAGGGAGATAATTCTTGACATTTTGAAAATAATTGTGTGTGAATATTCTTCAAACATTACTGACATAATCCTAAATGAAACTTAAATTTCATTTTATTGAAAAAGGTAATCTCAGTTCATTTTTTTAACCAAAATTCATTACTATCAAGATCTGTATAACGAATTATAGCATTTTTAGTTTCATACTGAAAAAAAACAAAACCTTTAAGTAGCAATTGATTTTAAAGACACACTATTTTCTTACTTTTCTGTAAGACCAAATTTCTTATTCAAATTTCTAAATTCCAACCCATTTCCTGAACTCTGAAGTAATTATTTTTAAATGAAAATTAAAAGAACACCTGAAAATAAGATTATTTTTTAATAATAAGTTAATAAGACAAAAAAAACTTACACCAATTCCAAGTTTTCTTAAAATAATATTGAATGCTTCTGTTGTAAGATGTCCACCAATTGCATTTATCATATCAGAAATAGTATTTCCACCTAAAAATAAAGAAAATGTTGCATTGGAGTTTTTTTTTACAATTAAACCAATTTTCATACATTATAACACAGATAAAGATCAGAAATCACTGTAAGTACATTCATACATGTTTCCCTCTTACACTCAATAGCTGGTAATTTTAATTTGCAGGGACCTACTTCTTTATTTTGTATCATTGTATCAAACTTTGGTGACAATAATGTTGCTACTACTCGACTAAAACTGTCTTACTTTCTCTTTTCAGTTTTTGAGTCTTATAACCATTTCTTTCCAAAACCAAGCTTTAGTGCCGGCAAAAAACAAAATGTCAATTAAAAGTTTGTTATGAAACAGTAGTATTTATGACATACCTTTATATTTTTCTAATTATTTCGTACCTACCTGGCCATTTAAAATTTTCATTACATATTGGTATTGGAATTTCTAAATCCTTAATGAACATTGTATCTTCAAGGATACAGCTTCCTTCAATACACAGCTTCATTCCGAAATCTACTACAAACATTTTCTTATCATCATTTTTGACTATTTTCCCCCTGTAAATACAACAAAGAATACATTTTCAATAAATGTTCAAATATTTAAACATAAAATGCTTCGCTGGGGCGCAGCTTGATACGACCGCAGAGGTCGAACCCTGAACAGTTGGGGCAAGTATGGACACAACATTCAAGCTTGATACAGCTCTGAATTTGGATTGTTATTAAATATTTGAAACAGCATAGGTTTCTGACACAGAAAGAATGTGGTCTAAGAACTTGAATTTTTTTAATTTACCTATTATGGTCCAATGTCCAAAATCAAAATACATGGTTAGATTCAGCATATCAAAGAACCCCATATATCCAATTTTTGTTAAAATCAAACAAAGTTTAATTTTGGACCCTTTGGACCTTAATGTAGACCAATTTAAAAAACGGGACTTAAAATTAAAAATCTAAATACACGGTTAGATTTGGAATATCAAAAAACCCCAATAATTCAATTTTTGATGAAATCAAACAAAGTTTAATTTTGGACCCTTTTGACCTCAATATGAACCAATTTGATAGCGGGGCCCACAAATAAAAAATCTAAGTTCATGGTTAGATTCAGCATATCAAAGAACCCCATATATTCAATTTTTGTTGAAATAAAAAAAAATATAATTTTGGACCCCAACTTGGACCAACTTGAAAACTGGGCCCATAATCAAAAATCTAAACACATGTTTAGATTCAGCATATCAAAGAACCCCAAGAATTCAATTTTTGTTAAAATCAAACTAAGTTTAATTTTGGACCCTTTGGACCTCAATGAAGACCAATTTAAAAAACGGGACCCAAATTAAAAATCTAAAAACACGGTTAGATTTGGCATATCAAAGAACCCCAATAATTCAATTTTCGATGAAATCAAACAAAGTTTAATTTTGGACCCTTTTGACCTCAATATGAACCAATTTGATAGCGGGGCCTACAAATAAAAAATCTAAATACATGGTTAGATTCAGCATATCAAAGAACCTCATATATTCAATTTTTGTTGAAATCAAACAAAGTTTAATTTTGGACCCCAATTTGGACCAACTTGAAAACTGGGCCCATAATCAAAAATCTAAATACATGTTTAGATTCAGCATATCAAAGAACCCCATATATTCAATTTTTGTTGAAATCAAACAAAGTTTAAATACTGGAACCTATCTTGGACCAACTTGAAAACTGGGCCCATAATCAAAAATCTAAACACATGTTTAGATTCAGCAAATCAAAGAACCCCAAGAATTCAATTTTTGTTAAAATCAAACTAAGTTAAATTTGGACCCTTTGGACCTCAATGTAGACCAATTTAAAAAACAGGACCCAAAATTAAAAACCTAAATACACGGTTAGATTTGGAATATCAAAGAACCCCAATAATTCAATTTTAGATGAAATCAAACAAAGTTTAATTTTGGACCCTTTTGACCTCAATATGAACCAATTAGATAACGGGGTCCACAAATAAAAAATCTAAATACATGGTTAGATTCAGCATATCAAAGAACCCCATACATTCAATTTTTGTTGAAATCAAACAAAGTTTAATTTTGGACCCCAATTTGGACCAACTTGAAAACTGGGCCAAAAATCAAAAATCTAAATACATGTTTAGATTCAGCATATCAAAGAACCTCATATATTCAATTTTTGCTAAAATCAAACAAAGTTTAATTTTGGACCCTTTGGACCTTAATGTAGACCAATTTGAAAACTGGACCCAAAATTAAAAATCTAAATACACTGTTAGATTCGGCATAACAAATAAATAAATGTGATCAAAGATTTTACAAATCTAATGCGCCATACTGTGCAATTAAAGATTACTTCTTGAAATTTTTCAATATTTGAAATTTGAAAAAAAAATAATATTTGAAGAATAATTCTTTTTAATTTCTGAAATCTGAAATGAGAAAAAATTGGCCCCCCACAATTTCTTTTTATCCCCCCCCCTTTTTCCCCCAAAAAAATTCTTTCCCTCAAGATATGGTCATAATCTCAATTCAAATTTCCAATGGAGTTGGCAACCATAATTACCCATTTAAATTTACCATAGTGCTAACTTAATCTATTTTATAATAGAATTAATAAAAATATAGTGTCAAATCTTTCATATGGATTTTTTTGTAAAAAAAAAAGATGAAAACATTTGCAGATATTTTTACTGGTCTTCCTTTATAAATATGCATTTCTTTAAACATAATTTAAAAGCAGTGCAAGGGAAGTAACCAAAACGTATTTGGATTACCTCCCTTACACTGTTTTAGATTATCTTTATTGTTCATTAACCATTACTTTATACATAATTTAAAAGCAGTGTAAGGGAGATAATTTCAATGATGTATTTGATTTATCTCCCTTACACTGCTTTAAATTATGTTTTGTACTAAAGTATTTGTCCATTAACCAGGACAACCTTGTTTTTCCCCCTTTTTTGCCCCTAATTCCTACAAGGTTTGAGCCATAACCCCCCAAAGCAAATCCTAACCATCCCTTTGTGGTATGGAAACTTGTAGTATAATTTCAGAGAGATCCATACACCGTTCCACAGTTATTGTCTGGAAACTAGAAAATGCTCATTTTTGGCCCCTTTTTGGCCCCTAATTCCTTAACTGTTGGTACCATAACCCCCAAAATCAATCCCAACCTTCCTTTTGTGGTATTTAACCTTATGGTCAAATTTCAAAAAGATCCATTCACTTAAACTAAAGTTAGAGTGCGAAAACCAATATGTATTCGGACGACGACGACGCCGGACGACGACGACGACGACGACGACGACGCCAACGTCATACCAATATACGACCACAAAATTTTTTTGCGGTCGTATAAAAAGCAACTAGACATCATTGTGATGGGAGCAATCTCTGTGGGCCCTGCTGTGAATAACATGTGGTAAAAAATTTGTATCTTTACCATAGGACATGGGGTTGTCATCTGAAACCAAAGTTTTTTACCTTGACCTTTGACCTAGGAAGTTGTACATACATTATGACACATCCTTTGGTGTTGGTTAATATACATGTCAAGTATAAACTTTGAAATCATAACGGTTCTCTAGATATAGAGCGGACACGATCTTTACCATGGGACATGGGGTTGTCAACTGAAAACCAAAGTTTTTGACCTTGACCTTTGACCTAGGAAGTTGTACATACATTATGACACACCCTCTGGTGTTGGTTAATATACATGTCAAGTATAAATTTTGAAATCATAACGGTTCTCAAGATATAGAGCAGACACGACTTTTACCATAGGACATGGGGTTGTCAACTGAAACCAAAGTTTTTGACCTTGACCTTTGACCTAGGAAGTTGTACATACATTATGACACACCCTCTGGTGTTTGTTAATATACATGTCAAGTATAAACTTTGAAATCATAAAGGTTCTCAAGATATAGAGCGGACACGATCTTTACCATAGGACATGGGGATGTCAATTGAAACCAAAGTTTTTGACCTTGACTTTTGACATGGGAAGTTGTACAAACATTATGACACACCCTCTAGTGTTGGTTAATATACATGTCAAGTATAAAGTATGAAATCATAATGGTTCTCTAGATATAGAGCGGACACAATTTGTTATGGACGGACGGACAGACAGATAGATCACTATAGGGCGACCCGCCTTTCGGCGGGGCCCTAATAATTTTTGAATACATAATTTAATTCATTCAAAATCATTATATGACAGAAAAAATGTAATAACATACATATTATAATTTTCTATAAAAAAATATTTCAGTTTTGAGAGATAAGTGAAATTACCAATAATATACATATAGTTGAGAGTTGTCTCATTGGCACTCATACCACATCTTCTTATATCTATATAGTTGTTGGTTGGATTTTTTTTTATGTAGGATGCTTATAAATATAAATAATTACGCCCAATAGATAACTAGTTATGTATAAGTTATAAAATGATTTCAAAAATTACCATTGCCAAAAAAAAATCTATTATGTGATAAGTTGGTCCTCCCCCTCTGCAGAGAACAAGATTTTCGTGCTTTTTTTATCGGTATTGCATATATTCATGACTTACAAAATATGGATACTGTCTGTCACTGGATACCTTTCCATCTGACCTGCAATATATAACACATAAATTCATAAAAACAATGCATTGCATGTTTGGAAATTTTTTAATTTAACTAAAAAATACACCTTTGGAAAGCACCTTGAAAAGTGTTGTGTGCAATTTTTCCCTTTATTCCAGTTCTTGTGTGTCATCTGGCTTCCATGCTACGCTAAGCCATCTTACCAGGAAAAGCAAGTTCATATCAGATACTGCTTTTACTCAAATATTTTTCAAATATTTTTTTCTTTATTTTTTAGGTCTGTGCATTTCATGTGATACTACTATAATTAAACTGAACCTCCTAATTTTGATTTTCAATCTTAATAAATAAAGTAACATCCATTGACAAAAGCTTATATTAATAAGTATCCTTGGGCTTTAAAAACATCAAAAAGAAATCAAGGAGACCAAACTTGAAGAAATGCGAGAGACGTTCTTGATTGACAATACCATTTGCAACACTAATAGTCAATAATTTGTCTCAAAACAATAGCCTTTTTGTCTATAAAAAAGGGCTTTTTCTGATTTTTTTCATGTCAGTTGCATTGATACAAAAGCAACAAAAATGATGCCACTAGATGAGCAGGAACTTCTTACCCTTACAAAAATACCTAAATTCACTCGACTTTTGGTGTGATTTATTTAGACTGCTAAATCTCGAGTTTTCTGTGAATATTTTTGTTAAAATATTTGTTTCAAGTCTGGACCACAAAAGTTATATTTTCAATTGTTCGTTTATTTATCTGATTTTTAGTTGATTTCTGGATTTTCACATTTCCTCTACGTTTAAATTTCAACATAGGACTATAATATTTCTAATACAATACTAAGTACTAAAAAAATTATAATAAAAACATAGAAGTGACTTACCCCAGTTGTAATTTATCAAGATGGTGGATTTCTTGAGTCCTTCGAAACCATATCCCAGCAAAAAATTACAAAAATCTATTTCAATATATGCTTTAAAAGCCTTTGTAATGACTTGTCCTAAAACTCTGACAGAAAAATCAACACAAGCATCTATTCGTTGACAGTCGGAAGACACAGAATAATATAAATGCTTTTTTAATGTGGCACTAGTAATTTCTGGCAACATCCATGTTTTTCCGTTCAAGTTACAGGCTGAAAAAAATTCCACATTCAATTATTATATAGTAAAGATATGTAATTTGACCTACAGTAAATATCTGAGTTCTCTCTCATTCTACAATAAGACATTGTGTACCAATTTGTAGCAGGATGTACCGATTATCAGCTTGTCTGCATATTGATATTGTAAAAATATCAGCTGCAAATCACAATATGAATCTTTTTGTTGAATAAGCGCAGCTAACAGGTTCAAGAAGTTCTGGTAAAACTTATCAACTTCGGTTCATTTATTATGACGTCAGTGATATGTCCAGGTCAAAGTTATTTAGGCCTGGTTAACATATTTGACGTCACAAAGCCGTGATATGCAATTTTATGAAGAGCTGAGCAATGTGATACAGACAGTGGGAACACCAATAAGCTATAATATCTTCCTTGATCTCATCAAAACTTATTTTCATAAGGTATTATATCAATTCTTTTTTAGGGCTTTGATTGCATTTCATGCAAAATGGGATATAAAACAAGTACAGGATGATCACAGGAGCTGATGAAACTATATACCATATATCACTTTATCTATCATAAGCATAATTTCATTAATACACCTAATGAGAAATCTATGAATAATATGAAATTCAAAACTCGGTGATGCATATCTAAAGTTGGAGATCCTCTCATTCTCGTTGATATTGAAATGCACTGATGAAAAGTCAGTAGGTTACCACATACATACTGTGGATTCATTTATTTTCGTGGGTATCAATTTTCGTGGATCGAGGAAAACTTTCATTTTCGTGGAGATTTGATTTCGTGGTTTTACGAATCTCTGCATACAAAGCCCATAGAAAATTTGTATTTCGTTGAATATTTGAATTCGTGGTTCACCTGTAACCACGAAACCCACAAAAATTGGTATCCAACGAATAATAATGAATCCACAGTAACTAGAAAAAATCCCTTATGTGTTAATGACACATAGTTTGCTTTAGAAAAGAGGGAATAATGGAGGAGTTTACAGTTACTCTTACTTCTATCATCTAGTATTAATCGTTGTATGTTATCCTCCTTTGTGCCTGAATCATCCAGTCCTCTTGTTTTTAACTCATTCCTAATCTGTGTATTTGTCATATTATTTGGTCTTGGACATGGTTCTGTTGTAGTCAGACTTCCTAAGATCTAGAAAATATATAAACTATGGCAATGAAAAGTTACCATTTCTTTACAGAATCCAAGTAACTTAACATATACATGTAGTACAATATATATATAAGACTCTTAAATATGGTCAGACATTATTCTTATTTCTTTAATATACAACACGAGGGTTGAGTGGATTAAAGAAAAATGAACAACCCTGGGCAGTAAAACCCTTGCTAAAGTTAAGTCTGTTGGGCTGTGCAGGATGTACAAATTCGCAGCTAAGTTCAGTCAGAACGGGGATATTAAATCTTATTCCTAATGTAGGGTGAGTATATATACGTTGACAAGTGCCACTCTCTCTGCATGTTAAAGCACCCTTGCACCAACTCTCTCTTGGTGTCCTGTTGCAAGGCAATATTTCTGCCCCTATCCAATATACACTTTTTTTTTAGAGGAAGTCTGAATCCAGGACTGTCCTTTTGGATGTTTTTCAGCTCAGACAATTTAAATTGAATATTTACTTTTCATGATACAAAAATTCAATTCAGATATGTTTTTGATATACATTTGACTTCAATAAGACATTGTGTACCACACAATTTAGAAAACAGAATGTAAAGAAGTGATTGGACTGAAAATGCGCCACAAAATCCTTGATAAAATCCCAAACTCTTAACACACCTGATCTAGACCTAATATCTGAATCAGCTCATCTGTTACATCTTTTAGAACTTCCTTCACAACTGTCTTTGCTTCATCAATAAAATCTTCTTTCATTCTGGTTGTATTGAATACTTCTTTAAAATCAACTGTTAAAAAGATCAAGCAACTATTAATGATAGCAGTCTTTAATCATATGAACTAAATGAACAGTTTCAAACCTTTTCTTCCCATTCTGCAATCAAACTTACAATTTATCTCCTAAATTTCAAAGAGGCTGTCTATCTGATATTTTGAAACATTAAAAGTACAAGTTCTCCAAACTTCTAAGCCATATGTCAAAATCAGCTTTGTCTTGTGGTCAGAGATATGTAACTACTATCAATTTTTCGGAATGTTATTATAAGAATATACGCATCTACCATCACAGAGGAAGAATGAGTTATAGCAATGAACTAAAGAAATTTCAGAAGTTATTGCCATGTTTTGATTAATGCAAAAATATGAAAGTATCAGGTTTGCAATAATAAAAACTCACATACATAATTACAGAAGTAATTTTCCTTTGCAACCACATAAATTAGATCTGGCTTTTCTGCCACAACTTAGGGATTGGCAATAATAAATGCACACATTTTAATAATTTATTGCTTAAGACAAGATTGAGGGAGTATGCATTCTTAAAAAAAAATAGTTTAACCCTGACAAATGTTCAATTGCCTGCCAAACAAGAAATCTTGTAAGTGGTTGTCTCAAGTTGTATCTTAAATGCTTTTTGTTGTTCCGGGAATTTGATGTCTATGGCACACCTTTGTTTATAATTAGTCTTTTAAATTTATATACTATTTGTCTAGATTCTGGGTAATTCAGTGATTGACATATTGTTGAAGACCATGGCCCTTCATCATCAACTTTACTTGGTACACAAAGTACACAATTTGTGCATGAACACCAAATCCAGTATTTTATAAATATACCCCTGTAGTAGAACCACATTAAACTCTAACATAACAAAATTGCCAAACTCAAAAGGTTTTTTTATTCCATCAATCTTATTACAAAAGACATCTTTCAATGACTTCTACATATAATTCACTGTAACCGAAAAATAAATAAATTAATAAAATCTATCAAACTAATATTTTATGTGTGTGTGTGTGTGTTAACAACTGAAAAACATGCAATCTGTTTTACATTTTGGCCAAACTAAATTTCCATCAGCATCTCTTGATGGTAAAGGTATCCTGGCATCTCTCATGAAGTCAAAATTAACAATACAACTGCTTTCATCATCAACACGGCAAAATCCTATCCCAGCTGTTACTGTAAAAACTGTTTCTATTAACTTGATTTCCACTCTGAAACATAACAAAATGATTTTTAAATGATTTGTATGATCAGAAATCCTTTATCCATAATTGGTTAGATGTGCATCTGGTGTGTAATTTTAGCAGTTTGTGTTTTTGATTAACCATGGTTACCAGACTACTTTAGTAATCAACAAGAATGCACATTGTCATGCTAAGCATAGCCACACTAATTTTTCAATGTATCTAAAAATAAGAATAAGTTGTCTAACAGATTTGAAAATGTCACAACTCATCGCTGTTTTAATATTATAAGTTACACAGTGTGCTAGTGACCTAATATGACATATACGTGGTCAGTAAAGGTTGGAGGTAACATAAAAAGTCATTCTGTTCATAGTAATGGAGAAATATGTGACAAAACATTGTGGTGTCAATTCATGCCACACACTTGATAAAACAATCATATAAATATATGAAAAAAGTAATTTGTTAATCAACTTTCTTGAAAACTAGGTAATTCAACATAATTTATTTACAGCTAATTCAATAGTTGTTTTAAGTATTTAAAACAATTTTGCTCAGATGAAACAGCTTTGTTTAGGTGACTTTACTTTAGATTTATATGAGATCCATCTAAGAAATTTAGGCTTCAACAGCTGACATTTTTAAATCTCTCTACCTGTATGTTAAACTAGAGGCTCTAAAGAGCCTGTGTCGCTCACCTTTGTCTATGTGCATATTAAAGAAAGGACACAGGTGGATTCATGACAAAATTGTGTTTTGGTGATGGTGATGTGTTTGTAGATCTTACTTTACTGAACATTCTTGATGCTTACAATTATCTCTATCTATAATGAACTTGGCCCTGTAGTTTCAGTGGAAATTATTTTGTAAAAATTTACAAAATTTATGAAAATTGTTAAAAATTTATTATAAAGGGCAATAACTCCTTAAGGGGTCAATTGACCATTTTGATCATGTGACTTATTTGTAGGTCTTACTTTGCTGTACATTATTGCTCTTTACAGTTTATCTCTATCTATAATAATATTCAAGATAATAACCAAAAGCTGAAAAAATTTCTAAAAATTACCAATTCAGGGGCAGCAACCCAACAACGGGTTGCCTGAATGGTCTGAAAATTTAAGGGCAGATAGATCTTGACCTAATGAACAATTTTGTTTTTGAAAGATTTGCTAGAAATGCTTTGGGTTTAGATATATGAGCCAAAAACTGCATTTTACCCTATGTACTATTATTAGCCATGTCGGCCATCTTGGTTTGAGGGCGGGGTCATCAAACACAATTTTTAAACTACATACCCTAATGATGATTGTTTACAACTTTAGTTAAATTCATCTAAGTAGTTTCAGAGGAGAAGATTGTTAAAGATAACAAAAATTTACGAAAAATTGTTAAAAATTGACTATAAAAGAGCAATAACTCCTTAAGGGGTCAACTGACCATTTTGGTCATGTTGACTTATTTGTAGAACTTACTTTGCTGAACATTATTGCTGTTTACAGTTTATCTCTATCTATAATAATATTCAAGATAATAACCAAAAGCTGAAAAAATTTCTAAAAATTACCAATTCAGGGGCAGCAACCTAACAACGGGTTGCCTGAATGGTCTGAAAATTTAAGGGCAGATAGATCTTGACCTAATGAACAATTTTGTTTTTGAAAGATTTGCTAGAAATGCTTTGGGTTTAGATATATGAGCCAAAAACTGCATTTTACCTTATGTACTATTATTAGCCATGTCGGCCATCTTGGTTTGAGGGCGGGGTCATCAAACACAATTTTTAAACTACATACCCTAATGATGATTGTTTACAACTTTAGTTAAATTCATCTAAGTAGTTTCAGAGGAGAAGATTGTTAAAGATAACAAAAATTTACGAAAAATTGTTAAAAATTGACTATAAAAGAGCAATAACTCCTTAAGGGGTCAACTGACCATTTTGGTCATGTTGACTTATTTGTAGAACTTACTTTGCTGAACATTATTGCTGTTTACAGTTTATCTCTATCTATAATAATATTCAAGATAATAACCAAATAAGGCAAAATTTCCTTAAAATTATTAATTCAGGGGCAGCAACCTAACAACGGGTTGTCCGATTCATCTGAAAATTTCAGGGCAGATAGATCTTGAGCTAATAAACATTTTTACCCTTTGTCAGATTTGCTCTCAATGCTTTGGTTTCAGAGATATAAGCCAAAATCTACATTTTATCCCTATGTTCTATTTTTAGCCATGGCGGCCATCTTGGTTAGTTGGCCGGGTCACCGGACACATTTTTTAAACTAGATACCCTAATGATGATATTAGCCAAGTTTGGTTAAATTTGGCCCAGTAGTTTCAGAGGAGAAGATTTTTGTAAACGTTTACGGACGACGGACGACGGACGACAGATGCCAAGTGATGAGAAAAGCTCACTTGGCCCTTTGGGCCAGGTGAGCTAAAAATTAAAATAAAATTGTGCACTTGCAAGATTATTGTTTAATACGTGTAAAGTTTTGGTTGTAACCATCACAGAAAATACACAAAGAAATAGAATTATTCCAAACTGTGAACATTTAACACACCTTAGCATAATTTTAAGGCCACCAGCTATTGGAAGTACAATTCCAGTATCCATATTTTGTTTTATACCTAAAATATAATTATTCAAATTCTTGATTTAATGTCACATATTATGGTTAAAAATCAGAATAAATTAGAAAAAGCATTAAAATATATTGGTAAATCATAATTTTTCAAAAGTTTAAGACAAAATTCAGACAAAATCGGACAATAAAATTGTCATTTCTGGCAACTTTGTAGTGATAATTTTTCTGCTATGATTGCCTAGATACCAGAAACCAATCCTAGATATCTGAATTCACGCAGTTTCTTTTTTAAATTAAATATGCTACACAGAATTTACAGCATACAGTAGTGGAATATATTCTGTCACAAAAAATATTTTACTTTAACTATACATGTAAATGTACATGTAAATGTATTGTGTAACTTGCGTGAGAATTCAGAAGCATATAAATTAGCACAGGAAATAATATATCACAGGAAATAACATTTCACAGCAAATAATATTTAAGCATTGACATTAAATTTATAAAACTAGAAAACATATTTTGATTCTCTTCTTATACACAATACTTACCATCATACAATGAGTCACTACCAAATGAAATAGATTTGTTAAATTCATCAATACCAAAATGGAAGTCCATTTCTTCAGGATCAAGTCTAGCAAATACTTTGACAGTACGTAAGAATATAAGTACTTTCACATTTATACAGCATTCTACACCCATACACATAGAATCAAATGTACAGTAAACATTTGATGGAATTAAAGCTGACAGGAGAGGACACTCTGGAAAAAGAATACATTTCATTTGATAGCTAGCATCAAAACATTTTCAGAACATCCATTTAAGTATTTATTTCAATATTTACAGTGCATCAATTTTCGTAATTTAAATAAACCAAGAAATATTAAACTAGATAAATAATGAACTTTCTGCTGATTTGTTTGTGACAATAAATTATTAATTTACACAGAATCCTATGATTTGAAAAGTCTCATAAAATAAGCATTGTATTTTTTCAAACGTAAGGAACAGATGGAGCTGAAAAATATCAAATATAACAGTTCCATATCTTATGTTTTATATTATCAAATGTTGTTAAAACTAAACATTATCAGCAGGATTTCTTTCTTTGATAAATAACTGGTTTATTCTAAATTTACAGTCAAATGGCAACTATTTAAAGTAAAAACTGTAAACTGTGTTTTTTTCTTTAAAGCAAACATGCATAACAAAATAATGACATAGTTACGGTTGCCATTTGTCAGAAGTCTTTTGATCATCTGGTCTCTACTCCCGCCCGTCTGCTGTCCTCTTTCTAACAATTCCTCTTCTAATTCATCATCTGTGGCTTGTGATGGGTTAAAACACGGTTTATTGTCTATTAATTTCTACAATACAATTTACATTTGAAGCATGATGCAATTAGGATTTCTGACATATTTAAATATCGAAAATTAGCTTCCCCTATTCAATGCATTTTCACTAGTTATATATATTTTTTTTTTATAAAAACCACACATTATTTAAATCGACCAAGAAGGGTCCTGCAAACAAATTCTGTATGTTAAACTCAGTTTCTCACTAACCATATGGAACAGATTCTACTACCTTACCCCACTGTTAAGATTTATCAACTCTTGATAGTTCAATTTTGATTTTAAAAGGATTGACAAGCCTTTCATCTTACATTTTGAAAATATAAATATCATAAGCAATTGGGATCTATTCAAATGTATGCGCAATGTCAAAATTCTGAAATTGAACAACTTTTTTTCTTTTTTTTTCTTTGTTTATTTTTTTTATATTAAACAATTGTTCAAAACAATTAGCTGACTATAAAATAGACTTGAAACTTAAATTTATATCAGTACTCCAATGAAATGATATTAATTATATATTTTATAAGCTCATATGAAATGGGCCTAAGGCTCTTCCAAATTAATTCAAATCTTGGCATTTGTTCGCTCCAAATTTTTTGAAACCTCAAGATACATGAGGGCAAATCACTTTACCTCTCCTACTTCATGGATGGATCATTATGAAACTAGATTTAATCATTTAAACCTGCAGACAAGGGGACTAGGGTGAACAATTGATAACTTAATTTGAACAAATAAAAATAAATACCTTGACTGTCTTCATAACAGCAGCTAACTTCTGCATTGACTCATCCATTTTAAATTTACCCAGAAAATCTATGATTGATCCCATCCTTAGTTTCTTCAAGGAAAATTTCTGAAGGAAACTGTTTGCTTTCTTCAGTAAAACACTGAATGGATCTTCAAGTAAAAGATTAAATATAAATTTTAATATAAGGGAAAATGACTTGCACCTGCAGGATAAGGAATATCTATAACAAATGTTTTAGGTCCAATTATTTTATTTTTCTGTGGCATTGTATACTCATTAATTAAAGTTTTTTTGGTAAACATTTTTCTAGTATCTATCTTTGTTAGCTTGCAAAAATTTCCATGCATTTTTGTTTGGTTTTGTTTCTCAAGTTTCATCTGTATTTATAGGTTTCATAACGAGTGAGATTTGGATATCGCTTGATATCAACTCGAGTTATTTAATTTCAATATAATAATAAACGAGTGTTCAGCTGGTTTATTATGACTAATTAAATTAAATAACAAGAGTTGATATCAAGCGATATCCAATTCTCAGGAGTTGTTAAACCTATTTCTCTTATGGTCAACACTCTTATTGTGTTACCGAATTAAAAATCCGAGACTCGTTGATCTAGTCTTTTGCACATACCGGTATGACATCATATGTCCTGTTCCTGTGTAAAACTTTCTGACATTTTAAAACTTTTTTTACGCTTTGTAATGAAATAAATTTGTCAAAAAGAAGATTTTCAGTTGAAAAGTGTGATTTTCTTGTATATTATTGAAGAAATCACATATGTCCATTGCTATGGGCGAAATGTACGTCTTAACCTTTGAAAGTCATCAATGACCTAACGAATAGCCAATGGAAATGTTGTAATATCATCTAATGATGCTGGATAAGCCAAATCAAATTAACGCAGTTTTCGTATCACACTGCATTCAGTGTGATACAAGAAATGTCTCTTCATTCAAGAAATAGATAACAGGCCACAACCATAAGAGAAAGACCCATATACCAATGTCAGCTTTATTGCAAAAATTCTGTTTAACCTAACACTTTCATTTTCCTGTGGAACAAACTCAATTAGACAGTCTTTGCATTTCGTTCCATCTGATAAACATGATTGTTTCCCAAATTTGCCATTGGGTTTTGACTTTTTAATATAAATATTGATTGAATTACATTCTTTTATCCTTTTCTTCAACCTTTGACCTAAAAATCGATAGATTTCATCTTCTCTCATGTTGCTACATATGTATAAATATATCGAAAGTACAATAAAATCATACTTTGTATTTTTCTATTGATATCTTCCTTTTTCTTTCCCTTACCTTTAAAATTCAAATTTATGGATCCCGTATTTCCTTGTTTCAGCTTGTTAAACATACCATCCTCTGCAATAATAGATGATATTTTTTTTTTTATATTTTGTTACATCTTAATGTTAAGCAAGCACTATAGTTACTTGTCAAATGTATATTTGCTATGTATTTTCTGAATAAATTTTACTTAAGTTAATTTAAGGTAAATCTGAGACCATATATGGTAACGTTTGTAGTTTCCACAAAGTACTAATTTCATGTTAAACCTGCAACTTATTTGTCCACCTACCAAGTTTCACACAAGACAAATATATTCAACATACCTAAGGTGTAACTAGGTTTCAAATAAAATATTTCTGATAAACTTGTTCTCTTTAATGGAGGCAAGAAATATATTTTGATTTTCACCACTCCTTAATACAAAGGGTCTAATAGATTTATTTTCCTGAATTTTTGGTTTCTCACCAATAACTATGATATTGTAGATTTTACACAATTTTGATTAAATGGAAACAGATTTTCAAAACATAATAATTCTTTTTTAAGAATTAATTTTTGCTTGCATATTACCTTATTCAGAAGGCCATACACATAAAAATAAGTAAATACTATAACAATTTTTTTTAAATAATGGTATTTAGTACATTGAACTCTAGTACATACTCTTAATTTGATCAAGATCTGCCCCTGGAGGATCCTCTGCTAAGTCTGGCATGTCTTCAGTTTCTGGTTCCTTGTTTTCTAACTGCTCACTGGTGTCTTTAACCATCTTACCAGCTTCTCCTATAATTGAACCAGCATCAATAGTTTCGCCCTAAAAATAATAAAAACAGATTGCAGTACTGTACTTGATACACATTAGTAAAACATGACAAGAATATTCAAATTTGGTTGAAATTTCTATCATTTTGTGGACAGAATCAAATAGACAGAAAACTTTCTTGCACATAAAATATCACCCAAAATTTTTTTGCTATTCATCACTTTTTAGAATATTCAAGTACAGCTATTCCTAACAAACTGCTTTGCTGAGCGCAGCTGGATACAACCGAAGAGGTCCAACCCTGAACAGTTGGGGCAAAAATGGACACAATATTCAAACTTGATACAGGTCTGAATTTGGATTGTAATTAAATATTTGACACATTATAGGTTTCTGACACAGAATAAATGTAGTCAAAGAACTTTAAATTTGTTGTATGATTTGAATTTATATTCAATTGAAGATTTCTTGCTGTTGCGCAATACTTAGTAAATCTGTTTTCAGACTATATACAAAGAATTAGCAAAATAAATTGTGACCCCCAATTTTTTCTTTAGAAAATTGACAATTTCATAAATCTTGAGGGAAAAAAATTGACCCCCCCCCTTTTTTTTTAACCCCCCCCCCCCTCCAAAAAAAATAATATTTGAAGAGAATTTTCTTTTGAGGAAAAAAAATTGCCCACCCCCCAAAAAAATTTTTTTTTTACCCCCCCCTCTTTCCAAAAAAATTAAATTTGAAAAAATTTCTTTTTGTAAAATGTGGTACAAATTAAGAGACATCCATACACTTAAACACAAGTTATTGTCTGAAAACTAGAAAAATGCTTCTTTTAGACCCTTTTTGGCCCATAATTCCTGAATGATTTTGGCAATTACCCCCAAAATGAATCCCAACCTTCTACTTGTGGTATTGAACCTTGTGGTACAATTTCAGAGCAATCAAAATACTTTAAATATACACAAGTTATTGTCCTGAAACTAGAAAAATGCTTGTTTTGGCCCCTTTCTGGCCCCTAAATCCTAAACGGTTAGGACCATCACCCCAAAAACAATCCCAACCTTCCTTTTGTGGTATTGAACCTTTTGATTAAATTTCATTCAGATCCATACACTTAAACTAAAGTTATTGTCCGGAAACAAAATGTCTTCGGACGATGCTGACGCCGCAAAATTTTTTTGCGGTCGTATAAAAACCAAGCTAGGCAGTGTTCTCCCCAGAAATTTTGGATAGCATCACATTTGGCGTAAAAAAATACTGTATTTTTTTTAATGTCATTTGTCACATCACGGCAATGCTCTATTTCCTTTAAGTTATGTTTATATTGTTCAAATCATAACTGAGAATACAATTAAACTATAACCATGATAACAGTTGTTTCAGTTTATATTTTCTATATTCATTTATTGTTACAGTATTATTTTTTTCCTCTTTGGCCAAATAAAAAATATATGTGCGGTCCAGTTACCCTACCTACCCAACTAAATGAATGAATGAATGAATGGTTTATTATAGTGCAACCTGTATATATACAATACTAAATATCTATTAAAAAAAAAAGAACTGGTTTTTATATTAAAAGGGAAGAGAAAGTATCATATAGCAATAAAATTTCATTTAAAAAACTTTTTCTTTATCATGTCTATGAAATTCATTGTTTCATGGTACTCAATGAATTAGTCCCAGTTGTTTCTTTATATCAAAATGATATATATTTTTAACAAAGATAAGCTACTTTAATCAGTATATTGAAACAATGCATTTTCAAAAAGAATACATTTAGCAAGGAGATCTAACAAATAGTCTGTTAATGCGTGTGGAATGCGTAGTTTTCTCTTTTGGGATCATTTTTTCTGTCTACTGTGCCATTTGAGCATCAGTAGTTATAATCGTAAAAATGCGGATTTTTGTCATATCTGGTCTGGTTCCGATCCGTAGTTTAGACAAATATTTCAATGACGGCCGAAGAAAAATTAACGAAAATAAACAATGTTTGACAAGAGATTGGGAATGAATATGACGCTTTTAATGCATTAAATGGATGAAACATTAACTAAAGCCAATTATGATCACTTTCTTAAGAAGTATCAAACTTATTTAGCTCAAAATCAAAATGTTTAATATACGCTCTCGATTAACAAGTAGTACTGGAAGGGAAAGAAAGTAAATTTTTATTTTTTGAAAATTGTAAAAACATACGACCAAACCTCTTTTCAAAAGAGATAAATCATTTGTATCTTTGACTTTTCGTTATGCAAACATAGATTTCGAATTGTTTTATGATTTCCTGATTACATTTTCTCCATGTCGAAATTTGCGATTGGACCACGTGGTATTAGTCATGTCACAAGTGTCAGCTTGGGGTATTCGTATCCAAACAGTTATCACCCAAAGGGCAATTAACACCTATTTAATCACTCTAAATTGCCTCTATTGTCCGACTTGAAGGGATTACAATTAAAGGTGATATAATTTTTATGATCACAAGCGGTAATTAGATGAAGGTCCAAAATTTAGGACATGGTTTTGCGATATAGAGACAAGAAAAATTGCATCCTCCAAAGAAATTATAGCGTCGCGGAAATTATTATAGCATCACGGGAAAAAAATATAGCATCTCGGTGCCGCAACGCTAAAACGGCCTGGGGAGAACACTGCTAGGGCTATTAAACTGGTGATGTATGGTAAAAACTAATCCAGAGATTAAATGATTTAAACTGGTATAACTATTAATAATAAAATATCTTTTGAAAATCTCTTTGGTCTTGAGAGATATTTGTTCTTGAATTTTAATTCAAAAAATATTTCCTTTTTGTAATTTCAAGAATTATATTTTTATTTGTATTCTAATCATATAACATTCTAAAACAGTGATAAAATTACTAGTTTCTTTCCCACCATGAATCATCCCCTGTGTGGCTCTAAAATAACAGTAATTTTTAGCAAGTCTGCTTCTATGAAACTAAACAGTTCTTTTGGTAGCCCTTCATATATTACAACAATTTTTTCTAAGCAGAGATTCTGTTAAGCAAAATTGATGAAAAACTGTAAATTTCTGACAATAACAAGTATTAGTCTTAGATGAATGATTTTTTTTTTAGTTGTTATTGGCTTTGAACTAGCTGTCAGTAACTGCGAGTACTATCAGATCTGTACTAAGTGTCTTTTTTGTTGTTAGATATGAGTGATGGATATATACCCTGCCACGTCCTGTCTGTGTTTTTGTTTGATGTTTTTCTTTGTATTGATCTGATGAGTTAAGCCTTTTTCAACTGATTTTTATTGTTTGTTCTTATGTTGTGGTGTCCCAGGTTAGAGGAGGGTTGAGTGCTCACAAACATGTTTAACCCTGCCACATTCTATATGTGCCTGTCCCAAGTCAGGAGCCTGTAATTCAGTGGTTGTCGTTGGTTCACGTCTGTCATATTTGTTTTTTGTGTTTTGTTCTGTTATAAATTAGGCCTTTAGTTTTCTCAATAGAATTGTTTCATATTTTTCATGTCATGGCCTTTTATACCTGACTCTACGGTATGGGTTTTTCTCATTGTTGCATGAAGGCAGTACGATTGCCTATAATTGCTTACATCCACTTCATTTGATCTTTGGAAGATAGTTGTCTCTTTGGCAATCATACCACATCTCCTTATTTTTATACTAGACCAGTACAGTGTATGTAATACCATCAAAATAAAGCATAAAATTTCATCAACGTACAAATAATGACATTATTTTAAGTACTCTACCAGATACATGTCAATTAAAGACAGAAGGCCTTTTTGAGCTCAAAAATCATCTCAAATTATATTTTGTTATTATATTGACTTTTTTAAAGTGGCATGAAAAGGTACCCTGGTGAACACTGTAAATTCAGAAATGAATATGTTCATTTACAATTGCAATTATTCATGATTAATAAATGTGGTTCCTTTACATGTCTTAGATTGATAATATCATAAGATATCATTCAGCCTAACTAAGAAAAGCATATTGCACATGGAAAATCCAGTATATTTAATACGGATGAATAATAATCATGTACAATATCTAAGACTTTGAATCAGACAACAAAATTTGAGTAAAATACAAGAAGTATATTGTCCTTACCATAAACTTTAACATATAGTCATCACACGTTTGATGCCATGGCTGTAGTTTAATGCCTCTTTTTTGTAGGAATCCTGTCGGATCTATATAACCACCATTCTTACGGAAGATAACAGTAATATGATTGTCACATGATGATCTAGTTGCTGTTCCGATAGGTTCTCCTGCAGCAACCTAAATATTTGTTCAAAATATATTATCTAAAATAAATGTTTATATCTAATAACAAATACTTGAAGTGTAAACATTTAAAAGACTGTCAAAAAATCTTAATAAATCTGATAAAATGAATTTGTAAAACTCGTCAATACATAGATTTTGTAAAACTCGTCCATACAAATGTAAGTTTTTCAGAATATACCTTGAAGTTTAGCAAATGTTTGAAAAATTACCTGAATCAATTACTATATAGTTAATATTAATGAAGTTACTAAGATAACACTAAACTAGAGGCTCTAAACCTGTGTCGCTTACCTTGGTTTATGTGCATATTCAACAGAGGACACTCTCCAACATTGCAGACGAGAAAAGAATTCATGACAAAAATCTCTTATTTGTTGATCTTGTATTGCTGATCATTTAGTTTGTTTAGTTTCTCTCTATATTCTTTAGTTTTTGCTCAAAACACAAAAGAGAGTAAAAAATCCTCATTTAAGGGCAATCACTCCTATAAAGAGTGACAGTCTACTAACTATATCGGCAAAATTTGACTTGTTAGTAGATCTTGCCTTGCTGATCATTTTTGTGATTTAAAGTGTCTATCTATCTATTATAGCTTTTAAGACATAAGGCAAAAATGCAAAAAATTGGTAAAAATCGTCATCAAAAGGGCAATAACTCTAATAAGGAGTCAACTGACGATTTCGCCCATTTTTTACTTATTTGTAGAATTTGTTTTGCTGATCATTTTTGCTTTATAAAGTTTCTCCCAATCTAATATAGTTTTCAAGATAATAGGCAAAAATGAAAAAAAAATGGTAAAATTTGTCATTTAAGGGCAATAACTCCTATAAGAAGTCTTCTGACAGTTTTGACATATATGGACAATTGGTAGAGCTCAACATTATGAACATTTTTGCTCTGTCAGATTTTCTCTATTTATCATGGTTTTCAAAACAAAGACAAAACTTGCATTTTACCCCAATGTTCTATTTTTAGCCATGTCGGCCATCTTGGTTGGCAGGCAGGGTCATCGGACACATTTTTTTAAACGGTTAGATTTCCATATGGCACCCCCACCATACTAAAAGAACACAATAATGTATTACAGTTTATGCCGTGGGGGTGCCATATGGAACACGTTCCTTTTAAACTAGTTACCCTAATGATGATTGTGGCTAAGTTTGGTTAAAGAGGAGAAGATGATTGTAAAAGTTGACGACGACGGACAATGGATACCACGTGATGAGATAAGCTCACTTGGCCAGAAGGTTTTTTCTAATCTGATAATAAAAATTCTCTTAGGCATTAGGGACAAGCTTACTACATAGTAGCCAAGGTCCCTCGGCAATAAACTGGAATTTTTCATATTAATCAAATTTCCAAGGGGCATATCTCCCAAAAAAATTGATCCTCACAGATTTTTCAAAATCTTCCAAGAAACTGCTGATACTATTGACCTCTAATGAGAATAAGTAGGTACAAGAGCTGCAATGTTGAATTTTCCACATTATTTTCATTTCCAAGGGACTTATAACTCCCCCAAAATATTCAAATCACAACTTTCCATTTCAACTGATATTTTGCTTAAGTTTACCTTTGACAAAAATCTTATTAAGAAACAATAGTTATCAATTATGCAACATTTTTGATTTCTTCTTCATCCAAATCTTATCATCTCTGTATTCTATATATGTACCTTCAAATGTCACATGACACTGACTTTTTTTTTTTAACTTCTGAAATGTCACATGACACTTACTTGTTTGTTAATATAAAGGTCATCATTTGGATGCAAGATATCATCATTTGGTTTTACATTCTTTATGATAACTTCTATATCTTTCATAAAACCTCCAGATGTTTGAATAATGACTTCATTTGCATTATTAGACCGCATTATCAATCCTGGAAATGGTGCAACTACCTAAAAAAAAAAGCAAATATTTTAATTAAATTGTTGTCAAGGTTTTAGATGTATAAGCATTCTATTCACTTGTAATATAAGAAACTTAACTGATTCAAAACAAGAATGTGTCTATAGTACACGGATGCCCCACTCGCACTATCATTTTCTATGTTCAGTGGACCGTGAAATTGGGGTCAAAACTCTAATTTGGCATTTAAAATTAGAAAGATCATATCATAGGGAATATGTGTACTAAGTTTCAAGTTGATTGGACTTCAACTTCATCAAAAACTACCTTGACCAAAAACTAACCTGAAGCAGGACAGACAGACGGACAAACGAACTGAAAAGTGACTATTATAGGATTTCTAATGTTCCATATTAAACTGTATCTTTAATTCAAAAGGTTTCATGTGATTTGGGCTGTACATTTAAATCTAATTTAAAAGAAACAGTTTGTGTCTTATTTGTCCAATTGGATTGATTGATTGATTAATTGGTGTTTAACGCCACTTTCAGCACTATTGGCTATTTCATTGTGATAAGTTTTAATTGGTGGAGGAAGCCGCAGCGATCAGAGAGAATCACGACCTTAGGCAGGAAAACTGACAATCATTGTCCAGCCTGCCATGTATGGGGTTCAAACTCACAACCTCAGTGTTGACAGGCTTGAGAAACAAAAGTTGAACTACTAAGAACACTCGGCCAGGGTTCAATTGGTCAGACCAACATATCAGTAAGAATTTAAAAATAGGTTTTAAAAGGAGACAACTAAACAGATTTTCAATGTAAATATAACGTATTCAGTCATCTTTTCTGCTCTAAAGATTTAATTTGAAAAAGGTACGACTTTAAAAAAGCAAGATATTCAATCATTGGTCTACCACTTACGAAAAATTAATTGCAATGGAAGCAGTAACACTCTAAACAAAAAATCCTTCTGTGATATTCTATGGACAAAATCCTCCAATTTTGAAGTAGCATTTTTTTAAAGATAAAACAAAATTGTCTGCATATATATAGCTTCACTGAAATAATACGTAATGAAGAATTTAAAGTAATTTGTTTTAATAAATCAACTTCATCAGCTAATTTTTATCTGCTTTTCCTTTAATTCTATAAAACGTCTAAATGATAATTCGAAATCACTTTATACTAACTGTTGCTTCAGGATTTATTTTCAAGTCAACACCTCCTTTGTCACCAGCAGGATAAAAACCATCATAGTTACAGCCAGCTCCACTCAAACGTGTCACATTGGGAAAATCTCTGTTGGCTTTAGGACCAAATATAGAAGCCAATGTAGACATTGCTGATTCATACCTACAATTATTTTATACATCTTTGTTATAATATTTCATATATAATAAAATATTCTATTTTTTTTCGCTAAAGCCATTAAATTCAGATCATAAATAAAAGGAGATGTGTAGTATACACTATACAAAATGTTAATAAGCCTGTTCTATATCAGAAAACTTATCAGTGGTTATCTTGAGTTATATCTTAATACTTTTTATAGTTTATTAGTCTTTATTGTTGTAGACCCTATGTTAACCTCTTTACATATTTTTTTTAATGCTTATGTTTTTGGTTCGCTGTCTGTATGATAATAACTGTAATGTTCCAAGTTTGGAAATGCTCACTTTAATACAAACTTGTCTTTTTTCATGAATTAAACTTTAAACATACCCTTCTAACTAGATTGTGTATCATTTATTTTTACCAAGATATTCAATATTAAAGTCATATTATATTTTAAATTTCAAAAAAAATGTTGAATATGATTTATATACTTGAATTGCTAAGTTTTACTATAAAACACATGTACATGGACTTTCTTGTAAAATAAGATACTTTATCTTATCAAAATCATCAGAAATGTACTTCTTTTGAATTTTGTCTTCCCGTACTCTAATACTCAGATATTATTCCGTATGCAGTGACTTTAACTACCTCTCGTTAGAACTTGGCTACCGCACAGCACAAGACCGAGAGAATTTGCATGCATTAGTTCAACAGTTTCCTAAACATTATAATTACAAGAACTTGTTTCATATGAGTTTAAACATACCCTTCTCTCAAAATGCTGTATGCTTCCTTAACCGATTTCACCAAGGAAAAAAAATGCTTGTACATGTCAAAAAATGGTGCAGCAAATCCAGTAAGCCCTTGTAATGCTGACATCAGATCATCCACAGTTGTTTGTATGTCTTCTACAATGCTCTGCCTGACATCATGCTAAATTTAAGTAAGAGTATGTTTATTTACTTAAAATGCAGACATGCTCAAAACTTAAGAAAAGTGAGTTACGGATGTTTGCTACTCTTGTTTTTGACTTTTTGTCATATATTCTGAATCCTCCTTTTTTCCATGTAGTGCAAATAAAAATTTTGCCCGCTAACAGCTACTTTTCTTTTCTTTATTTTATTACATATAGTTGAAAAGGCCATTTTTGAAAATCTTATAAAATCCTTATTATTGTTTTCATAGTTTTTGAAAGAAAAAAGATGCCAATGTTAAATGTATGGAAAATCTAGAGAGAATCTTTTCCCACCAAATTTTCCATTGATTATATATCAAAAACAAGGACACGGACCTGTCATTTTTTTCTACTTTTGAAGTTCCATTATTTATATACTATCAATATATAACAGTCTTTTAAAAAACTTGTCATTTTGAAATAGAGGAGTGAACATACTTAATCAAAATCTAGAAGAGGTTCTGTCTATATTTTCAGGTTTCCAGAGAAGTTGTTTCCTATTTGTTCAAGTGTTCATATGCAAAATTGTCCTTCCGCCATAATTTCTTCATCAGAGAAAGGTTGAGAGAATCCTATACCAAAGTTTAAGGACTAAGGTGCACTTCAAAATACATGTAATTAGCAATTTTTTTTTTATTCAAACTTAAAAAATTACTAAGAATCTATACTATATCCTGAAATGGAAGTAAAAAGAAATTGCAATCTATTTTATGGTTACCTCTCACTGTACTTTTACTGTTTTAAAGACTGCCACATATAACTTATTTTGTCAATATTTATCACTGAAACTTAGCTGCTTATCTCCTTTTATATATGTCAATTTTATTAAAAAAAAGTGGTCTTTGATCCCACTTATTTATCAGAGAATAGATCCATATATTGTAACTATATATATAATTCTAAAGGAAAGATAAAGAGACTGTTTTGCTCAACTGAATATATGTGCATCCTCGTCACTGGTGAGATAATCAGACACATTTTTAAAACTATATAACCCAATAATGATTGTGGCCAAGTTTGATTTCAATAGCCTAACAGTTTCAGAGGAGAAGATTTTTTGAAAATTTAAAGGACGACCACAACAAAAGAAAGACAACAGATGATGGGAGACAGACAGCAATTGATGTCAACAGCTATCACTAGCCCTTTGGGACAGGTGAGCTAAAATTCCAAAGATTGAAAAGTATTTGAACAACAAAATATATGTTCTAAATAGGTATTTAATAAGTTTAAGAACTCCCAACATACTTTAATGACATATCTTACCAATGATAATTTTCCCTTAGTAAATTGGTTAATAGTATCTTCTGCTTCTCCAATCTTTTCTTCCACCCAAGCCTTACTTTTAGTCTTTGCTGTATTCATGACCTTCACTGATAAGTCCACTATTTCAATAATTTCAGTCAACTCTAACCAGTATGGTTTTGTATCTGAAACAATTATAACGAAATGTGAATTAGAGAGGGATGAGGAGACTGTATTTTAATATTAATTATGAAAATAAACAACAACCCAACAACATTAAATAATAAGAAAAGACATCTAAAACTCAAAATATTTTGTCTTAATCATTTGTCCAATGAGGTAACTTTTACGAATTATTAATATGCCAAATCGGAAAAGTGAACAAAAGCAAACAAAACTATTGAAAATACCAATAATATGGTCATCTTCTATGAATTTACTGCTTATAAAAAGTAAAAATTTGTAAGGGTTCCGCGGAACCCAGTGTCTCGCCTACTTTTGCTGTTAGTCGCAGGCTCAACAAAAATGGGGAAAAAATTATTAAAAATTTTCCTCTAGATACTATCTTTTGATTGTAAGAAGTTCTGTTCAAGTTTGGTAAAAATCCAAAAAGGTTTATGAATCTAATAAATGTTTTAAAAACTTTAACTGCAGACTGTACATAATGTTAACTGGAATAAAACTAAGTCCATTTATAAGTAATATACGGAAAAACAGGAAATAAATTTTTACAAAATTTCCTTCTAGATACTAGCTTTTGATCATAAACAAGCTTCTGTCCAAGTGTGGTACAAATCCAGGATAGTTTAAGAAAGTTATTAAAATTTGAAAAACTTTAACCACAGAGTGAATGTAATGTTAACTGGCAGAAAAACTAAGTCCATTTATAAGTAAAATACGGATAAACAGGATTTTTTTTTTTACAAAATTTACTTCTAGATACTATCTTATGATCATAAACAAGCTTCTGTCCAAGTTTGGTTGAAATGCAGGATAGTTTAAGAAAGTTATTAAAATTTCAAAAACTTTCACAGAGTGAATATTTGTGGACGCCGCCGCCGCCGCCGGAATGTAGGATCGCTATGTCTCGCTTTTGTGACAAAAGTCGCAGGCTCGACAAAAATCATTTGAAACATTAAGATTTTTCTACCCCTAGGCATAGACAGCCTTAGCTAGATTGAACTTTTGGTTTTCAATGCTCTTCATCTGAATTGTTATACACAAGTTATTTGACCTTCAAGCTGTTTAGATTCCAGGGCTGTTGAAGAGTCTTATTAATGTCCCTTGAGCTGAGTGAATATAGACTGTTTCATTTATCACATTAGAGATGAACACATTTACTTTTAATCTGAATAAAAAATTTACAACTAGAGAAAATTTACCAGCTAGACTTTTTGAAATGTGTATATGCATATTATAAAGCAAAATGCAATATGAATAAATTGTGTTTGATTAAATCAAGATAAAAATGCTGTTCTAATTTTCTTTTAATATTAAAAGATTATATTTCATGTTTCTAAATACAATCTAACTACCTTTAAGAAAAGAACAAGCTTCCTGTGTTTTGTGTTTTGCCTCTATCAAATTCTTCACTGATGCAAAAATCCTGAAATTTTTTTAAAAAATAAAAAATTGTTTGATTATGAAGATAAGTGAAAAAATAAAAATTCTGACCTTTAAAATACTTTTACAGCATGCATGAGGAAAATAAAATGTGTACTCTTTATTTTGTAAGTAAATCAGTTCATGTGAGGATTTTGTCAATATACAAAGAACAAGGTTCACTTTAGGCCAAATATGGCCTTGAAATTCAACTTTATCATAACATATCAAAATGGCCAAAATTTGGTTCTTAAATGAATCTATTTCAAAGACCTTACTACTAGGTTAAACAAATCTCTTCATTAAGAGTACATTCTAGGTTTCAGTCATCACATTTTGGATATATTGTCACAAAACAATGATTTTGTGCATTTTTCTGACCTAAAAGCTTGAGGAAATCCTTGGCTGCAACCTAGAATCCAAAATGTTCTGTACCCAAAAGTTGCCAATGATGATATTAAATCCCTAGACAAAATTGGCTAATTCTAAGAATATTTTGGCTAAATCAACATAAAGCACAAACATTGTTGAAAATAACTTTTTGCCTGTCAATACATTAACTAAAAAAATACTTATTGTTTTATTATCATTTTGGACGCCAGTTTTCCTCTGCATGTGCAATTCAAAGGGTGAAGATTTTCTGTAATTTTCGTATTTAGCTGAATTCACTGTCATGTTTATGGCTAGATAAGCCATGTAAAGGGTATATTTCAAACAAAAACTGCAATGTTGTACTGAAGTACATAGATTCAATATTTAATTCTGACAAAATGATGGTTTGATTACAGGACCAATTTGGTCCAAAATTGTACCTTTTCTTTAATAAGTATTTATTTAAATGGTCATTCTCCAGCAGCCTATTTTTCAAGAAAATATGAGATAAGACAGAGTGATTATTTTAAACACTTCATTCACAAGCAGGGTGACATTTTCAATGTGTTTGTCAATCAAACATCTTCAACTTCATTTCAGTTTATGTATTAAGGGACAACATCAAAAGATCGATGTTGGATAAAAAACTGAAGTCACATAAGTTTGGGGGTGGGGGGTAAAAAATGCTACAAGTTTTGTTATCCTACATCAAATTTCTGGTTGCATTAATCAGTGTCATACCAGATATTCGATTTTTTCCAAATTATGTTAACAAGGTGGGTAGGAGGGTCTTTAAAAAAACTTTGTGAAATAAGTTTTTTTTTAAAACGTTTTCATCATTTACTCACTGTAGTACTCCTTTTCCTATTCTGGCTATTGATTGCACAGGATCTTTGATGAAACTCTTGAATCCATTGATAACGTCTCCTAAAGACTCGAAGATGATTCTAGCATTCTCTGGTATTGTTATAGTGACTGTTTCAAAGAGTTGCTACAAATTATACCAAACACACATTAAATGAGATTATTTTGTGATAAAGGATAGCAATGGTTCACTGTTTTTTGCCTATAGTCATCAAATATCAAGTCACTTTTCCAAGCAGTAAAATATGTATTTCACTCTAGAACAAGTTAGGGCTGTTCCATCTAAAAATTCATGGTACCCAAGGAATGCAAAATTGGGTAACCATCTATAGAGGCAAATTTAGACTTTCACTCAATTACAACTATACTTGACACCAATCAATAGTGGATATTTCAAAGTGCCTTCCTTGGGTCCCATGTATGCTTTTATGTAACATCCCTTATCCCATTTTTCTATTAAAAAAAAGTCTGAAAGACTAAATCAGATAAATTCAACAAAATTCAAGTTTTAGGATTACTTGTAGTCTAAATTTAAAATTTTTAATGTTGCCAATATTTCAACACTTGTAAAATAAGCACAATTCAATTTATCAAAATTTTGATGATATTTATAGTAAGTTAATGATTACATATTCAAAAAGATTATGCAAGGTATAATTCGATAATTTTGTGTTGAAATAAACATTCTACTTCCTCGTCTAGTGTCAAAGATTGTTGACCTGCACTTGCAGGGTAATTTTGTTGTTGCCAATTGCACAATTTTATATATACTGGTACATGGCCATGGGCCTTGAATGGGACAGAAACGATACAAGAAGAGGTTATTGTTAACACAAACTGGCAATTTTTGGTTATCAGTCTTGTCATTAATTATAAAATTCTGGTCCTTAAACAACTGCAAATTTATTTTTGGTGGCAATAACTGTTTCACCGTTTGACATTATATAATGAAGTTGTTTTCAATTAACTGCACACAAAGATTCATTCTTGAAATTTAATAATCATTAAATTGCTTACGTTAAAAAACACAAGGACATCAGATTTCAAACGATTAAGAAAAGTCTGCACTCTGGATACTAGATTAACTACAGGTTTCATAAATGGTGGCAAATCTTTTGGATCATATTCACCAAACTTTTTCATTGCTTTCATTGCAACACTTCTTAAATCAGCAACCTACAAAACAAAAAATGCAGAGATATGCCTCTCGTAAAAATGGATTGACTCTGCAGTATTGTTAGTAATTTATTTCCGTCAATATCACCATTCAAGTATTTCTTACTATTTTACTCAATAGACAAGAACACATTCAGCAATATAATTGCTTCAAATTTGATTGAGCCATAACTAAGCAATTACACATTAACTTTTACACATAATGATTAATTTTCTTGCAACTTGTCAAATTGTATGTAGAACTTTTATAAATAAATCAAGAGTTGAAACAACAAATGCTAAGGTTGCACGTAAATAAATCGCAGGTAAAGTAGCGTGAGCAATATTGATTTCAATACCTAGAGTCAAATTTCTATTTGAAATGTGATGAAATTTTTACGTAATATTTTTTTTCAAAATGTTGTATCATGCTCGTATTCCCATCTTTCCAATTTTAAATTCCTTTTTATTGAGTTCATCATAGGACAAACAATATTAAAACCAACCAACTACTTTAACCATTTGCCAACCAAGTTTTAAACAATTAAAATCTAATCAAAAATGCATTTCAATTTTCATGGCTTACCTTCTTTGGAAGTTGTGTTAAGGAGTTCACAAATTTTAGAACCAAATCTTTCAAATTTACTTCTCCTTCTATCAAGTCTTTTATCTTCCTGATACCAGTATTGATGCCTCCCAATATTGTAGGCAAAATTTTATCAAATCTCATTGCAACATTGGACATTGTCTTAAGTTCATTTTCCTACAAAATATTCTAAAAGAGTAATGGTGCATATATATTCCCAAGATCCAGTAACCATACATAACATGTGTGCACCATGATATATTGAGAATATTGTAAGTCTTACATATTTCATTGTAGGAATAGGTTGTTGTTAAAACACAATGGGATTTTTTAATATCAGTCTCAGTATCAGGATGTTTTACCTTGACAGAAAACACATGAACATTTTTTTCTAAAATGGTGAATTAGATAGCTCTCTTAACCTGTTTCTCTTTAATGGCTATAGTATAAATATAACATCATTTTCACGATAATAATAATTCAGTAAATTTTTTTATGTTACAATTTTTTTATAATGTAGAAATTACCTGCAAGATGTTAATGTTGTATGAAGTTTCTCCTTTGAAGCAAATTCTTGCCTTTATAACGTCAATATTGACACCAACAACTCCTAAATGTAGTATGGCATAGGCTTCATCGTGTATGGAAACACTTACAGAGCCTGACAATGGAGCTGGAATGATTATAGAAAATAACATGACGGTTATGTCTAGAGCAACATGAAGAGATCACAAAGATATGTTGAAATGTGATTACATGTTTTTAAGGGAATATATCTATAGAAATACACAACTGCTGTAATTTACATATATAATCATAAATCATCACAAATCTGGAAATCAACTCTTAAAACAGCAATAACTTTTAAGTATTTAATTATACATGTATCAAAAAATGTATAAAATAAATTAAAATGCAAGCTTTCAATGATTCTGCAAGAAAGAATAAAATAGGCAGCTAAATGAACATTAATATTCAATCATTCATGCCTCCGGGTGCGTGATTTGTTCGCTGTGTTTGAGACCCATTGGTGGCCTTGGGCTGTTTTGTGCTCTTTGGTCGGGTTGTTGTCTCTTTGACACATTCCCCATTTCCATTCTCAATTTTAGCAAACAAAGATTGATTGAATGTATTCTTCTGCCTTTTGTTGTATTATCACTTTGACCTAATGGTCATTTTCTGTTTATAAAATTTTAAATCATTGGAAACATGATTTTTCGAAACCCAGTTAAGTGTTTTATTCATTATAAAATAGGAAGAAGTGGTATGATTGCAAATAAAACATCTCTCCACAGAGACCAAATGATGTAGAAGTAAACAGATTGAGATGAATTATTTATCTAATTTTTACGCTTTTTCTGTACATTGAAAAACCCAGATGTGGGATATAATAATAAACACATCAAAACTGTACAATACCAAAGTAAAAACCACAAGGATCAGAAAACTTTCTACCATCTCAGCACAGCACAATAGATAAACTATGTCAATGTTTGAGAGCATACGTCTAATAAAAATAACCATACTGAAAGTTAAAGTAAAGAAGTATACATATATGTGCCTATGTTATCTTACGATGACCTACTTTTATTACAAAGTAATGAAAATAAATGACAAATAAAATTGACTGCGCAATAGTCCACTAAAATACTATCACATTCCCTCACCTATACTCAGAGCTAAGTAATTAGACATTGTAAACCCAAATGATCCTCCAAGAGATTTAGAACCAAGTTCATCTCTCCAGTCCACTGATGGAGCTGCCAGTTTGAAATCGAAACCTTTGAAGAAGCTTCTTTTCTGTCTATTGTGGGGTCCAAAACTTTGATCATCTGGCACAACAGATTTGTCGTCAGCAACTTCTACGACAGAGAATCTGCAATAATTTTCAATCAAATTATAAAAATGCATATTATTTTGTGTTATCTGTCATTTATCACTGCTTCATTTTTACCAGTTCATGTTGGGTTCTTTTTTTTTTTCTTTTCTTTTCTTTGTCTTTTGGTCTTTATGAATAGTTGTCTAATTGGCAATCATACCATCATAAATAATATCAAATGAGAATAATATTGATTATATTAAGAGGACATTCCATTCTGGCCAAATTTGGTTATAATTGATCAAAGTAGTTTTAGAAAAGATGATGAAAATATGAGTTTTAACATTTATTGGGAACTATGTGACCAAAATATGACCATTTTTGCCATCTGATCAAAGTTATATGTATGCCTTTCAATCATCAATTTAAGAGAAAATTTTTTTAAAATTGAGCAATCAGAATCAAAGATTTTCTCTGAAGGGGCCATATTTTCAGCAGATCAAAAGAGAGACAATTATTCTTTTTGAGGATCTTCCATTCATCATTCCTTTTAAGGATGTACTTAGGTGAAATAAAAAAAATCTAGAATTCAAAATCGATACTACAAGTCAGAAGAGCATTAGTTAAGGAACAAGATAAGCTAATAATATTGATAGGTTACTGAGCTCCTTTACAAGATATTTAATTTTTCTTGAATGGCGGAAAAGGCTGACTTGGACTTTTATCTTATATTTGCATTGATATTATGTGGGTCTCAAATCGAAAAGATAAATGTGGATAGTGTCCACATGTGGACACAGATGATGCCCTTGCTTGCATATCATATAGTTATAAAGGGACATAACTGAAGAATGGTAAAAGTGACGCTACCCAAATTTGAACTTGATCTGAGTTTTGTAGTAATAAGCATTGTGTGTAAGTCTCATAACATTTGGTTGAGGCTAAATTAAGTAGAGAACAGAAACTAAAAATTCAGCAATTTTTCTATTTGTAAACACGCATAACTCTAGAACGGTTGTGTATAAGTTTTATCACATTTGGTTGAGACAAACTAAAGTTAGAGAACGGAAACAAAAAATTCAGCAATTTTTATGTTTATAAAGGGACATAACTCAAGAATGGTAAAAGTGTCACCACTAAATTTCGTACTTAATCTGAATTATGTAGTAATAAGCATTGTGTATAAGTTTCATAACATTTGGTTGAGGCAAACTAAAGTTAGAAAACGGAAACAAAAAATTTGTACTTGATCTTAGTTTTGTGGTAATGAATATTGTGTATAGGTTTCATAATGTTTGGTTGGGGCAAACTTAAGTTACAGAATGGAAACAAAAATTTTTTGCAATATTTCGATTAATAAAGGGGCATAACTCAATAATGGTTAAAGTGACACTACCCAAATTCAACTTGATCTGTGTTTTATCAGTGGAAGTCAAAATTAAACATTGCATTGTATAAAGCATTGATTGTAGTTGATTCAAAAAAAAAAATTACTTGATATTTAGAAGAAATAAAAATTTTGCAATTTTTCCATTTATAAAGGGGCATAACTCTAGAACAGTTAAGAGCATACGATATAGTTACAGGGGAGGTAATGACGTTGCTAACGTAAAATGTTATTTTTCGCGACGTCAAACTGTTACATATCGAGAAAAGATGCATTTTTCGACTGATTTTTATCCTTCATACTGAATTAACTTAAAAACGAGTTCATTGACCCCTCTTTTTAAATATGACACTTGGCTTGATTAAGTATGAAGATTATGTGTTCCAATTTTTATGAACATTTCACTGATGAATTTTTTTTAAATTAGATAAATATACAGCCAAAAATGCTGTTTTTTTTATTAAAATCATGAAAATGTGATAAAATGAGTTATTTCCAAAGAATTGTTACACAAATTCAAAACACTTATGTAGAGAAAATATTCCAGATGTTTTTACAAAAATCCGCTTGCGTTTATCTTTGAAACAAAAAAGTTAGGTATGTATGACTTTTAAAAGGACAAAAAGGTCCAAGAAACCGAAATGTCCAGTAAATGTCTAAAATGTCGACCCCATTTATCTCTAAAAGTAGCACATAAAGGTATATTTTTTATTACATTTTTGAATTGCCTATGTGAAAAATATCTTGTATGCAAACTTTCGTTAAAAATTCACCGTGGGATCAAAACTGTATCGTATGCCCTTAAAGTGAAGCCACCAAAATTCAAAATTTATCTGTGTTTTGTGGTAATAAGCATTGTGTATAAGTTTAATAACATTTGGCGTTGTCAGTTTGTTTTCGATCTATGAATTTGACTGTCCCTCTGGTATCTTTCGTCCCTCCTTTGGTTGAGGCAAACTTAAGTTAGAGAACTGAAACTAAAAATTTTGCAATTTTTCCATTTATAAAGGTGCATAACTCTAGAATGGTTCAAGAGACGCCACCAAAATTCAAACTTGATCTGTGTTTTGTGGTAATAAGCATTGTGTATAAGTTTCACAACATTTGGTTGAGGCAAACTTAAGTTAGAGAACGGAAACCAATTTTGGGACATACGGACATACGTACAGACAGACAAGGGTAAAACTTAATGCCCCCACCGCTACGGCAGGAGCATAAAAAGAAATCTAGAATCTGCTTAAAATTTGGTAAATTACCTTTTATTAGCTATTGAAGTCTTATATGAAAAGAAAAATGGGTGTTATGGGGCAAAATATTTTACCCTGTATCGTAGGGGGAAAAAAACCAAGGAATCCAAACATCTGACAACAAGAGGCTGTCAGAATGACAGCAAACCAGATTTCCTGCAGATGTCGGACCCTGAACAGTTGAGCAAGTATGGACACTACATTTAAGCTTTTATCAAACTTTATATAAATAATTAACTATTTCTGTTCAAAGGGAAATAACTCAATCACATAATAGGTACCACTTTTCACTATTGGAAAGGGATATAACTCGACAAGGAGAAAAGCTAAAATCGTGAAAATTGAACTTGACCTTCATTTAGTTACAGGGATCAACATATCCAAATTTGAAAAAAGTTCATCCAAGCATTTGCATGTAAATGAACGGACACTATTTGGCAGCCGCCCACCCACCTGCCTGCCTGCCGTACATCCCCAAATAAATATAATAAAATCCGGTTAAAAATTCCTAAACTTGACCTAAGTACATCCTTAACTCTGGTTCAAATCGTGGCATAAATGGAGGGATAATGAATGCTTTATCCCTACACCTTCCTGTAATAGAAGCTAGTACAATACCATGAGACCATTAAAATTCATTGACTCTGTCTCATTAAGTAAAATTACCTGTTGTAATGTTTGTATTCTGATTTAGGATGAGCCTGGTACAATAATGTTGCTTCATATCTGACCTCCTCATTATCATCATACATTGCTGCCTTTAATATAGCCTGGGCTGCCTAAAAATAAATATGTGATTCATATAAAGTTGACTAACTAGCTAAAGGGTAGATAATATCCAATATGTGATTCATATAAAGTTGACTAACTAGCTAAAGGGTAGATAATATCCAATATGTGATTCATATAAAGTTGACTAACTAGCTAAAGGGTAGATAATATCCAATATGTGATTCATATAAAGTTGACTAACTAGCTAAAGGGTAGATAATATTCAATTTCTCAAAACTTTTCATTAGACTCATCAGTGGAGATGAAATCAAACAGCTGGAAGACTTAATCAATTACAGGACTCAATATCACTGAACACCAAAAATTTCAAAAAGTTGCTATTGCAATCTTCAAACATTAAAACAGATATTACAAATACTTTTTTTAAAGGTAGTCTGGAACTTCATATAAATTATTATTACCATTTTACTCTCATATTTCCGTAGAGCATGTACACCTGCTCGTTTAATCCATGGAGAGTTGGTAGAATTGATATGAGAAACAATATAATCATAGGAGTGATCTATTGCAGCATTTCCAAGTGTTTCTAACAGAATGACATGTTTTATGTCATATTGTTCTTGTTCCACTTCAGTCTGTGTGGATCGCTTTTGTCTGTACATCCACGGATCTGAAATTATATAAGTCAATGCTCTTTCTTTATCAAAACTAACTACAAGAATCAGCAAATTATTGACCATCCTGACAGAAAGAGGTCATAATGTAATCAGACCAAACATTTATAGAACATGATTATTAAACAAAGCTTGAAAAAGGGGGGAAGTCAAGGATTGTATATCTCCTGGTTAATGAATACCCATGTTGAAATTTCAGAAATGATCCAGAGAATTACATATTTTAGTAGAAAAAAAAGGTTTCACTAAAGTGTACACCTTATTTCTTTTTGCAAGGGTTGTACCATTTACACTTACATGGTACCCATGAAAGGCACCTTCAAAATGGGGAAACTACCGGCAGAGGCAACTTTAGATTTCACTCAACTTCATGCCCACGCACAGTGAAGATTTTAAATGCATTCCCTGGGTCCTGTGTATGTTTTTATGGAAGAATATGCCAGTTCCGGGATACGGTAGTTAGATGAATCTGTCATGTGACTTCCATCACTACATGACCAAAATGTAGGCATCGTCACTTCCAACACATGATTAGCGAACGGGTGAAAAAGTTTGATTTTATATTGTACAAAATATTTTTAGCAAGTTAAAATCTAATAAGTTGGTCACCCTCCCTTCAGTCATACGGGAATTAAGATTACGTACTTACGGAACAGAAATTATTTCTAGACCTGCAGAATAACAATTCTGAAAGTGCTTGAAACTTTAATAGTGCAGGGATACAGGGGCGCCTTCTATCTGGTAAATGACGTCATAAAGGCATGCGAAATTGACGATCATTTTTGGTGAAAGACATGATTCAAGAAATAGCCTATCCTTATGTCTTACACATTCCAAATGATACAATGAAAAATAAAACATCAAATAAATCTGATTACCTGATATCATTTACTTCAACTTCAATTTAATACATACATTTTACTAACCATGTATTCCTAATAAATTATTGACTTTGGATGATATGTCTTTTGCTTTCTCTTGTTCACCACTACTATACAACTTTCTTGCAGCAGATCCTAGAGCTAACATTACTCTGTTATACAGATTTCCAGTATAAAATGACACAGGATATTTTTCTGGATGGAAACATATATCTTCCATGGTTTCCAGTATAATCTGAAACACAGTGTCAAAATCAATTAGTTAAACACAAAAAAATGAGAGAAAAAAGAACTCATTTGACAATTTAACCAGACAAAAAATGTCAATTTTTCTACAGGATGAAGGTTTAGTACAGGTAGTGAGGATACGTTTGTTTATACATAACAGCTGAACAAAATATGACCCATTTTGACAAAATGAGGACAGGTATACTACTGTTTTGATTTGTTTTTAAGATGTTACTTTTTCTTTTAATTACAGACACTTACGTGTATGTGATGTCAAATACCTGTCAATATAGCTAGCTTGTATTTATTCACAATTATGGCTTCAACAAGAAAAGTGCAGAAATATTTTAGACTCCCTAAATGCCTTTATCAATTCTCCTAAAATATGTCTGGGATTTACATTTAGGTTTTTTTTTTGTTGTTGAAAAAATCAAATGCAGACTGAATTTTATTTTCTTCTTTGCGCAACATAGTGACAAGTGTGATGTTAATTATGTAACGTGCAGTCTAGGATGGCTGAAATCTGGGTATTTTCTGGAATTAATATGAAAATATGAATCCATACAAATATTTCTAAATACATTTATATACAAAACAAAAAATCCTTCCCTTATTCCTTCTCAAGTTGCAATGTTCTAGGCGAAAAATAAAGTATTTGACCCTGTCAAACTGATTCGCAATATTTTATTTTATTTACACTCACAGGGTGTGGTGGCCGATCAGCACTAACTACATGTATCATGTACTTAACAATCAGGTCAGGATCTGGATAAGGACTTTGGAAAATCATTCTCCCAATGATTTCTTGGCCTGACTCTAGTGTTCCATATGCATCTAACATAATAACTGTTGACTGTCTGTTTTCATTTAATCTAAAACATTAATAGAGGCTTGTAAATGTATTGAACCAGTTAACTAATTATCATCCTTATAATTTTGATCAGTCAAGACTGAGTTTTGCAGTTCATTGACTAGGTCATGTAATACCAAGGGCTCTCTCGGATTTCTTCAACCAATAAAACTCACCATGATCAAATTATCTAACTATATGAAACGACATACAAAAAAACATAACAAATGTTTTTAATACATATATAGACGCTGTTAGGTTCTATATTAGAGCTTACCAAAACTGAGATGTGATAAAGGATTGACTGTAAGTATTCATATTTTGGTAGTCTCAGTTAAATTTGTGTACAACTTGTTTTGACTTGATGTGTTTTGGGTTTGGCATTAAGTAACTGCAGGACTATTTATAACTGTAATGCTCCTTATGATCATTTTCAAATTTTTGAGGACCATCTATGGTTTGTAGAGATTGGAAGTAAGCACAGGCAGAAAGAGCTACAGTTCCACAGCTAGGGATAACTAGACACTTGTCTGTTGTTGAGAGCTGTATGTACATCTCAAGATGTCTCTTCTGGTTTTATTTTGTTTTACGGTTTTCATATCAATAACCTCAAATAACTTTTCATTCATGAATAATGAATATATCAGATACCTAAAGGTATTTTTCTTAAATTATAGGCTGACTTTGTAATGTCTTACTTAAGGTTCAACTTAATGAAGTAATATTCAGCAACTTCTGTAAGTGCTTTATCTGGAAGAATCTTCAGTATATTCAATATCTTTAAAAAGCATTCATTGACCATTGGGGAGCCTACAATTAAAATAGAATATTTGTAATAAAAATCATTCAGATCATGTTTTTGCACACAAATGAGGCCATAATATCTGCACGAAAGGTGGACCATACAAAATTAATTTTGTGATTCTCAAGCCAATTTTTGTTTCAAAAAAAGTTAAGAGAAGGGAGGCTATTTGTTTTTTGTTATTGAAGTAAAAAGTTAAAAGGGAGACATTTTTTCCTTTTTTTTTATTGATATGAAAAACATTAATAAATATTCAACCATGTCTGACATGGTACTTTTATTCATCAACTCATATTCAGGTTTTGGGTCAAAGTTTTTGCATGTTAACATGCTTGCAGTTGTGGATGGGTGTAAAATATTCTTTTGAAGATGATCCCAATAATATCAGTAAGTTTTAAAATAGTATGAAAATTTGAAAAGAATTAGGACAAGAAGAAGACTAGCAAAGCCGTTTACCTATATATATGGTGCCCTTAAATACGTGGGAGCAAGTGGTCATTTTAGCAATCATGAATAACACTTGTTAAATATGGTAGGAATGAAATACCATGAAATCAAAAAAGCAGCACCCAAAATCATCAGTGAGGTCCTAAGAACCTAAAAATTTATTTTGTATGTACATTAGCAACTTTATTTCTAATTATAATATAGCATCAATCTAACTATCAAAGACAATATGTAGAGACAGAGTGAATGCTATAGGGCACCACAGACTAATCATCAAAAAGGATAGACATTTTGGTAGAATAGTTGTAGGATTGAAAAATAAACTGTTGACACAGAGATATGTCTTTCCTGTGTGCAGAAAATTCAAAAAAAACAATCTGATAGACAGCAACATTGCTAATTAATTCAAAGTAGCTGGACCATAACCTAGGGGCAGGTCCTCAAAATAGTTGTCAAACTAATAGTAAGGCAAATTTATAGACAATATCATTGATCTATCACAAGTAATTCCTATCAAACTGACTCAAGCAGAGAACTTAACATTGTAAATTGTTAATTAATTCAGTCAACGGACCTGATATGAACTGATAGTAATGTAACTTAACAATTGTTGATGCCTCTGCCGCCAATAAAGCAACATCTATGTCTCACTTCCTACAACAAAATGTTGCAGGGGAGATAAAAAAGTGGATTTGGAAAAATAGCATACAGAATCAGAAATTGCATAAAGTACAAGTATTTTAACTTCTTTATCCAAACAACACCAAAAGTCACTATAAATGTACCTCCAGCTGGTTCATTTTTGATGCAGATGATGTTATCACTAATTTCTTGTTTCTTCTCATGAACATCCACTTTTGGCTTCTTTAATTGATACTAAAACAAAATTTAGTGAAAACTTGGATCATCAATCAATTCTTTTCAAACATGTACTCGCTTCACTATGAGAACTTTCTATACTGATGATTTGAGAAATTGGTAAAAAAAAAACCTGACCGCATTATCACTTAAAAGACCAGGATGTGAGTAAAAATTACTTCAGTAAATTGATATTTATAATATTGGGACAATACATCAGAATGGGTATTGCATTAATAATAAAAACTCACATTTTAAAATATGGTAGTGTCATTTCCTGAAATAGTGCATAAGCACTCTAATCAACAATCCATAAGAAAATGCATGTAAGTGTAACATTTCTCTGAAATCCAACATGCCAAGTTTCTCTAATACTACCATATACAGATACCTTAAACCAGCATATTTTGCTACTCTGTGTGACTATGTGTTTACTTATATGAAAATTATCAATTTTAAAGGTATTCTTACAATTATAAACCATATTAGATTAGATAAAATGCTTCGCTGGGGCGCAGCTTGATACGACCGCAGAGGTCGAATCCTGAACAGTTGGGGCAAATATGGACACAACATTCAAGCTTGATACAGCTCTGAATTTGGATTGTTATTAAATATTTGACACAGCATAGGTTTCTGACACAGAAAGAATGTGGTCTAAGAACTTGAATTTTTTTAATTTACCTATTATGGTCCAATGTCCAAAATCAAAATACATGGTTAGATTCAGCATATCAAAGAACCCCATATATTCAATTTTTGTTAAAATCAAACAAAGTTTAATTTTGGACCCCAACTTGGACAAACTTGAAAACTGGGCCCATAATCAAAAATCTAAACACATGTTTAGATTCAGCATATCAAAGAACCCCAAGAATTCAATTTATGCTAAAATCAAACTAAGTTTAATTTTGGACCCTTTGGACCTTAATGTAGACCAATTTAAAAAACAGGACTTAAAATTAAAAATCTAAATACACGGTTAGATTTGGAATATCAAAGAACCCCAATAATTCAATTTTTGATGAAATCAAACAAAGTTTAATTTTGGACCCCAACTTGGACAAACTTGAAAACTGGGCCCATAATCAAAAATCTAAACACATGTTTAGATTCAGCATATCAAAGAACCCCAAGAATTCAATTTATGCTAAAATCAAACTAAGTTTAATTTTGGACCCTTTGGACCTTAATGTAGACCAATTTAAAAAACAGGACTTAAAATTAAAAATCTAAATACACGGTTAGATTTGGAATATCAAAGAACCCCAATAATTCAATTTTTGATGAAATCAAACAAAGTTTAATTTTGGACCCTTTTGACCTCAATATGAACCAATTTGATAGCGGGGCCCACAAATAAAAAATCTAAATTCATGGTTAGATTCAGCATATCAAAGAACCTCATATATTCAATTTTTGTTGAAATCAAACAAAGTTTAAATACTGGACCCTATCTTGGACCAACTTGAAAACTGGGCCCATAATCAAAAATCTAAACACATGTTTAGATTCAGCATATCAAAGAACCCCAAGAATTCAATTTTTGTTAAAATCAAACTAAGTTTCATTTTGGACCCTTTGGACCTTAATGTAGACCAATTTAAAAAACAGGACCCAAAATTAAAAATCTAAATACACGGTTAGATTTGGAATATCAAAGAACCCCAATAATTCAATTTTTGATGAAATCAAACAAAGTTTAATTTTGGACCCTTTTGACCTCAATATGAACCAATTTGATAACGGGGTCCACAAATAAAAAATCTAAATACATGGTTAGATTCAGCATATCAAAGAACCCCATATATTCAATTTTTGTTGAAATCAAACAAAGTTTAATTTTGGACCCCAATTTGGACCAACTTGAAAACTGGGCCAAAAATCAAAAAATCTAAATACATGGTTAGATTCAGCATATCAAAGAACCTCATATATTCAATTTTTGCTAAAATCAAACAAAGTTTAATTTTGGACCCTTTGGACCTTAATGTAGACCAATTTGAAAACTGGACCCAAAATAAAAAACCAAATACACTGTTAGATTCGGCATAACAAATAAATAAATTTGATCAAAGATTTTACAAATCTAATGCGCCATACTGTGCAATTAAAGACTTCTTGAAATTTTTCAATATTTGAAATTTGAAAAAAAAATAATTTTTGAAGAATAATTCTTTTTAATTTCTGAAATCTGAAATGAGAAAAAATTGACCCCCCACAATTTCTTTTTATCCCCCCCCCCCTTTTTTCCCCCCAAAAATTCTTTCCCTCAAGATATGGTCATAATCTCAATTCAAATTTCCAATGGAGTTGGCAACCATAATTACCCATTTAAATTTATCATAGTGCTAACTTAATCTATTTTATAATAGAATTAAAAATAGCGTGTCAAATCTTTCATATGGATTTTTTTGTAAAAAAAAAGATGCAACATTTGCAGATATTTTTACTGGTCTTCCTTTATAAATATGCATTTCTTTAAACATAATTTAAAAGCAGTGTAAGGGAAGTAACCAAAACGTTGTATTTGGATTACCTCCCTTACACTGTTTTAAATTATCTTTATTGTTCATTAACCATTACTTTATACATAATTTAAAAGCAGTGTAAGGGAGATAATTTCAATGATGTATTTGATTTATCTCCCTTACACTGCTTTAAATTATGTTTTGTACTAAAGTATTTGTCCATTAACCAGGACAACCCTGTTTTTCCCCCTTTTTTGCCCTAATTCCTAAACGGTTTGAGCCATAACCCCCCAAAGCAAATCCTAACCATCCCTTTGTGGTATGGAAACTTGTAGTATAATTTCAGAGAGATCCATACACCGTTCCACAGTTATTGTCTGGAAACTAGAAAATGCTTATTTTTGGCCCCTTTTTGGCCCCTTATTCCTTAACTGTTGGTACCATAACCCCCAAAATCAATCCCAACCTTCCTTTTGTGGTATTTAACCTTATGGTCGAATTTCAAAAAGATCCATTCACTTAAACTAAAGTTAGAGTGCGAAAACCAATGTGTCTTCGGACGACGACGCCGGACGACGACGACGACGACGACGACGACGACGACGCCAACGTCATACCAATATACGACCACAAAATTTTTTTGCGGTCGTATAAAAACCTGCGGATACATGTGGCAAAGGGTTAAGAACCTTGAAGAATTCAATACATACTTTATCTACATGGATACTGCTTGTTAATACATTTTTAAGAGGTCTTATTAAAGCATTTCCGACTGGTTGTCTTGTCAAAAAATGCAGTTCTCCTTTACTCAGAACAGTCATTTCTGGGAACTCTGAAATAATCGTCAATAAAATGTGAACAGGCTAGCCAAAATCTAAATTTAGGTTAAATACAAAACATGTATCATTAAATTCTTTCCAATTATGTGGAGGTTTGAACAATATCTCAATAATCAGGTTATCTATGAAAACATAATATAAATCTTTATTTGTAAAGTTCCTTGAGAGCATTGCCATCAGATTATTGAAATTCTATTTGCATTTTACCTAAATAAGACTTCATAATTACTAAATTTGTATGCTTATATGCTTGCCACAAGCTTAAGTGAAACAGGAAATGCTTACTCTTCCTATGCACCAGATTTCACTTCTTGTTTTTGGTGAGGTTTCTGTTACTCTATCTCAGTTTTCTCTGTAGTGTTTTGTATACTCACCAGAGCACTGTTTTTCTTTTGGTCATGATTTTGTCTGTTTTCTCTTTACTTATTATTTTTTATGTCCTTTCGGCATTGTGACCCCTTTTTTACCTATCATATTAATAAATATTTCATTTCATAAAATATACCAGTATTCTGACAAGGATCTATATATGATAGATAGATTGATTGATTGGTTGGTGTTTAATGCCACTTTCAGCACTATTGTGCTATTTTTGGCTGTCAGTTTTTATTGGTGGAGGAAGCTAGAGTGCCTAGAAAGAACCACAGACATTTGGTAGGAAAATGATTAATTCTTAGTCAATTAAAATTTGGGTATAGCGCACCTGCCATGTGTGGGATTCGAATTCACAACCTCAGCGTTGACAGTGTTGACTTTTATATGCACACCCTAGTTATTCTTTGTGTTGCTGATCATTTTAGTTGTTTACACATTAAACTAGCACCTATAATTTTAGATATAACAGCCAAAACTACCAAACAACAGTAAAAGTTAACATTTCAAGGGCAACAACTCCATAACAGGTCATCAAATTTTCTGAGATTTTACAGAGTATGTAGATCTTGTCATGCTTATCATTCTTGCAATAAACTTAGCTTCTATAGCTTTAAAACTAACAGCCCAAAAAACTGTGAAAATTGGAAAAAATTGATATCTAAGTGGCAAAAACCAATCAACAGATTATTCTGAAATTTTTAGAGTAGATAGATTTTTTTTTTGGTTTCAATCCATTTGTGGAGTTTCTTCAGAAAATATTTTAAAGAAATGAGAACGTATGATGGGAGGATGATATATTCAAAGTGTTGGCAAGAGCTCACATGGGTGGAAGCCACAAATCTGCATCACATTATCATTATTCCAAGTATTTCAGATAATGAGATATTAAAGTCTGTAGGATTTTAGGGATTGTACATATCCATTAACCTTGGTTAGTCAGTGACAAAGACCTAATAATATCATTACCATTTTACCAATCATTTTTCATTTAAAATTTTTGTTTTCTAAAGGTTTTGTGTGTGTACTCCTTATCTCTTATTCATATCTTAAGAATTCATTGTGTATAAAGGTCAATTGACACGAATCAACTTAAGTTTCAAAAGCAACAATATCTTTCTGTGATAATAGAAATGGTTGGCATTGTAGTGCCTTCTTATTGAAGAATTTCCAGTTTTCGGAGTTACACTCAATCTTGCATGTTAACTTATTTTCTGATATCTAATAAATTTCATTTGGTAGAATGTGTTTTGTCCTTTGGTCTTGTCGATCATACTTAATGTATTTTACGAGAAAAATAAATTTAACTTGTTGAATTAAAAATTCACAAATGAAGTTCAAGTAATTCTTACTTAAAGTAACTTGATGCAAGCTATTTCTCCCAATCAATAATGATGTTAATACCTAAAAAAACTTTTGAAAGGCTACTTTGAGGTAAATTTCATATTGAAATGGTCAGTTAAAAGAAAATTACTAGGTTGTTTTAAACAAGAAAGTTTTGGTGTAAGACATTGTAATTCCTGTCACTATTTACATGAACAGATAAAGTAATTCATCTCTTTCTCATACTTACTTGTTTTGTCTGAAAACTGATTTACAGGTTTCACTTTTCTCATATTCTTGTATGGATCAAATCTTTAAACAAATGAATATTATATCAGTCATTTTTAATTTATTGAAATTTAATAATAGAGGAAAAGGGAGGGGATTCATTTTCTTCTGATCTGGTATGACCCAAAATATACCTGAATTTGGATATAAGCATAAAAGCTTAATGGCATAAATTGTTTCCCCCACTGTACTTGCATTTTACAAGGAAAGTAAATGTAACTAAATGGTATAAATCATTGAGACATAAAGCTAAGAACAAAAGGCATTAATGTGACTATGTTAGCTATTCTCACAATTCAATTTTGCAAGTAAAACAAGTTGAGTACTACACATTAAATGTACCTGTCCCAAGTCAAATACCTCTTTAATGGTTGTCTTTTTGATTTGTCAATGTCTTTTTTAAAGTTTGTGTTGATATGACAGATCTTTGAAAGTTGCTGTTTGTCCTAAGACTTGGTGTTATGTAGATTATGATATATGTTATACATTGATGAAGAGACTGTGTTAACCTCTTGATGGCTTTTGTTTTATGTTGTTATTTGTTGTTTTTGCTTTTACATACACTCTAAATCTCCTTTATTTAAATGTAGTATTATTTAGCAATTGCACAAATTACTGTCATGATTCTAAACTTGTGCTGGATAATTTAATGCATGCTGGTCTATCCACAAAGATCAATGCAATATGTATAAAAAAGAAAGTAGATATACGAAGAAAGCACCAAATATTTATTTTAGTATTCTACTTTAAAATTTCATTTACCCGGTACAGGAAGTGAACTATTCTAATTCATAAAGAGTAGAAATGGTTTAGTTGTCTCCTTTCTTTGGATTTCAGGCAGTAACATTTGGATGGAAAGACATTTTTGTTGACCCTTTTTTATAATGTTAAAGTAAATCTCTGCTGATGCTGTTTCACAAAAAAAAAACCCATATCAATGGCCTTTTTTCTATAGCCTAAGTTGTCAACTTTTAACCTCAGTTCTTGTAATTGCTTTGTCAAGTTGTCATTTGTCGAAGAACATATCTGCTTAATTCTAAGAGCCTTGCAGTATTAAATACCAGTGATCGGGAAGGACGTGCGCCTTGCGCCAATTGCGCTTATCGACCAGAAATGGCGCATGGAGTGACAAATGTAAGCGCCCGCGTGGCGCATGACATTTTTCACTTCGTTTTGAAACGTAGAGATATCGTCAAATGTGTGAGTACACAACTGTGTAGTGTTTACTCCAATGATAGGAGCACTTATATATTTTTGGGACGTCTCGGGTGTTTTCCTATGGTAATAATAGCAACATGCGGTATGACTGATTACCCAAAAAACGTAATTAACCATCATTCATGATATAATTTTTTATAAACAACTTTAAATTTGTGAAAATTGGCTAGTACAGGCGAGAATTCGTCTCTAATTATAATCTTTTAAGTAAGCTTGCTACTATTTCGATTGAAAAACCCAAAAACCTTTTTATGAATGGTATAGTATTTGTCTCCATAAAAGGGGCTTAACTGTCCTTGACAATTTTTTTGGTCTTTGGCTCGTTTTGACATTTTGTAAACATGCCTTCAGCAAATTGTTGTTGTGTCTTATCAATTAACGTTGCTCTCTACTGTTATTCTTGTCATCATGATGAAGTAATAATAATACAAGTGCAGAGGAAATGCCAGAAACGTCCTCTAATACGGAACGTCTGGAATAAGTATGGTATCGACAAAGACCCAAATTTAATGTAAAAAAAACATGAACATGAACAAGGGAACAGTACCAGTTTTAACATTGTAAATAAAGGTTATCGTAAATATTGCCCGGTTTGGAAGAAGTTATTGTATATTCATTGAAATTGATATTAAAAAATCACAGGAACAATATCCATGATATTAATTAGAATCATACTTGTAAGTACAGTGAAATATACACTTTTTTTAATTTTTTTTTATTGTAAACGAATGTCCCACTCATTTGACAACATGGCCTATTAATTCTAAAAATGGCCCATTGAATTTATTTTTGGGTGACCCTGGGCCCATAGAGAAAAAATCCTTCCAGATCACTGAATACTTTTGGTAAAATGTTCAGGATAAAAAAAATGTGCAGAAAACCATATTGGTGTTTGTCTGTTGACTGGCAATTCATATCTGTTGAGGTGATTCCATCTGTAACTTTGCAGAACTGAGCTCCAAATTTTTAATTGCTTATTATCCTTGGTCTTTAATATCCATTTGTTCTATTTAAGGATGTACTTAGGTGAAATTTAAAAAATCTAGAATTTAAAGTCGGAAGAGCATTAATTAAGGAACAAAATAAGCTAAAATTATTGATAGCTTATGGAGCTCCTTTTTGAGATATTTAATTTTTTTTAAATGGCGGGAAAAGGCTGACTTGGACTTTTTACCTTATATTAGCATAGGTATAATTTGGGTCTCAAATCGAAAGAAAAGAACTCTAGAATCTGCTTAAATTTTGGTAAATGACCTTTTATGAGCTATTGAAGTCTTATATGAAAAGAAAAATGGGTGTTATGGGGAAAAAAACCAAGGAGTCCGAACATCTGACACAAATTCCTAAACCTGACCTAAGTACATCCTTAAGTAGCTGTGACCATGCTGGTTGATTGACTGGGTCACATGCAATGGAGAAGATTTTAAACTAAACATCCAAAAGATGTTTGTGGCCAGTCTGAATTTGTCTGACTAAGGACTCAGACTGACTTTCAGACAGTTTTTTTTTTTTTAGTTTTCAATGATAGACTGATGCCAAGTGATGAGCCTCACACTGGCCCTTTGGGCCATCCTTTGTTCCACATCATTTATAAGCTAGAAAGGAAAAGCATTATGAAAACTTACTCGATGTTGTCAGTCAAGGCTGTAAAGTTATCTTCTATCAAAACTTTATGGACTATACCAAGTTCTTTATGGTAGAGGAGAGTCTATAAACATGGTAATTTAACATGAAATTAAACAAAAACATAAATATAGAACCCATTGTAGAGATTGCACTGAGCATCACAATTGCCAGCAGTTGCGATTTTATATTACATTTGACTCAAGATTTTCATGTGAAGACTAAATATATCATAACATTTGCTAGCTACTGTAGCTTTGAAATCCTAATGGCATATTTTTTTTAATAATGTCTGTGTTATAATTTCAATATCTGATGATTTCTTTAAATTCAAGATAAATCTGAATAAAAACTGTTCTACACTGGAAAACAGATGTGAATACATTTAATTTTCATAGTACTGTAACTTGAGTAATTGTTAGGTATTGTGTATGTTAAATAAAATTCATTGTAAGCATGGGATAGGAAGAAAATAAGACAGTCTCATGAAGTTGATATAATCATGTTCTTTCATGGGTGAAAAGTAATGAAAACTGATGTCAATTCTGCAGTGAAAGACCTCAGTGAAATTCACCTTCTAACCTCATAAAAAAAAAGCTTCAATTATTTCTAAAATCAAACAATGTACTACACAACAAAATCCTAAAATACAAATGAACTCAACTGTCTGCAAAGTAATAATTTCACTGATTTCACTTAAATAAATGAAATAGTGCAATAAACTCTAAAAGGGGGGGGGGGGGGGGGGGGGGGGGGGGGGTATTTAAAATGATGTGTATTTTCTATTCTGGTTTATAAGAATAACCAAACTCATCAGGCATGCAAGTGATTAAATAAAGCCTTCAATAAGGAAAGCTTGGCATTTACAGCTTTGTTAACATTATATAGAGTGTAAATTACCTTTTCAAAATACCCTTTAGAATTTTTGATATTGTGACAATCTTTTATCTTCTTGAACTCAGTTCCATTTGCAGTTTCCTTAACCATGTACTTAGCAGAGTGCACACCTGTAAGACAAAATAAATTCTTCTGGTGTAACTTGCCTCAAGATTCAGAATTTCAATACTGGTAAAAGCACAGCTACAGAATTATGACACTGATTTCTAATTTAGAACATTATCATTTACCTATTAAAAGATGTATCCCGTTTTGCATATGAAATAAACAGAATGGCAGATATTAAAATAATTGAGAGTAAAAAAAAAATGTTTTCAAATGCTGTTTGAAAGTATCAAGGCTTACCTCATATCAGCCTGACTTATCATCATGCCTCCAGCTGATATGGGAGACTCAGGATTATAGCTAATATGGAAAAGACCATATTTTAGTCTATATTTATTGACTTGAACAGTTAAAATGTAATCCATTCTTCCTCTAAATACTAAATAATTGCAATTTGAAAGATAAACTATATGAGTTTATACGTTTTTTTTTTTATTAAAATGCGCTATTAAGTGTTGAATAAATTGCTTCGCCGAGCACAGCTGGATACAACCGCAGAGGTCCAACCCTGAACAGTTGGGGCAAAACTGGACACAATATTCGTGCTTGATACAGGTCTGAATTTGGATTGTAATTAAATATTTGACACATAATAGGTTTCTGACACAGAATAACTGTAGTGAAAGAACTTAGAATTGGTTATATGATTTGAATTTATATTCAAATTTTTGCTTTTGTGCAATACACTATGCTATTCCCTCAAGATATGGTCATAATCTCAATTCAAATTTCCAATGGAGTTTGCAATCATAATTACCCATTTAAATACATCATAAAAGTCTTAAAATAGAAAATGACATACATAATCATGGCTAAAATTCCTTAATCAGCATTTTTAAATAGTAACTTCTAAAAATAAATTGACAGCTAATCACCTCAAGACAATACAACACTTCTTTACACATAATTTAAAAGCAGTGTAAGGGAGGTAATCCAAACATAACATTGTACTTTTTTTTAATTGTCCATTAACCAGGAAACCCATGTTTTTGCCCCTTTTTTGCCCCTAATTCCTAAACAGTTTGAGCCATAACCCCCCAAAGCCAATCCTAACCATCCCTTTGTGGTATGGAAACTTGTGATATAATTTCAGAAGAGAGATCCATACACCGTTCCACAAGTTGTTGTCTGGAAACTAGAAAAATGCTTATTTGGGCCCCTTTTTGGCCCTTAATTCCTAAACTGTTAGGACTATAACCCCCAAAATCAATCCCAACCTTCCTTTTGTGGTTATAAACCTTGTGTTTAAATTTCATAGATTTCTATTTACATTTACTTAAGTTATTGTCCTGAAACCAAATGTCTTCAGACGACAATGACGACGACGTGATACCAATATACGATCGCAAATTAATTTGCGGTCGTATAAAAATCAGTCACAAACAAAATTTTAATCAAATCAAAGGTTTAAAATCAATGCGTAATTGATTGTATTTCTTCTTTTATATTTTCACATGTTTTTAAATAGAACTAAATATAAAAAAATGTTGAGATTTTATTCTTTCTCATTTATATACGTATTATTATCATAAAATTGTACGGTAAAATGATAATAAACAGCTGCGCCATGAGCGCATGAAACGCCCGTCGCTTTTTTAAAGAATAAAGTTCAAAAACTTCTCAATGTCATTTCAGAAATTTATGAAAAACTAAAGGGAGGTTATCTTAATAGATATAAACCAGTCACCAAAGTTTCATGAAAACTGCTCAAAGCACTTTTGAGTTATTGTCCGAAAACTGGAAAATAACCCTTTTTTATGAATAAAATCCCATAACTCGGAAAGGTAAAATCTAAAATTTATAAAAATAGAAAGGGAGCTTATGTCAATAGATATAAACAATTCACCAAACTTTCATGAAAACTGCTGAAAGCATTTTTGGATATAGTCTGAAAACCGGAAAATCCCCCTTTTTTAATGAATAAAACCCCATAACTCGGAAACGTAAAATCTAAAATTTAAAAAAATCAAAAGGGAGCTCATATCAATAGATATAAACAATTCACCAAAGTTTCTTGCAAATTGATTGGTGAAAGTGTTTTTGAGTTATTGTCCGAAAACTGGAAAATCCCCATTTTTTAATGAACAAAACCCCATAACTCGGAAACTTAAAATCTAAAATTTATAAAAAACGAAAGGGAGATCACATCAAAAGATATTAACAATTCACCAAAGTTTCATGTAGACTGGTTAAAGTGTTTTTGAGTTATTGTCCGACATGTTGACGACGGACGGACGGATGGCAGGGATCTCCATGGATGAAAATTTAATGATGGAGGAACTTTCACCAAGACAAAAACCTTGGGTATACGGCATGGCATGATCGAAAGTATTTCATTCCCCCATTTCCATTTAAGGAATGGTGAACAGACTGATATATTGCTATAATTATGTTTATTTCATTATAGAATAACCAATATAATAAAATTTTTCATTAATTGTCATTTGTAACAATTCCAATGTCAAGCCTGCATGGCTCCCCCTTAGTCAAGAATGACCACAAGCTGTCCTTGAGGTTCCCAAGTTGTTTTCTTGCTATTTTGGTAATTGTTTAGGGCTTAAAAATCTGGGGGATCTTTTTTTCATTGTCATATTCAAACGTCATGAACCGGTATCGACGATTTGCAGCATCAACAACAAGAAGTTTCGTACCCGTTTTGTGAAACGTTGAAGAAAGATTTGGAGGGCAAACGTTTACAACTCAAAAGGTTTTAATGACTTTCAATTGCAAATTTCATAGTAATATACTGTGCAACATGCATCTTTTGATTCTGAATTCAAACCGGATGTATCAATTTGATTGTAATCTACGAAATGAATTCGGAATTACGATTTGAAATTTCTTCAGATTGTCAAGTTGCAGTTAATCAGTTAATATTCATACATTTTTTAAACTTGCAAAGTGATTCAATATTATCAATAATTGCTGTACTCATGTTATTTGGCATGAAATTATGTTCTGTTTTACGTCTTATTTTGCGTAAGACAATATAAAAGCACGTGTTCGACTTGTTTAACTTTTTCTTTGTAACTGGATTTAAAATTTATTTTTTAATCTCAATTTTCATTAGCATTTGCTGAAACTTAATCAAATAATGCAATCAATCATCTATCTTGATCAAGTGATCTCCTGTCAGGTGTGTTGATCTACCTGTACAAGTGATTAGCGATCTTCTGTCGGATATCCCTCAGGGCTTTTAGACCCTTTGGACTATAATACAATAAGCCTAAGGGTTATGCAATTACATGCAATTGATTATAATTGCTAACAAAAATGGTGGCAGCTAGCGAGACAAAAACACATTTGATCATTTGACGATGGAGGAAGATAATTTAACGATGGCGGGGATCATTTGACGATGGCGGAAGATATTTTAACGATGGTGGTGTGCCATCATAAAACAGGTCATGGAGATCCCTGGGATGGACAGACGGACAGACAACAGTATACCATAATACGTCCCGTAAACGGGCATATAAAAAAAAACAATTAAAATTTTTAAAAATGCATTTTAAATTTCTTATTTTTAACTTAATAGATCAATTTTTTTAGATCTATTGTTGAAAAAATAATCTATTAACATTGTTCAGCTTTCACAATAGACATGATAGATACTAGTAATCAATTACAACATTTGCTCTATTTTTTGCTCACCCTCATTCCCAACTTCCTCTGTCTGATATTTCCATTGACCACTTCCAATATTTACCACTCCAGAGGACAACTGTAATAAAACATTAATTATATGTATATACTAGAACACACCCGGGACATCACAGGTCCAATGACTTAATTAAAGTAACTATGCCTTGTATTAAGCATGGATTTTTGTCATCTGATAGTCATGCTGATTGTATGGTTTTCTCTGCTTTCAAAATCTTACTGTTTCAACCCGTCCTGGTTTTCTTACTACAATAAACTTACTATTAACTAAATTTAATTTTTTAACTAATCAACCAAAATTAACAGTGGTATTGATGTGGAAGAAAACAGACTTGTTAAATATTGTACTATAGTGTAACATAGATCCACTGGAAGAGTTACTGGTTCTCCTGATAGATGAGGGATAAACAGGAAACTACATGTGACATAAACTTTTGTTATAGGTATCGGATTCGCCCCGGAACTTGTTAATTATTGGTAATATCAATTCTGTGGAAAAGAAAAAAGGCCTGCAATGGTGTAATTTTTAAACAACAACATTGTCCTATATTAGTTATATATAAAGTTGAATTCTTTGATTTGTCGTTTTTATGTCATGCCGGCTAACAAATTGGAACTCGTTATTTTAGTAGTATAGATGTTAAGTGTATATTTTCTAGAGGAAAACTTTTTTTTATAAGTTAGTTAGTGATGAAAATAATCACAGGTGAAATTCTTTTTTGTTAACAGCCTAGCTCTTAGCACAATTTTTCAGAAATTTTTCCTTCTGTTTTATAATCAATAAGAATTAAGAACTACTTTTGGCTATTGTGAAAGTATTTTGTTTTTCAGCTGATTTGAATAAAAGAGGAATTTTTATCAAGAATCCTTTATACAGTATTTTATTTCTGTACATAACAATTAAAACATGTTTTTGAGATTTCCAATAAGGAATTTAGCATTTAACATTATTGTTGCAATGAATGTGACCTTATCTATCATCTTGTACTAATACAATCTTAGGCTTTGTATACACGATGTCTATACATATGTAGCTACAAGTCACTACAGTAAAATTTGGAAAGATTTAATCTAATCATTTAATTATTTAGGCTTTTGTTTTAGAGGAGAAATTTGAAAATGTGTCAAATAGAATGAACAATTTTAATCTGCATGCCAAGTCTTTTATTAGTCCACTTAGGTTGGAAGGAAATACATTTGTATCTCAATAAAAGATCATTCACAAATAATATACTTTAATTTCCGACTGACCATGTAGTTTCCAAGAAAAAGATATAAATGTGCTTTCCCACAGTTTTAAAGGAACCTATAAGAGGTAAAATTGCTACCGATGTACACATCAATAATTATATGTGTATGTATCCCCATTTTAGTAAGCAGGGGTACAATTAATGGTTAATGTGCATTTTTAGATTCTAGTAAACTAGAAAAATTAAAAGCCAAAAAAAGATTATATAATTTTACATCAGAGCTTCTTTCAACAAATTCTAAGATATATTTTATAATACCTCATCTTTATCATGCAGTTTTGCAGACAACAATGCAGCCAGGCCCTTTTTAGTTGCAAGTACTTCATCATCTTCAGGAGGATGGTACACTCTCAAGATCTGACCATTTGGTTTTATTTGAAAAGAAAACCTGAAAGGAACATAAAAAAAAAATCACATTGTATCTGCCAATAAATTGCTCAGAAGATGAAATACTATACTCCCCTTTCAGTAAGTGCAAATATAAACATCTTTTTGATAAAGCTAGTATTATCTTGAACTTGTGTTTACAATGCATGTCTTCTGTATTAGATTTATATCATAAAGTTGAGTTCTTACTCTCATTAAACATATATTGTAAATGTATGCACTTTTCTTGGTACCTTTTGTTACTGCAAATCAGAAATTAAAGTATGCCTTTAGCCTGTCGGTATCCAGAAATTGCCTTGATGCATAGTATCCATGAAAATGGTTATGTTCAGTTAAAGAGTTGCATGTTCCAGCCTTTATTATTGTAGCAAATTGATAGAATGTAGGAAAAGTGTCACACAAAAAAATCACAGATAAAAAGTCACAAGAAAAAAATTTTGAATATTAAATTTTCAAATGTTTGGTTAGTTTTAAGATTTTCATTAGGATTTCATTAAATTATTTTAAAATGTTTAATTTGATTTCAATTTCTTTTCTTTTTTTCTCAAAAAATATAATTAACTTTTTTTGTAGATAAAAGATAGATAAAAATCAATGTGCTTGTAAGCACTGAAGGGTAAAGATTGCTTTAATTTATCAGTGGGAAGTCAAATTTGACATTGCATTATATATAAAGCATTGGTTGTAGTTACTTCAACTACAATCATGGACAAGGGAAGTTAACTCCAATTTTAAAGATTACTCATTGATATTTTTAGAACAGATATTAGATTCCGGCACCTTGCACAAGTTATGTAATTTTCTTGACAAGTATAACATCATTTTGTAACTTTAATATCTGAGCATATATTTTAAGGGTAAATTTCTGGAAATGTTAATGGATAGGATGTACAGAATGTTATGATCAATGCACTATATTTTGTGTATCTTAAAAGTAGTGATAAAGTTTGGAAAATTGATAACTATCAGACCAGCCAGATAAGAGTTTTGATTGCATGAATGCAATCTTTACCCAAAAAAATAAAATTTTAACTAAGATCATGATGTTCTTTAGTGAGTTCCACTTTTTTACAGTGTTTTATCTATCCAGACATTAGATGATTGACAGAAAAATGTAAATAGCAAATTAAGTTAGTTCAATTACCATCTGTTGAATTGATTCTAAAAACTTGACATTTACATAGCAAACTTTTTTCTTTAATTTTGAAAAGTTTAATCAATAGTTCATTCAGAGAAATGAATGGTTTCCTGTATTAATCATATCAATCATGTATTAGTCAAAGGTTTCAATTACAATTTGTATAAAATAATAAGATTACTAAAACCAGAAGATTTAAATATACGAAACTTAAGTAAGCTGTATGATTTTCAATTACATTCTCTTAATTTCCTACTCAATAAAACATGATGAAATATTCTGAAACACTATCCAATTAAGAGATAACTTTATTGTATTTGAAGATTTGCGGACATCCATAGGTAGTTTTACTGTCGCACATTTAGTTTACCTGGCAACACATAGCAAAGACAAGTAAACAGATATTTGCGAAAGGAAAATTACCGATGGATGTCCGCAAATCTTCAAATACAATACAGTTATCTCTGTTCTAATGCAAAATAAACAAATCATTCAATTTTAGTCATCATTTCAGTGGAAAATTTTCATTAAACAAATGAAATGATGTTATCTTCTTTGGCACATAAACTATGTGACCTCATAAGTATGCTTCCAGTATCAAACATAAACACATAATGTTATAAAATTATATACAAAAAGATTTCTAGGTGCAAAATGTGAGTTTTTTGCTTATTATTGGAGAAACAAGTGAAACTGCGGTCTACTGCTCACTGATGATACCCCCGCCCAAATATTTCGGTAAACAGGAAGTTGTTGTTGAAAATGCATCACACGGTATAGCCGACTTATATAAACCCTGAAACCAAATTTCAGAAATCCTTGTATTGTAGTTCCTGAGAAAAATGTGCCGAAAACTTTCAACTTGGCTATCGTGTAAAATGATACAAGTGTTCGGTAAACAGGAAGTTGTTGAGTGATGAATCTGAAAACGCATCACACGGTATAGCCGGCTTATATAAACCCTGAAACCAAATTTCAGAAATCCTTGTATCGTAGTTCCTAAGAAAAATGCGACAAAAAATTTTCATGGGACGGATGGACGGACTGACAGATGGATGGACGGACAGACAGACAGAGGTAAAACAGTATACCCCCACTTTTTTAAAGCGGGGGTATAATTACATATCAATACATTCCGGAATTCAAATTGTCGGTTTCTTCCCTTAGTTACAGACAGGCAGACAGAGAATTTTACGCTGATTGTCATCCAATCAGAACCATTGATACAAAATAATTGCATTAGAATTGATATAACAATGTATTCATTAACTACATATAATGAAATTTCAAATACCTACATGTACCACATGTACAAAAATGGACATTATTTCATACCAGCTTTTTTTCCTATATATCATGTATCAAATTAAATGTGTGACTTTTTTTTCCTACCAATTCAGTGACTTTTTTCCATTTTAATGTTCATCATAACAAAAAACAGAAATGTTGAAGGACAAAAAAATGGCTGACTTTTGAATGCCTACTAAATTAAATTATATCAAACCCAAACATCGATTTTTTGTTATTTTTATAAAATATTAAACCCATTTTTTCTACTAAATCAATGTTGAAAGCACTGCATATTATTGATTGAAATTTACCAACAGTAGAAATGAATGTTCCAATTTTTCAAACACAGCTCTGGAAAAAAAATGGGACGCATATATAAAACAGTTTGGACAATATATATAATAAACTGTTAACACAGAGATATGTCTCGCCTATTTGTTATTTTGATAATGCAAATGTTGAAATTAAAATAGCAATACTTTAACATGCAGGTTATGCAAATATTCAAAGTCAATGAACCATGATTGAAGGTACATGGCTAAACAATCTCCATGGAAATGAGATGTGCCAATGCTAATACAACTTCATACCAAATACCATTGACTTATTATAAGTCTTTCCTTTAAACAAACCTAAACACAAACATTAACTTGTAAACTATGTAAAAGTTTCAAAGTCATTGACCATGACTGAGGGGTAAGGACAAAATATTCTCCATGAAAATGAGATGTGCTAATGCTTATACAACTGCATACCAATTATCAATGACCTACCACTAACAGTTCCCCTTAAACTGACCTAATCACAAATTAATACATGTAAACTAAGCAAAAGTTTGAAAGTCAATAGACCATGACTGAGGGGGCTGGGCCAAATAATCTCCATGGCAATGAGATGTGCCAATGCTAATACAGCAGCATACCAAATGTCATTGACCTACCACTAGTGGTTCACCATAAACTAAACCTAATCACAAACTAATACATTGTTGACGCCGTCGTTGCCGATGGAAACAGCATACCAATGTCTCGCTTTTTGACTCGTCAAGGCAAGACAATAAATGTACAATACATTACGATCACATCTTTGGGATAAGAGAAATGACATTGACCTTTGTTTTGGATAAATGAAGTTAAATGTCAATTTGCGGACCAACATGTGAGAAATCATGGAGGTAGCCTTTTTTTCCATTGTAGTGCAACAGTAACTTTACCAATAAAATTAACTTTGCATATTTATGAAATTTCTCAGTTAATATTGGAATTTGTTCAACAAAATGAACATGTTAGACGTAATCAATGCACAATCAAAATAGCAATTACCATGTAAAACCTATATTATCATCATGTGTACAATAGATATAAGAAGATGTGGTATGAGTGCCAATGAGACAACTCTCCATCCAAATCACAATTTGTAAAAGTAAACCATTATAGGTCAAAGTACGGTCTTCAACACGGAGCCTTGGCTCACACCGAACAGCAAGCTATAAAGGGCCCCAAAAATGACTAGTGTAAAACCATTCTAACGGGAAAACCAATGTTCTAATCTATATAAAAAACGAGAAACGAGAAACACTTATGAACCACATCAACAAACGACAACTACTGAACATCAGATTCCTGACTTAGGACAGGTGCAAACAAATGCAGCGGGTTTAAATGTTTTAATAGGTACCAACCTTCACCCTTATCTGAAACAATAGTGTAACATCACAACATAGAAAGACACACTATAAAATATCAATTGAAATGGCTTAACTCAATCAAAAGACATATTAACACAAGTGAAAGTTTGTTTTGATTTGTCTTCATAAAATTGAGAATGGAAATGGGGAATGTGTCAAAGAGACAACAACCCGACCATAGAACAGACAACAGCAGAAGGTCACCAACAGGTCTTCAATGCAGTGAGAAATTCCCGCACCCGGAGGCATCCTTCAGCTGGCCCCTAAACAAATATATATACCAGTTCAGTGATAATGAACGCCATACTAAACTCCAAATTGTACGCAAGAAACTACTTTCCTTTTAAAGTTCAATATTTCTATGCAAATCTAAAATCATTAAAGTTTTTAATGATTTACAAATATTATTTAATATAACATGAAAAATATAAAAGGGAGGTAATAAGCATTTACAAATTTAAAATGATTTTTTTCACTAAAAAATTGTATTTTCTTATTCCACTTATAAAGTTCACTGCTTTGGTAAAATAAAGTTCATTTTTTATTAGCCACCATCGTTACATTTTAACTTCATTTATATAATACTATATAAACCATTCAATGATTTTTGAAAACACACTCACCATACTTTTTATAAAAAGTAGTTCTAAGACGGAAGACTTAATTTTTTTTTTCAATTGAAAACATAAAACTAACATTAGAATTTAATTAAAATAAAACAAATGATGCACTAAATAAACTTGGTAGCACATAGATATAGTTACAGAGATTTTTTTTTAAATTTTTTACAGTTTTAGAGAGACAAAAGATTTACAAGGCATTTTTTCTACCAATGGACTTACATATGGTATTATATTTCTTTTATTTGACATTTGATATTTAAATCAATGTAACAATATGATATAGTAATGACCATGATGAACACATTGATATGTTATAAGTCATAAATTGTTTAGAATAAATATTTTAAAATAATTTTTTTTATTTTTTGAAAAGTTAGTTATGATGAACCTTAAACACCAGTTGATAGAATATATTATGAAAACTGAAGGTTTCACAGATTCTTTAAAGACACATGTGCTTATATGTCACAATGTGGATAGTCGACCTTCCAATGGATAGAAATAAGTGCCTGTGGGCATTTTGGCAGGCCTGAAGGGCCCACTGCCATATTATTTTAGACTGGCTAGGATACTGGAACGCCTGTGATCAGTTGGAAATGGCTTCTAAGGTCAAGACATTGGTCACGTGACAAAAGGTCAGTTTACGGTTTTTAGGTAAACGTGTATGCCTCATGTTTTTTTGACTCGTATCATCTTATTTTTACTCGTACATTAAGGTTCATCATAACCTTTTGGTTAATATGGCTGTATTTACTCTGAGTACAGACAAACCTGTGCACCTGGAAAAGTTTTAAGGCATGGCCATGATGGCAGGAACTAGATAATTAAATTTTAAATGCATTTTATGTTTCAGAAAATTAAAAATTTTTCTGGATTTTGCTATTCATTTTTTTCATTTCTGCAGAAGGTGCCAAAATAAACTAAGTTGGGAAAGAGATTTGAGAAGCTCCCCTCATATAATAAATGTTGTGAGTAGTATTGATTTAAATGGACAATAGATGGACAATAGACATCTGCAAACAATAGGTGATTTAAACTGTGTAACTGAGTGGAACTCATGTGTTTGTTTATTTTGCTATCTTCTGCAGACTGGAAAAAAATGCACATAAATATCCAGGTAAGTTTTTTATTTTCTGAAATATAGACTACATATAACTTTTATATATATAGGTCCTGCCATGCCTTAACCCTTTCAACGCTATACACGGCATATGCCGCGATGACGTACGTCAACCGCCACTGCTGTTCGAGGCATATGTCACGATTACGATGGATTTTTCATCCAGACTCGTATAACCATTCGGTTTTCATTCTAATTTTTCCTCGTATGAATCCAGGATATACAAGGTCCTGTTTGCACTTGAAATCGTGGGAATTTTAATGGTAAAAGCATGCAGTAGAAGTAAAATTAAAAAAAATATTTTGACAAATGCAAATGGCGGAAATCGAAAAAGACGCTGTAAATATGGAAATATTTCAGCATTTCTATGGCGAAACTGACAACGAGGATTAGTTAAAAGGTTTCCCGTTATCTCAATGTGTTAATTACATTCAACCGTGTGGGAAATATGATTTGGTCGATCTTTACGAGACGTAGAAGAAGGGGGGGGAAACGGAGGTTGATTGAAAATTTTGAGGACGGAGCCACTTATTTGCGCCATGTCTACATTATATGTTGTGTATGGTGAAAATACGCTATGGAAACGAGCAACTGGTGTTTCTTTATTATATGACAGATAAAACAACAAAATAAATGAAGATTAAAAATTGTTTTTATTCAAAATTCAACACAAATACAATAATTTACACCTTTTACCTGTTAATTACCTGAAAATGCAGGTAGCTTGATGAAAATTTTACTAAAATAATTGCATAACATTACAGTTCATGCTCTCCTGAGCATTTTTCATGCACTAACATTGTCTGTATCTCTAATAATAAAAAAGATACAGCAGTCTGAAAAGGAATATACTGTTCTAATGAATGAACACCAAAAAAAATGCAGCAGCAGCAGCCATTTTTCTATTTTTTTGTGTAGCGTTGAAAGGGTTAAAACTTTCCTAGATGCATCAGTTTGTCTGTACTCATAGTAGATTTTGTGGTGTAAACACGGCCATACTTTTCAATTCCTTTTGATGAACCTTAACCTTAATAAAACTCAAAATGTTCAAATCTTGATGGCCAGTAATGGCGGACAAATTACGAAAAGGTGCACATCATCATAAACAAACTTTTATAGCAAAAGTCATAAAGACAAAAATATGCTGTGTGCCATCTGTGAAACCATCATTTTGACAAGCCAAGAAAAAGCCAACTGGGAAAGCATACTGGTGGAAGGGTCCTCACATGAAGCGGGGAAGGAAACGAACTGTGTGCGATCAATGCAAACGGTATGAGGGCACGTGCAAGTGAGCACGTGTAAGAGCCTTAAAGAGTTTTTTTTGTTATGTATGTATTCTCTTATGGTTGTGTCCTGTTATCTATTTCTTGCATGAAGAGATATTTCTACTATCACACTGCACGGAGAGTAATACGAAAAAGTGATACGAAAATTGCGTGAATTTGATTGGCTTATTCAGCATCATGAAACGATATTACGACATTTTCATTGGCCATTCGTTAGGTCATTGATGATTTTCAAAGGTGAAGACAATGTTCATTGCGTCATATGCGATTTCTTCAATAATATACAACACGCACACTTTTCACCAGAAAATCTTCTTTTTGTCAAATTTACTGGTATATGGAAAAGACTAGATCAACGATTCGCGATTTTTTTGTTATTTAACACATTGAGAAAGTTGACCATACGAGAAATATGTTTTACAACTTGTTAGAATTGGATATCGCTTGATATCAACTCTTGTTATTTAAATTAATATTATATATAGTGATAATAAACTCGCCAAAGGCTCGTTTATATTTTTATTGAAATTAAAGAACTCGATTTTACATCAAGCGATATCCGGCGAATCTCACTCGTGCGCCAACCTATAATTAACAGAGTCTATAATACAATTAAAAGATTTGTAACTCGCCGGACTGAATTATGAGTCTAGCTGGTATTAATAATCAGAATTAGATTGTATTGTCTGTATATCTGTTACTTGATACTTGTTGTTTGCAATGAGCCATATGCATAGGAACATAACATATTAGCAGTATTATATTAGAGGGTCTGGATGGGGTGTCCTTAATTTCTGCATTCTTTAAATTTTTGAAGGCATTTTTCTTTATCTTTCAAAGAAACGCTTATTCTGTAAAATATTCATGGAAATCATTATACTATTTGATTTTTTTTATATGATTTCTTTGTTCTGTACATGGTTCATTTCTGTAATCAGTTTTTATTGCCCAATTCTATTATTCAAGTTCCACAGTTAATCCTTATACTTTTGCATCCCACCATTCTCTATATATTCTTTATATTATTTACTCATTTCTCTCTATTCTTTGTTTATTTTGGCCATTATTCTCTATTCTGTAAATCCCATCCAAACTCTCATATTAGGAGGGTCGGCACACGGTGGTCTCTTCCTGTATAACGTGAGGTAGGTGTGCCAATTTGCACCTACTTTGACAGTTTCTTTTTCTTCACCTTCGTGTATTTAAGAAACGGACAACGCAATCTAGCTGTATTTATTTTGTACATGTATCCATTCCTTGTTTACTATGTAGTTTTACACAATTTAATTTTGAATCCATACTGAATCTTAAAAATTGGGCCAGTTTGAACCGACCTCCAAACGACCCAAGATTCTGTAAGGAGGAGTACCTAAATTGCATTCATGCTTAAATTCACATACATAAATATCGACTTACTGATGTTTTGTTTTATTTTTCCACACTTTTAAAACAAATTGACAATAGTCCATGCTTGGTATGCATTTTGTATGAAATGGATGTCTGTGAGATATTTTAATTTCTCATTTTTAAAAGTCTACTTTTTGTAGACGTAAAAAATATCAATAGATAAAGAGAGTTAAGAGGTCGGTGGATTCGTTTTGGTTTACCAAGATGTCTAAATCGAAATCGGCCGTGTGGTTCTTGAATGTCGAAAATTGTAAGGTTGGTGTTATATCCATTCTATCTAATGAAAACTGCTGGAATTGCACAAAGCTTGTTATAAAGCTAAATGCTCACTTGACCTTCGACGAGGGTTATACTGCAGGATGGATGAAATCCAGGTAGCCAATTTTTCATTTTTAGCTCACCTGGCCCAAAGGGCCAAGTGAGCTTTTCTCATCACTTGGCGTCGTCGTCCGTTAACTTTTACAAAAGTCTTCTCCTCTGAAACTACTGGGCCAAATTTAACCAAACTTGGCCGCAATCATAACTAGGGTATCTAGTTTAAAAATTGTGTCCGATGACCCCGCCTGCCAACTAAGATGGCCGACATGGCTAAAAATAGAACATAGGGGAAAAATGCAGTTTTTGGCTTATATCTCTGAAACTAAAGCATTTAGAGCAAATCTGACATTGGGTAAATATATTCATCAGGTTAAGATTTATCTGCACTGAAATTTTCAGATGAATCAGACAACCCGTTGTAGGGTTGCTGCCCCTGAATTAGTAATTTTAAGGAAATTTTGCAGTTTTTGGTTATTATCTTGAATACTATTATAGATAGAGATAAACTGTAAACAGCAATAATGTTCAGCAAAGTAAGATCTACAAATAAGTCAAACATGACCAAAATAGTCAATTGACCCGGTAAGGAGTTATTGCCCTTTATAGTCAATTTTTAACAATTTTTCGTAAATTTTTGTAATCTTTTACAAAAATCTTCTCCTCTGAAACTACTGGGCCAAATTTAACCAAACTTGGTCACAATCATCGCTAGGGTATCTCAATAAAAAAAATGTGTCCGATGACCCCGCCCACCAATCAAGATGGCCGACATGGCTAAAATAGTACATAGGGGTAAAATGCAGTTTTTGGCTTATATCTCTGAAACTAAATCATTAAGAGCAAATTTGACAATGGGTAAAAAGGTTCATCAGGTTAAGATCTATCTGTCCTGAAATTTTGAGACGAATCAGACATGTCGTTGTTGGGTTGTTGCCCCTGAATTAGTAATTTTAATGGAATTTTGCAGTTTTTTGTTATTATCTTGAATATTATTATAGATAGAGATAAACTGTAAACAGCAATAATGTTCAGCAAAGTAAGATCTACAAATAAGTCAAACATGACCAATATGGTCAATTGATCCCCATAAGGAGTTATTGCCCTTTAAAGTCAAATTTAACAATTATTTGTAAATTTTTGTAATCTTTTACAAAAATCTTCTCTCCTGAAACAACTGAGACATATTTAACCAAACTTGGCCACAATCATCACTAGGGTATCTAGTTTAAAAAAATGTGTCCGATGACCCTGCTTGCCAACCAACATGTCAGACATGGCTAAAAATAGAACTTAGAGGGAAAATGCAGTTTTTGACTTATATCTCTGAAACTAAAGCAAAGGTAAAACGGTTGCATTATTTCATGCATCAATTGTAAAAAAAAATATCAAGTGAGCGACACAGGCTCCTTGGAGCCTCTAGTTTTTTATACCCCAAACGAATACATCAAAGATTTGAAAATATGGATGCTATATGATTTCGAAGGCTGTTAGTATTTACACTTTTAGCGTACTAGAGTTGTCCGAATATCGGAACTAATACCGCAACACTCACATTTTAGTTGTTGCACAACAGCAGATTGAAATCAAGTATCAAGACAATGTCAGTTGAAGATTTTGGCTTTCGGCATGTTCATTTCATATAACCGTTACCTCTGTGTGAGGTTGTCACATGGTCACTTGAAATCTGACAGAACTGTAATGACTCAGAAACAAAATCTGAGGTTTGTATACTGTAAATTCTACATTAAAGCTTGCATTTTAATTTTGGCGAATCCATGACAACAATCCACAACTTGAGTAACTTCAAAAAATATAAAAAAAATACGAATTTTTATTTATTTGATAAATGTCCTGTTAACACGAATCACACAAGGTTCTTATATCATAGTGGTCAAATGTCAAAGGCAAGGCCTGAGTGATCTGGTTTTGGTATGTGCCACACCGCTTTCATCTGATGACTTCACATACCAAGTTTGTTCAATCTTAGTTCTACAGACACGAATCAGACAAGGTTTTACTATCATAGGGGTAAAAGTTCTAGGTCAAGATCCCAATGACCTGATTTTGGTAAGTGATAAATTGCTTACACATGATGCATCTACATACCAAGTTTGGTCAACCTAAGTTCTACAGACAAGAATTAAACAAGGTTTTACTATCATAGGGTAAAAGGTTGAGGTCAAGATCCCAATGACCTGATATTGGTAAGTGATAAATCATGTAAATCGCATACACATGATGCATCAGCATACCAAGTATGGTAAACCTAACATAAGGTTTCACTATAATAGGGGTAAAAGGTCGAGGTCAGACCCCAATGACCTAATTTTGGTAAGTGATAAACCGCCTACACATGATGCATCTGCATACCAAGTTTTGTAAACCTTAGTTCTACCAGAGACATATGTCTCTGGTTCTACGCTACACCAGTTATACCCTGGATGCGAAGAAGGACGGACAAGGGGATTCCTTTATACCCCTAAACTTTTTTTAAATTTGCGATGATATAATAATTTAGTTTAAACAATATTTATTCAGATAAATCATCACATAACGATATATAATACAACTGAAATAAATATTAAGAATTCAGAAACAAGCAAATTTGCTTTTACAAATTTGTCTCCTATTACACAAATAATACACTTATTGAACAATACATAAATGTAAATACTGGCATGCTCTGTAATAAATATATAAATATGAAAAGGGTGAAAAATACAATAGAGAGGAAAAAAATAAACATTATTTTTTGTAATGTATACAGTGTGAAATGCTTGGGTTCTTATTGAATGATGAAGCAGCATTATCAAGGGTTTAAACGTTTGCTTTTAATAATGTATTTCTGCACCAAAGTAAATAAATGACTATTTTGCTCATCTGAGAGTACCGTTGATCCAAAAAGCAAAATTTGTGTGTCAACTTGGACAGGAAGAACTGAAACAGAAGCTAATAGTTCATGTCTTAAATCGGTGTATATGGGACAAGATAACAGGAAGTGAGAATTTGTTTCTACATCACCACAACAACAGTTTGGGGGGTTTACTAAATTACGAAGGAATATGTGAGAATTCAATGAACTTGAATCCATTCTAAAGCGAGTATGAAGAATTTGACCAAGACGATATCCTAAATACATTGGGACCTTAATATTTTGGGTACGAATTTGTTTTTTGAATAATGGTAGAGATTCACATTTTCTTATGTTTAAGTTAAGAGTGTTCCATAGTCTTGTTGTTGCTGGGATAAAATATTCATCCGCATATAGATATAAGAAGATGTAGTATGAGTGCCAATGAGACAACTCTCCATCCAAGTCAAAATTTATAAAAGTAAACCATTATAGGTCACAGTACGGTCTTCAATACGGAGCCTTGGCTCACACCGAACAGTAAGATATAAAGGGCCCCAAAAATTACTAGTGTAAAACCATTCAAACGAGAAAAACCAACGGTCTAAGCTATATAAAAAACGAGAAACACTTATGAAACACATCAACAAACGACAACTACTGAACATCAGATTCCTGACTTAGGACAGGTGCAAACAAATGCAGCGGGTTTAAACGTTTTAATGGTACCAAACCTTCACCCTTTTTCTGAAACAATAGTGTAACATCACAACATAGAAAGACACACTATAAAATATCAACTGAAATAGTTTAACACAATCAAAGGACATATTAACACCATTGAACATAAACTGAACAAATAAATTTGACCTATGATACAATGTAAATACAAAATAGATAAACTAAGGGAGGGATAATAAAAGTAACATGTTATATTGGTAAGAAATGTTAAACAATTAAAGAATAACAATATGCTTGTCAGTTGAAGATTTTGGCTTTCGGCATGTTCATTTCATATAACCGTTACCTCTGTGTGAGGTTGTCACATGGTTACTTGAAATCTGACAGAACTGTAATGACTCAGAAACAAAATCTGAGGTTTGTATACTGTAAATTCTACATTAAAGCTTGCATTTTAATTTTGGCGAATCCATGACAACAATCCACAACTTGAGTAACTTCAAAAAATATAAAAAAATACGAATTTTTATTTATTTGATAAATGTCCTGTAAAACCATTCAAACGGGAAAAACCAACGGTCTAATCTATATAAAAAACGAGAAACGAGAAACACTTATAAACCACATCAACAAACGACAACTACTGAACATCAGATTCCTGACTTAGGACAGGTGCAAACAAATGCAGCGGGTTTAAACGTTTTAATGGTACCAAACCTTCACCCTTTTTCTGAAACAATAGTGTAACATCACAACATTGAAAGACACACTATAAAATATCAACTGAAATAGCTTAACACAATCAAAGGACATATTAACACCATTGAACATACACTGAACAAATAAATTTGACCTATGATACAATGTAAATACAAAATAAATAAACTAAGGGAGGAATAATAAAAGTAACATGTTATATCGGTAAGAAATGTTAAACAATTAAAGAATAACAATATGCTTGAACGTATGTTGAGTTGTGTAATATTATTTCTTTGCCTTGTATAATAATCATGTCTACTTCCCACTGAAGCGGGCATTAAGTCTCTTAAATACTCTGGAGTTTTATTATTCAAAATTTTGTGATAAAAAATTAATCTTTGATTGCGTCGTCTATCAGATGAATTTTCCCATCGAGTTTCCACATATAAATTATTAATACTGATTAGTTAAGTACCCCCCGTGACGATACGCGCCGCGTCAAGCTGGATATTTTCAAGTTTAGTAATCAAATTCTGATTTTGAGAGTCCCGAACGACATCTGCATATTCGAGAATTGGGCGAACAAATAATATGTAAATTTGTTCAACTGTAAACTATCAAGAACATTTTTCATTTTCCTCATTATATTTATTCTTTTGTAAGATTTAGAAATTATATATTCAATATGGTCATTCCAGGATCCAAAAAAAGACACCTAGATGTTTGTGTTTACTTTCTATTTGTAGCTCATGGGTATTCATATTTAATGGAGGATGAAAAGGTCTATTTAGTTTTTTGGAAATTATCATACTTTCAGTCTTTTGGACATTAAAATTAACAAGCCATTTCTTTGACCAATTATAAATCTTATCTAGATCGTTATTTAAAATTGTAGCTGCTTCTGTTCGATTGTCAACCATAATATATAATTAAGTGTCATCTGCAAATAGTTTAATTTGAGCTTGAAAATCTTCTACAATATCGTTTATAAATATCAAAAAAAGGAGAGGGCCCAGAATAGACCCTTGTGGGACGTCTGCATTTACAGGTAGCCATTCAGAAATTGAACCGTTAATCACCACCCGCTGAACTCTATTTGTTAGATAATTTTCAAACCACTTTAATAGAGAACCCGATATGCCCGTTTGTTGAAGTTTGAATAGCAGTCCCTTATGCCAGACTCGATCAAAAGCTTTACTTATGTCACAGAATACTACCCTAATTTCTTTACCGCTAAAGCCTTCCCAAAATCATTTGAAATATTAATTAATTGATTAACCGCAGAATTCCCCCGTGTAAAGCCGGACTGATTTTTGGTTAAAATGTTATTACTCTTTAAATGATTGTTAACGTGTTTATATACACAACGTTCCATACACTTTGAAACTACACTAAACAAAGAAATAGGTCTATAGTTTTTCACGTCATTCGTTTACTATTTTTATAAACTGGGGTAACATTTGCTCGTTTCCATTGATCTGGAAAAGTAGACGTACTTAAGGATAAGTTAAATAGCTTACATAATAAATACTTTAATACAGAAGATGCTTCTTTTTATAATTTGGGATTTATGAGGTCTGGACCAGAAGCTTTTGTGGGATTAACAATTTTCAATATATCTTCAACTTCAGTAACAGTAAGTTTTATATTTAATACTAAAGACATCACTAATATTATGAAGTTCTTCAGGTAACATAGCACTTGCATCATCAATATTTGACTGGGAAGAAAATAAAAAGATTAAATTCATTTGCCTTTTAGATTTCATCAAATATTAAGTTGTTATTGACCATTAATGGGGGTACACTTGAGTCGTTTGTTTTTAATCCGGATAATTGTTTGACCGTTTTCCACCAATTAGTAGTGGACGGGTTACTTACTGTTTATGATTTCTTTAATTAAATTGTTGTTAAATTCATCCTTTGGATTTCTTATTAAGCTAGTAGCTTCATATCGTATTTTCTTAAATTTTGTCCAATCCGATTGATTATTATATCATTTATATAAATAAGAAGATGTGGTATGAGTGCCAATGAGACAACTAACCATCCAAGTCACAATGTGTAAAAAGTAAACAATTATAGGTCAGAGTACTTCGACACGGAGCCTTGGCTCACACCGATCAGCAAGGCATAAAAGGCCCCAAAATGACTAGTGTAAAACAATTCAAACAGGAAAACCAACGGTCTAATCTATATAAAAAACGAGAAACGAGAAACACTTATGAACCACACGGTCACCAACAAACGACAACCACATTTGTTAGCAATGGGGGTTCATTTTTCCGAACAGTTATTATTTTATTTGGAATACACTTTTCAGCGGCCTCTATGATAGTTTTTGTATTTCAGTTGTAAATTGTTCAACGTTATTAGAGTTAATTACGGAATCCCAATTTTTTTTCGGATAAGATGTTACGATATCTGTCATGATAATAATCTAATATGATAGACGAGCGTATTGTCAACGTAAAACTCATCAGTGGGCTTGAATCAAAACAATTGAAAAAATAACCAATTAAGAGATTGAAGAGCATTTTTGTATATATATCTTTATTCTCAATAAACTATCGTTTTGACAAACAAAATTTGGAAACATTTGTGCATTATGTCTATAATACAATATCAATGCTGAAGTTTAGAGGTACTCAGTTGGTTTCCAAAAGCTTATTAATTGTTTGCGTGCAAGTACGCTTGTCACACATTTCCCATTTCGGCTTCCTATAAATAGGAAAGTTTTGCAGAATTTATATTCCAATCAAATGTACCCTACTTTTTTAGTGGAGGTCTTTTATTCCCGGGCGAAGCACTTTTCTGAACTATACTTATTGGATTTATAAAGGTCCTTTTCAGTTGTCAAGTTCTCCATGCACGTTTCCTTTTCAGCTGTCCAAACTTTTGGCTTTGAGTGCCCCTAATGACCTACAATCCGTATATCAAATGAAATATACGAATGTACTTTTAACTTATAACCAATATATCGAAACCACTGTGGTTTGACTTTTTATCTCCCGAGGATATCACCTGCACAATGGTCATTAAAGAACATTTTCATAGCTAGCCAGTAGATGACTTTTAATAAAACTAAGGTTGTGTCTCTTATAAGCAAGTTGATATATGATGTTGGCTGTTTTTAAGTTCCCTTTTTAAAGGAATGTTGTTCATAGATATATCTCTCTTTGACTTCTCAAACAATTGCCTATGCGTTTTCTCAATGACTTTTAGCCCAAATATTGAATTTGTTACAGCCAAAATGCCGCGTTTAACTTTCATTTACTTTCTTTAATTCGATACCATTGCTTTTGGGTAACATAGTATAGAAATAAATGTTTCGGCATTTGATCATGGTAAACTGTCCATTTTATAATTTTGAAGGTGACAAATTTTATAAATCTCATTCGTAAATTAGGTTGCAACTCCCTAACAGAAATTGACCTCAATTATGTTTGGCTATTCACAACAGGTATATCTTTGGGTTGAATAGCTCCAGATGTAATTGTTTCTTCTTTGTGGTCCGTTCCTCATAATGGTCAATTCAGAATTATGCAGTGGATAAAAGAACGTTGTACACGTATTCATTTCTTTTCATTGTTTGCCATGATAATTTTGATTTATTTGGAATGCAGCGAACTCAAACAGATCAATAGTGAGTTGTGGAATAGGTGTTTTTGTCTTTTATTCTAGCAATTTAAGATCATATTCATATTTTCAAAACTAGTATTTTTAATCAATTTGACCTCTTATATAGACATACATAGTCTTTAATTCAACTGTTCAAATCTACTGTATTTCAATACCTTATTTTTGCATCCAATAAAAGACACAATAAAAATGAAATATATTGAAAATTAGAAACCAAGCATAAACCTCATCTTGCCTGGTTCTTTATCTATATCTTCAGTATGTTTTTTTTCTAAAATTTGATACCATATTCTCGGTCCAAGTCTTGATGAACTTTCCTTAATGATTAATCTCTGTTTTCTTTGACTCAGCGTATATTTTAAATCATTTGTTTCTATCTTAACATTCAATCTGAAATCTCATTTTTTTACAACATATATCTTATTCCATTATTTTATATATTGCCACACTTAGACCCCGGCTCTATTTAGTTTTTCTATTATGCATATACAGGAAAATGGTGACCGTATACCTCACAGAGATTCAAGATGAAAAATAAAAGCAGTTACTTCCTGATTACAGTAAATTTATTGTGGTACTGTAAGTGTGGATATTATATGATGAGATTTTAATGTGGTGCACTTCAATGGAAGCAACGTTACTTCTAGATTTATTTTATTTTACGACAAAATGGATATTTACCAAGTCATGTACGAATAATAAATCATCCTCTCAACATGTTTACTCTTTGTACTCTTTGACAGATATCTTATGTCATGTTTGATAAAAAAAAACTCATTACATATACCAATAGATAATGATAACTATCCACTAAAGAAATAAATAATGACTAAGCGAGTTGTCAAATGACAATCGTAAAATTAAAAATGTCTGTTAAATCTAAACGTAACATTACAATTTTTGTAAAATGCCTAATTTCACAACCGTTTGGTCCAATGCTTAACAGTGACTATTTTGCATTTCTGCTGGTGTAATTTAGATTTCTTTGCTCCCAAAACATTTACGGGTTTTCTTCCCAAACTTCTTATCTCGGTTGCACCATAATTTTACATTTCTGCCACTGGATTGGTTCCACTGCTGATATACTGTAAGTCCCAAGTTGGTACACACCGCTTTGTTGCCAATGCTGCAGTACTGATATGTTTTTAATTATGACTTCCATTCAAAATATAACGCTTATCAACTAAGAAACCATCGAAGGCAAAGTTGCCATTAGACTGATTTGAATGTTCATGTCTTTTTGTCTTTACTGCAACTTAAACGTTTTATGTATTTAGCTTTCAGAAACTTTATTTATCTTCAAACCTGATGTTGTAATTCTATAGAAACACGCACATTGTAGTCGGTATCACACGTTTATCTACGTTCTACTTATGAACATTTATATTTTGCTGTAGGGAAGGATCAGAGATGATACATGTAAATTTCTTTTTAATTTTGAACCTTATATTTGATCAATTTTCTCACACCGATTTTCAGAACAGACAACATCACACCGTACAAACGACCTAAGTTATTTATTCACGGACGGCCCATGATGTATCCTTGTTATCAAGCCATAAGGGGTTAATCGTAAAATGTATTTCTCAAAACATAACTACTCTAATTTTAGTCTTGTAAATTGCACAAACTATCTATGGATATTTTTTTCTTTAGAATTATCATTTTAAAAGAGAGGCGAAAGATACCAAAATGGATATGCCACATTAAAACCTCATTGACGATTGCAAATAAATAGACTTTCTGTTCGAAACCCGACAAAACAGTATAAAACAACGGAAAATGTCATTTATCATTAGATATGATGAGTTATTGCGATAATGTTCATTAAACTGAAACAGTAAAGAGAATATTTCATTCAAGAAGTGAAGAAAAAAAAAAGCAAAATGTAAAAAAATGACTGAAGCGATTGATCATTTATTTAGAAACTGAAAATTGTTTCGTTCGAACTTTATGCAAAAAAGTATAACAAAAATACCGAACTCCAAGGTAAATCAAAAAAAGGGTAGTCCATAACAACTAACAAAATCAAACGTTATCAATCAACAGAAGGAGTGAAAAACAACTTTCATATTCTTGACATGGTACAGGCATTTTCCTAAAAGAGAATGGTGTGTTAAAACTGGTTATATAGCTAGTTAACCCTTCCACTTGTATGACAATAAAATCACAGTTTACCAAACCAATATGGCATGTAACAGTTTATACAATAAGTTGAACACTGAATGTTATATAAGTAAAAAAAAAGAGGTTGGGTAAATAGTACAGGAAGACATGATCTTGTGCTATGTCAAAACAAAGCCTGAACAGAATGTTGATCAGAAGAAACAAGCGAAAATATTTAGACTGTTTCAAACTCTAAATTCGTTATTTGATGTCCACTCAAATGACTGAAAAACTAGTCAATCAAAACCTTTAGCATTAAATCTATTAAGCAAGAAAGAAAATTCTTTATTTCTATTTGATTAAATGCAAACAAACAACATTACTTCAGATTAGATTTACCTACCAGGTCCCCTCTTTTTATATCATTAACACCTGGTCTGAGTTGAACAATAGTCGCAAGACTTACAAATAATGGGTTGTAAATCTTTAACAAACTACTTTGTCATTGTAGTAACCTTGCTTGATACGCTTGAGTGTAAGAATGAATACATCAGAATTGCTACGGATAGCTTCTATTTGGACTTTAAATTGCAACTGTGTTTTGATCCAAAAATACAAACGTTTGATGTCTATTTAGCATTGTTATTCCTATATAATAATCATGCATATTCATGAAAGTTGAAACCACGTTGTTTTAAATACATGTTGTCAATAGCATTGTTAATTGACACAATCAACACAATAATCTGTCAAGTATATATTATAACAGCTGATACATTTTGTAATTTGTCCAAATATAGCAGATAGGTTACGTCGTCCAACATTAAATCCAATTATATGAACAGTAACCACAAACACTGAGAGGCAAACAACAAAATGATAGCCAATATTTGATTAAATATACACTTATTTGCTTTGACAGCATTCTCTTCAGGATATAGCGAAAATAAAGATTATAACTGCTAAAACGAAACTGCTTTTAAAATTTAATACCATTCATTATCTTTTACCACTCATATTTAATGCGCGTAGTTGTACTTTTTGAAATTTGCCCCACAGATACAAAATAACCAAATGACTTTATTTTCAGTTGTAGAGTTGGTTTTAGTGGCATAACAGATTATCTGTCAAACAATTTTAGACAATCTTAAAATCTTAAAATCTTCAATCAGATCCTGATCTTTAAACGGGGTTTATGTCATGTTTATAAATATGAACTATACATGAACGACCGAATTCCACTGATAAAGTAACTTTTCGCAAAAAAAGTCTTATTTTAATTGATTTCCATGTTTTAAGATATTAGGCCAAGACAGTTTCTTTCCTCAAAATACACTTGGATGATAAAGCACAGGCCTAACACAGCAAATATAACATAATAAATATAATTTATAGATGTTCCATTATGATTCCGTCATTTTAAACGACAGACAAAAATCAAGACTTGAAGAGGTGTTTTCAAGTAAAAATTTATTTCACAACAAAACGCAGCATCCATGACAATATTACACCAATGTTTAGGAATATTAAAAATAAAATTTAAGGAAATTAAAGAAAACTTAATTCATCCTTTTTTCAGATTGTTTATGACGTCTTTACACTTAATCCGTTGGTTGTGTCAAATTGATACTGTAGTCTGGCAGAACATGATTCATTTATACGTTTTATATGTTTTGGAATAGATTTCAGTAACTGCGAGTACTCGTTGATTGGTATTTTGTGTCTTTTGTACTTATATATTTTGTTTTTGTGCTTCGTGACGATCTGGTAAGTTAAGCCATTACCAACTAGTAATTACAAACTGAAACAACCAGTTAGCAATAGCTTTACTTACCAGATCTAAATGTTAACTGTTACACCATTGCCCCAGGTTAAGGGGAGGGTTGAGCGCTCAGGCTGTTCGTTTTATTTTTTTTTATTGTTTCACATTTTGTCATGGGGGAGTCTTTTATAACTGACAATACAGTACGGATTTTGCTCATTGTTGAAGACCGTACGGTGGCTAATGATTGTTTTTAAATCAACGTTCTTGAACTCTGTTTGAGATTTGTCTCATCGGCCATAATGCCACATTTCCTTATTTTATATATATTTATTCAGGAGACAAATCAAAAATACTATATCTTTTATAAAACTTCTAAATAGGAAAACTAAATAACATAACAAATTGTTATTGGTCTCTTCATTGATCTGTCAAAAACAGAAATTTAAGTTAACCACTACTTTTACCATGTTTACTGTACATATAATAGAATTTATAGGCACAATGATAAATTAAGATATGTATAGCCTGTTTTATTTCAAGTATATCTTGTAAAACTTAATTCAATATTTGATAGTCAAAATCCTGTTTGAATTGAACTTAAAGTAATAAATTTGCATGCCATTTCACAAAATATGTAATTCACATGGGTTTTGTACTGCGATGAACAAATAACCATATTTGTTTCTTACTCAAACCCAAAGAAAATTATTAATTTATTTGTATCCAACAAATTCACATGATATATTAATAAGCTGTATCATCCATTGAAAAGTCGTCTATATAAGTGTCGAAAAGTCAATTCTATCGGTTAAAACACATATCTATTATCAAGTAGTTAATACCGGTATTTCAATCTAGGACTTCATAGATAATCAAAAATATGGTCCGTTTCGAATATTTTTTTTTTGTGAAATTATTGTAGTAAATATTTAAACGCCTTTCGTAAAGGATAAATGATGAACGAAGATTAATTTTGAAAAAAGCAAGCTTTCGCAATAAGTAAAACTTCCAAATATTTGCAACCAGTCGTTCATCAATTGTTTGGAGCAATTTCCTATATACATATATACAGATGGGCATGTGTTAAAATCTTTTGTTGACCTTAAAAGTACAAATATATAATAACTGGTCTACATTTGATAAAATGGAATCACTTTTTCAAATATTCCAGTAAAACAGCTTTATAGGGTTAAAAGTATAATGTTTTAATTCCACATGAGAACATTTCATCCTGATTATAGTATTTGATTTATTATATTTTTCATATGAACATACAGATAAGGGTAGATGTAAATTTTGCGAAAGTGATTACCATTTGAGTTCACATTTAAAGACCAAAGCGACATACACTATTCTCCGTTATAAGAACTGTAAAATAAAAAGAAACCAGCGTCAGTTTCATACGAGAGATACATTTTCAAAACTTCAAAAGTGAGCTTTTTATATCTGGCAAAACATGGCTACCTTGTCCTATCTCCTTAATCTGAGATTTTCAGCCCTTTTAAAAACAATTCTTAGTTTTGTTGTTATTAAAATGAAATAGATGAACCATTGATGTTCTAAAACGAAAAATTCTTAAACTAGGCACTCCTTCAAGAATATTCATCTATCATACATAATCTAAGCAAATAATGACTGAGAATCAGATATTTTGCCGAATGCTTTAAGGAAAATAGTTATCATTTTTAGCATAACATATCTGGTTTTAATGAATAGTAAATACCAACATAAATTTTTGAAAGCCAAGGATGTGTAAGAACAGAAATAGTAGAAGAGCTATATGACCAAAAAGGAGATAAAAATAATAGTAAATCCATCTACATTTTTATATTAATTCTCCAATCTGGAATAAAGGCAATCTTAAAAATAAAGAGACGTATGGACACAGCGTCATTTAACTACAGAAGAACCTACGTGGTAGAATAAAAAAAAAACACCAGTGGCGCAGCTTGACAGTTGTTTCTAGGGAGGCAAACAATTTTCAGTCTGCGAATTGAGGCCTTAGCGCGGATAAACGACCACTATTCTGCTTGGAAGTAGATAGTTCAAGGGTGAAACCTGCGTCTTGAAACAGTTTTTGCATTTACAGATGCAAACGGCGAACTTTATAAAGGATTGGATGCTAGCTTTTTTCTTAAAATCCAATGGCAAATAGTTCATCAATAATGAAAATGAGAATAAATCAACAATAAATCCAATAGGTAGGTTCTGCAAACTTGATCGACCCGGATGAAGGGTAGGAAATTTGGACTGTCGACGGAAAAAGAGTGTTGGAAAGGGCAGACATGTTTTCTTGCCAGATGATACCTTCAAGGTATAACTTTTTACGGGATTGTTGCAATAGTTCTTCTACGTGCAGAGAGCGTGGCATTCTCCATACATCAGGCAACGGATTTAAAGTTCATGACCATTTCGAATGGACGTGTCTGGGTATACATATCCCCATTGGATAAGGTTTTACTTGCCGGATAGGAAAAGTCCATGTGACCATATTTCTAAACCCTCCACTTTTAAGTTTATTTATGTAGGATAAATTTAAATGAACAAGTATAAGAAGATACAAGAGTGACCAAGGGGACAATCAAACATATTAAGTAGAAGAAAAACAAACAGCTCAAAAACACTACCAACAAACAAAATGAGCAAAAGCGGTATCCTTTATTTCAAATCAAATTTGATAGATGCAATCAACGTAGTCGCCAAATTTTTAATAATTCATGGATATAACATCACCTTTACAGAGAAACCTTAAGCTAAAAAAAATTATGCTATCTTTCTTGAGAATCCGCTGTGTGGAGTCTGCTTCAAAAGAACAAAGGAACAAGTTGTAAGAAAAGGAGAACAATTTGTTCTCGCAATAAAAGTCAACTGTGGAGCTACTTTACGTGATGTCAGTTTCAGAGAAGTTTTTAATTAATCGGAATGATTTTTATAAAGTGTGATTTATCCCTTTCTAATACAAGTCATTTGTATCTTCGTTGACCTTTTATTTTAATAAACAAAGTCGAACCAATTATTCCAATTTGTTTTGAGCTTAGAATAAGGAATATCTGTTTAAAGGACAAGATAAGTCACATATTTGGAACCACTTTCATCCTCTACACGAAATGCACGTTGGAAATTTTATTTTTCTCTCTCTCCCTTTTTCTTGTTCAAACATTTAGTGAGACAGTTGCCTCACTGCCTCAATAGAAGCTATGCATTTGAGCTTAATCATCTAAAATTACTCCTCGTGGAGTGGAATGTTGGACGGTCTCGTTTTTAAAAATTGAATTAATTGTTCAGCTAAATTCGTTCGTTCTTATTATATTTTTTCCCCAGAGAAATAAAATTAGGTTTAGAAAAAACATTTAATCTCAAGGATGTACTATCATTCTTCAACCATGTAATGTCTAACAGAAAGATAATCTATGGGTTACACATATTGTTTGATGTTGATTGTCTTTCTTTTCCTTGTGTATTATGTAAGGTCCTGCAAACCAAAAAAAAAAAAAACCAAAAATAATATAAATGTGGTCTTATAGTGGATATGACTAATTTAAAACGTATATAACTAACTAAAATGTATATATGGCTTCAATTAACCTCGCTAAAAGTGGAAGCGTCAGATCCAGTGAATTATGAACGGAAAGTACCGCGGTTTCGGCGCTTGAAAGCATTTCGTTTCAATTTTTAAGTTCTTCTTTCTTTTCAGAACCTATCTAGGAGTTGTTTACACGCAAGATGAAGGGCCAAATTCTTTTACATGGTTGAGCAGAGTAAGCAACAAAAGGAGTTGAACCGCTCATGTTTCGATTATGTTTTTTTTTCAATAAGTAAAATATTCAACACAAAAGGGTGGTGGTGGGTTGGGGTGGGGGTCGGTAATTAAAGTACAATATTTTGACTTTTTTCTATCGTAAAGAGGAAAACAGAATTGCTAATAAATTTCAATACATCTGTTGTTAAATAGTAAATATTGAGGATATATGTGAAAAAACATTAACAAAACTTGCAGGAGAGACGGACAAGGGATTAGTGGTTAATTACGATAATCATGAAAGTTCTTACGTTGAGGGAGATTTCACAACATCACGCTTTTATTTTTCCTGTAATTTGACCGATCACTTTTTTCAAAGAAAGAATCGGTACGGTTAAAAAGAATTGATATGATTGATCAATTGATAACCTTTGTTCGGTTAACACCCAATTGTTATTATTTCTGGAATATCCAGGACGAAAACTAATTTAATAATTAATCAATTACAGGGGATTTGCAAAGTGAGCCGATAGATTAAGGGCGGGAAAGCAGAAGGTATAATAAAGTCTCTTTTTAATCCCTGGAATAGGGAAACAGAAAGTACTATAGATCTATGAAATAACGTCCTTCAGATGTCCACAATTATGAGCCTTTCATACATCAGTATTCGTATGTTTGAATTGTGGTTCATAGTGATTATGGCCTCAAAGCTGCATTATACAACATTAGCGGCATTATGAGATTTCGTTTAAAAAAGAAAACAAGAGAGAAGATATCAGATTTATGACACTCGAAAAAGTTGAATTTGGCCATCTCCATAAATAAAGGCAACAGTAGTATACCGCTGTTCGAAATTCATAAATCGATTGAGAAAAAAACAAATCCGGGTTACAAACTAAAACTGAGGGAAACACATCAAATATAAGAGGAGAACTACAACACAACAGAAACACAACATTAAAATGTAACACACACAGAAACGAACTATAATATAACAATGGCCATTTTTCTGACTTGGTACAGGACATTTTAAGATATTCGCCCTGGACATTATCCAAACAACTATTAACCAATTTTCTAACTGAATAATAATAGCGGGCGTCAATTGAATATTTGCGAATTTAATTAACTGGCGATCGCGACGGCACCATAGAAAAAACTTGGTGTCCGTAAATCTTCAAATATAATACTGTAATACCAATTATAGTGCAAAGGAACTAATACATCATTATATCATAATTTTGAAACAATGCATCAGTGCTTGTACGCTCATTTTAGAAAAATATGCTGGAAAAAACTTGTTATCTGATTAAATTGAACGTGACTAACAGTGGCGCATTAGAATTTGGTTGAAATACTGGTTAGTAACTAAGTATAAATCAATGTTCATTAGGGGAGCCATTTTTATAACTATTTTATTGGCCCAAAAGGACAAATAAGTTTACAAAAGAAAGTTGCGGAGTATATGAAGGGACTATTCAACACTCATTAGTCGAAGAAAAACTGACAACGCTATGGCAAAAAAACAAAAAACGACGAAAAGACGAACAAATCAACAAATTACTACACAGAAAACAAAAGATTTAGCATTATCAAGATGCTTGATTTCTTGATTGACAACATATTTGTTACGTTTGGAGGACGTGTCTTTCAACAGACTGTCGGAATTAAAATGGGAACCAATTTTGCCAATCTTCTTGCCGACTTGTTTCTTTATTATTATGAGGCTGATTTCATACAGGAACTTCTTAGGAAGAAAGATAAGAAGTTAGCAATATCCTTTAACTCTACGTTCCGCTATATAGATGATGTTCTCTCACTAAATAATACAAAATTTGGTGACTATGTTGAACGAATCTATCCCATCGAACTAGAGATAAAGGATACTACAGATACAGTTAAGTCTGCCTCATATCTTGACTTACATCTAGAAATTGACAATGAGGGTCGGTTGAAAACAAAACTTTACGACAAAAGAGATGATTTCAGCTTCCCAATTGTGAACTTTCCATTTCTATGTAGCAACATTCCAGCAGCGCCTGCATGCGGAGTATATATCTCCCAATTGATACGATATTCCCGGGCTTGTGTTTCCTATCATGATTTCCTTGATAGAGGTTTGCTGCTCACAAGGAAGCTATTAAGCCAAGAGTTCCAAATGGTGAAGTTGAAATCATCCCTTCGTAAATTTTACGGACGCCATCACGAGTTGGTTGACCGTTATGGAATAACCGTTTCACAGATGATATCGGATATATTCCTTATGTCGTAACTACAATACCCTTCCCTTTTCACGAATGTGACTTACCGAATTAGACTATTTACCGGATTTGTAATAACATAAGCAACACGATGGGTGCAACATGTGTAGCAGGATCTGCTTACCCTTCCGGAGCACCTGAGATCACCCCCAACTTTTGGTGGGGTTCGTGTTGCTTAGTCTTTTGTTTTCTATGTTGTGTCATCTGTACTATTATTTGTCTGTTTGTCTTTTTATTTTTGGCCATGGCGTTGTCAGTTTGTTTTCGATCTATGAGTTTGACTGTCCCTCTGGTATCTTTCGTCCCTTGTTTAGTATCACCAACCCACTACATACTGGGGATGAACGCGTCATGTGCTCCGGAAGGGTTAGCAGTTCCTGCTATACATGTGGTACCTGTCATGTTGTTCATGTAAATACAAAATCAGTAATAAGTCTCATTCTCATTACTAACTTATGAAGTCTTTTCCTTTACACTTTATAGAACAATCACAATATTTATACACAGAATGTGCAGTTGAGTAGATCTAGCTTAAGGTATAAGTAAATAGAGGCAATTACACACAACATTAAAGAAAAAAAACCCAAAATAAATAAAATTGAAACCAAAATGAAAATAATGAAGTAAAATTTTGTGGGCATGGTGATAGTGTTTGTTTATATTTTCTTTTATAAAACATGTACTACGATGAAACTATTTTTGATATTTTGTTCAATTTAAAGACTTCTTTAAAGATTGCACCGTTTTCCTCGTATGTTATATTTTGGCTTCCCTCAGTGTTCATTGCTACATGCAAAAGAACATTTTGCCAATGTTTAATTAAATAAAAAAAAAAAAAAAAAATGAGCTGTGTTTTTAATGCGTATCATCGCTATAATTGTAGGTACACATTGTCTAAATATGTTACCATTATCATGTACAGATGTCTATTCCTTTCCCTTAATCCGACCTGGATCAGTGGAAAAATAACACTAATAAATCTTAAAACGTTAACTTAATCACCAGTTTAGTTGTTTTTTACAACATGCGTTAGCTTGTGTCTGACAATTTCATAGACTTTTGTATTTCTTTGGACTGTTGAATCTGTTAATGTCTTTCACAATTATATACTATACATGCTAAAAATACTTACCATTTTGACAAATCCATGTTATTATTCACAGTGTCTGAAACGTAAAATTCTTAAATTATGTTATCAAATAAATTATGCAAAAAACCTGAGAAGAATGTTTAAAAATATACTATACAATTTAACTCACAAATATCTAATAATTAAAAACTACATACTAGTGCAATTCCAACTGAATTTTTTCTTTGTTATAAGCAAAGCATTCAAAATAAAATTATTCTAAAACTTCGTTTAGCACAATTGCAAAGCGTGATTAGTATAAAAATGTTCTCGAATGCACATACATTGATTTTGAATATACGACACTAGTCAATTTCATATTACAAAATGTAGTTTGTTAATTTTTTGACATAATTCAAAAAAATATATAGTTACCAGTGTCTTCAGATCTCATGAAATTGAAGCTGTATACTTTTAACAGTATTTCTTGATACTCTGGAGCAATTTCAACGACAGCATAACTTATCTGTTTGTATAAAAGAGAATGTTTCCACACTGTGTTTTTTCAATCGAATAATACAAGTTGATAATTAAAGAATTGCGTTCTTGTTTTGTTACTTAAAATTAAATTCAGGTTAATGACTTGGAGATGCATTCTCAATTTAATTTGAACACGGTTTTTTTTATGAAATGTGGTTAACGCAACAATTTTATTATTTATATAGTAAATCGTCACTATATATTATAGGCTTCTTTTTTTAAAATATGTTTTCATATCAACGTAAGTTAAGCCTGGTAAAATATAAATACTAGTTATTTTTGAAAATTGATTGTTTTATGTTGTTATTGTTATTTAAATATCTGAAACGACTAATACATAAATAACAAATGTACTTACTTTTGCATTGATCTGAAATTTTCCCACATCCCTAAAGTGAATATTAGTTTTCAAACTGTAGATATATTCAAAATGTTCCTTAAAGCGTATAAATTTTGGGCTTACAAAATAAGAAAATGAAAAAAGGAGTAAAACAAACGTAGCAAAATTTTTCATTATTGTTTCCATCACCTATGGCGAGAATACCAAAAAATCAGGTAAATGTTTTCATATCTTATAAGACAGGTTTTAAATTGGAACATTAGAAACGCCTATTCATTTAAACCGCCAATAATATCGCACTTCAAAATGTATCAAGGAAACATATGAACTACTGTATTGGTCTGAATTTTTAGGTGACTGCTTAGCGCAGCCGACAGAAAGTTATTTAGAAAACAGTCAAAAGAAACTTTTTGTCATCTCGGTAAGTGTTTGTTTTTTTATATTTAAAAAATAATTTCAAATACTATATTTTATATTAATTTAAAAGTACATTTTGTATAATGTAAAGATACCATAAAGACATAAGAAGAAGTGGTATGGTTGCCAATGGTATAACTGTACATCAGTGATTAAATAACATAGATGTTAGCAACTGTAGGCCATAAAAGAGAGGCGAAGGATACCAAAGGGACATTCAAACTCATAAGTCGAAAATAAACGGACAACGGCATGACTAAAACAGAAAAAAGACAAACAACAGTACACAAAACACAACATAGAAAACCAAAGACTGAGCAAAACGAACCCCACTAAAAACTGGGGGGGGGGGATGTCGGGTGCTCCGGAAGGGTAAGCAGATCCTGCTCCACATATGGCACCCGTCGTGTTGCTCATGTTAGTACAAACCCGGTGATAAGTCTAATTCGGTAGGTCACATTCAGGGAAAAGGGGACGGGATTGTAGTTACGACAATTGAAACATATCCGTTGTCATTTGTGAAACGGATATTCCATAACGGTCAACCAACTTGTGATGGCGTCCGTAAAGTTTACGAAGGTACGATTTCAACTTCACCACTTGGAAATCTTGGTTTAATAGCTCATAAGATATTGCCCAAAAATGTAACAATAGAATATTAGCTTTCGAAATCATGATTGGTTACATTAAAGTAAAATTAACAATTGTTGATTCGCTTGTTGGGTTCAACTTCACCGGTAGCGTTCAGAAACTCAGGTTAAGATCGACAAATCAGTACAAATACAAGAGGAAAAGAGAATAAATATTGGCGTGTTTAGTTCCACACTGCATGCGTGACCTCACAAAACGCACCGAAAATAGAACTGCGCTTTTGTTGCTTTTCTTCATCCAAAAGTCACAGTTAAACGTTTTAACATTAACACACCTCCAAGCAAATTAAGACAACGTGTGATGGATTATACTAATAATTAATATTATATGAATTTATATAAATGATACGACGGTTTTTTATAACTGGATATTTAAGTAGTCAGTCCCTCGGTACTGACATGATTTAACAAACTTTTCTTAGATTGTAGATCTCCGCTAATAAATTAAGAAATTATCAAGAAACTGAGGTTCAAATTCCCTCATACGAAGTTGATCTTATGTGAATTTGTATATTTTCTAATTTCCTTTTGTTCATATACCTCTTCACGTGGTTAGGTCTTGTATATCTTTGACTTTTCAAATGTTTGTGATTATGCGTTCCTGGTTTAGGTAAAACCTAGAAACCTTCGGACGAACGAAATTAATAAGTTTTAATTGTGATTTAAAAGTCCTTTATTTAAAGACTCGTTACACCATTTAGATATCTACTGACTACAATTAATATTTACCTAACTCTAATTAAAACGGGTTTGGTCAGTTTTTCCCTCAAAGGAAGAAGTTTGAAGACTTAAGAATGTGAAAGTACGATATAGAGAAAATATATTACTAGCACTAAAATCAAAATATCATCTTCATAATTCACGTGAAAGTTCCGTCTAAAAGTAAAGACCTTGCATATACACCTGTCTAATTGTAAAGACTGCACGTAACTGCTATATCTCTAGTGCCTATTTTTGTAGTTGTGTTGACATTCACCCTACATTTCCTTTTATTCGTACATAGATGTGAGCAACAACCTTACTGAAAATTTTTTTTTTTGCTACAACATTTTCTATACAAAGATGTTGTCGTGAAATAAAAACATTTAATATTTTGCCCTTTTGTTGTTTCAATGCTAAACACATGGAAATGTTTATAAAAAAAAACCACAGCATTTCCCCTTCTACTCATAAATTTGTAACTTCTGTACCTTATATATAGGACGCCAATATAAATGGCACGTCCCTTTTATTCAGTATTTTTGTTGTTCAGTTTGTTATTATTGCACTTTGAAAAGTAATAAACAGGCCTACAGACGGGATCGTAAACCTTAAGTAAAATATAAATACGAGGGTATAAATCCAGAAAACATCATTATAAAAACCGTATGCATGAGTAAACCATCATTAGGGTAAGGCTGTAGCTAATATCTAATTAAACTGAATTTACAATAAGTTCATTCTAGGGCAAACATGACCCATTTAAGGCATATTTACTACCTCATAGGGAACAAAATGACGTAAATAATTTTTGCTCTACATAAACCGAACTATTTCATAAAAAGTAACCTAATTTTGACAGGATTTGAGAATTTATCTTTTTTTCAAATTTAGGTGTAAAATATAAGGGTTTTTTTTTATGCCTGTAGTTAAAAAGTAAAATAACAAAAATACCGAACTCCAAGAAAAATTCAAAACGGAAAGTTCAAAAAATCAAAAGCTCAAACACATCAAACGAATGGAAAATAACGGTCATATTCCAGACTTGGTACAAGCATTTCCTTACGTAGAAAATGGTGGATATAGACGAGTGACATTTTTCAAAAAGACGCTTAGTTAACGACTTTAATGCACCCACCTAACATACGGCTATATTATACATCATTCGAAAGCTTATTATCTGTACTTTCTGTTTTGCCCGGTCGTCAATAATTCGTACGGTGCAATTTTTGTTATTTCAAGGTCAAAGGTCAAGAATGAACATTCATAAATTTCGTAATAATTAAACAAAATGATCTTTGCTGGTTCTTTATGTTATATTTTTTTTCTAAAAATCATATGAACATAATAGAACATAATACCAGAATTCTAACTCAGTTGCATATTAAAATGTTAATTGGGCAATAGTTACAGAAAATTGCATTTTTTTAAAAATCTTTCAAAAATGATAAAATTGCGCTAAAAGCAAAATATTTCTTTATGTATCAATATTTATATGTCACCAATAAAATAGATTTATCGTTTATAGGCGAAGGAAATGTTTTACTGCAATTAATATAGTACTGGTCAGGAATCAGCCTTTTAAAGAAGCTTTTGCAGTTGCCCTTAAAACCACCATCTGCATATTAGGATCATTTTGCTTTTCATTGTTTAGATAACACATCGATTGTTGTCAATATCAAATGAAAATAATTTACCATATTCAAAAAAGGGGTAATAAAAGTGAGTTAAGAATATACAAGGGATATATAATAAAAATATGTTTTATTCGATGTCGAAAGTGAAAGACATATTAAGATGTTTATTCTCGTTCAATATTCGAATAAATACTGTTTGCACCACACGCTTTACATCACAAATCATTTATGTTAGAACATTATTACATACTCATTTAGTATATTATTTGTTTTATCAGATATCACTGAAGTTTTATATTGTGGAAGATTGATCACGCTTCCTGACCAACTTCAATCACCACTGGTAGTGTTCGTACATTTCTGTGTAGTGTTTTGAGAACTGTTGTTTGTCTGTCCTACTTTTTTTGCTTTGTTCATGGTGTTATATGTGTGTTTATCGGAAATGTAGGAATCATCTTGTCCCTACGTCCATTTGTGTTTTGTTCTTTCCATTCATATGTCCATCCATTAGTCTAAAAAAAACTTTGTAATGAGCAATACTCCTCTTGCATCGCTTGGTAAATTTTAGTGAAGTTCAACGTTTTAAAGTGCACATTTGCATATTGTACAGAAAGGGACTTTATTCATGATAAACGCATTCAAATAGAGTTAAATAACAAGCAATTCAAATTCACCATTACAGTCCTGGTTGTAAGTGATATCATTTTTAACGCTTCTTCATCTCACATTTAAACATATAAAATTTTGTATGGTTTTTTTAAGGTCAAATAATAACAGACACATATTGCAGTTATGAGATCTTCTCACCATTAAAAAAAAACGAACGAACAGATTATAAGATGCAAAAAAAGCATTGGAATGTACAAAAAACGATTTTACTTATTCATGTTATTGTTTGGATAAAGTTTTAGATGTTTTAAGTTAGTTTTGGAAAAGACAATACTTCAAATCAACTAATTTTGGCAAACAATTTATTTATGTGACTTTTGTGATAAGAAAAAAAAACACAATAGAATTAACCTCGTTCGTCTTTAGTATGAAAATAAAGTGTGAAAATTACCCAAAAATCGCTGCCAATTCAACAACAGTTGGGCTTAGCGCATCAATATGAAAAATGCTAGGTTTTGTCAGAGGTTGCCTACTTTTACAAAACATTCTTGGTGATAATTGGTTGAATTGTTGGTGAGACACATACCCAGTAATTGTTTTTCTAAATAGCTATTTATTCTATATGTAATAATTTAACTATTCAGGCTTAAAATGTTGTACGCCAAACGCGCGTTTCGTCTACAAAAGATTCATCAGTGACACTCGAATCAAAAAAGTTAAAAATGCCAAATAAACCACGAAGTTGAAGAGCATTGTGTACCCAACATTTGGAAAAGTTTTGTCAAATACAGCTAAGGTTATCTACTCCCGGGGGTAGAAAAGCAGTAGTATTTGTAAAAATGCAATGTTTGGTAAACAGTTAATTTATAACTATGACCATATCATAGATAATTCATGTCAACGCAGAAGTGCTGACAACAGGGCTGGTGATATCCTCGGGTAGGAAACCCCCACCAGCAGTGTCATCGACCTAGTGGTTGTAAATAAACTCTTAGATACCAGGCTTAAATGATGTACGCCAGACGCGCGTTTTGTCTACAAAAGACACATAAGTGACGTTCGAATCAAATATTTAAAAGAGCCAAATAAAGTAAAAAGTTGAAGAGCATTGGGGACCCGAAATTCCAAAAGGTTTTGCCAAATACAACATGCAACTGCATGTAACTGCAACATGTCAATTTTTACTAGAACATTGCGTAGTTTGATAGGGTTACATACTACGGACAGACACAAAGAACATTTTCAGTGTCTAGAGTATAATAGTTTTAACTTTTTCATCAATGCACGATGCAGTTGAAGCAACCAAGAAAACAATTTTTATGATTTGTTTAAGAGAAATATTTGAAATTCAACATTTCATTAATTTACTTTGTATTAATGTGATTATCTATTTATGTATTTAATTGTTTGGGCTAGCTTAATATTTATATATAAAATCCTTTATTTCTTTTAATGATAATTATGAAATAACAAACACAATAACAAGAAATGACAAAAAAGTGTTTAACAGGCTGGCAACTCAACTACATATTAAAATTTGAATTAGCTCCCTTAATTCCCCTTAAAAGCATGAATCCCACGTGTATTATTGCCTTCATACATTTTTGCATTTTTTAATTGTGTTTCTTCAACCTGATATTGACTTCATATTTTTTTTTCACGTAAAACAGCTAAAAAGCAATCTTTTTGCAGATGGTTGTATTTTGGGCAACTGGATAGGTTGTTATGATGGGTTGTGTAATTAGCAAGAAGTGTGATTGCAGTAATATGATGATGCCAAAATATTACTTAACACCAAATGAAATATGTTATTTAGTTTTTAATGGTGATTATCAATTAAATCACATACAAATATTTTGGTTTTCACTCATTTTTATCATTTTCACTGTAATTTCTGGAAAACGGCGCTATCAATTAAAAATACGTCATCAATATTTTAAAGTGTGTTTAAAGATTGACAAATAGTCTCTGTTCTTAAAGTTTTTCACATTTCCGTACAGAATTTTATTATTTCAAAGACAGAATATGCAAAAATACGGACGTCTTGTAAAATTAGAAATTGTCCGTCCTTGACCTTTCATCGCGATTTGACAAAAAATGCACCGTACGAATATTTGACGACTGGGCAAAAAAGATAGTACAGATGATATGCTTTCGAATGGTATATGATTCAGCCGTATGTTAGGTGGGTGCATTAAAAATGAAGTTGCGTGGTTAATGTCACTCGACTAATAATATCGCTATCAGTACACCTGTAAATGGTCGACTGAATGACAAATGTAAATCCGTATTATGAATTAGATTAATTATTTATTGTGTTATATATGTTGTAAAACATCATATGTATTTAATTATTCATTGTCATTGTCACAGCTACTTTTGCAATATATATGATTTGCAAAAGAAATAATTTTCTTGGATATTAAAATGAAGATTTAAAATCATGTATAATCTTTCGTAAAGTAGAAACCACAGCTATATTGTTCTTAGATGAACTATTAAGAAAACTAAAAAAAACCAATTTTGTACTTTTCTTGACAGAAATGAACCTGCTATCTTGTTTTTATATCCTACTTTGGTTTATAATAGTGGAAACAGCTACAGAAGAGATATGTACTCCAAATATAAAGTAAGTGATATGAGCAATAAGGTCTCTTTATGTTAGGAGAAAATTGAGAATGAAGAAATTAAAATGTCAATTCTAAAGCCATTTCTGCTTCAGAGTTTGAAAGCCACAACAACTTATGATTGTGGTAATAAAAAAAAAAGATGGTGGAATGATAACATTTGATGTGTTGTCTGGTAAAATTTACGTTCGTTATGGACATAAGGTTGACATGTTGGTTGTGGTTTCAAATAAATAAAGAGGTTGTTCGTATTCGCGAAGTAGACACCAACCCTTTGGTCATGGTATTGTCTGTAGTTATTAATCTCATGTTTTTATTGCCCCTTTGGAATCTTCATCTTTTTGAAGACGCAAACAGTCGCATCCGATAATGTCATAAACTGGTTCACAATTGGAATGACATCAGATTCATCGGCTGAATAAGAATCTCCGTCTAAGAACACATTAATTTAGAGTATCATCCAGTAGTGCAAAAGCCTACAGCTGTAGTCTTAAAACTGTATTTGATCGTAAGATAAATATATATGTACGTGGCATACCAGTATTTTTTTCCTAGCCTTTTTTTTTGTAAAATAAATCGCAGGAAAAAAGAAACCATAAATAATGTCAAATTGACATTGATAGACGAGGGTGTATAAGATAGAGATTAAAAGGAGACACTTATAGGATAGGACAAATAGGATATTTAAGATGTTAGCACTAATTGAAATGTGGTTTATTGAGTAACGGAACATCATCATTATATCTAAAAGAGAACTTTGCAAGACACTTTTTCTTATTGTCTTTGAGATGATATGTATGAATTCAGCTTCATATAAGTACAAAAACTAGTAGACCAGTTGTGGGGCACAAATAGTTCCCCTTGACATACCGACCATCTGCTGAAATATTAATCCGTCAAACTCAACAAGTATCTTGTCAATCAAAATGTCCAGCATTTTGATTACATTATCTTCTGTATATCTGTGGTAGTAATCAATGTGGTTCCTCAAAGAATAAGAGTTTGTATGACATAAAACAAAACATTTGAATTTACGTTTCATATTTTTGTAGACAATTCTCTGTTTGATGTGATCATCTAGCCGATCTTTCAATTGATCATGGGGAATAGTAATGTAAAGTAAAGAGAAACCAAAGGCTTTGATATTACTGCAAAATTGTAAAGATTGTGATAGAAGTAAGCCGGAAACATAAAGGTCTAGGGTCTTTTCGTTCAAAATTCGTTAAACAAATGAAATCTGAGGTCAAGATCAAATTTCAAGATATTAATTATAACGGTAGTACATTCATGCGTCTTTTAATAGAGTTATTGCAATTTCCTGCGGTTTTGTTTTACCTCGATCTGAATTTCCGAAATAATTTATGATTTTGAACAACTACTGTTGCCTCTAATATACAGATATAACAGACTTTTGAATATTTACAAAAAAAGTGTAGTCTCAATGAGCATCGTGTCTGTAAATATTATGTTTCTAATGAAAATATCAGTATTGAATGATATTTCTTATTCTACCTGTTATGGTGATGATGTAAGTAGAACTAAATATTGAAACATGATATAATTAAACTTGGGGAAGTCTTGTATATATCAACAATTAGGGCTTCTTGTGTGATAGACCAAGTTAATCAGTAATAATGGTTATTTCGTCTGACGGTTTGACGATTTCAGAGACTTACTTGCATCTCGCCAATACTGCCGATTTCAATGAAATGTTATGATGCCTATTCATGAAACCTCGTTGTTTTCCTGATCGACAATATCCAACATGAACACATTTTCACCCTGCTTTCCAAATTATGTGCCGTGTTTTACATCCGTGTTCAAGTGGTGAATCTGTTGGTAACTGCACAGTGCAGGATTTTATTGTTGTTTTTACGTTATGAAAACTGTCTAGATTGGCAATGGGAAACAATGGGATGATATTTAACCAGTTGAAACGTGCGCAAAAACGTCAACATTTTATTTATTCAGTTTTACTTCTACAGGTACGCTTTCCCATGCCGTACACTCGGGACACCGCTTTGACAAACAATATTGTTTCTGTCTTGAATTACCCTCTGATGTTGTACAGTTTTCCTTTCGATTTTTTCGCTAAATCACGAAACAAGGGATAAGATTTAATGGAAATTAAACTGACCTTGAATATGTTTATGTACCATCCGTTAAACTATAATTTTTTCCTGTCGAAGGGAATTTTTCAGCACATCTCCTTTACTATATATTTTTCTGCTCAATTATATCAGTATGTAATATTTATTTAAGAAAATTTACAGTAAACTATATATATAATTTATGATATTTGATTATAGGTCATGTGCCCTTCAAGAATCATATACAGTTTACCTTAAATTTTATACCAGATGCTGGTCACTTACAAAGTGGTTCCGGTGTAGTAAGACCAGGTAATTTTGTTGTTCTAGATACTGCAGATGTAAAGAAAAAAACTTACACATTGCACCTACATATTATTGGTTTGTTTTTTTGTTGTTATATTTGCCTTTTCAGTTAGGTTTGTAGTATACCGTTCACTAGACTCTAGTAGAAATCAGTTTACAACCTAGCATCTTTAATAGTTTATACACCATGATGATGTTAACTGATATATTAACTTTTATCGCCCATTTGGTAAATTTGTTCGCAACTTTTTTGAATAATAAAAAGAAACAGATGTTCAAAATTTTACAGCGATGTGTAATTTGTTCGCCTACTTTGTCATCGTCGGGAATTGGTTAAAAATAAGATTTCAGTCTATATTTGACAGCTAAGCTGTATAACATTCGATATTTTAAGAACCCTACATAAAATTGTCGAAAAAAATATCAATAATGATATTCTGTTCCCAATTGTTTTACAAAATAGATCATCCAGCAAGTTGCTGATCTACCACTTCAACTGCTGAAATGTTCCTCCCGAAAATAGCGTCTTTGTTTCAATAATATGTTTCCCAATAAAAATAATACTTCTCCAAAGACAGTATTTTTAAAGTGTATATTAGTAGGAATAATTTCGTTGAAATAAAGTAGCATTGTACTTTCATTTCATATTTCTTCCCCATCAAATATATTTCTTATCTATCTCATTAACTTGATAAATTTAGACAATTTAGAAACTAAGGTTTCAACTCCTTCATTCTCCCTCATACAAAGTTGGTCTTTGACAAATTTGGTTATTCATGCAATGTCCTTTTTGTTCATGTAGCTCTTTAAGTGTTTGAGTATTCATACATCTTATTCTTTCAAAATTTTGATTTGGCTTCAGATGCACCAAATTTATAAAATATTACTTTCATTTTTTTTTTACCTGACATTCATGATTCAGATATCAACGTTCATGTTCGTGTTGAGGTCAGTTTCATTAAGTATACATAATTTGAAGATTATACTTGATCTACTGTAATTAGTAACGTTGTATGATGCATATTTCGACCACACATTTTGTTTTATGCATACACATTATGGATACTAAAAAAATCCAAATATCTGTTAAAGTACATACAATCTAAGTCTCTTGTTTCTTGTAATAGTATAAACACATTTGACTTTTCTACCCTTTACACCAGTATTCTCCATTTCAACATAACAGATAAATTAAAAAAACAATTCCTGCTTTGTTTCATAAAAAAGAATGGCCAACGTAGATACAAATATCCTGTTTTTTGGAGAGATAAATCATACTTTTTAAAAAAATCATTCTGATTAATTATAAGATTTAAATCTGGGTTTAGTTAGGAATGCCTGTATTAGCCTAGCTTTATGATCAATATTGAACTGAAAAAATACATTATTTCCACTAGTTGTAATTTCTATTTGTATTTTAGGTCAGAAATTCTATATCGAACAGTTTGTTGTCCTAAATATGCAAGAGAGAATTGTACCAATGGTAATTTATTTAAATTATATACTCAAGAATAGATAACCGAAAGCCAACACTATATAGTTCGACAAACATATAATCGCATTATTTGTTGCATATCTGAACATGTTTAAAATCAATTCAGCTTTCCGTCATATGTGAACAAAAACTAGCTAGACGAATGACATGTCATGAAAATATATAATTTCTTAATAACAAGTAAGAAATGTTTTCGCAAGTGTACGGAAATGGGCTTAAAAAAGTAACGATTTTTTTTATTGCGTTGCAAAACATTTATACTAAACTGTGCGCTAAAACTGGATTACCTGCAATGAACAAACATACTGTATGAACAAAACTTAAGATTTTTACTAGGAAAATATCCGAAAATTAACTTGTTATTAAAAAGACTTAAGATTTTTTATGTATAGGGATTTCATAAAAATTTAAGATGAAATTGGTCGTTAGACTAATCATTTACAAGTGGTATAGCGCAGGAATATATTTGTGACATGTTCATCACGTTCGTTGACTTTTGAATAAATAATTTCAAATCTTGAAATCTAAATAAAACTTCCTTTTACATCTCTACTTGCGTATCAAATTAGGAAAAAATCCGTACTAGCAAAATTGAGTTATGTCAGAAATATCTTAGAAAGTCACGACGCCCGGACACACATGGACTACAAAACAGCCGCCAAAGGTCACAAACAATATCATTTGAAGAGCGAAGCTACAAAATAATTTATTTTGCAAAACAGAAAAATACATTTTATTGAAATAAAAAAGAAGAAAAGGTATGATTTCCAATGCGACAACTCTCCGGCAGAGACCAAATGGCGTAAAATTAGCAAATATAGGTCACCATATATACAGCCGTCAACAATGAACAAAACCAATACCGGATAGCAAGCTATAAAAGGCTTCGACATCACAAATGTAAAACAGTTGAAATGAGAAACTAACGACATGAGCTATGACAAAACAATAAAACAATAAACGAAAATCAAATTTAAAATACAACAACAAAAGAGAGGCGAAAGATAACGAAGGGTTATTCAAATTCATAAGTCAAAAATAAACTGACAACGCCATGGCTAAAAGGAAAAGGCAAAAAAAACAAAAAAATAGTATAAAAACACAACCTAGAAAACTAGACTGAGAAACACGAACCCCACCAAAAACCAGGGGAGATCTCAGGTGCTCCGGTGGTGTAAGCAGATCCTGTTCCACATGTGGCAACAAAACGCCATTTATCCCAATTTAATATTTCGTATATTTGATCATTTAATATCTGTGAGGGTAAAACTTTACTAAAGCAACCAATATCAAAAACACTTTTAACAACATGTTTTACATTGAATTTCATACTTTTGTGATATGTTAAATTAGTTGAGTTATGTCCTTCATCAATATTGAAACGGGTATGCACCTCGAAAAAATAACATTTCCACGATGTCATTATCTAACCTTTGATGACGATAATAAAAGTTTATTAACTGTAAAGAATAAATTAAAACGAAAAAGTGGTACTTAAGGATACGTCATGTATAGTCACGATTTGTTTCTCCTCAGCCAATGTTGCACTTCAATAAAATACAAGTAAATAAAACTATTCCTTTTTGCTTATTTTGTTATAGTGCTTCTTATCTGCTTCTTTTTAAATTTGTTTTCGCAGTAAAGGATACAATGTCATGAGTATTTATACAAGTACTGCTAAAAAAAGCATTTTTTGTTAATGCAAATATGATTGTTTTATGGTAGGGAGAAGTGATATGATTGCTAATGACACAACTATCAGCTAGAGACCAAATAACGACAACAATGAGCGAAACCCACAATGTAAAGTAAGCTTCAAAAGACCAAATTGTGAAACAATTCGTAAAGAAAATAGCAAAGGCCTGGTTTACCTAGTTTAAATTTTATTTGGAAAAAAAGAAATTAAATTTAGAGCGTGTATTTTAGGCATAAACATTACATTCGGACTGTCTTATTTTCTTTCTTATAGATACAATGAAGGCATAAGTAAAAAAACTATCCTCTCTTCACATGCATTACCATTTCGTTTCATTTAAAGGCACTATTAAGAAGAAAATATTTTTTGTTTCTTTTCCGATAGACCGTGCAAACGGGACTACATTCGTGACCAATATAAACATTTTGACGGTCCTCTGCACATGTGTTGATTACACGTTATACTGTGTGTGATACAAAAATAAAAGAAATGTAATTAACAGTATGTACATTGTGTAATAGGTAGATATATATATTAATATATAAATGTTCAAAACAATGATCGTGTATTAGGAAGATTTACACCACGAGCTTGTTTGTCTACTTTCGACCTATGATTTTTATTAAATTTTACACTTGGTAATTTATTTTTCTTTTTTTTTCTTTAGCCTATTGCAGTAATAATCAAAAAATAAATCCCGATGCCTGTACTTTCCACTACAAGAATGATGGCGTCACATATAGAGACTTTCGCGTTGAAAGGAACAGTGGTGGAACATGTGTAGCACCAAACGTCTGTCAATGTTGCAATGAGGGTTTTTATACTGACAATACTGATGGATACTGTAAAAGTAAGTTTAACGTAGCGTAGCTCAATATTTTTATGCACATACAAATATATTTTGATAAACGTTTTCGTAAGTACTTGAACGAGACTATGTTGCTCGACACATAAAAAACTATATGGACAGAAACAAACCATCTTCTATTCATACATGCATTTTTGAATTGGTCCTGATTATCTTAAGCTAAATATGTTTTCCCGTATACTACCACTATTTTGAAGTTACGAGGTTAGAGATATAAAAAATTGCACAAGTATCATGAATTATGTAAAATAAAGTCTAAGTATTTCTTTTTAAGAGCAATTCTCTGTAAACACCAACCATTTTATATAGGGGGGTCGGCACGCATAGTCACCGATTTTCCTGAAACTTAGCCAAAACATGTGATCATGTAAAAAAGTAAGAAAAATGCCCACAAAATTGTTGCTAGGCCACGGTTGCCATGGTAACCAAGTGAATGAGATTTTCCGTACACTTTGATGAATTTCGCATCGAAAAAACAACTACTTTAGAATCATTCATAATCAAAACCTGAAACGTAACAAACAAAATAGCAATGTCATATATAAAAATTATTTTTGCTGAATATTGTCAGAATCGCAGAAGCAGAGGCCATTTTTCATTGTAGTTCAGTAGACAAATTTTACACATTTTGCATGAACAAAATAGACATTTTTGCATCCACCTCCATTTAAGCTGTGGTTATAAATGAAAAGTATCAATGTTTCTAGTCAATAAATTATCACAAACTGTTTGGGATATTGGGTTCTAGGATGGTTGCTATGGAAACGAAAATGTGTCATTTTTGCCTTTTTCCCTCTGAAATGTGTACATGTTATTAAGATAATCCACAAAAAGTAATAATTATTGAATGACTATGATGTGCAAACTATTGGCAATTAAATTATCATAAATTTGACCCGAGGTCAAAGATCATTGATGACCTTGACCTTTGACCTTGTGTATATTAATTGAATTTTTAAAGGAAATGTAATAGAAAGAGGCATACTATACATGGAGAAAATGTTCAGGACATTTAAAGCCACTATTTTATTAACATATGAACAATAAAGAGTCAAGGTCATGTCAAAAGTGCTAAGCAACCACCTTTACTTGATAAAAAAGTACCTAGCAACCATACATGATTTGATTCAGGACTATATAAACTATAACATAGACTTAAAAGGTCTAGGCGGGGTTGTCATCACATAATTTTTAACCAATCATTCATTTAAAGTGGAAAAATGCCTAACAACCATTTATTTATATTTGAAAAGCGCCTAGCAACCATCTATGTATATTGAAAAGTGCCTAGCAACCATTTATTTATATAGAAAAACTGCGCAGCAACAATATATTTTAGGTTTCATTGGGACAAAAATCAGAAAAAAAAATAATATTAAACATGCAATTTTCTTTAAGAACACATGTATAATCCAGAATAGTAAATTATAGGGCAAATTCAATTTCATGAGACTGATTAATTATTCAAATACAATAATTAAAAGATGTCGTCCGATGAGACAACTCTCCACAAGACATCAAATGTTATTTTTAAGACAGGTCCTTTGAATCTACAAGAAGAAGAGAAAAGGAACATAACTGCTAAGAGGACGACCAGTTTATTTCTTTGGTTGGGATTGGCCTTTCGGGCAAGAGGTTATGCATAGACAGAATACTCATATTCACTCGTTATAAGGCTTGATTTCTTATTTCATATTTTTTCGTCGAAAAAATATTTTCTGTTGTGTACACACCTTTTTCGTATTTCAAATCGTTTGTGTCTGATGTGCATCTGAATGTACAGAAAATCCCTTTTCAGCATGTTTTGTGCAATATTATTGATCTTCAGTTCAAGACACCATCACATTCATTTCATTAAGCATCCATTATCCCCATCACAAAATATAAAATTGTCCTCCCTAACTAAAAGAACTACCCTGCATCCGCTCACTGCTATGTTAGTTTTTCAACAGTGGAAGATTAAAAAAAAAAAAAAAAAATCTTAGAAAAAAAAATATGTTCTGTGTTAAGCAAAATTTGTTTTTTATTAGAGCCAAATGAGATTTATAGAATAACTAATCGAAGAATTCAAATAGAGAAAAATATTCAACGAGTGACCGAACAACACATTTATTCACGAATGCGCGTAGCGCATGAGTTAATTATCAGTGTTGTTCGGTCACGAGTTGAATATTTTTCGATATTTGAATTCTTTGATTAGTTATTCTTTTTATTACATTGGCAAATGGCTTTTTTTTAATTAAAGTAGAAAATGTAAGGAACTATATAGTTTTCTACGCATGCACAATTTGTTTTGATCCGACGTTTTCGACGTCTTGACAACGCCTATTGTTGTATGACGTCAGGGAAGTGAAATAACCACGTTTATTTCACATGTGAAATTATCGGTTTTTATTTCACTGGGAAATCAATGTAATCCATTGCAACCAATGTAATAATTTCTCATAACATTGGGCTAGTCGTCGTTTACTTTTAAAAACAAATATTCTCCTCTGAAACTAATAATCGAACGGACTAGGCCAATCAAGACCCCCTTTTGACCCCAAAATATAGCGTTTTTACAAAGTTACTAAAAAGGTAAACTCTAAAGCTATTTATAAGAAAGTAGAATGCGTTTTTTAGATAAATATGAGTCGTTTTTGACAATACAATGGACACGCGTCAGGTTCTTGAATCATTATGTCATGCAAACATACTGAAATTTTAGCAGTTGTGCTAATTGTAAGACGGTTTTTGTCTTAAATAGAAGTGGTGGCACTTGTATTCAGTCTTAATATTAGAATAAAAATATTGTTTTTAATGAAAATGCATTACATATATAGATGTTGAGACTGAACATGAATTCGGCAACTTCCATTTAAACAAAAATCATCTTAAGAATGAAGTTAAATAGCAAATTTGATAGATTTTCATATTTGTACTTGTAGCTTTTGTAATGACAAAATCAGTTCAAATCTTTCACACAAACTGATTGAATCAAGTGAAGTACACACTTGAGTGTTTAAAATGTAACATTTTCGGCAACATTATCTTTTACCGGACTTCTCCTTAAACCAGACTTAGTCACAATCATCATTAGAGTATGTACTTTAAAAATGTGTCCCATGATGGCTAACATTGCTAAATTAGAATATAGGAGTAAAATGCAAGTTTAAATTGTCTATCATCATTATAAATAGAAGAAACTGTTATCACAGAGATATGTCTCGCCTTTTTGTAATTTTGATTATGCAAATGTTGAAATTGAAATAGCAATTCTTTAACATGTTACTTAAGTTATGCAAATATTCAAAGTCAATGAACCATGACTGAGGTACATGGCTAAACAATCTCCATGTAAATGAGATGTGCCAATTCTAATACAACTGCATACCAAATACCATTGACTTTTATAAGACGTTTCCTTTAAACAAACCTGAACACAAACATTAACTTGTAAACTATGTAAAAGTTTCAAAGTCAATGAACCATGAAGAGGGGGTGGGCCAATATAATCTCCATGGAAATGATTCTTACAAATGCCAAAAAATTTGCATACCAAATATCATTGACTTAACATAAGAAGTTCATCCTAAACTGATCTAATCACAAACTAATACATGTAAACTAAGCACAAATTTCAAAGTCGATAGACCATGACTGAGGAGGCGGGGCCAAATATTCTCCATGGAAATGATATGTGCTAAATGCTTATACAACTGAATACCAATTAACATTGGCCTACCACTAATGGTTCCCCTTGAACTGACCTAATCACAAACTAATACATGTTAACTTAGCCAAATTTTCAAAGTCAATAGACCATGACTGAGTGGGCAGGGTCAAATAGTCTCCATGGAAATGAGATGTGCCAATGCTAATGCAACTGCATACCAAATATGATTGACCTACCACTTGTGGTTCATCATAAACTAGACCTAATCACAAACTAATACAGTATTGAGGCCCCCGCCGCCAACGCCGGAAACAGCATACATATTCTCAATTTTTGACCCCGTCAAGGCAAGACAAAAATCTGACAGGAGCTTAAATATTCCGAGTGAATGGATCTACCTATTATTTATTTACAGGGGAGTTTGTGCCCTGAAATGATGAATGTTAACCCTTTTTTTTCTTTTTTGCATATTATCTTGAAAACAATAATAGATAAAGAGAAACATTTTATATAATAAATTATCAGCAACATCAGATCTAATAAAAAGTGGACTTCGTCGAAATCGTCAGCTGATTTTTTTTTTTGGAGTTAATGCCCTTTAAAGACGATTTTTTTGTGTGTGCGTTTTTGCCTAATATAAAAAATACCATTATAGCAGAAGGAAACATTAAAATACAAAAATTATCAGCAAGACACGATAACAAATAATTCAACATGGTTAAATTCGTTTTACAACCCCTCATTAGAGTTAATACCCTTTAATGACGATTTGGGGTAACAATCGTCATTTAGTATTAACATAAATATATTAATAAAGAATTAGCTATGTATAGCTACAAGAGTAAATAAATAAGAGTATATAATTGGGATAAGGAAACAAGATAAATTGCTGTTATTTGAATTTGTCTCCCTTAGTGTTCATTTAAGGGTAAAACGCCTATATGGTGTAAAAAGAAAATTTCGGATATGCTGATTAATTAGTCATGGTGGTTATTTTTGTTAATAAATTGTTCATTATTCCATATAAGTTTCAATAGAAATAATTCTAATTTGTTATATTACTTTCTATCCATGTATTGAAGTTTCAAGATTAAGACCATAAAAGTAAAACACGAGGCCCCTGGGAAACGGTATTATGATTCAACTGGTATTTTTACGTGGAGTTGATAAAATTCTTTGGAACAAACAGCAATTTTGTAATTCAAGTAAGAACAGGAGACAAAGTAGCAGGTGATTACCTGAAATTCACATGAGTAAAATCATGTATTTGAATTATTTAAGAAACACAATTACTGTTCTTAAAAGAAATCTGAGAGTCTAATTGCAAGAATGTATTACAACTTTAGTTTCAAAATTTCAGAAATTTTACCTAAATCACCAATACAATGATGGTTGCTAGTCATTTTCTAATTATATGAGAATGGCTGGTAAAGTCTATGTTGACAATATTGACCCCTTAACTTTAAATTATGATCTTTATCATAGTTCGTATTAATCTGAACCCAACTATGTATGGTTGCTAGGTAATTTTATATCAAGTAAGGGTCATTGCTAAGAACTTAAGACATGACCTTGACCTCTGGCATTTTGCTATCTTACTAAATAAAAGCAAAATTCGGTCTAAACACTTTTTCTAAATACTTTTTGTTTTTTTTTTTTACAATTTACTAACAAAATTTAATAAAAAAGACTGAAGGTCAAAGTCAAGGTCATCAATAACCTTTGACCTTTAGGTCAACTTTCAGGTCATTGAATGCACAACATGTCCCACTTGATTTTTATTTTGTATCTGTCACTGTTTTTAAGCTATTTTAATAACAATTTCAAAATTCTTTTACAAAATACCAAAAATGACACTTTTACGTTCCCATAGCAACCACCCTAGCAACCTATTTCCCAAACCTTTGGTGATAAATTATTCCTAGGCAACAATGATTGTTTACATTTATTACCTTTGTATAATTGGTTGTGGATACAAAAGTGTAAAATTATGTCATGCAAAATGCCTATAATTTGCCTTCTTGAATACATTGAAAACTCCCTTATTTAAATCAGTGCTGCCCCCTCTTCCCTTTTTGTCAGAATTAATTTTTATCTTTCATCTTACTCATTAAGTGTTATATTTTAATGAATAAAAGTCAAAATATTCCTCAAAATTGAAATGTGTGCATGATTACTGCTTAAAATGGGTCATTTTTGCTCGTCGAAATATGCATTTTTGAGGCAAAATCCAAGGGGACCCGTTACCATGGCAACGGGGGCAAAAACATTTTTTTTGTAAACATATTTCTTGTCAGTTAATCGATAGCTACCAACAAACCAAATTTCAAGAAAATCTGAGACTATGCGTGCCGCAACTTGGTTGATGGTTACAGAGAATTGCTTATAACAATTTGAATGAAGTTTTTACTGTAAAATTAAATTCAATTTATCAACATATATAGCCAGTAGAAAAAGTAGATTCAGTTTCTGTTATTGGCGGACGCTTTAAAACAGCACCGGACATCGACAAAAGTATGTGAAAGAAAGATATGTATAGAGAAACAAGTTATTTTCATTAATTTATTTTAACATTGTTCCCGACAACATGGAACTAAATACATTTTCTCGAACTTAATTTTTTTCTTTCTTACAGTTACAATTTTAGAAAAAAAATAGAAGAACGTACGACTACACGTGCAGAATTCAGATACGTTTTGTCATTTTTTAGAATGAGGAAGAACAACCAGGCACTCTTTTGATGATTTCATAGTGTTCCTCTTATGAGTCAACATTCAGGACCCCATCATCCCTCTTTTTTCACTGGCTGTCCACATTTGTGTTTAATCCTGCCCGTTTTGCAGACGATACCTATTTATTTTTGCGTTCTTTTCGTGTAAATTTCTGAAATACTTATAAGATTGATAATGGAAATGGGGAATGTGTCAAAGAGACAACAACCCGACCAAAGAGCAGAAAACAGCCCAAGGCCACCAATGGGTCTTCAACACACGAGAAAATCCCGCACCCGGAGGCGGGCTTCAGCTGGCCCATAAACAAAAATGTGTACTAGTTCAGTGAAATGGATGTCACACTAAACTCCGAAACATATAAATGAACTTAAATTAACAAAACATACAAGACTAACAAAGGCCAGAGGCTCCTAACTTGGGACAGGCACAAAAATGCGACGGGGTTAAACATGTTTATGCACAGTTTATGTCTTGTTCGTAGTAGTTCGATCATCCAAATAAATACATTTATCTAGATGAAATATGAATTTTCATATGTAAAAAAACTGCGACAAATAAAAGTCTCTGAAGAATTAATTGCATTATATATATATTTTCCTGCATTTAATTGATATATAAACTGGATAAATTTACTTGAAAATCATGACTTGTTTATTTTTAGTGCTCAACCTATTTGTCAATTCGAAAGACTGGAATGATTTTAGAAAAAAAACTAGTGTATGAGCACACTGTTCCATCGTAGCTACTAACAGTGGGCTTTTATTTTATGGAAAAATAATATCGCTTATGCAATCACTGAGATTTTTATCACCTAAGCAAACACAGAGAAATAGAATTATTCAATTTTGGCAAGTTCTCTGCGCATGGACATTACTGATAAAATTCAAATCAAAACATTCTGTTATTTTTCTTTTCAGTATGTCCGTTCATTTCCATGTGTGAACATAGAAGATGCAATCCGACTACAGGTTTGAACAATGAATGTTTATTTTGTAAATGGGAAAATGTACACGAACGTTATAAAAGAGCATACAAATACAAGAAGAGCTCAAACGCTTGTGAAAGTAAGTTTTATTTCCTGTAAGTTGTTGTTGTTAACATTACGTAATTGCTGGTATATTAACTAATAAATTCATGGAATGTGAATAACCTATTAAGAAGGACTAATAGTGTAAAAGTGATTCAAAATTATACAGTCTCACCATGCAACTAATTGCTGCAAACTCACATCTGAATCTCAATCACTGCAAGAAATGGTTATGTCTATTGATAAGTTCACTATTTTACTTGTCTACTGAAAATTCGGGTTTTTTTCTTTCTTTTTAATCGCTAATCAATAATTGCAAAACATAAAAAAATTAAGACTTTGCATTTATACTCCCTTATATATGATTTTATAAAAGTGTATCTATTTATATTTAGAAACATGTTCATGGAGAAGTGATAGTACAAGATGTTATCCTGGATATTGCTCAGATGAATACGCCACTAGCTGTGTATGTGCAAAAGGCTTTGCAAGTCCATCTGAACATTGCATTCGAAGTAAGCTAATTACACTGTTGAATACTACAAACACAACTACTTAGGAATGAAAATTATCTATAGAAAATTCAATGGTGACAATAAGAACGACACATCTGAGTGTGTTCAAAAATTGGAAGTAAATACTTCACATTATAAATTCTACCCTTACAGAAAATCTTTTCGTCATGTTGTTATCAGTAGTATTTTTTTCCAAATGCGTAGGTTTGTTCAAAATACAAAATTGAAAGAAACCGTTTAAAGAAAGGAAATATTTCATCGTTAGTTATCTCTGCTTTGAAATCTTATATTTCATAAAACCTTTCGCAAGCCGTTTAGCTGATTATTAGTATCTGTAGTCGCACAATGTTATTTTCTTCGGAAAATGCCTGTACCAAGTCAGGAATATGACAGTTGTTTCCACTTGTTCCGTTGGTTGATAACGTTTAATTTTGTCAGTTTTTATGGACTTCCTCCTTTTTGAATTTACCTTGGAGTTCGGTATTGTTGTTATACTTTTTTAGACAGAAATATGTCCGGCGGAAATTACATTACTTAATGAATTTTTTTTGAATATCATTATCTGATCAACATAATTACATTGTACTGTTTCGAACTCGTTCTCTCGTTCACGAATGAATCTGAGCGTGTTTATGTGACAGGTGTTCTGTCAAGTAAGCCACGTAAAATTAGAACAATATAACACATGCGATTAATTAAAATTACAATAAATTGTGAGAGCTGTAGGTTCATGCACTGATCTGACAACTAACCTTAAGAAGTTCTGTAAATTTTCCAAAAAATGTTATTGAAGATAAAATTCGTGGAACTCGTTTTTTGTCTCGCCTGCGACGAAAGTCTAAGTATGCGAGACATATAGAGGATTACTATCCGGCGACGGAGGCGGCGGCGTAAACTATTTGTTTAAAGCTTTATATTTCAGAAGGTTGAAGATCTGGATGCGTCATACCTGGTATGCAGATACCTTGTGTTACGAAGTTTCCGTCTGTCATATATATCCATTGTCCTTGACCTCATTATCATGGTTCAGTGACTGCTTGGTTTTTTGTCATGTGAATTTCTCACTTATTATGAGTAATAGGATAACTATAATATTTGATATATGAGTTCCTTGTAACGTCTAAATGTCCGTCAGACAGAGTTCACCTGACCTCGACCTCATTTCTTGGATCAGTGATTAAGTTTAAAGTTACGTGATTAGGTCCGTTTCTCAGATACTATAAGCAGTAGGTCAACTATATGTGGTGTATGGAATGATTGTAAGGGGTACGTGTCAGTCTGCAGGTTTCATCAGCTGATCTTGACCTTGTTTTCATGGTTCATTGGTCAATGTTAAATTTTTGTGTTTTTTATTCTGTTTTTTAAGTAATATAAGCAATAGGTAAACTATATTTCGTGTATGGAATGATGGCTCGTTGTTATGAAGTACATATTTCTAAGATGATTCGATGCGCACATGTTTGAAGTGAGGTCTCGGATATCAATGAACGGAAATTTCTTCCCTGCTATCATAGACTCGGGACGATTAAGAGCTTGACATATTGCAGAGACATCTGTCAATGGCTAGACTATATCTTTTTACCCTAGATGTCTTTTGGGTTTGTGTGTAGTTTGGTTGCTGTCTCAAAGACATTCACCTCATATCTATATTTTTTTTATTTATACATTATTGGTTCAGAAAAGTTATGAATTTCACATCCAACAATTGTATACAGCAATGGAAAATAAAATAAATCTATTAATTTTATCATGCTTAAAATAGAGGATTGCTTAATTCAACGTTCGACATAGCCTTTAACAATTATTAATGAATAAAATTGCACATGATTACATACATAGTGTTTTAAAAAGATTTGATAAGCATGCCTTTAATAATAATATAAATAACACCGTGGCTGTATTGTAAGTTCCGATATGACCAATAGCAATTAACCCAACAAAATAAAAAAACACTTGATAACAATATTCCCCCCCCCCCCCCCCCCCCCCCCCCCCCCGATTCCAGATGGATGGATGTTCAATGTCCAGTGGCTAAATGTAACAATAACATGTGTTTTTGAAATGGGAAAAACGTAAATGTAATATTGCTGTACTTTTCTTTGGATTATATCTACACGCTGATTCATAGCTCTTCAACTGTTTCATTTCTTATTTATCCTTGATTTTCAAATATTCGGCTTTCATCGTTCCTGATGCAGGTAACTCCAGAAAAGCGCTTCGGACGCATGCAATTTAAAACACGATGTTTTCATTTTTTTACCGTTATGATTTTGACTTCGAGCCAATAAATCTCTGCTTTTACACTTATTTGATCTCTGCTTAAGAATCGATTTAAAAGCTAAGTTTTGATTTTTCGCAATTTTTTATTTTTCAACAGTATAAATTGAATTAGCACCTTGATGTCTACTAGAAGACCTTTTCTCGTTTGAACTTCCTTTTGGTTTTCTCTTTTATATGCTTCTCAAACAGGTCTTTCAACAAATACAGTACTCTCTCAAGCCTTGTTTCTTAGCAAGACATATACGGTTTTGATCGCTTGGAACTAATTCTACTGCAATCGTTCTTCCTAAGTGGTTGTTTCCTTTGCCTTCAACATAAATCATCAAGTCCGGCTTTATTTTTAAAAGCCTACCTTTTTTTCCTTTTCAGGAGTACGTCATTAGTTTAAATTACTCCGACTTTTTGTTTATGTTCAAACGGTTTAAATACTTCTTTCACACCGCAATGTTCGCATGTTCTCTTAAATTAATCCCATCAAACAATGGACGGGTTATCACAGCCTATGTATTCCTCTGCTGTTGATTTTGCTCTGGGATGTTTAAATTCGGTTGCTTTACTTTGTTAAAATCCTGTTGATTATCAGATTCATTGCTTTTTTCAGAATACTCATTTGACGCTATCTGTTCGCATTTATTATTTTTTTTTTAATCATGTCTTCAGATAACAATATTATAACTATATAAAAGCGTCCCTTTAAGGAATCCTGATCCTGACTTAGTCCAGATTCCAGACAACCGATTGTGAGTTATTCTGTGGAAGGACGATAGTTTTGTCCTGGTATTTCGGCTGCCTCCGCCAATGAAACTACCTAAAATTCGATAAAAAAGTTAAACATTGCTGTTGGTTGATGACGTATGATTTTGTCAGTTTTTAGGGACTTCCCCTTTTTGAAACTACCTCGACCCTGGAGTTCGGTATTTTTGTTATACTGTTTTGCATTCATTTTTTTTCGATTCCGAACTTGTGGACAAAGAATGCATTTGTATTCTATTAGTTCTCAGGTGAGACACTCTTCATTTTCATTTTCGGATATGAGTCCCATACATTTGCCTTGAAATTTGGACTGTTTGGTAGGTACAGTATTAAACACTAGTAAGGACAGAACGGGGTATACCACAAAAAATAAGACAGGCATAAAGAGTTAACATAAGTTTTAGCACAAATTTGAGAAAAAAGTAATGTTAAAAGACAAAATAAAAAAACGTCGGCTCATGTTGCAAAATTTACTCTAAACGACCCAAGGGAACAACTTTTTACACATTTAGCTCCGGATTGCCTTTTGTTCCATTACGCTTTATAACATTTTGCCTTCTAGATGAGACAATAATTATAATTAGGCGATTAGAATAAACGAATGCATTAAAAAGGCCTTTTTTTAAAAATTCGAAACTAATTAAAGATCATCGTAAAAACTTGACATACACCGTGACAATTCTTGCCAAAGTTTCGTTGAAATAACAGAGAAGACAACAATGTAATTTTCTATCGGTTCCTGTTGGGAACACTGTGCAACAAATGCTGCATCACTAATATCACATAAGGATCATTTGTAGAAGTGAGACTAAAGATACCGAAGGGGCTTTCAAACAGAAAAGTCGAAAATAAAAAGAAAATGCTATGGCAAAAAACGAAAAGCGACAAAAAGACAAAACAACAGTACACAAAACACAACATAGAAAATTTAAGACTGAGCAACACGAAACCCACACCTGATCCGGAAGGGTAGGCAGATTAACCCGGTGATAAGTATAATTCAATAGGTCACATTCGAGAAAAAGAGGACGAGATTGTGATTGCGACACTTCGAACATATATGTCGTCATCTGTGAAACAGATATTTTATAAAAGTCAACCAAGTCGTGATGGCGTCCGTAAAATGTTCGAAGGGATGGTTTTAACTTCACCTATTGGAACTCTTGGTTCAATAGTTTCCTCGAAGCAGCAATCTTCTATCAAGGAAATCATGATAGGAAATATAAGCTTTGGAATATCGTATCAACTAAGAGATATATATTCCATATGCAGGCGCTGCTGGAATGATGCTACATGTTGTACTTAAAATGGAAAGTTCACAATTGGGAAGCTGAAATCATCTCTTTTGTCATAAAGTTATTTTTCAACCTACCCTCATTGTTAATTTTTACATGTAAGTCTAAATATGAGGCAGACATTACGGTATCTGTTGTATCCTTCATTTCAAGTTCGATGGGAAAGATGCGTTCAACAGAGTCACCAAACTTTGAATTATTTAGCGACAGGACATCATCCATATTACGGAACGTGTAGAGAATTTTCCAATTATTAAAATTTAAAGTTAAAAGAGTTTGCTTTAAAGTTACATAGGTGAAGATTTTTTTTCTTCAATTTTCCAGTCAGACTAAACGATTTCGTTTGTAGGCCATACTTTAAATTTCATAGAAAAGTTTAATCATTCACAAATTATTCCTGACGAGGTTTCAAGAGGAAAAGGAAAATGAGAAATTTCAATAAGGTTGCATAATGAACAATTATCCCTAAAACTACCATGTTTGCTACCCGATCAACATTAGTCGACGATTTTTTGTAACAAGTCCTCAAATCACCAATCCCCTAAGGTTTGAAGCATTTTGCCTTGTATTTTCCGATGCATATCAATGATTTGTCATCTTATCGAAGCCAAAGGGCCTATCTGAAAACATTCCTAATAAATTTGATTAAATAGAAAAGAAATTTGAGGGGAGAAGATCAAAATGTGATTTCTTTAGGTTTTGAAAAGGCCTTATGTGCATCCAACGTGGCCTTGTTTGCCTATCGAACAAAATCCCTACAATTTTCGTAATGTAATACAAGTTACTTTTTTCAGAAAGAATGTGAAAATAATGGTAATAAAATAGAATATTAAATCTGGCGAACATTTTTGTATTGTATTGGAACACAATAAGCATCATTTGTAGAGAATCCTCGATACATCACTTGATCGAAATTTGTTAAAATGTAAAGAAATTGTATCAATAAAAAAATGAAAAACGACTGGCCACGACGGACGCTAATTGATGACAAAACTAGTAGATCAATTTAGTACAAATATAAATATCTGGCATTCTTTTTTCTATAAAATCATCAAGCCAACGTTATAAGGTACCACTTAGGAATTCATGTTTTAATTTCAAACAATTGTTTTAATAGGAATGTATTCGTGATATGTGCTAAAGTACAACACTTGAAGGTATGTTCCCTCTAGCAGCAGCAAAAAAAAAAACCAATTACTCAACAAATGATGGTAGATTAGATTTCTAAAGACTAGACATTTCATTATTTAATGAATCATGCAAATACACTGGTTAAGCAAACGTATATATTTGATATGATTTATTTCAGTTACCGAAAAAATTATCATCGTCGATGCACAAGTGAGATTTGTCGATCCATACGAAACGACGGTGACCTCTCCTGAAAATGTCACCTCCCCTCGATTTGTCCCAAAGAAATGGACAAATAACGTACTTTTACACAAGCTTCAGTTTTCCCTGGGAGCAAGATACAACGATATTGGAGAAATAAGCACTAAATACCCATTTAACAATACCGATCATTTCATCATTGATTTTGCTAATGGTATAATAGCGGGAAAGATGAGAGCTTTATTTCTAAGAGGTATCATTTTTATATGCTTAATATGTATTTATCATGTTTACAACTTTCATTAAGATATATGGAATGTGTTATATGTCTGTTTGATCTCTTTAAGTTTCATACACCCCATGGCTTATGTATATTTTGCTTCTGGTGTACTAAGAAGAATTATGATGAGACGTGTGAGGAATAGAGAATTTATATAATTTATTATGTTACAGATTCACATCTATTTTCTATAAGTATGCAATCGCGTATTTTTTGTTTCATATTTAATACTAGGCATAAACATGTTACCTCTTCTAATGATAATGAATCAAAGACTGTCTTGGTGATCTTTTATCACAGACCCCCCTCCCTTGTTCTCTATGACTGAACTTGAGTCTTTAAGGAATGTCAAATTGCTCATATCTGTTTAAACCGAGATCGTATGTGTTTTTTAAACTGATTTACTCAAGTTTTATCGTAACTAAACGATAACTGTACAGTATATTGTTGAGTATGGATGTTGACTTAAGGGTTTCAGCAAGAAATTATAAAAGCCTTCACAACGAACGATATATAGCCCGGTCGAAAAGATATTAAACTTAGCAAGTTTTTAAGATCTTAATACCATAGTTTATATATAGTAGAAGTGTTGGCCTTCAGAAATTATGCGATGAGGTATTTTCAACGAGTGGTGTCAATAAGATGTGGATTCTTAAATATTCTGAGAATCTACTATGTTTGTCTTCAATCACAGTCTTTACAGTTTTGATGTAAACACACACTTTTAATTTTTGTAAGGTCTACATTTCTGTTCCCTATTATAAACTAAAAGATGAACTACATCGTCTCATAAAACAGACCTTTTGATACAAAAATGGAAGTTGTAGAAACAAATTCCTTGTTTTATATCATGAAGAATCTTACTTTGTCAAGAACAACACTTATTCCAACAAAATGCAGGAACTTTTTTTTGCGATAACATTTATTTTTAGTGAATTTTTAACAGGCAGTCGCTATTCCAATGGATATAAATTGCATCTCTTCTTGCCGACTAGTTTTGTACTCGTATGAAGTAGAATGTATACAGAAGCTTAATAAAGACAAAGAGAAAAAGCATCTTGAAAATTTTTTGATTCAACTTTCAAAGTTATTGATGATATCTCTCAGTAACCTACTTTTAGTGAGTGCTTACATCTCACAAATCCAAATGAACTTGAGAATAAAGATTGCATATCCCAATTAATACGCGCTCGAGCATATTTACAATATACAGACATCATCGACAGGATTGTGCTCATTACACAAAGTTGCTATAATAGAGTTAGGACGAAGAACGACTGAAATCGACACTGCATTAGTTTTGCATTCTCCCGTCTCGATATGTTGATCGATGCGATATGTCTGTGTCTCAACTCTCTACCGACAAGTTGTTGCAGTTTGGATCTTTGAATGCCTTGAAATGATTCATAAACAAAGCGAAATGATCAGTACTGGATTGAAGAAAAACTAATTCCAGATGACCTGTAAACCGCCATAATTATAGACATTATGATTACGGTTCTTTGTAATGGACCTATTATCGATGTTAAACTAGAGTGAATCTGTATAAAAACTAAGAAAAAAAGATATTTGATTTTGACGATCTGTCTTCAAACATAAATGGGCATTTGATATTCATTAAAAGGCCAAGCTCATTGAGGAATCAATGGGGTTGACTCTGTAATTGAAGATCACCAAGGCATCTGTCATTTGCACTTAACAAGATCATGTAAAATAGTTATGCCTGGTGTGTTACAAGTACATCAAAATACTATTGTATGTATAATTCATTACCGACACATTTCATCCTATACAAAACAGTAGAAAAATATATCTTATTAGAAATATAATTCATCACCAGACTGGTTTGTGGCCATACCTTAAACATATGTATCGTTTGTACAGACTGATAATTTTTTTTTTTCACATGATGGTAGTTGTTATCAAATAGTCTGTTTCTATGTATGTTGGCGTTTGTATTTGTTGCAGGTCAGTGTTTCTGTTGTTCAGTTGTTTTCCTCTTATAGTTGATGTGTTTCCCTCGGTTTTAGTTTGTAACCGGATTTGTTTTCGCTTAATCGATTTAGGACTATTAAACAGTGGTATACTACTGTTGCCTTTATTATAAGATGGAAATTAACATGTCACTTAAACAGTTTTTCAGGCTATTATTTAAAAAAAATGCACTAAAGTCGCTACAAGTTTTTAAAATTATTTTTTAGAGAAGGAACCTGCGAGACCTCTTTTCAAAAAAGTGGACTGCAATAGTAGCTGTCATGAAAAAACGCCTTGTCCAGTAGGTTCCATGTTTCGCTGTGAAAGTGACGAGGTGCCTGTGGGCCAGTTAGGTTTGCGGCATAATGACCAGTTAGTTTCTTCGTACATAGTTCATGCATTAAAGCTATATAGAAGGAATACTTAATTTAAAAATAACACAATTACAAGTACTATTTTATTTAATGCTTTTTTTCAGGTCCTGCATAGATATGAAGATGAAAAGACGTTCATATAGAAACAACAATCGACAATATCTTTTAACTAACATTCACCAAAACGGAATACTCCGTTTTGCGTTCTGACAACAATTTCACAGCAGTGTAAATCATCAAAAATTTACGACATGAAAAATTGCAATAATTTTTATATTATATAATCTTGATAATGCGATTATTTCGATAGCTATATTTATAAAAACTGATAACTGCTAATGTCAAAGAATTAAGTATGAAAAACTCCGTCAATATGACTTAACATTAACGAAAAAGAAAACAAATTTCAGAAATGAAATATAACTTAAAAGTTAAGCCAATAACCTTTTCGAAACTCAGATTTCTAAATGTCTATATAAGCGATGGGTTGTAGTATAAAACTAAGGAAATGTGTAATGTGCACCATTTAGACAAGTACCTACCAGAATTCAAATGCAGTAAAACTAATCAACTTTAGCTCACTGTATGACTTTCTACAATGAGCAAAATCTTAACTAGAAAAGGTTCCAACATGACCAATTGCGAACAATTCAAATAAGAAAACCAATGCCCAAATTTGATAAAAAAAAACAAAAAACAAACGAAAAACAAATTTGACAGACAGCAACCAACGACTTTCACTGAATTACAGGTTCCTAACTTGGAAAAGGCACATAAGGAATATGGTGGTGTTAACCATATTGCAAAAACTCAGCCACCCCCATAACTTAAAACAATGGTATTACAATACAATATAAGAACAAACTGTAAAATTAAGGGGGAAAGAACATTACTCATCTGATCGGCACGAAGCACAAAAATAAACTAACAAAACGACAAAATACACAAAGTACCAATTTTAGTTATTCCGGTACAATTAAAGCATGTATACTCCTTATATTTTGAATATTTTAGGATTTACATTTCTTTTTGATACTCATTTTAGAAAACTAAAACAGTCGTACCATTTCATCGTAAGGTTGTCCAATATACGTGTATTGTCTAAAACAAAATTGGGGCTTTGGTGGCCGAGTGGTCTAAGTAGTTCAACTACTGTAATCACTAGCCAGTCAACACTGAGGTTGTGAGTTCGAACCCCGCTCGTGCGGGTGCACTCGACTCTAATCTTAATTGACTAAGATTGTCAGTTTCCTACCGAAGGTCGGTGGTTTTCTCCGGAAACTCCGGCTTCCTCCACCAATACAAACTGACCGCCATGAAATAGCACAATAGTGTTGAAAGTGGCGTTAAAACCAATCAATCAATCAATTAATCTAAAACAAGATTGAGTAAATCTTCCCAATTCCTAGCATCATTTAAACCAGTCCATATCTGAAATATTTTAAATTGAAATGTGTCCCGGAAATATACATGAATGTTCTTGTTCTTAATGCATTTTTTGCCGATGAAAGATCTTTTTATTATCTTAATTGAATTAAACACATATAAGATGTGTGCGTCCGAAGCGCTGTTCTGGGTTTAATATCACCAGGAACGCTCTAACCTAAACTTTTGATAACCAGGAATGAGTTATTAGGCTGCAACGCTAGAAGCTATATGACCGAAATAAAATAGTCAAATGTATATTAGATCAAATCTGCCTGAGGGAGTTGGAACCTTAGTTTTTTTTGAATTTATGAATTTATGAAAAAGAGAATTTAAGAAAAGTATTTTATAAATCAAGTCAGTACCAGGAACTGATTACTAAGTTGAAGATACACTAGGGGACTAACAGTCACCCAGCTTCAGTATCGATCCAGTTATTGTAGCTATATATAGATTAAATAAACACTAATAAAATGTCGTGCGTCCGAAGGTTTTTTCTTTATTTGCCTCCATCATGAACGCTCAATCCTAAATGTATTTAGATTTGTACACTTCTTTTTCTTAGAGCTTTCGAAACTGTTTTGCATTTTTTCATTGGTGAAGACCGTCAATTGACCTGGAGGTGTTTCTCTTTTTTTTCTTTCTCATTTATGCACATTTATACATAACATTTTCTTTAATTTATAGGGATAATGCTATGTGATGTTATATTTTATGTTCAGAAAAGGATAATTACAAAAAAAAATTGTACATTTGGTTCTTCCGAAGACCTATTCTAGATTTACCGTATCAGGAACTCCAAACCCCAAACATTTGAAAGCAAAGGATGTTGAATACTCATCATTCCGAAACTTTTCAATAGCCATCTTGATTTGAATTATTAGTTTTGGAATATATGTGTCACATATGACCACGAATATGTTGTAACCACAATCCCGTTATCTTTCCCTCGATTATGACATTATCGGAAGCTACATGTTACCCGATTGTTACCGCGTTAGCAACACGATAGATGTCATATGTGTAGTTGAAACTGTAGCTTCCAGGGTTCCTTCCGGGTTTTTTTGTTGGGGTTCGTGTTGCTTGGTCTAGTTTTCTATGTTATGAAATTGAGAATGGTAACAGGGAATGCGTCAAAGAGACAACAACCCGACCAAAGAGCATAAAACAGCCAAAGGCCACCAATGGGTCTTCAGCGAAGGCCCCGGAGGCGGGATTCAGCTGGCCCCTTAACAAAAATGTGTACTAGTTCAGCGAAAATGGACGTCACACAAAATTGCGAAACATATTAATGAACCAAAATTAAAAAAAAACAACATACAAGACTAACAAAGTCCAGAGGCGCCTGAATTGGGACAGGCGCAAAAATGCGGCGGGATTAAATATGTTTTGTGGGATCTGAACCCTTCCCTATACCTCTAGACAATGTAGAATGAACAAACACACACAGCAATACGCAAAGTTAAACTCAGTTTAAAAGAAGTCCGAGTCCGATGTTAGAATAGGTAACAGAAGAAACTAAGCAAAATGACAATGATACATAAATTAACAAAAGCAGCTGATACTAACTAACTAACTAACTAGCTAATTAACTAGCAGTTACTGACATGACAGCTCCAGATCTCAATTAAACTGATTGAAAGATTATGTCTTCATCATATGGAAATCAAACACAATCCCTCCTGTTAGAGGTTTAGTATCATACCATCATAAGATATACTAGAAGAAGATGACCCGTATCATGCCAACAAACGGTTTTTTGAATAAATGTGTTTATTTCCGATGCAAAGACCCTATGGGTGAATCAATATTAATTCCTAAAAATGCTATCTTTAATGACATGACATAAGTATCGTAACTATATCCCTTCTGAATAAGTCTTTGTAAAGGTGAATGACAACATTTTTGTGCTTTGTATAGAATATTACAATAAAAGATTGGATGTGAAATACCTGAACATTTAAGATGTCTACACGTTGATTTATATTTGCGAATGATGTCCTTGTACCGATGATAAAATTTAGTGAATGTTTTGACAAGTTTGTGATATCGAAAACTCTGGTGTAATATTTTTTTCAGTAATACAGAGATCTCTTGTTAAAATCAAATACTTTGTTTCGTACACGAGCAAATCGAACAAGTTGAGATATATAAACACCATAAGATGGTGACAAGGGAACGCCACCATCTAAAAACGGATAATTAACAATAGGAAATGAAAAATCATCTCTTTAATCTTAAATTTTTGTATTAACTTTCCCGTTAAAGATATTGATATCAAGATCCAGTAAAGGGCAGTGTTTATTAGTTTTAGATTTATTCAAAGTCAGTTCAGCAAGATAAAACTCTTTAGTGTACATACTGAAGTCGTCATTATTGAGAGCCAATATTTCATCCAAATATCTAAAGGTGTTATTAAATTTTTATATCAGATGTTGTTTCGATGGGTCTTTGCTGATTTTAGTCATTAATTGTAACTCGTAACAATACAGAAATAGGTCCGCAATAAGTGGTGTACAGTTAGTCACCATTGGAATTCCGATAACTTGACGATATACAGACAAAAATATTATCTGGTAAAAATTCAAGTGCAGTTATCGTATTAAAGACGGTCCAACTGACATAGTTCTTTTGTTTGTTGTTACTAAAAAATGACATAAAAAAGTCATAATATTTTCATTTTGATAATTGTTGTTTGTCCTATCATATTTTTTTTTATATTAGTGTTTTCTATTCGACAAATTTGAACAAAAGAAACTTACAAGAATAGCTAAATACATCAACATTGATCTTTGCCGGATCGAATTGGAATCTAGTTTCTTAATCTTAATCAAATTAATCAACTGGTTATTCAAGAAAGGTACTTGTATGTTATAAAAAGTTTCCTTACTAAAGCAATGACTACTGACTATGAACTGACATTCTCATATCATTTATATTTCCTCTTTACGAATATTTTGGGATATGTTGTATCTTTAAAAACAGGGTTATTGTATCTGTGATGCTTAAAAATGGAGGATACTTAACCTATGAGAACCGAAATGACAGACGAAAATATACAACTCATAATGTTTCATTGAAAGGAATCGAAACGACAGAATCCTATAAATTTCATTGGGATACGATGCTTCCATACTACGACTGTTCTAAATCGTCATGTCCATCGCTACCTTTCTATGTTCCTGACGTATCAAAAACTGTAGGTATTTAATCAATAATGTACATTTACTGCATTGACTTGGTATAGACACTACATATTGTCTTGAATAAAATGTTCTGCTTATATTCAATATGTGTCCATAGCTTATGCACAGTACTTTTCAATGTGTGGTTATTTATTTGGAAAGAACATGAACAAAAGACAGAAATTTCATGAAACATAAGTAAATAATTACAAATGTAATACATTTTCATTTTGAATGATTTGTTTATATGCTTCAAAATGAACTGTATATCAGATACATGATATACACATAAAATGAAGACAACTCTTTATAAATTTGCATGCGTCCGAAGCGCTTTTCTGGATTTGTTTTATATATGTTCTCAGGTAGCCTACTTAAATACCAATATAATAAGGTTATACACACAGTCAAACTCATATACAGAAAATACTAGACCGAATAACCCGTTTCTTGTGTGTTTATATTTGTCATTTCATATTTCCTTTTTATCTTTTCGATTTTTATAATTTATATTTTTTTTGTGTCCGTGTGGACACAAAAAAAAAATTAATAAAAATACAACAATTACATATGAAATGACAAATATAAACAGACAAGAGACAGATTATTTGGTCTAAGAAAATACATATTGAATCGTTTAAAAATCAATATAGAAAAACAAGCAAAAACCAAAACCAAAGAACAATACTTTTTGGACTTCCTTTTGCAGAATATAATAGATATTTACTGGAAAATCTGGTCAGATGATTTGTCTGGAATTGATTATTACGACATTGAAGTATTTGAAATGCATCATGTTGGAAACAGCACTGACAACAATGAAATAGTAGAAATAATGGAACCTCGCGTACACCAACCAGAACTTAAGAAGCTACAGGCATGTTAAACTAGTCAACTTCTTTTGTAAATGTCGCAAAATGATTATCTATGTAGAATGCAAAATTTCATTTGTACAATCTAGTATATAGAACTCTTTAAACAATTTACTTCAACCAGGGAATAATCTGAATAACATACCACAAGGTATATTTTTTTCATTACTTTGAAAACGATCTAATAAAATCAATTAGTTTTCATCACTTGTTTTTGTTTAGTTGTTTCCCTATGCAATCTTAATTTAAAAAATGGCTACTCTACCACCATGCTTCTAATTACTTTGATAACACACATTTCTATTTTTTTTCAAATGTATTTTTTTTTATATATAAAATTGAGAATGGAAATGGGGAATGTGTAAAAGAGACAACAACCCGACCAAAGAGCAGAAAACAGCTCTAAACCACCAATGGGTCTTCAACACAGTGAGAAAATCCCGCACCCGGAGGCGGGCTTCAGCTGGCCCCTGAACACAAATGTGTAGTAGTTCAGTGAAAATGGACGTCACACTAAACTCCTTTTTGCAAAATTTAAATAACTTTTATCGCTTTCAAGTGTGTTCTCTCCTTACATATACTGCTGGTTTAACTGTATTTAACAGTACTACATTAATGATAAAAAAAATATTCTGGATAAAGTATGGGGAAAGAGAGAGGACGGACAATTAAAAACATTCAGTCGAAGAAAACCAATCAGAAAAGTTGGCTTTAGGTGGAATCTGGTTTTTTTTAGGTTCCCTTTCCTTATTTTACTAAAGTTTTTAAGTTGTGAACATCCTCGGCTGTCAAATGTTTGGGTTTGGGCTTTTCTGATGAAGGTTAACCCAGAACATCGACTCAGGCGCATAAAGTGCTAGTCTGAATCGAATACAACTAAAAGCCTTCGAGACGGGTGGAGTAAAAATCATTATTCTGAATACAAAACGAGTCTTTTCGAACCTTGCCGAATGAAACTGTTTAGAAGAATTGAAAATTGAAAGTAATTTAATTATTTACCCCTTACAGTAAAATCAGATTTCCTCTGCAAATATTGAAACCAGAACTTTACCAGATTTTGTAGCCGTGTGATAAGATCCGTAAATGGTCTTAATGTTTTATTTTACTGATGTATAAATTCATATTTATGTAACGATTCTTTTATGTCATGCTCTATGGTCATCATAACATGAGTAGGCATTACATTTGTCAATATCTTTACACCTAGCGTTAGCATGACATGAAGGAATTATTACGATTTTTAATAGGACAATTCATAACTAATGTACTTCGAACCGGGCTTATAAAACAAGTAGAAAGTTGGACATTTTGAATAGGCGAAACAAAAATGTTCTAGAAAACCAACCATTTCAAGATATAAAAGTGTACAAATATATGTAGACTTACTTTCACAATGATTTTACATAATTTCTAAGCGGACAACACCAATGTCCATTTTGATCTCCGGCATCGCACAAAATACAAATGTCGATGCAGTTTTTATTTTGAACTAGCAGGTTCACCCGATATTTGATTGAAATTACAACATGGCTCTATTTTTACAAAGCGAGACAAGCGCTTTATATTAGATTCTCTAATATTACAATAATTAAATATAATTTCAAAATTCTTTGCTACTACAAACGTTTTATAATTGTTTAAAATATCAAGTGAAACAAAGTATTGAGTTTAAGTGTCTTTTTTTAAATTTATTCATAGTTAGTAATTTTTCTTATTTTTTATCAGTAGTTATAATTCAGTTATTTGCGAGTAGATTTAATTTGAAATATAAGTTACCATGCCGGAGTAGATTTAATTTGAAATATAAGTTACCATGCTTGAGTAGATTTAATTTGAAATGTAAGTTACCACGCCAGAGTATATTTTAATCTCAACCAAATGTTGAGCTTAACAAAAAATGCAATAGTTTTCGGTTTCGATCATCGAGTGGTGTCAAAGCGATAAAGCACATAGGTATGCACAAAACATTTGTTCCAGAGGCTTTTTAGATCAGAAAATATCAATATCAATATATAAAAGCTGTCAAATCCTACCGATATTGTGATAATAAAGAGTCTATAGCATGTTATAAATACATTTTACATATATCCTTAAAATCAAAATGTAAGAATGAGTGTTACTGTCAAAGGAATATATTGACACCAACCCCTTTGTCTCAATTCTTGGACACCACTTGGAAAATGGAACCGTAAATTTCTGCCGGTTTTTTATGATTAACAATTGGTTTATATTAGACAAACTCCTATGCGTGATTATGCTTATGTTGGTATCCAGCTATTCATCAGAAGTATCTTCAACTTGAATTACTAAATAAAAATTACGTATTTCGTGTTTCGTCATCACTTTAGTAGTTTTACACTTGAACATTTATTCCATCTAAATAACAACTTTAATTATGAGAAATTAATATAGAAAAAAATGTTTCATTTAGAGTACCATTAATGTGACAGTTCCAGGAATGTATGCTGTTCATTTTACTGCCTTTGACAGAGCTGGAAATTATAAGTCTGCTAGAGGACTTTTCCTGTATGACAATAACGAAGAAATAGAATTAGGCAGAGGCGGTATTGATGTTTTAAAAGCAAAAAATTATTCAGAAAAAGGCTGGATAACATACGGTAGTCCTATCATTTATGTGACATGGAAGGATATGTTTGTGAAAACAGATCATTTTAAACACAACTGGCTGGTCAAAGTTAAAAATTTGTACTACATTGAATCATCATACGATGATAACAGTGGAAAACGTACCGTTGAGATGGTTCCCAACGTTAAAGGTATTGATATCTTAGTTTAGATGGCGTAATAAAAATTAGGCTAAACGGGCTTTCTAAAACTTAAACATAAAAATTTGTACAAAAGGCTTGCTATAATTCCTACTTCCATACCAGAACCATATATAATTAAGCTCATCATAGATACCAGGATTAAACTTTTGTACGCCAGGCGCGCGTTTCGTCTACAAAAGACTCATCAGTGACGCTCGAATTAAAAAAGTTAAAAAAGCCAAATAAAGGACGAAGTGTGAAGAGCATTGGGGACCCAAAATTCCGAAAGGTTTTACCAAATACAGCTAAGTTTATCTGTTACTGGGGTAGAACATCCTAAGCTTTTCCCAATATTCAAAGTTTTGTAAACAGTTAATTTATAAAGGAGCGTTTTTTTTGGTTTTATTTATAAATTCTACACAGTTGATCTATATATAATTAACCATAACTTCAAAGACCTTTGGTAAGTTGATTTTTTTGACAATTTTTCATTGATCATAACTTAGTATAAAAGACATCTGGATAAAAGCTTCTATCTGCATTCGGCATGAGATAATGCAAATTCAATATTTCATAAAAAAAAAAAGAAAAAAAAAAAACCCTCATCAAATATACCGTTACAAAAAAAATGTTTTTTTCCTTTTGAAAACGAGCTTATTGGAATACAATTCATTGTATTTGATAAGCTGAAAATGTTTTTACAATATACCACACCTATACCCATTGTCACTAGTAGCAGTTCCCGTCCCCCCTCCCCGCTTCACTTGTGTTCATTCCGGTTTTTCTTTGATTCGTGTTGGTCAATCTTTTTTAATGTGTGTAGTGTTTTATAGATTGTCGTTTATAAATTTGTTTTCTTCTTTCTTTCTTATATCTATAAGATAGTCTTCCCTTCTTCAACTTGGAGTTTCTGCTTACAGTCTATGGGGTCTCTCTCCTTTTTTAGTGACCAATATGTTAGATAGAATATGATCGATGAAGATTATTGTTTAATTTACCTACATTAATTAGTATTGCCCGGTAAATAGTTTCTACAATTCTATCTTCAATCTTCATTCTTTGGAAGTGTTTGGACTTTTGAGAAGATTTTATTGAGTTGTTGGTCGTTTTTTATAGACATTTTAGTTTTAAGTCCAATTTTCATATTACTTTGAAATTTTTTTTTGTAAAGCGTGCCTTTTTTAGGTCGATCTTGAAAGTGTTTCGTAAGCAAAAGAAATGCAAAAGGGACATTCAAACTCATAAGTAGAAAATAAACTGACAACGCCATGGCTAAAAAAGAAAATGACCAACAGGCAAACAATAGTACACAAACCACAACATAAAAAACTAAAGACTCAGCAACACGAACCCCACTAAAAACTGGGGGTGATCTCAGGTACAATTGAAGTAATGTTGTAAATCATCTTAAATGCTAAATATCAAGCTCAGAAAAAAGGAAAATTAATGTTTTTTATAAGTCAAATTAAAGTGTAACATGTTAGAGAAAGTTGGAGGATAACGAAATGATATTTATTTGTGAGCCAGCTTTTTATGTGTTATAATAAATATAACCATTAATCCTAAAACGTTATTTCTAACAGGCATAGTTAAATTTGAAATCGCTCATGATGTGTTTGGACCGACCACTAAATCTTCATCTCCTTTTACACTTGTTTCTGATGTGTATGCAGAAATGGCTACACAGAACGTGGCATGGGATGATGGTGAAAAACTCATTGTTACAATAAGGGCGTGTGATCTTTTGGAAAACCACAGAGATGAAAATGTAACTCTGTACAAGGACGCCTCGCCCCCAATAATTTCGAATTTATGGCTTACAAAAGGTGATCGTATCAACATTGCTGTCAACAGTGTAGAAGAATTCAATGAGATGGTGTAAGTATGCACAATGTATTCTTTCCCAAATTGTTCAAACCACAACCATGAAATGCTATTTTGAACATAGATCTAGTTATATTGCTTGAAAAGATACTATCAGTCGTTTTGTGTATAAATCAGTAATTTTGTATAACGTATGTTTGATATATCTAATTCCCTGGCTTGTTAAATGAATGCGCCAATAAAGCTACTTGCATATATTTGTTTGCAGAGAGAGACACCTGATGAATACTAAGGCCTTAGAAAAAAACGCGATTTAGACAAAAAAACAAAGGCAATAGCGTATTTACATTGGTAAACATACCAATTGAGAACTATTTTGAACTTTGTTTTTAAATTATTTTGTTATAAAGTGAGTTTGTTTTTATAGATAACGTATATAGTGTTAGATATTTATAAAGTGTATTTACATTGAAATACATTTTGTCTTTCTTTCAACATTAATGGAGAAAATATATTATAACGCATATATCGGAAAGAGTTAATTATACTGCATATCACTAAAAGAACTATGTATGAAAAAATACATACAAACCTTTTTAGTATCAATTTGATAGGGGAGCACTATATTAGATTTGCATAGAGAAAAGGTTCAGAATAAAATGATTTTTTAAAGAAAATTTGGCTTCCTATGTTTAAACATTGAAACTGTTCCTATGGATTAGGAATTTTTTTCTCACAAAAGGAAAAAGAATTACCATGGTCACATTAGGTGCTGTTAATGCAGGAAAAAATACAATTGATATTTTGTTTTTCTGTTATGTTTAAATTACAAACTTGTTTTGGTCGGTGTCATTAATTCATACATTTTGTAAGGTAATGAACTATGGGAGAAAAGTGGAAATAATATAATTTTCATATTTGTTGATATGTAACGTTTCAGGATTGAGTGGGATGCATTTGATTACCATAGCGGAATAAGTCATTTGAATTGGAGGTTGTATGATAATTTTACTGGATCAGATATTATTCACGGAGAAATCGACCTGCCAGGCCAAGGTGACACTGAGGTAATACGTTACAAATAAGAAAATACCTGATGAAATTACTGATAAAAATGATATTTTTCTCATGGAAGAAATTTATGTGGTATCATCATTTGTTTCTGATTTTGACATTGTAAACTTAGTTTCATCAAATCTTAAAGAAACAATGCTTCAAAAACTATAGTTACTGAAATATACCTATCCAAGTACAGTCTTGAATTTGATAAGTTATCACACTTTGAAATGAACTTTTCGTTATAGAAACTATAAAATGAAAATCTTTATTAATACATAAAAATATATATAACAAAATATGAAAAACTGAAACAAGAAGTGATATGTGCATTTCTATTGTCACACAATGCTGATAGATATTGACTTTATTTCAAGCAAAAAAGTCGTATTATTTACATGTACATTTTTAGCTCACCTGTTATGTGCTGCTTAAATCATAATATAGAAGTAATAAAAAAAAAAAGGTCTTCCAAAGAAACCAAAACAAACAAAACAAACGAAAAGATCATTTGTGAGTAAAATAAAGTTACATAATAAATATAAAGTGCCTTTTTTATTTGAAGTCTTCTTTAGAAGAATGCGTCGAAAAATACAAAGATCATAAAAGAGGACCAGTTTGTTACTGCACTCATTATACAGGATGTTACCATAAACATTTTTATATCAAACCACATTTAGCAGTAGGAAATGACACTGGTAATGGGATCGTTCATAACAGATCTATGGGAGTACATGATTCTGATTATTTCATTGATGTTAATGTAACAAACATGGCAACATTGACTACTAAGAAAACGATTAAGGTACACAACTCCTACACATAAATTATATCTGCTAATTCAGAAGTTTTATGCAATGTTTTCATTATTGCAAAATTGTTACAGAATCGGTTTGGTAAAAAATAAAATCTAGCGTTTTCTATACTATTATTATTAGCATTATTTGTATGCAGCATTTTCTGAAATCGCTATGATTAATCTCGCATTTTTGTTTATTGTTCAACAATAGCAATAATAAATTCACGCATCTTTTTTTTTAAATTAACAATGGCAACATATTTGATATTATTAAGTTTCCTTTATTTTTATTTAAATATTTTCTTCATCTTACTAAACTTTATCTGCAGTTCATTAAGATTTTTTTTATCTTCAAAACGACTTTTTTAAAATTATATTTGTATACATTTTATGGACTGCTATTTTCAAGAATTTTTCATTTACGAAACACAAAGAACAAATGTAAATCTATAGTAACTCATAACGTAAGAAATCAAAATTAAAAAAAAATAAAATTGTGACAAGTTTACCATTACAGTAACATTACTGCGCTTTCTTGTATTTTAAGCAATTTTGATATGAACTTATGGACTAAGTTCGGATATCTCTCGTAAGAAAGGCTATGTAATTACCATCTGAGGTCTTTTTGTCATCTGATTCATTTAAGGATTACCGTATAGTAAAGTATTTTGTGTTCATAATAACTTTTTAACTCCAAGAAATATAAAGCTTTTATATTGTACATTCTTTCATGCAATATAAATATGAAATGTTTCTATTAAATAGAAAAACCACCAAGTATTTGTCATGAGTAAATCGAAAACATTGTCAATATTCATTTATTTTTTACGGGTTTTCAGATACCCAGAGAAAAAACAAACACAATTCGAGGAATAATCGATAATACCACGGCAATAAGACAACAGACGAATAGACAAACAATAGTCACAAAACACTGTAAAAACCTGAAGATTGAACTTCACCATATTAAGCACTCAACATATCATTTTAGATAACAATTGATATTACTCCGCCAGAACCTGGACATGTGCATGATGGCATTTATGGTTTTCCAGAGATCGATTATCAACAAGATCTTCAACTTGATGCATATTGGGAAGGATTCTTTGATCACGAAAGTGGAGTTGCATTTTATCAGTATGAGTTTGCCACAACCTGCCTCACTCAAGATGATTTTAAGAATAAAAACATGGTTTGTTTGTTTACAATATATTTAATAGTTTACAAGTGTTAATAGTCATAAACATATAATAACATATGATAATCTCGATAACTGTTAATTTAATTTTAAGTTATCCTTTTTCAGATTTTTGATTTAAATGTATATCGTTATTGTGGTACATGGGCATGATATTATCAAATTATTACTTACATTGACGCTGTCATAAGAAATCAAACAAAACTCAAGAAATATAGAATAAAAATGAACACATTTTAAATGGGAATACAATTAAACAAATATATAACAAACAATTCAAGAACTGCTGGAAAACAAATACTCAAAGCACTAGGTCCTCAGAATAAAAGAAAGATAACAACTAACAGATAACCGTCCTTTTTAAACTTTTTAATGAATGTTTTAAAAGGTACTGTAGTAGCTTACAACAAATAATTGAATATCATAACCCAATAAAAGACGGTGTATTTGGCAAAAGCTTTGAGAATTGTGGTTGTGTATTTTTTATAGTTTTTTTTTATTCAAGCGTCACTGATGAGACTTTTGTAGACGAAACGCGCGTCTGGCATACACTGTTATAATCCTAGTATTTTTGATGAGTTTTTGTATACCACTTGTAAATAAATGTAAAAAGCTCATATCTGTTGTTTTCAGTCTGATGATACCTATAATACATTTGCTGCATTTACTGCATCTGCTCCTGGCACGTATTTTGTCACTGTGGTGGCATATAACAGAGCATACGAAATGTCAAAACCTGTATGTTCAGATGGTGTCACTATTACAACCACTATTCCTTCAGTAAAGAATGTCGTTGTTATTAATGCAGTGACTGCACCGCGTTTGATTAAAGACTCTGAAAACAATGGATGGTACTTAGACAAAAACCTTAACAGGCATAGAATGAACGGTACAGACACTTGCAAGTATGTTGTTTATTGCTGCTAATGTTATCTAGACTTTTGTATAGCTTACATGTAAACAAATAAAGAAACTATTGCTTGATAACGCAAAAAACATTCTCTCCTATACTCATTATTAAAATAAGATGATGTGGTATGATTGCTTATGAGACAACTCTCCACCAGAGACCAAATGACGTAGAATTTAACCTATATAGGTCATTGTATGTATACATTAGTTAAAATCCTAGGCTGACAAAAAGATCGTAACAGTTAAAACTTAAAATTCAGGAAAAATACAAATATGTGTCACCAAATCTAACAAGGGACTTTGTTAGGTATATTTGTCAGTTTTTCGAAAACCAAGTTTCCACATTTAACCAAAAATAGAAAAGCTGAACGATATATATATAAATCGTATTTTGATTTAACCAAAATATTAATAAAAGGAGTTATGAGGTAAACATCAATGAAACTGTAATTCAATGAGACGAAGCCACTAAATGTCATATTTTAGTAAGTATTTTATATTGTAAATATAAAATGATTGTTCACATTATAGAATAAAAGAAAGTGTCGACTGGTAGCATAATGCACCCCGAGAAGGTGAACAGTAAATATTTTCTATAATAATACATGTATGCGGTATGGGCTTGGTATTGGTCTCTTGTGGAGAGTTGTCTCATTGGCAATCATACCACATCTTCTTATTTTTATATGATTGAAAATAAAAATATTTCCTGTAAATGTCGTATAAAGCCATAAGTTAATAATTCCTGTTCTGTAATCACCTTACTATAGTCTTGTTCATATAGGTATATATTTTAGTTAGATAAAGGTAAACATAAAAAAAATACATTAAAAGAAAAACTGTAGAGCTTTGTACATGTGTTGCTTTATCTTTAAGATTTTCGGATCCTATGCCAGAAGACATCAAAGAATTTCCGATTATCCCTGGATTGAGCGGCAATGTATGCACTGGCTCTTTATCATACGCATCTTTAGTTACCAGAATATTACCTAAAGTACACTTGGTATGTATGACTTCTGTTAACACGTTATATGCATGATTTATGTGAAAACGCTGTGCGCAGGATTAATGTAAACACGTTTTATATAAAAATAAGGAGATTTGGTATGATTGCCAATGAGACAACTATCCACCAAAGTTCAAATGAAGTGGAAATAAGCAATTATAGGCAACCGTACGGCCTTCAACAATGAGAAAAACCCATACCGTATGGTCGGCTATAAAAGCTCCCGACATGAAAAATATGAAACAATGCAATTGAGTAAACTAACGGCATAATTTATAACAAAACAGTTTACGAAAAACAAATATGACAGACATGAACCAACGACAACCACTGATGCATGATAAATGTAAACACGTTGTATGTATGATTAATGTAATATGCATTGTAAATATTACGGCAAGTGTATGTTAAACATGGTTTTTCCTTTTTTATGAAATAACTAGAATGGAATTTAACCGCAGCCCTTAAAGTGGGGACTCTTAATAATTAAATTTTGATGCTTTGACTGTGTCGTTTTACAATCAGCATGTTAAATATATTACAACACCTCGTTTAAGTTGATTTATATTATTTCAGTTAAATGTTACATGGATGCCAGATATAAAACCATCTTTGGTTGGTGATTATGAAGTGGGATTGTCATCGACATCAGGAAGTTCTGCTCCTGACATTTTGTCATTTCAATCTTCAAAACATCATACACAGATACTGATAAACCATTTTGGAGTTCCAGAAGGGAAGCTTTTTTTCTTAATCATAAAATCAATAAGCAAATCAAATGTTATAGGTATTCAAGTAAGTAACATTTTATGAAAGGGAACAATCTGAATGAGCTATATTTTTCTCATTTTTTTGGTTCTAACGTTTTGAAAGGCTGTTCAATATTGATCTTTTGAAATACATCTATAAATGGAATCCAAGAAAATATGAATATAGATCTGGATTTAAAAAAAATATAGATTACAAAATAGTAATTGAAAATTCAATATATGAAGAATATTACTTTGTATGTTAACATTTTAATATAAAACACCTTTACGAATTATTAAAATCTCACCGTTTAAAATCAGATGTAATACTATATATTCAAGAATAAAATTACAAGCTAAATTAATATCTGGAAAAGCAGAAACGAATATGTTATGTTGATACAGCCCGTTGGCCAATTTAACACACTAGTAAATAAAACTGGAATGTAGAATAATTTTTTCTTAAAAATTATGAAATGACGGGTATATCTCGGTGAGACAGTATCACAATGGCACAGATTATTAAAAGGCATCTTGAAAATAAAGATCACCGAAGTTCTGCATGTACAGGCAAGGGCATACATGACGAAGTGTAACTATTTTTTGAAACTTAACCTTTCAAATTTTTGTAAATTTCGATAAGTAAACTAACAAATGTTACATACAATAATATGCTATAAAACTCAGAGCATACACCTTATCGCTATTTAGTTCAATCCGGGAAAAAGTCACTTAGACAACTTCCTGTTTTGGTCAAGTGACGCAAGAACAAAGGTCATCAGTAATGAACTGAAGGCGGAAAACGTGTAGAAAGTGAACATTTTGAAATTTGTATAGTTTATGATCCAATTTTTTATACACAAATTAAAGTTAAAAAGTGCTTTGTTTGAAGTGTTAACAATGGTTTAAACATAATTCTTTGAAATTTTTTATGCACAGTACATTGTTTAAACAGGGCCCCAGATAGCTTCAACTGGTTTGAAAGAGTTGTGTAATTTTAGAACTTTTCCGGATTGGAATAAATAGCGATATGGTGTATTAAAACCAAGTAACTCTATAATGACTGTATAAAATGCAACAGAAACACAAGCACGAATAAAGCAATAATGAACATTACCGTATCAAGAAATCTCCGCATTTGTTGAAACCACGAATGTGTGGACCTTCTGATACAAAGTCATGTATGGGAATTTTAACTTCTTATGATTTAGTTTTATCACTAAAAAAATAATTTCAACCTTGAGATTGAAATTCTCATGGCACAATGTAATATTGATAAATCTTTGGAAATTTGGAAAATTAATTAGGTAACATGTATATCATTTTCATAGTCTTTCCCTGTTATTTGTTGTTTTTAATTTGAGTTGATTTCCAATTTCTTCATGTCTTGTATGATCTGTTCCGATAGTTATAAAAGTTCTCTTTGAAAATTATTGTATGTTTTATTATCTCAGAACTGTATTTTCTGAAATCTATAATTTGAAATCACCGTTTTTTACAGTATATATACACATACATATATTTCAAATTGTTTTTAAATGCCGATAATTGAATTGTAATTCTTTTTTGCCAAATTCATTTTAGAGTATTGGACCATATATAATGGATAGTACACCACCGAAATTTATTGGAACTTATATTGACCTTAACCTTTCTGGCGCATTTCTTCTGGCAAATTGGTCTGCCGCAAGTTTCACTGACGTTGATGACCCTTACCCGTTACACTATGAATACTCTATAGGTAAACGTGCTGACCATATTCAAAAGGCAATTAACTTTATAATAGAAAGAACTTATTACAACAATGACATTTTCAGTTTTTTATCAATTACTGAAAAATCAGTAACATTCAATATGTCGTAGCCAATAGCCTTTACTTATCTCAGTTTAAACAATCGATGTTTCTTATTCATCAATTGGAAATTTCTGTAACATAGGTACACTAAACTAAAACATTTCGCCAGTAGGGAAATGAGAGTTAACGGTTAAAATAATCACAAGTTGACCAAATTTGTTAACTACTAGATACATTTTGCTATAAATCTCATATGTGTACCAGTGTTTTATTCTGGTTTTGTCATTATAAAGGTAAGTCTGCTACTAGATCTGACTCTGAATTCCATGACGTGTAAGTCATGCTTATATAGATGCTTGTTTGGCATCATTCGGTTTGAAGTCCATGCAATTCCGATTCATTTTTCGTTTATACATAAATTTGTGATATTTGAACTTATATTTATTGATAAATGTCTAGTGTAAGTGTTGTTTAGGTCAAATAAATATTCATTATACTTTACAAATACTTCAATGACAATATGTTTTTAATTTTGATCATAGTGTTCATCAAGTATTTATATCCCTGGTTTTCATTTCTGTTTAGCTGGGAGTTCCTGCTGTAGAAAAATCAAGAAAAGCGCTTCATAAAGCACATATTTTTCATTTTCATTGGTATGCTTGACAATGTATATACACATAAAGTATAAAATAAATCGTATATATATATATCTGTTTAAAATGTTTAGTTATATTTCAATCCTGTTAAAAGCAATTTTTTCATAGATATCATCCTTTATAGCTGCCTGGATGTATGACAAGTGTCAGCAGGTTAATTTTTAGCTGATGTCATCTTTGAACAAACTACATTTTAAAAATCTTCAAATACAAAATATATCATCACCATTTCAAATATTTTATTCTACAGTTCGATTGCTTGAAATTCTGTTTATAATAGTCATTGTCAAACTATAATAAAAGTAATTTATTGAATCTTGGTTATTTTAGGACATGCTCCATACTCTACCGATGTTCGCCAATATTCGTCCATTGTACAAAATGGACCATGTACACACTCCCCGAAGCACATGTGTACAGCAGTAGCTATATCTAAACTAAACTGGAAATTACATGGCAATGATATTTATCATATCACAATTAAAGCTACAAATCTTGCTGGCTTATCAGTTACCAAAACATCAGAACCATACAGACACGATATATTGTTACCGACTAAAGGCATCGTTATTGATGTTCCAGTAAACTCTAGTTTTTCAGCCAAGGCCCCACTTAAGGTATGTAACTGTAGATTATAGTAATGAAGAACACAAATGCTACATAAAAATACAAATGGTACTTAAAATATAATCTCGTATTATATATTTGCTTAACAAGTGACATTTCAAAACTCATCATCATTAGAAATTTAACAGAAAAAAAATAGATAGATTACTTCTCTCTTAAATGACAATTTTAATTTTATTAGTTGATATCAAGAACTATCATATTGAAATAATATGCATTAGCAGAAGTATTGTTTTTTTGTTTTTTTCATTAAATCAAATAACAGGTGTTGTATGAAAACATTTGAATTTGAAAATATTCAATCTTTACTTTCTCTTCTATGCAGCAATTTGTGGACTAGCGTTTACTCTTTTTTCTCACGGTCATCATGTAGCAGTGTATGTAATGTGCGAATCCTGAAATGCCGTTTTCACTGTATCCGTGATGAATGTCTGATGTAGAATGATAAATAAACAGACGACAAATTCATGATTTTTGAATAAAATAAGAAATAATATATAATTTTTACTGTTTTTATAAATTTTGATATAGGTATGAGATGCGGACGGATTTTATTGATACAAAAAAAGATAAATATTAAGAATAGATCACGAACAGAGCTTGCAAGAGATTTAAAAGTAGCAGTTAAGTTTCATTTGCAGGAAAATGTACCTTTGGTTTTTGGTGGGGTTCGTGTTGCTTAGTCTTTAGTTTTCTATGTTGTGTCATCTGTAATTTTATTTGTGTCCCTCTGGTATCTTTCGTCCCTCTTTCGTTATGCGATTCATGTTTACTGTCGAATAATGATACTGGACTTTCATTTTCACTGTAGGACGATACATTTCTATTATACATGCGATGCATTTTCACTGAAGGAAATTAATTAATTTTCATTATATAAAGTCTTAATTCAGTCGAATCTCTAACAAAATTTATGAAGTCAGAAGGATTAATAATATATACATACACTCATAACACATCTTCTTATATATAGTGAGTGAAAATCTGAGGTAATATATCAATAAATTCCCTAAAAATGGCATTTATTGCTAATATAGTCAATTCTATTTTCTCTAATAATTTGTCCAGATCCAGATCTATATGTAGGATAAAATCTATCCTTTCCAATGACACGCCATCATTGAATACATATATCTTGGACAGTTAGGCCAATCCACGTCACCGAAAAAGCAAAGTTTCTGTTTCGGCCTAAATCTACATCGCATACTAATAAATTAAACGTTATTAGAGCTATTTTGCTAATGCATGTAGTTTAAAGGTGTGGTTAGCTTGCTTGCTTTGTTTGTATAAATGTTTGCTTAAGCATTGTAATTAAGATTAAGCAAACATTTATACAAAAAAAGCGAGCAAGCCAACCAAACCTTTAAACTACAAGTATTAGGAAAATAACTCTAATGGATGCATTTTCGATAACAAAGAGCATTCACAAAACGATGTTCATTTCACGATGGAATGAGTGGAAACGTTTTCATCTTGCACAAACAATTGTCGCTTGGATGACTGGATAATTGATATGTATCATGACATTGTGTATACGTCTAATACAATAAAGAAAGTTCAAGCAACAGTCGAGTCACCTTAATTTATGTTTTAATTTCTATTAAGTCCGTGTTACAAATATACAAATACCCAATTGTAAGAATACAAGGAAATATTGCAAACAGTTTATTGTTGCATGTTTAAATGGTTCTAAAGTTTTACTTTTACAAATTGTGACTTGGTTGGGGAGTTGTCTCATTGCCACTCATACCACATCTTCTTATATCTATACCACGGGGTATAACCGCCGTACAGTTGATTCTGGACGTTAATCGCTACTCTTCTCGATGTAGGTAGATAGACCGTTCTTATATTTTCACCAAAGACTAACTGACGCAATGTTCAGATAAGTATTAAATGTTTACTAAAACAAAGTTTACTGCTCCTGGCAGCATTGTATATTATTTATATTACATGAACACCATGTGACTATTTTAAATAGACAGGTCTGTGAATTACTTGTAAACATCGCGAAACAACCACTCTGAGTAACTCAAACTTGATTAAACTACAAACCAAACAGAGCATAGTTGGTTGGCTCTTACACTAATACATAATACATAATGCGAATGAGAAACCCGTTGTTTTAATTATTTTTTAAGACATTTACTTGAAAAACTGACCTCAGAATTTTGGCACTGTACGATTCATTCTCTTTGTAGTTTGTTTATTTTCTTAAGTACCATTATTTGTACATTCTTGTACTGTTCGTTGTGCAAAAGCCTATCAATATGGTAGAAATATGTATGACACGGCTGACAAATTTTCAAAGCTTTTTTTAAGCGAATTCTAAAACTTTTTAAGGAAAATTCGCCGTAGAAATATGTTATATTCATGAATATTCTGCTCCAGTAAATTTTCGGATCCATGACAAGCTAATAGCAAACTCACCAACAATATTTGAATATGCATGATATGAGCGTGGTTATACCCGTGTATATTCAAGTAGGCATCTACGACTAGCTTGCATTTCAAATTGTAAATATCATCAATATGAAAGTCTTTTAACCACTATTTTCAGTTGTTGCATGTCGAATTAACATATAAAACAACAATGAAAATTCATCGCACCTTCAAAAATTCTACATCAGAAATGATTGCACTTACAGTGATAATCCATCGCATCTATAGTTAAAATGAATCGCATACAAAAATTCATATTATGGATTCTGCTGCTTTAATTACACTTTTTTGGACTTTAATCCTGTTATTATACATTAAAAAGTTATATTCTAATGAAATTGTGTTAAAACATACATTCATATCAATTGTTTTGTATTTTCAAAAGGTAAACAAACGCAGTTTTTCCCATCATTCTTTATTCTACAATAGACATACTCGCATACAACAGTGAAAATGAACTAACTGGATTGCACTTAATATACACTGATGTAACCCTTCGTAGTCTTCTAATTATTTCTCGGTATCTCCTTAAGTTTTTGTATTCAAATAAAGGATATAAAGAAAAGAGAAACTATTTTGGAAACACATACCACGATGTTTGATTTACAAAAGTCGATACTGTTTGCGTCGACATTTTTGAATTGGGATATTTAGGCTTATTTCAAACTCGGGTACAATGATCGAAAATATACTCAGAACGAATTGTTTGTAAAAGCATATTGTGATGAAGTGCATACTTACCGTTGATGCGCAAATTTAACACCCTTGCAAAAAGTTTAGATATTGAAACCACTAAAATATCCAAGTTCGCAGAGTTTATTAATCGACACTACATACGTTTTACGGTCACTATCACGAATTATTGGTGACCGAAACAATAGAAATCAGTAGAGTCAAATTTGTGTGTCTTAGGCATTTACGTAGATGCCAAAACAGTTGATTTATTAATGAACCGATGGTGTCATATTCCGTATTGTAAAACATTTAATTGTGGTTGATTGAAATGACGAGTGAAGATATGCATGCCTGGAGACTCTGATCTTGACGACACAACAGGTCTTGCTCCGTTTGAAGTTCGTGTGATTCACTAATATGTGTCCCCCTTGATTTAGATTTTCCTTATCAGTTTACGATATTTGAACATCGGTAAACTACTGTTGTCCTGTTTAAGCGTAATTCAGTTTTATAACTTTACTACAAACTTCTTTCTGTATTCGCATATAAAATGAAATATAATGTTTTAAAGCCTGTCTCTTGCAAGGAAAAGAAATTCTTTAAGATCATATGCAGATCAGGAGCTTAAATCATTTCAAATACTTTTATTTTCTTTTGAAAAATATCTAAGTTATTTTTTTTGTATCTTATATAAGTATGAGCTACCTTACATATAATGCCCAATAGGTTCGACGGTTTACACAAAGAGTGAGAATCTATCAAAAGCAAAATACTAAAAAGCAAATACGCTGTTTGTTTGAACAGATAATCAAGTTTGTATTGCATGATATTGTGAATAGAAAATGTAGTTGGTGTCTTATAATACTTCATCAATTAATAAATTTCATATCATTTGTCAACTAATCGAGTTGTTTCGGGAGAGTAATAGATAAAGAATATTAGTTTATAATTTAAGGATAAATAATGAGAAAACCAGATTCGAGTGTATTGAAATATCAGTTGATATGAATTCATCGACATACTCGGTTAAAAAAGAAAAAGAATAATTTCATTTGTTCTAAGAAAATTGCTTTAAATGACGGATGCTGCTGTAAATAAATGTGCTAAAGATTAATTCATGATATTTTCATTTTTGTAATAGGACATAGAAGACATTGATTATACCGATATTACAGATCGCCTTGTTGTACGTTGGAAAAACTTTAGACATCCTCATCAGAATATAACATATTCAGCCTGTGTTGGATCGACGTTAAAGGCATGCGATGTCTTGATAAAACGGGGAATTGGTCAAAATATTAATGTGTACATATTTTCTGGACTAACATTATCTTATTTCAAGGTAGTTGTGTATAAAGGTAGTTGTAATAACATATTAACCCAATCATTCATTATTATTCATGAATATAATTATTAGATTTCCCTTGATAAAGGTAAACCATGAATGTAATCGTTCAACAAAAGGCACATTTTCTAAAGGTTTTAATGAACAATTTGTTGAAATCACGTAAGTACAAGTGTCCAGGAAAATACAGCGTTTCCTTCTTCAGTAAAAAGTTGTAACTAAAATTAGATAAATCAATAATAAAGTCAATGGTGTTTCGACCCACACACATCATTTCATCTTCTTTATCCTATCGAGGTTTTGGTCTTGTGAACTTCATAGCCTTTTAAGATTTGAAACGGAATAAGAAGTTTAAAATACCACAAATTTGATCACATATCGTCTTTAAAACAGACACCGTCAATCAACTCGTTTGGGATTGAAAAATTTTGGTACCACCCAATACATAAAAATAAAGCATCGTATTAATATAAGTATTTTTGTTTGTAAATTTATATTCACTACTTTACAACTAATTTATATATTTCTTAGGAAAATGTATAGTGCTTACAAAAAATGAATATTTGCCGAATAAGCGTTTCGTACTCCAACAGAGTTATGAAGATAATCGACTGAAATCGACTCTACACAAAATTTACGGTCGCTATCACAAATTGGTTTAGCGATACAAAAAAAAGTAAAATCACAAAAATACTGAACTCCGAGGAAAATTCAAAAAGGAAAGTTCCTAATCAAATGGCAAAATCAAAAGCTCAAACACATCAAACGAATGGATAACAACGTCAATAGTCTCTGTCTCTGAACTAACTAGCGACATGTTTTCGAGTTCTTATATCCTTAGATACAATAATAGTCTTCTGATCTGTTAGATTACGGATCAAGTTCTATTCTCGATTGTGACATTTTGACTCGAGAGGGGGGTGCATGCATAGCAGCAGACGTTCAATCTGTTGACAAACACAGTCTTATTCCTTTTGATGTTCATGCTATTCCCTCAGGTTTTGTTTATTACTCTGATTTGTATCTTCTAAATGTATTTATTAGATTTGTACATCGGTAAACTACTGTTACCTCTAATTCCTAAGATATGATATAAATAATTATTTTGAAATGTTTTAAATTTTCCTACATAGCGGTACTACGTTTCCATATTTGCCGAAGCTTTGTCCGGTTCTGTGTCTGTCTCTTCTGATGGAGTGACTGTTGTGGATCCGAAATGGAAATTACCAGATCTGAAAATAGTTGATGGACACAATTGCAGTGGTAAATAAAACAAAGTTTAACTACATACCAATTTAAGACATTTGGGATTATGTTATATGAACTGTTGGTAAATAAATACAAGACAGGTGGATAATTCCGTTCCTTAGATTTTGAAAATACGAAATTAATTTAAGTAGTCTTGTTTCGGGGAAATATACACAAGACACAATCTCAGGGCTACGGATTCTTTACTTCGTAGTTTTTAATCGAAATCCAAAATATTACCCTGTAATAACAAAACATTATATTAATGGATGAAATCTAATTAGATAACTATATAGCTTTAAAATATTATGCTAACAATTATGAACAAGGAAACTGTTTACTTTGCCGAGCATTTCAATAATAAAAGAATAATATATAATTTTATTAAGTTTGGAGATAGTGATCTCCAATTCTAAGGTTTTATGATTCAACATAACAAAATTTAATTCACAGGTATCTGTGAAGGCTTGAAATACGATAATAATAAAACACATCAGTTTGATGCCAACATGGTGCATCGTCAAAATGGTGAATACCTGCAGTACAAATATTAAATTCATAACTAACCTATTCTAAATATATAGCGATACTGCGCGTACATATTAAAACAAGATATTTGATGTCACTATCAATTTATGACTTTATTTAGTATCTGAAATTATTAAAATCATTCATTCTATAAGATTCAATAGTTTAATCCAATTTACTGAAATTAAGCTGTTTTATATAATTTAACGTATTTAACCATAAAAGCACAATACTAAATTTTAACTAAATACCAATTTAAGACATTTGGGATTAGTTATGAATGTTATGAACGAATGCATGTTTGAATGATATATATTGACATATTTGTTGAATTTGGAGGCAGACTTTTTCAACAAATTGTCGGCATTCCTATGGGACCGAACTGTGCGCCTCTCCTTGCAGACCTCTTCTTATTTTCATATGAGTCTGAGTTCCTTCTGACATTTATCAAAAACAAGAAGATCAAAGAAGCCAGATCATTTAATTTTACATTCAGATATATTGATGATGTTCTTTCCATTAACTTACAAACTTTTCAGATTGGGTTCAATTAATATATCCTCCAGAACTAGAAATTAAAAAAACAACAGACATTGCTTCGTCCGCCTCATTTTTAGACTAATACTTCGAACTTGACATCAGTGGTCATCTCAGTACCAGAATCTATGACAAACAAGACGATTGTAATTTTGAAATTATAAATTTTCCCCACCTTAGCAGCAATATACCAACTTCACCTGCATATGGAATATACATTTCCCAACTCATTCTGTATTCAAAAGCTTGCAGCTGCTATTCAGACTTTATAAAAGTCACCAGTATCTAAGCAGAAAGTTGACGAACCAGTGTTATTTCAAAGAACGTCTCGTCTTTTTTCTAAAAAAAAATCATCGGAAGATACCAAGACCTTATTGATAGATATTCCGTATCAACTTCACAAATAATACATGATGATCTTCAAGTATAGAGTCTAGGTACTGACGTTGTTTATCATTTTCATTGTGGCTAGGTTTTTATACATCCCGCCATTGTGTTATTGTGCTATGGTCATTTTTGTATTCTTGTCTTTCGTTTTTGCCTATGTACTTTGTCTATAGAGTGTCTATATGCCATTTTGTTTTTTTTTTAAATAGTTATTTGTTTTTTATAGTGATTAAGATTATAACACAATGTTGACTGCTGTACCCCAAGTTTTCACATTTTTACCTATTATGTCTGTTTGTTTTGCTCGCACAATGTTGTCAATATAATGAACGATATATGACTGTCATACAAGTGAGAGGGTTAGCAAGTTATAAAACCAGGTTTAATCCACCATTTTCTACATAAGGAAATGCCTGTACCAAGTCAGGAATATGACAGTTGTTTTCCATTCGTTTGATGTGTTTGAGCTTTTGATTTTGCCATTTGATAAGGGACTTTCCGTTTTGAATTTTCCTTGGAGTTTGGTATTTTTGATATTTTACTTTCTACACACCATTTAAACAGAGGATTTTCAAATGCATTGCTTGGGAAGAGGGACAACCTATCGCAAATCCATATTCAAAACATAGAAATTGTCTGTCTCGAAATCGTAATACATCTATTTTTACACCAAGAATATGAAACATTTATTCACGTGCTTACCACCTGTGGAATAAACGAAATATTTTTCCTTGACCTCCCTCCTCCCCTCCTAATATCATCCATATTTTGCTCGTCCTTTCACTTTGCACACATTAACACGTGACTGCGTTATTTCATTCCATGCGCACAAAAGTTCAGGAATTAATTTATGCATATGATCCCGGTGTGTTTGATATACCAACAACAATTGCCAATCTATCAAAAAATCTTTCGTATACAAACGTAGCGAATGTCAATCTATGTTCATAAACTTGTTCCAATGTTTACAAGCACTGTAACACGGGATCGCAATATCTTGTTCAAAGTGATAATATTTACTGAAATACTGGTTGATGGAAATAAAACTTGTGCTAAAGGGAAACAGCAGGTGATATAGAAAAGTTACATATTCGCGGAGTAAAATGATTAAAGTATCTAATGATGTATGATTTATCTACTCGAAAATGGATATATAACGATTTCAAGACAGACACTTGCCACTGCAAGTTTGGGTTGGCTTTTTCATGTTTTCTATGTTGACTGCGATCTGACATCTTTCGGCCCCAGCATGTCTTGTTAAAGGCAGTCAGATGTCAGAAATATATCGGACTACTCAGAACCATGCATGACCTGAAGCAATATTTACATGTTTGTTTAAGCTGATAATGACTTTTTATAAATTTCAGATATTCAGCCTTTGAATGCAAGCCATCATAGTGAGGTATGTTATCATTTTACAAACTATTTTGTCTTTAGCTGCCGAATACTACATGAGTACATATTATTGCATGCTGGCATATCAGGAATATGTTCAAGTTATTCTATACAAATACTGGAAATAAATTGATGATGTAACATTTTGTATAACAAAGGTCTTGGTATTTAATTGGGCAATGTAGGCTAGAAGCAATTTGTTTGAAAATCCAAATGCTTCGAGCAAAATTTCCAAAAATCCTTATATACCTGATTGTTATAAACTGAACGTCAAGAAATCACTTTGCTGTACGTCTGAACCATTCAATTGTCAAAATCTTTCTTACAAACAAAAAAGCAAAAGACTGTCACCAGGTTTTTTTTTAATTATGCTTAAGTCTTTGTACTTGTATCCTTTACTTTGGTAAATTTCAAATAATTGTTCAAGCGCAAAAAAAATCATCTATTAAAATTTCCTTTTATTCAAAAACACTACCATCCTGTTGGCAAAATTCTGCGAGTTCATAAATGTCAACGTATCGATTTTGAATGATGTGCTAAGAAAATTCAAACTGTATCTTACAAAGCTATATCTACCGACGATATAATGAATAATATCTGCAGTAAACAAAGACGTTTCAATTTCTTCAACTGAGAACTATTTGAAACGTAGTAATTATATAACCGAAAAAGGAAGGATGACACGTACTGCCCGATATCAACGGAACGTAAAACATTATGATTTATCGTTTCTGTGGAAATACTTTTATAGAAAGTTCTGTCAAAAATATAATGCGTGTTTATAAATAAGATGCAAAATTTTAAAGGACTTAATATATTTTTTCTTGTTAGGACACCCGTCCACAGTGTGTAGCAGAAACAGAATTTCAAATCTCGACGTCGACTTTAAATGCTTACTTTGAGATACCACAGAATTATATTCCATATACGACACATGCTTTCTGGAATATAGAGGAAAAGATTTTGATTGGTGGTAAATCTATTCATCGAAATATTCATATAGATGTTCAGTCAAAACTATGTTCCTTTACCCCATTTTGAGACGGTCTTGTAATTGTTAACTTTTAATACATTGTGACTTGGATGGAGAGTTGTCTCATTGGCACTCATACCACATCTTCTTATTTATATTTATTATATTAATATTGATGGGATTTCAGCATATACTTCAACTCTTTAAACACAATGCTCACAACAGCATGCTTTTATAACATTATAGGATTAAACATATTTTTTTCTAGAGGTTATTGATGTGTAAACTGGGGCGATTAACTCACAAACTGAAAGTTTGTGTGAGTAAGCCACCCAGTTTACACATCAATAACCTCTAGAAAAAATGTGTTTAATCCTTATAATTCTTAGCAAAACATTCGCAATTTTTAATTAACATTTTTTTATTCATTGGCTTCTATTAACCATCAAATGCACAATTTTATTTTATTTAAATTTCATACATTTTCCAAGCTTGAATGCATTATTTCTTTTTTCCATGCAAATCTCAATTTGCTTAGTAAGCCTGGATCACTTGCATGTGTATAGCGCATGAATAGATCAAAGTGAAAGTAGTTTCAGCAACATGGTTTATCGAGTGTAAACCAAAGGAAAAACTTCTAATGGACCAATCCAATTCAAGTATTTGTAGATATGCATATCATATATGAATTTTAGAAATGTATATATGTATAGTAAAACGACCATGAGCTCGTGCTATTCATTATGTTTTACAATAATAATTGCAATTCTAAAATAAAATTGATAAAAATATAATCCAACAACATTTTTCCTTTGTACGGAAAATTGTGAAACAGGACAGAAAATTCGCAGTGATCTCCTTAACGTTTTCTGAGGTTGACATAAGTAGATTTTATTTACTGTTTTTCCATTGATATATAAGGAGCTGCGGTATGATGATACAACTATCCACGAAAGCCCAAATGACGAAAATGTAAACAGCTACAATGCACTGTATAGCCTTCAACAATGAGCAAAACCGATACCGTATAGTAAGTTATACCAGGCCAGGCATAACAAAATAAACCTTTCATTTTTAAGGAAATTGTACTTTTCTATTATTTTATAATACAAGAAACAGTTCCATTTATTCTGGTTCATTATTTCAGATTTGTGGCACACGTTTACTGAAATAGATAGTTATTATATCACACTGCACACAAAGCTTAATATAACAGCAGTAGATTTAATATTGTCACCAGGAAGAACGTACCGTTTATCAGTGAGGTTTTGTGCAGATGGTGTATGTTTTCATCCTTTAAAAACCAGCGGAGTCACAATCATTCTAAGTAAACCAGTTGCAGGGTTAATGTCTATCGAGTATACAAATCATACTGATACGGAGGATAAGGTAAAGTTATTTTCATGTGTATAGAGGTAGTACATTGAGATTTATTGAACACTTTAATTCCACAAGCAGGCAATCAAAGGGAAACAGCAAAAAGTGGCGCGTCGACAATATATGCATCTCGTGTTTTTTTTCACATATCGCCGATCTTACGATTTGTTCATGATATTCAGTAAAGATAAAGAGCGACTCTTACAAATAAACAATGAATCTACATGAGAAATAACTTGGGGTATTGGTACATGCCTCGCGGTGATTTGTGGTTGCGTATATCTACGTACCAAGTAAGGAATGTGACAGTTGTTTTCTACTCTTTCCGTTGGTTGTTAACGTTTGATGTTGTCAGGTTTATGGCATTCCCATTTTTGAATTTACCTTGGAGTGCGGTTTTTTGTTATACATATCTACGTCACTTGGACTCTGGAGGATTGTTGTCTCATTGACACAGTGCTACGAGGTGTCAGAGTAAACTTTTTTTTTATACTATTTAACAAAAGTGAGGATGCACAGTTTTTATGTTGCTTCTAAGAAAACATGAGTTTAAAATGACAATAAGTATTGATGATATGTTTATTTCAAAAGGACTGTCATACAAGTATACTAATTTTTCATGTTTCAACTGGCAATATCGTTTACATTTAATTCCAATAAACCAATAAAAAACATTTAAACAGCTTGAACTTGAATTGAACGATGTTAAGGGTTCACAAAAAACTCCAGAATTTTCCATCAATACGTTTGTTATATATTACAAAATAAGTATGGTTGGTTACTTCAAACTTTTATTTAAGTCTGAACTGCCAAACTGTCTGTCTATACACTATTTGTATATTGTATTTATGTTTACAACTTTCTCTGTTATCAAATTCTGAAATAGGACAATACAAGCATTAATACACAAAATATCTTAGTTTTAAATCATGAAGGCATTTTTGTTAATGTGGTGAGCAATCAAGTTTTCGTTAGGTATTTTTGCGTTCTTTTATCTGTCGAAAAGTAAGATAAGTAATAAGAATATACCCACCTAAGTTTTCAAAGTACAAGTCAATATCAGTCAAATTTATTTTTCATTTACAAGTTATAATAAAAAATAATTTCTTCATAGGAATTTGGTATGAATTTCTGGTCTGAGATGTGAAACAACTATTATAAAGCTCGAATAACGTTACCACTCAGAAAAATAATGAAATAGATATTTGAGCCTTGCAAACTTGAGATTATTTAGTACATGTATATGTTATTTAAGTGTGCAAAACGATCAAACTATCAAAAGAGACTGAACTATATTTACATAATTAAACTGTATTTAATTGACTGCACGCGAAATTGTCGAACAGTTATGTATTTGGCGCAAAAAATATCTAACACATAACTTCAAAACTTAAAAAAGGCAACATTTAATTACCTGACTTTCACACAACCTTCAGAACAACTTAGTCAGATCAGATTAAATTTAATTTACTATTTCTTGTAATATAAATCTGGCACATATCTTTACAATAATTTCCAAAAATATACATATCATGTACTAGTATATTACGTAATGTATTTACACCTATACTCTTAGTATCAAGAGATATTATACAGCTAAAACAAAATAAATACATAACGGCAATATACAATGAAAGCAGAATATGCTTATCCTGTCGACGAACCTGGTCTCGCTCTTTTTGGATTTAAGCGATTCCCTCAGTTTTTGTTTGTTACCCTGACCATCAGTAAACTACTGCCTCCTTACTATATTAATGATTCGTCAAATATCATCATCATCATCATCATCATCATCATCATCATCATCATCATCATCATCATCATCATCATCATCATCATCATCATCATCATCATCATCATCATCATCATCATCATAGCCCCTGTAATCGTGGCGTATGTCTAACTTAACCTGTTAATCTGGAATCGTTTTAAGTGACCAAAAGTGCACAAAAATGTGAGCATTTATAAAATCTATCAAACTCACAAAGTATTTAAAACTTGTGCTGGTGTTTGCTTTTGTACCTCAAATATTTACACCATGTTCAAGGTAATCCATTTGAATAAATTAGTTTAAAAAAAAAAATCGAAGATATATCTGGTACATAGTAGTTAAGAAAAAAAAACATTTAAATGTAAATTACCTCGTGTTTATTTGAAATGTATAAAAATGCATTTCCCTTTATTCGTTTAATTTGTATAATCATTTCACATTTTACATTTATATTAAAAAAAAAAACTTCATCGATGTGATTCGGTTATACACCAAAATGAACATCGTTTTGATAAAGGTATTCATACAGTTTTTCAAACAAAGTAAAAATGAAAAACAAAAACCCTTAATAAAAAATTTAAGGTTCCAAAGGGATTGAGGGTAATTATTTTTATTATATGTGTTAGTACGCAGCAGGTTTTTCTTCGTATTTTGCAGATGAAAATTACATTTGCTAAAATGTTTGATCCTGATATACTCAGTGCTGAAGAAGCTCAAAGTGTGATAGATTACTATGAATATACTTTAATGGATGAGTCTAAAGGAGCATATCACAAATGGTTGAAACCTAACGATATATCAACAGTGAACAACTCTCATGTATGTTATATATTTTCATTGTCAATTGGCGATTAATCATTTGTAAAATAAATGATGGTCTTCATAATGATTAGTTTGAAAGACCAATAAATACTCAGCACAGTTCTATTTGATACTTTCCTGTTCATCTGGTAGTTGTTTTGATAATCAACTAGATAGTCGCTTGTTCCCAGTTTTTCATTGGTTAAAAAAACTTAAAATTCAATTATGATTTCAAAATTCCCTGTCAATTTCTACCACTGTATCTCGTTGAAAATAACATTTCTGCAGTCATGACAAATTTGTGTTTTGGGGTTTTCAAGCGACCGCGGAGGATTACATTTTCAAATCCTTAAATATCAACTGTTTTGAGTGGATGCATATTGTGTCTCAAATGGAATTATATAAGAGACAAGATTTAAAAAAAAAATTCTGCCGACATCTTTTTTTCATTATCCATTACACTGGTTTAACAATCTTGGGCTGTGCTTTTTAAGATATTGCCTTTTTTTTTTTATCCAAATTCATGTTTTTTTTATATATTTATAAATAAAGCGGTGAGCCGATTTCTTGTTTTTGAAAAGAGCCGAGTCAGTTAAATTGCACATTAATTGCATAAACACTTAGCTTTCCCAAACGCTTATCGCCAAAACAGTCTATTCTACAGTTTGGTCGACTAGTGCGACTCGCCGAAGTAATTGCGCTTGACAAATAATCACAAGCATCATAATATTTCCAGGGTTAACTCGGGATATATCTTTTAAATGCTATGTACATTTCTTTTAGAAAAAATACCCAAAACGTTTTCCAGTACAAACACTACTGACAGTTTTTTTCCAACTCACTTTCCCCAAATCAAAGTTCCATGTCAAATATTTCATTTGGAATACAAAATACCCACTTTGTCACATTTGGAGATGAGACATATAAGCCTTCTTGGTTGTACTTCGTATTTACCAATGTCATGAAAATCATTAGTATTCTAAAAAAAAGACTGTACAATAAACCATGTTTGACCGATGCATAGGAACAGAGAGATTTAAAAATGTTAGACCTAAAAGTTCACAATATTATATTTGGATATTTTGAAAATGTTCAGTATGGAGAATTAATAACACTGACGCATGGGAATAGATATAATAACTTGCTCTTTGAATTCTCCTTCTCGACAAATACCACTTCCAGATATGACAAAGGTTAATATTTATAATATATATATATATATATATACAAGTCTAAATTGAAAACAACGTTCAAACCTATGATTGCGTTGGATAAAAACCGCAATTTTTATACGTGTGCATGCAAAACAAATTTCTTGTTAGAGGGGTCTAATTACAGCACAAACAACATTTTCTAAAAGACAAAAAGAGTGAAAAAGTATATTTTAACAAAACGCATTTGACTAACAGGTCGAACAACAAATGTTCTTAAACCCTGCTGACTGCCATTGGCGATTGCCAAATAAACGGATCACCGATGTAATAAATGGATCTTAAATATAAATTTAATACTAAACAGAAAACAATAAACTTGCGGAAAGGATGTTATACCGCAAACAAAAGGTGCAAAGGTTTTGTACACCATATCCGGATTTCGACAATTAATGTCTCTTCAGTGATGTTAGGAATCGAAACGGTATTTGGAAAGCCATACAATTTACCTCAATTTTGGATAGACTCTTGAATTTTGAGGAGTCAAAATAGGATGAACGGATCATATAAACCGGAAGGCAAATATAATACAAGCCCAAACGAAAAAATATAAACAAGTCTAAATTGAAAACAACGTTCAAACCTATGATTGCGTTGGATAAAAACCGCAATTTTTATACGTGTGCATGCAAAACAAATTTCTTGTTAGAGGCGTCTAAATACAGCACAAACAACATTTTCCAAAAGACCAAAAGACCAAAAGAGTGAAAAAGTATATTTTAACAAAACGCATTTGACTAATAGGTCGAACAACAAATGTTCTTAAACCCTGCTGACTGCCATTGGCGATTGCCAAAAAAACGGATCACCGATGAAATAAATGGATCTTAAATATAAATTTAATACTAAACAGAAAACAATAAACTTGCGGAAAGGATGTTATACCGCAAACAAAAGGTGCAAAGGTTTTGTACACCATATCCGGATTTCGACAATTAATGTCTCTTCAGTGATGTAAGAATCGAAACGGTATTTGGAAAGCCATACAATTTACCTCAATTTAGGATAGACTCTTGAATTTTGAGGAGTCAAAATAGAATGAACAGATCATATAAACCCGAAGGCAAATATAATACAAGCCCAAACGAAAAAATATAAACAAGTCTAAATTGAAAACAACGTTCAAACCTCTGATTGCGTTGGATAAAAACCGCAATTTTTTATACGTGTGCATGCAAAACAAATTTCTTGTTAGAGGGGTTTAAATACAGCACAAACAACATTTTCTAAAAGACCAAAAGAGTGAAAAAGTATATTTTAACAAAACGCATTTGACTAATAGGTCGAACAACAAATGTTCTTAAACCCTGCTGACTGCAATTGGCGATTGCCAAATAAACGGATCACCGATGTAATAAACGAGGACGCTGGATCGTTACGAGTAACGATACATGTACACAATAAATAAATTATATAAACGCCTAAAAAGTGTACACAACAACACCAATAACAAAAACAGGAACTATAAATGTAATTATTTATAAATATTTCGGATAACATATATCCTTCATCAGTAAATATGATTGTGATGTTGAATGAATCATATATCAGTCTACTTAGATTAAACTATAACAATCTTGAAATTTATACAATAAAAAAGTCAAACCGAACATCAGGTAAGACGCTTGCACAATTCTAAACATGTGTTAAACACGATATAGGTTATATGACTAATTACAACAGAGAGTTCAAATATATGCTTTAAATAAAAATAATAATGTGCGATATGAACTAGCACAATTCTAAAGCTTTAACGGTGACGACAGTTATGATGTTACAAGAACGATTGCGTCAATAAGAATTCCAAATGAACAGCACTGAACGATCTAAATTTGTAAATATTTCAAATTTGACAACGGTAGAGTAGTTACAACAGAGTCTGCGTATTTAAACATCGCAAACAAACGGCCGTTAAAATATAATAATAAATTTTGACTATGGTTAACTAGTTGAACGTGGCTTGGTTCTTTTACATCCCTCAAAAATTAAGCAATTTAAATTGGTATATTCAACAGATTTATTTTAGAGATGAGTAAGGTAAAGAAATAGAAACAGAGACTGTAATAATAAGTAATATGACCCAAATGTGAAGCACTGCATGGAGTCGAACTACATCTTTTCATTTATCCCATTTGGTGCCAAAGTTGTTAATTTTCTTATCCAAAATCTTTCCCGAGTGAGTCTATCCTCCCTAGACCAAGCAGAGTTGTGCCTTAGTGTGGCCAGGGGATCTCAAATGTCGACTGAGAGGGAGGTCTGGCTTGCATTGGTAGTTGCTACGATGACCGTTCATTCGTTTGTGAAACGGCTGTTCTGACTCGCCAACATACTGTTTACCACATTAACACTGTAGGAGATACACAACATTTGTAGTCTTGCAATTAACATTACAAAATATGGTGTATTCTGTACCAGTGGAGTGACTGATAAAAGTCTGGGTAACCAGTATTTATTTGCAAGTCAGACATCGTTTGTTTCCGCAACGCTTGCAAGAGCCCACAGACGAAGAGCCTGCTTGAGAGGATAAACCAGCTCTCACCAGCAAGTCTTTAAGGCTTTTGGGCCGACGGAAAGCCAGTACAGGTGGCTCGGGAAAGATCTTGGATAGTTTAGGATGTTTTTCGATTTCTTTCCAATTTTCGCGGATTAGGTGAGATAAGTTGTCAAATTTTGGATGGTAAGTCAACACAAAAGGCACCCTCCTGTTGACCTTTTTGACTTTATATTGTAAAAGTTCATCTCGGCTGATGTTGTTAGCACGAGAAAAACCTTTATCAATGTCTTTTCTTTTGTAGCCCCGATATTTTAGGTGACCGCTAAGTTCTTGTAGTCGTTTTTTTGCAATATCGTTGTTGAGCAAATCCTTTTTATTCGTATGGCCTGGCTGTAGGGAATGCTCTTGGTGCAATTTTTAGGGTGACAACTAAAAGGAAATAGATATTGATGTTTGTCTGTGGGCTTGCAATACAGATCTGTAAATATGTTTCCATCCCTTACTTGCGTTGTAGTGTCAAGAAATGTGATCTTAGAGTCAGAGATTTCATACGTGAATTTTATTGAGGGATGGGCATCGTTGACATGTTGAATGAACAAATTTAGTTCTTGTTCAGTATTATCCCACTTCATGTCAATATCATCGATAAATCGGAACCAAGAGAGGGGTTGATAAAGAGAAGAATTGAGATTTCTCTGTTCTAATTTCCCCTTAAAAATATTGGCATAAGACGGGGCCATCTTTGTTCCCATTGCTGTTCCATTAAGTTGGAGAAAGTGTTCACCATTGAATGTGAAGTTATTGCATTGTAATACAAAAATTAGAAGCTGGATGAGACATTCAGTCGGTGGATGTAAGGTGTTACGAGAGTTCCAGACTTCCCTACAAGCTTCAATACCATCGTCATGGGAGATGTTAGTATAGAGGGAGGTAACATCAAGCGAGACAAGTATCGTTTCAGGTGGGAGAGTGTTCAAAGATTCCATTTTCTTAAGATAATGTGTTGTGTCTTGTATATAGGATGGTAAATTTTCCACATGTGGTCTGATGAAAGTCAATAAATTCTGATATTTTCTCTGTAGGGTGGTTATTGGCGGAAATGATTATATATATATAATGTCTAAAAATAGCAACAATCAACATCCAATCTATTTAGGCGTGGTTCAGTTTGTGAAAATAAACTGATACAGTTACTGAATTAAAATTATATAAATGTCTAAGAATATAACTTAAACACGCTAATTAATACATTAAAAAGTTCTATTAGATTTTAAATAGAAATACGCAATATTTCGCTAAATAAATTAGCTTCATCAGGCGTGTGCATCTCTCAAGGTGAAATCGGATGCATGACAAAAAAATATTTTTGTAGCTTGAACTACACAAAATTTGATTAAAAGTTTAACAAAATTTATTGATGTTCTATAAAAAATATATGTTTGTAGCTTCAACTACATAAAGTTGGAGTAAAAGTTTAACATATTTTAGTAAATGTTATATGTTAAACGTTTACATAATATTTCATCATCATATTGAAAATATTGGTCAGTTTAATATCTCAGATTTAAAAGCCGCAAATATGTGTTTGATCACTTTGTTTTGTTTTACTGAATCATAATACTTTTGTATAACTTAACTATTTCAGTCAGAATTCAACGTTTACCTATCTGGTCAAATGGACTTTTCAAAATGTCGAATATTTGCTTTACGTGGATATAATAAGGCAGGTGTTTGGCAGACGACGTTTGCTGAAATCAAACAATGCAATGTTTATGATGACAACCAGATTATAATTCCAAAGCTTGCTGTCGATGCTGTTGGTAAACCACAGTTAAATGGAGGTAAGACCTTTAAGATTGACCTTTAAGAGTATCTAAATAGTGTTTTGTATATTGTTATTCCTTATACATATTATTACTTTTATGTTATGTGCGTTTCTCCTTGTTATACGTTAATTCAAAGGTGCTAGATTCTATCAATCTCAATGATGATATGACGAAAAAGCTTTCTTGGTAAAGATGAAATAACAATGTTATTCCTTACACAATATACATAAAAAGTTCTTAGCTAAAGAACTTTAAATCATTTATCTGACAAATTATAAGTTGTAATAAGATTCGAAAGCTTTACAATTATGATATGTGTACAACATTTTATCATTTTTCATATTCTATCAATAATATTTGCAGGTTACTTTAAAAAGTTTTGAAATCAATCACTGCTTTTTTCTTTGCCAGGTTTGTTTTGAAAATTTCAATGCACAGAATAAAACAAAACAGAAATCTAAGAACAGCAAAAAAAAAAAAAAAAAAAATAATAATCAAATTTTTTTTAGTATATATCTGAAATATCTTGTTTAATCTGCATCTTTAAGATGATTCCATTAGAGATGGATATGGAAGAGAAATTTATTTCGAGGAAAATGCAAAATGGGATAAAGAGGATATGGATTACACGCCTTATAAGAACATATTAAGCTCCACATGGCACTCCTTAAGACACAAAGACTTCACATGGGCTGTGATTGAAGAAAAATCTTTGGATACACTAGCATACTACAAAGACTTCAACGAAATTCAACTTCGAGATCCGTGTTCCCATCCTGACGTGGTCAAATGTGGCCATACAAGTAAAATATAGTCATTTATATCTTTGCTCCCTAATTATGTAGTTAACTGAATAAATATGTTTATTTAACTGATATTGCATGAGATAAGCATTATGATACATATTTATATTATGCAAATGTTAAATAGCACCATTAGAATGAATTGATTATGAATGAATTAAAAAAATAGAGTTATGAGGAAAAACGACTGAAATCGATAGAAAAGAGTTTTGGTTCCCATCAAGTATTGCTTGACCGGTATCATGTTTCTGCGTCTAAACTCACTAGCGACATATTTTCATGTTTTTAGATCAGAGTAGTTGTCTGATCTGTAAATTTACGGATTGTGTACTATTCCCGATTGTGACATTTTACATTAGTGTTGATTTGCATGACGGGCCCGGGGGGATGTATGCAAAGCGGTCTCAATCCTATTGTGGAGTTCATATTTATGGTTAAATGATATTTGAACATCGGTACACTACTGTTGCCTCTGAATTAAATATGCTTAAATATTATCAATCATTTAAGAAGAGACAAAGGAACAGTACTGATTATTTTTTAAAATTTATTTCCAATATGATATATAACCTCTGCAGACAGATTGGAAATTTGATAGCTTTACGATGAACACTCTTAACAAAAATTATTCACAAAATAAATAAAATTCAATGGAAATATAGCTTTTAAAATGCGAACAGCAAACATCATATAGTAATATATTATTTATACAGTTGAATTTACCTTCCAGATGAAGCATACGTCAATGTTCTGTTCAATGAAAAAACATATCTGCAGCACGGTAAGCGTTACAAAATTTGCATTCATGCTCCAGCAACAATAGTTGAGCATGAAAAGTGGACAGAATATTTGGAAGAAATGAATAAATGCAGTGACGGCATTACAGTTGACCTTACTCCTCCTGTTGCGGGAAAAGTTTCGATTGGACCGACAACAAGCACTACGTACAAGGTTTGAACTTAGATTTTTAAGCATGGAAGTTTCATTTAAGCTTTTTGCTGATTTGAGGTATTTTTTTCTTCATTTTTGTCTCAGTACCTTCTTTTTATTCTATTTTTATTATTTGCTATTATGCTTAATCTATGTTTTCTTTAAAATATTTTAAAAGAGAGGCGAAAGATACCAGAGGGACATTCAAACTCGTAAGTCGAAAATAAACTGTCAACGCCATGGCTAAAAAAGAAAAAGACCAACAGACAAACAATAGTAAACAAAATACAACATAGAAAACTAAAGACTGAGCAACACGAACCCCGACAAAAACTGGGGGTGATTTCATCAGGTGCTCCGGAAGGGTAAGCAGATTGTAGTTACGACATTAGGAACATATCTGCTATCATCTGTGAAACGGATATTCCATAACGGTCAACAAACTCGTGATGCCGTCCGTAAAATTTAAGAAGGGATGATTTCAACTTCACCACTTGAAACTCTTGGTTTAATAGCTTCCTTGTGAAGAACAACTCTCTATCAAGGAAATCATGATAGGAAATACTAGCCCTCGAATATCGTATCAACTGGGAGATATATACTCCGTATGCAGACGCTGCTGGAATGTTGCAACATAGAAATGGAAAGTTCACAATTGGGAAGCTGAAATCATCTCTTTTGTCGTAAAGTTTTGTTTTCAACCGACCCTCATTGTCAATTTCTAGATGTAAGTCAAGATACGAGGCAGACTTAACTGTATCTGTTGTATCTTTTATCTCCAGTTTGATGGGATAGATGCGTTCCACATATTCACCAAATTTTGAATTATTTAGTGAGAGAACATTTTCTATATAGCGGAAAGTGAAGTTAAAGGATACTGCTAACTTCTTTTCTTTCTTCCTAAGAAGTTCCTGTATGAAGTCAGCCTCATATGAATAAAGGAACAAGTTCGCAAGAAGAGGGGCACAGTTTGTTCCCATAGGAATGCCGATAGTTTGTTGAAAAACACGTCCTCTAAACGTAACAAATATGTTGTCAATCAAGAAATCAAGCATCTTGATAATGTCAGATTCAAAGAATTTTTTGTTTGAATCAGAGTGATTTTTTACAAAGTAGGATTTATCCCTCCCTAAGACAAGTTGCCTGTATCTACGTTGGCCATTCTTTTTTATGAAACAAAGCAGGACCAACTTTTCAATTTGTTTTTTTAGTTTGGAATGGGGAATACTTGTGTAAAGTGTAGAAAAGTCAAATGTTTTAATATTATTGCAAGATGAAAGAATCTTAGATTGTGTGTACTCTATAAAATCTTTGGAATTTTTTAGTATCCAAATCTGATTCACGCCACCTCTAGAATAGGTAGTTTCACAATAACTTTGAAGCCCGGCTTTGATTGCTGGTAAATTGATGTTAATAATTAAGAAAGAGGTTTCGTGGAGCACTTGGAAGACCCAGCAATATACCGTTGTTTGTAAGGACACTTGTGTAGTTTAGGTAAGTGTCGTGGGGGTTTAAGTTGAGTTTCCAAGTGAATTGTCAATACCTAATTCATTTATCAAGCAGTTTATGTAATGTGATATACGCACAAAAACGATGTTGTTTGGGCTTTATCTGCGGGGACAACAACATATTTGTCATGGAGGTAGGACAAGTACTAGTGCTTTGCAACATTTGGGTCTTTAAAGATTGATGCAGCATGGGTATTAATATTCCCATTCAGTTTCTTAATTCTAATTTGTTTCAACGACCTCACAACCTTAATCCATTCGGAAAGAGTATCTACGTCTTCTTTCTCGCGTTTAACCCATTGCCTGGCATAATAAATATGTATATTTTATCGGTTCTTAATTTTACCCCACAAAAATACTTATATACGTATATCGTTTCATTTTAGTTCCAGACGTCAACTTCAGATCTTTTTGTCAACTGGGAATCTTTCATGGATGTCGAAGAATTTAAAACGACAAGCCACAATTCTGGAATATTGCAATATAGTATAGCTATCGGTAAATGGTCCAATTGTTGGATATTCCTATTCGTTTTTTATTGTCAAAATTGTAAAGAAGTGTTACAAAAACTACGTAAAAGCTAGGAGTATGTTAAAAAATGTAAGACAATTATACGTAATTGACCATAGTAATTTCAGTGCATGATAAAAAAAAAAAAATTTGGTTTGAAAACCAGGAAAAAAGCACTGAAAAGAGGAAGAAATAAATACATCGTTTTACTTCAATCCAGTGCATATTTCACCAATTGTGTAGATCTAAGGAACAAAACTACCAAATTTTTCTCGTACTTCAGCTCCTCGATTATAAGAGTACACTATCGTTGTTGTGCTTTGGAAAATATTTTTATTGACAGAATTTGCGACATTCAAAACACGCTAAATATATGTTTAATGTAATACTTAGTCATAACAATGCAATATAGTGAAAATAATATAACTTTTTATAGGTTCAGTTAAAGGCGGATCGGACATTGTTCCTTTTACAAATGTTGGTCTTGTTAATCATATAGCTCTCCATAACCTCAATTTGCAAAATGGTCATGACTACTTTGCATCAGTGAAAGGTATATATGTATTACATGTACAGCAATTGTTGCATACTTAAATATTATTAAGAAATAAGGCAAGAAGCTTAAATGGAATGTTGCACAAACGATTATTAAAGGAATGTTTTTATCAATATTAATAAATCCTTCGTTATTCAAAATAATAAACTAGTGATGACACAAATACAATAACTAGTTATTTGCTGTTAGAGGCCGCGTGTTGACGGTAATATATTTTTTCCATTGGTTGAGGTAAACCTCATATCTTCGTACATTCGTATTACTATAAATGCATGTAATTAAATGAAAAAGGTTATTTTTTTCGTTTTTTTTTTATAATATTTACAATTTAAATGACCCATGGTATGTGATTAATTCTTAAATAGATCGTCAAAAGTAGCTACATGTAATTTTTGAATGAATTCAATTGAAGTCTTTCGAACATTATGTGTAATAACCAACGAATTGATATTGTGAATTAATTTAGGCACATTCTTACTCCTTATTATATGATTGTTGTACAGTTTTGCAAACATAATCTATATCGTGAGCATATATTCGGCCTTTGTCAGAATGTGATATGGGCTCAAATAAGAGAAAAAAATATATAATTACAAGCAGGGAGTATAGAAATTAGACTACCTAGATGCAGCAAAATAGTAATAACCCATCAAAGATGCCAGACTTATAATTTGGTAAGCTAGAATCGTGTTTCGTCTACATAGACTCATCAGTGGCACTGAAATCAAAACAGTTATTCCAAATTGAAGACGAAGTTAGAGATCTTCAGAAACCGAATGTTCCCTTTGTTACCGGTTAATTAAATAATTAAAGTTCCGAAAACCTCCTCACAAGGTATATGGAGGGAAAGTAAAAAACTAAACATAATAAATCAACGCGCAAGACATTGTATTTTTCTTTATTGTGACCTGCTCAGGTTGTGCATTAGGAAGACTCGAAATGTGTAAATATAGCTAGTCTGTAGAAGACAGTTTTTTGCGAGGTGTCCGTCATGTCACGAATAAAAAAGAAAACAAAACATTATAAATTTAATGTGTCCGAAGCGCATTTCTGGTTTTATCTTCATCAGGAACGAAGACTTTTTTACAATACAAGGAACGGATGAAATTTATTGTTTTATAAATTCTTTAAGGCAGCAACATTATCATGAACAGGCAAATGAAATCAACGTTCAGAAAAATTAAACCAAAATTTCAGCATTCGGGTAAATTTAGTATCAACTTGATATTATTATCTTTTTTTGATATATTTTCCTTTCCGCGTAATATTTTACGATATTCAGCATTAATTATTTCAGCATTTTGTTTACCATGTTAATAAGTTGTATATGTAATAGGTTTATGAGGAGAGTTCTGACGAATTTAAATGATATTCATTCAGAAAGAAAAATATCACTTTATGTAATAAATTAGCTCTTTTTTTCTAGTTTCATAGGGCATGTCAACTGACAAATGGATAGTTACAAACACATTTAGAAATATAGAATACGTTAAAAACATAAATATTTGCATATGTTCATGTTTCGTTCTATTTATTTCATTTGAAGGAATGGATTTTTCTGGTAGAAGTTCCATTTCTCACTCATCCTCTGTAAGAATTGACAATACACCACCACAACAAACGTCTAGACCTATTTCAATAGACGGAAGACACATAAACAATTTGACTGAAGTAAAGGCATGGTTCGTATAATTAGTGAAGATAAAAGACGAATGTTATGGAAGAAAACAGAGTGCAATTTATTGTAAACGAATTATGTTTCCATAAGTTCGCAAGTTTTTTCATCCCAAAATAACAAGTTTTGTAAAATATATTAAAACACGAATGAAGAAGAAACACTCTACTACAAATTTCAACAGCTATACATTAGACGCATTCTGTTCATTGTGCATAATATCTCAATATATTTAAGGCTTACTGATATAAGCGTTTCGTTTCAAGTTTTGTCTTTGTCTAGATCTGTTCACTTGACTAAAGTTATTCTGAACTTATTAGTTCAAATAAATATATTTACTCCTTTTTTGAAACACGGAAAAGTTAAGCCTAAAACATATTTTAGCAATACTCTACAAAACATATTAAGTGGTTAATTGATTGGTGTTTAAGGCCACTTTCAGCACTATTGTGCTATTTCGTGGCCAGTTTTTATTGGTGGAGGCAGCCTTTGGTAGGAAAATTGACAATCCTAATCAATTTAGATTGGAGTCGAGCACGCCTGCCACGTGCAAGATTCTAACTCACAACATCAGTGTTGACAGGCTAGTAATACAGTAGTTCGACAACTAAGACTTCGGCCACCGAGACCCCTATGAATAATGAATGTAAAGGCATCTGCATTTATGTATTTGTCTTTTTATATATCAATATTGCATACATTTGCCGGGTTAATAATCCAGGCTCTGAATTATATTTCGAATACTTGTACTCAGGTTTTGACCTGTGCTGTTTTCTGTTTTCTAATATATGAAAATTTTATCATAAAAAAACCAACACAAAGGGAAAATTATAGTTCAGAGAAAGACAGAAATCATTATGGAACAACGCAAAAAGGATCAGACAAACAAATACATAAAAACACTGAACAGAAAACAAATGATTGAGCAACATAAACATATCATCATGATTTCAGTAAAAAGACCCACACGTTTGATTGGAATTACCTTCAATTTGTTCTGTCAATACCATACGTTTAGAATCCCAAAAAAGCAAATTGATTTAAGAAAATCTAAACCCAAAAGGTGGTACCTGTTAAGTCACAAGCTTAGTCAAATTACATAACTTTATGCATAATCTTAAAATGTACAAACGAAATTATTCCGTTAATACCTTCCAGAGCTTAAAACACGGCTACCTTGGCGATGGCTTCCTCGGGGACGGTGACGATCCCGGTGCTGAAATTTACATGTATGTCGGTCATCTAATTTTTAAAACTATTCTTGTAGTCTAACCTTGTTTCTGATTTACTTGCAGTTGGACAGATGTATTTTACGATGTAGAAAGTGGAATAAAGCACTATATGTTGGAAGTCGGATCAAGACCAAAATTTAATGACATCGTGCAACCAATTGAAACAATGGAGGATTGTGGGTTATCAGTTGATTTCTTGGATGATAATGTACACGAGGGACATGCATACTTCTTTACAATTAAGGTTCAATTTTTGTTTCATTTTACCATGTTTCATTTCTGTTTAAAATTATACATGAAATGGGATGTTGGTTATATTGATTGATTGTTGGTTACATAACGTCCAGTGGCAAGTATTTCAAGCATGTTCAGGACGAGAACAAATAATCAATAAATACAATAAGTGGGTCGTGTAACAGCGGCGGTCCGGGATGAATGTCGGGGATATTTGGACGGCCACTGGAAAATGAGGGTCAACTGGATAGGGACAGACATTGAATCGTGCAACAGGCCACCAACGGACCCCTCAAAGAGTTGTTCTTAACATAGAGTGCGTGGCACATTCTCTACACAAGGCATCGGATTTAACATCCCCATTCTGACCTAATGTGGCTGCGTACATGTGTATCCCGCACAGTCAAACGGTCGCCCCACTTTAGCAAGGGTTTAACTGTTGGTCGGAAGAAGACTAAGAGTTACATATTTCTATTCCTCGGTCACCCTTAGAAGCTCAGGTAATGGTTATACGTCTTTGAACAGTTTTAGTAGTATCTCGGTCATTACAAATAATTCAAATACTAATGCAAGAAAAATTAACAAATTTAACAAACCAGGATCCTTAGTTTTGACTAGGAGAAAGGATATCAAAAGGATGGGTATCTCCATGTATTCATAAATCTCCCGTGGTTGCAATTCCCGAGATAAGGTACGTGATAAAACCATTACTTTATTGAATCGGATTTAGGTGGTCATTTGTAATCTATTATAATTCCACATATACTTTGTGATGTATGTTAACCAGCGGTACCATAAAAGGCATGTTAAAACGTTACCTTGATTAAATCTGAACCGTGCAAGCATATATAATATATTCATTGACATGTCGACAACATTTTGGTAATTCTTGTAAAAAAGCGTATGATGAAATTCGTAATAAACATTTATAAGTCGGAGTCTGTCATTTTTAAAAACATTTGTACGTTACTATAGTATGCAGGTGGAAGCCAGTCAACGATCCATACGTAAAGAAAAAAACAAATAACGAATACAAATCTTAATAATTTTTTGAAAGAAAGAAAGAAACGTTGATTTACAGGAAAATGATGGCAGATGGCAAAACAATTTTTAATATTTCATATCGACCATAAACCGAATATTTTCTTTAAAGTTAAAACATGCAGAAATGAACCTATACCAACATCTATTACATGTAGGATATTATTTATATAAATGCATCTATATTTGTGTCTGTTATAGCCAAAAATCCCTCATAATGTGTTTACGTTTTTATTTTATTAGGCTGTCAATAAAGCAAATCTAGTAAGTACAGCATCATCATGGGCCTACATTTATGATAAGTCTCCCCCTGAAGCCGGACAAGTATTTGATGGAATTTTATCAAGAAGTACGGATAACAAACAAGACATAGATTTCCAAATTGACACAACTAGAATTGATGCCTACTGGGAAAAGTTTTATGATCCACATACAACGGTGAAAGTGTATAAAGTTGCAATAGGAACGTGTTCTGGATGTGATGATTTACTGAAAACTCATGATGTGGGAATAATTCATGGTATTATAATACGTCGTCCATAATCGACTTTCTCTGTCATAATTTATTGTGTTTAGTTGAAAAAATCTGATTGTATTCAAGACTCTAGACCCCTACTTCCTTGCGTCTAGTTTACCTATAACTAGTTTTGTAATTGTTTAACTTCCTTTTGAATAAAATGCTTCCTATTTAAAATTCGAACATCTTAAAATTATGCCTCCGAGTGTTAAGGAACATCTTTTCAAACGCAGGGAATTCGATAAGCTTGAAGTCGATTGAAATCATGTATCTGTTAGGCAGTACCTTTGTAGATCTTATCTAACATTCCAACATATCTTTTTTTAAAACCTGGCAGGAATGATTTGGAATTAGATTCTTCATAATATTCTCATTTTTGCGTTTTGTTCGAATTTGACTTTAGTTGTTATCTGTATGTGAAATAAAGGTAAATTCTAAAGTTCACTGACTAGTTTTTTTTTCTCTAAAATTTGATATCAAATGCACTACACACAACAATCGTCATGGAATGGCCACCTTCAGATTCTCTAGAAACCAACATTCAGTGATGGCAATATTGCAATAGGTTTTGGAACAAAAAAACAAAAACATGCTGAAAAGAAATCATTTGTAGGATACTTTAGTCTGAGGACATTGAAACTTTAATTTTAGTATAACGACATATATATTACACTGGTATTTTTTATGATTGTTTATTGTTCTGTGTAATTAAATTAAACATTATTAAAGAAATCCTTTGTTGATATATATTGCTTAAATGAAATGCAAAAAAAATTAAACTTAAAATACCGACGTGTTTGTTTCAGATTTCCACTTGAAAGGAATTAATCTAGCTCTTGGTATTAGGTACTATACGACGGTGACCGCTTGTAATACAGCTGACCTATGTACCTCTAGTACATCTGACGGAGTAGTCATTGACAACAGTCCACCAAATTCAGGAAAAGTGAAGGATGGTGCTGATTACAAGGACATCAATTACCAATCATTAAAGTAAGTTCTCTTTTCTCTATCTTTTACGTAGATCCATTATGTATACACGAATTTGACACGTCTTAAAGGTTTTGAAATTAAAGGTTCACTTAAATTTGAACTGATTATAATAGAAAAACAACAATTAGAGTAATAAATCCTTTACAATCTTCAAGTGAATTTTCCAATATTAACACTGCGGTAAGTTCAAATAAAATTAAATTTAGAAATTCCTTTTTTTAATTCTTTATAATTCGATTGGTTTGGTTTTTTCCCAATATTACTTATTTCAAAACAAATTACTGTGAATTTATAAAAGAATAAACATGAAAGAGCGTGTATTTTTATTATAATTCCCTGAGGTTAACAACTTTTTGTCAATTCTAATTATTTTTCCAATTTTAGAAAATATTAATTCAATTCAACAATCTTAAGGTATAACGTGAGAGATCAGGTCAAGTTTGAGCTTTATATTGCATCAAGTGTAGATATATCAGATTTATCATGCTCTCAAATTATGTTAATGAAAAAAAAAAAAAATCCAAACAACTACCACTACCGACGTGATTGGTGTTTTGGGGAAAGGAAGATGACAAGCCTTCAGATTCAACTAATGTTGTTGGTATGTGTATTCTACCTTTGCATAGAAAATAACACCATCATAAAAATTATATGCTAATAAATATGTAAAAAACTTTTTTTTCTATACAGGTCTTATGTTGCTGCAACATGGCGAGGATTTAATGATCCTCAATCGGGTTTAGACAAATACTCAGTACGAATAGGAACGGTGACTGGTGGGAATGATATAATGCCGGACAGAGATGTACCTTTGACAGATATTATTGTGTTCCCAAACACAATGACTGAAATTCCAACTGATACTAGAATTTTTGTAACTGTTCGTGCGTTCAACAGAGCCGGTATATTACATAAATTATATGTCTCTTTTCTTAAATAATCAGACGAAATATTAAAATCATTCATACCTTCATTCATTTCTTTAACTGCTATTCGTTTTAATATTTGCTTTTATCAAGACATCAATTTTACCTCAGATAAGTGTCTTGTGATGAAAAAATTGATAGCAATCAATCAGTAGTGGCTGAAGGAAGACGCATTTGTCATATTCCAGACATTCAATGAGAAATTTTGTTTTGCCAGAGCTCTCCTTGTATTATGACTATTTCAAGTCACGAAGTTCTCCTTACTTCTTTAAAAGCTCCAAGACTGATACACGCAAAATGTTAAAGCAATAAAGACAAGAACTTTTCTTGCATTAAGAAGGACTTTCCAAATGTCAGTTTTCATATATCATTGACATTCATTGAACTAAGAAAAAATTTGAAATAATTTCTTTTTGAACGTGTTTTTGACGTCATCGTGATTAGATTGACAGTTATGCTATAAATATGTATAGCAAAGGTGACGTTAGGTGGATTTGGCCTTTCTTTTAAGGTCCCTCTTTGTTAATTTTTAAAGTAAGTATAATTAGCTCGAAGTCAGTGCTTCGGTACTGCCATTATTTATAACAGACCTTTCTTAAATAAATTTCAAAACTATTAAGTTTCCGATTTCCTCAGGCAAAAGAGACATAAGAAGGACATTTTTATTCAAATTGTTACACATCCTTGGCATTTACATTGTTGAGTATGAGTGTTCTTGATGAAGGTAAATCCAGAAAAGCGCTGCGGACGCACCAAATGTTTTAAGTATTTTTTTTTATTTTCAAGCATTTTTTTGATACCGCTGCTGGTGGACTGCTAGGTACTTAACTGATAAATAACGTACCACTTTGAAATCGCCGTTGATAAACGACCACTTTCTCTCGTTTGTTACATCAACGAATGCGACTTTTTAGCATAAAACGCTTGCGGTAAGCAACATGACAGCAACTGCTTGCCTTTCGATGATTTTGCAATTAACCCTCAATGTTCTCCCCAGGGATTTGGTTCGTACAGGTATTCCTAAGTATTTCGTGTTTCTCTTATTATAAGTGCTTTGTGCATTGTTTGTCATTTTTGTTTCTCTTTTAGCTAAGGTGTTGCCTGTTTTTTTTCGATTGTTTTTTAATACCTCCTTGGTGTTTTCATCCATATTCACTCATACTTTCTTTGTAGCCATTCTGTTATAGACAACCTAAATTTTACATCCATTACTATTCTTATCTAAATATGTGACACATTTCAAAATTTACAGTGTAACATTATAAAAAAATCGTTTACCTAGATATTTTGACTTTTGCTCTTTCAATTGATGGCCTTTTTAGAAAAGTATTGATAAAACATTGACTAAAACTAGAATATGAAACCGACGGTCACTTCAAGGTTGCAATATGGTTGGAAAAGACCCATTCGAAAGAGCTAAGACTTTTGTCATAAAAAGGGTCTAAATATTAGATATCAACTTTTGATCCCACATATCTGTGATTTCTTAACACTAACGGTTTTTGTAAATATCTTTCTTTTGTCCGTGATGAGTAAATGTGATATTCAATAAAATCTCAGAGCAGAACATCATTTTGATATGTAGAGTCTTTGTAGGACATTTTTTTTTTTAAATTGGACCCAAACAAAATAAATAGTGGTAACATTCCTGAGATGTACATAAGTGTTTTTCAGTTAGGAATGTGGAAGGAGTAATTGAGGTTCTTTTTTGTTAACAGCAAGTATATAATAAGTACTTATAGATTATTGATAGTTTTTCAAACGAGAGGGTGTTTCTCAGCTACAATCTCATCGAAGGGCGATAGCCCTGAGATCAGATGTGCCGAGAAACATCCTATAGTTTGAAAGACCATTGATAATCTGTTTATCACTATTTTGCCTATGACGTCGTTGATGTTTACATTTACAACAGCACGTGCACCCTTAGTTTCTGACAACAATTTTCTATCTTAAGCGAGTAGCGTGATATGAAAAATTATCACAAAAAAAGATATAAAGGAAAAATACACAAAATAGCGATAAAGTAAAAAATTAAAAGATATTTTAGAATTGCATCCATATTACAGACAATCTTATAATGTATGCGATACGCATATATGCATAATTAACACTTCTTCAATCAACAGCAGACATTAGGGTTTTTCAAAAACTAAAATATCCCAAAAATCTATTTTAAAACCCCAGAAAAACCGTGTAGAAGTTAAATTTACTTAAACATGAACATAAAGTTTGTAAAAGAAATGACAGAAATTGATATATAAAAAAGCACATATACAGGTATAGAGACAGAATTGTTATCGCTATTGTACTATCAACTTTTAGGCAATTTTTTTTCAAGGGCTTTACTCAGAAGCAACATCTAATGGATTCCTTATTGATGATACTCCACCAGTTTTCGGCAGTAAACCTGAACTATATAATGAGATGGGCTCAATCATAAAAAACTCCATCGTATATAGAAGTTGTTTTAAAGTCATGTGGGAAGTGAGTGACGAAGAATCTTTTATAGAGCGGCAATATATATCAGTCTCGTCCCACCGAGGAGGTGAAATAAATACTACTTCTGCTGAGGTAAATCTTAATCTTATTAGGGCTCTATCAGCTAGTCGGGATTGTCCTATAATAATCCTTCTGTCCATCCGTCTGTCCGACAGAACTTCAAAGGTCTATGATAAGTCAAGATTGCCAAAACAAATTTAAGCATTATATGTACATTGATTACATCTATAACAGGGAGGTGCGTTTCTATCATTTTGTAAATTGACAAAACATGATGTTAAAATTTAATTTTTGTCAACAAAAATCACAGTTTCAGAAATATCTTTTCCATCAAAAATTGATTTGCTATATCAAATTCATTCAGGATGTCAAATTTGGGGCAAGGGAAAACTGAAGTAATAAAAAATCATACTGCTTAGATTTTTACTGACTTGATTTCTACACATACGTAGAACTTATCTTAAATCATTTCTGTCTTTGTGTCAAAATAACGAAAGCGAATACCACATCATCATCTTTTGGTTTCCATCAGTATTTATTATATAGACCAAATGCAGTAGGGGCCCTTGCTGACATGTCATTTAAAGAAAAAAATATTTACGATACTTTCTTTGAAATTATGTTACTACGTCTGATCAACTTGAATATTCTGCTAAGAAACATATTGTGCATCAGAATTCCTTTAAATTAACATGCATCATATGAATAACAAATTTATTTTGTAAAATATGTTTCTGTACTCCTAACAACAAAATTATTATATTTAAATTTACCTGTGTACGTTACTTTATTTAACGCCATTTTGTTCTAGGTTAAAGTTGTCTTTTTGACATTGAAACATCTTTTTTATTTATATTGTGTCATAGATCAGACTTATTCGTTCAGTGTGTATTTACTTGTTTTTGTGTATTGTCTTTTTGATCAAGTTAAGCCATTTCAATTGATATTTTATTGTGTGTCTTTTATGTTGTATTGTTATACCACTGCTTCAGGTTAGGGTGAAGGTTGGTGCCTGTTAAAACGTTTAAAACCGCTGCATTTTTATACACCTGTCCTAAGTCAGGAGCCTGTTGTTCAGTGGTTGTCGTTTGTTGGTGTGGTTCATAAGTGTTTCTCGTTTCTCGTTTTTTCATATAGATTAGACCGTTGGCTTTCATGTTTGAATTGTTTTACACTAGTGTTTTTGGGGCCCTTTATAGCTTGCTGTTCGGTGTGAGCCGATGGTCCGTCTTGAAGTCCGTACTTTGACCTATAATTGTTTATTTTTACACATTGTGACTTGGATGGATAGTTGTCTCATTGGCACTCATACCACATCTTCTTATTTATATATCATGTTATGATATTTGAAAAAGTAGATATATATTGTTTGTAAGTCGAGTTGTTAATAAACATACATACTTTTATAATATTGTCAATGAACATTTATATTAACTTGTTAAAAACACATTCTATTTGTTATAACAGCTAAATGGCATTGTTCGAGATTATACGTATACGAGACTTGATCTGCATGATGGTGGCGAATACTTTGTAACTGTTATTGCATGTAATGGAGCTAAAGTCTGTGTAAAAGAGACTTCAGATAGTATCTTAGTAGACAACTCACCACCTATATCAGGTATTCTTGGCAATTTAAATTTGTCTGACTAGAAAGATCAGAAAATTTCAATTATATAATTATTCTCTATCGGCATTTATGTCGTATTTTCCCCAACCACACGAACAGCATCGTGACAATCATTATTCTCTCTTCATTAAATATTTTATGTAAAATGAACACAAACATTGTAAAAGTACAATAAATAGGTCATTAATGTATTAATAGCTATTTCACGCCTTGTAAACAATTCGTTTTAATAAAATGACACAATAATCTGCTGAGTTTTAAATTTATGTTATGACAGTGGAAATATAGAGTTTTTTTTTTGTTCCAGCATTTTTGTTTACATTTGATGACTGACAAGATGTGCAAATACGTTGAAAAATATACATTTGAAAAGACTTGTTTACGGAAGAGCTGGTTGAAGACTTATCGAAAGTTGGAAAAGTCTAACACTCGTTCAAAACATATACTTATTCCCTTTATCAGTTGCACAACAGGGAATATAGCTTGCATAAAAATCCATAAATTTCATGCAAGAAAAAAAAAATTAAATTCATTCAGTTAAAAGAAGAGAAACAGGCATATTGAAAATATAAAACCATCTATTTTACTTTGCATAGGAAACTTAACATTATGCTCATCATCATGTTAAAGAGAAAACATGGTGAGATTTTGATAAAACTCTTCCATCTAAGTAGAGAATACAGATATACAAGCAGAAGTTCATTTTGTCAGTTATATCTACTTTAAATAAATCTATGAATAAAAAGGGAATGTAAAGTTATTTCAACAAGATAGCAAGTAAACAACCCAAGATTACAAAATGAACATATATGGCTTTTAAATAAACAAGCGCCACTATAGTATGACAAGATAAGTACATCTAAGAGTGATAACGGAATATTAACAGAACGTTTAAAATTGATACAACTTGAACGCAACAACACTCGCAAATTCCTGATACGGGACATGGACATATTTATTGACGAGATGACATTTTACTAAGTTCTTAATTTGTGGTGTTACAACATTACCCAATATAAAGGGGGGGGGGGGGAGTGGGGTGTTGAGCGAACATTTTTATCCCAATATTCTATTCTAGTCTGTCACGTGTGAGGAACCCGTACTTCAGTAGTTGTCCTTGGTTGCTGTCTGCCATATTTTGTTTTCGTTTACCGTTTTGTCATAAATAAGGCATTTGATTCGTTTGAATTTGTTTACATTTTGTCCTGTCGGGGATTTATATATCTGATTTTAAGTATGAGTTTTGCACACTGTTGAATGTCGTATGGTGACCGTATGACTTAGTGAAACCAATAAACTGAATATGTAAGTTGTCAAATAATTTTATTATTAGGTCTTTCCACTTTTCTGTGGAAAGACCTATTGTATTTGTTCTGATTATAATTATTATTTTTTTTTTTTTTTTTTTCTTCCGCCAAATTTTGTTCTTGCGATAAATGTTTGTTTCGCAATATGTCGCTTAGATATTTCTCATATTGTATCGTATAGTTTATGCGCTTTTAAATTTCACCCTGCTAAGCCGAACCATTTTCTTTGTAAGAGTTATCTCCCTATTCACTGTTTATCATCTGTGTGCATCTCCTTCGTAACAAAAAAAGATATCGACAAAATTCTTTTTACAAATTGTTCGTTACATCCTCAGGAATTTTTGGCTAATTTGGATCGAAGCGATTCGATGAAATTTTATAGGAGTTATCTACCTTTATCAAATACATTTGTCGTTATGTTTTTGTTACTCATAAACTGTAAGCCGTATAAACCTATAGTCTTTTTATTTAAGGTCCTTGGATCCAAACTTCGAAAATGAGGTCAAGGTCAAAGGTCAAGGTCATGTTCTGAAGTTTGTCTTTTGCTTGTTTTTGCATTTTCTCCAATATTTTTAATGTTATATATTAAAGAACAAGTGCAAAATGTTTGTTATATTGTGATGAAGATATGATAAATTTGGTCTGAGACAATCCAGCGACATCTTATTGGAGTTATTGCTCCTGAAATGTTTTATTTTAAGGTATATTGATTATTACTTCATATTGAAACATGATAAAGCCATAAGATCTTTTGCAAAATGTTGGGTGACATATGACCTTGAAAAATGTCAACCGGATGTGACCTTGAGTGAACCGGAAGTAGTCATTTTTGCACTTATTTCATGTAGAAGTACATAGAAACCATATATTTTTTGAATGGTCATACATTAATCTATCATTTGAGACCGGAAGTGATATTGTATAAACCGGAAGTAGCATATTATCTCCCTTTTTACAGGCAAAAGTATATATAAACCATATATTTTTGGAATCAGTGTAAATAAATCTATCATATGAGACCGGAAGTGACATTTTCTAAACCGGAAGTAGCCATTTATCTCCCTTTTTTCAGGCAAAAGTATATATAAACCATATATTTTTGGAATCAGTGTAAATAAATCTATCATATGAGACCGGAAGTGACATTTTCTAAACCGGAAGTAGCCAATTATCTCCCTTTTTACAGGCAAAAGTATATTTAAACCATATATTTTACGAATCAGTGTAAATAAAGCTATCATATGAGACCGAAAGTGACATTTTCTAAACCGGAAGTAGCCAATTATCTCCCTTTTTACAGGCAAAAGTATATATAAACCATATATTTTTGGAATCAGTGTAAATAAATCTACCATATGAGACCGGAAGTGACATTTTATAAACCGGAAGTAGCCAATTATCTCCCTTTTTACAGGCAAAAGTATATTTAAACCATATATTTTTCGAATCAGTGTAAATAAAGCTATCATATGAGACCGAAAGTGACATTTTCTAAACCGGAAGTAGCCAATTTATCTCCCTTTTTACAGGCAAAAGTATATATAAACCATATATTTTTGGAATCAGTGTAAATAAATCTATCATATGAGACCGGAAGTGACATTTTCTAAACCGGAAGTAGCCAATTATCTCCCTTTTTACAGGCAAAAGTATATATAAACCATATATTTTTGGAATCAGTGTAAATAAAGCTATCATATGAGACCGGAAGTGACATTTTCTTAACCGGATGTTGACAATTATCTCCCTTATTTTTGGCAAAAGTCTATAGAAACCATGTTTATTGAATCAGTATGAAGAAACCTATGATTGGACGCCAATAGTAGCTTTGATTAAACCAGAATTATCTTCTCATCAATAATTTGGAAAATTTATGTGGAAAGACCTTCAATTGTTCTTTGAACAATTGGTTTTTAATTATTATTATTATTATTGAATCAAAAATTGATAGAATGTGTCTTCTTACCAAATTTAGATACTGTTTTTCTCTTTTAATTAACAACAGTTTTAGATCTCTACAGATAAATCTTGACGGTATGAACTTTTGCTGTTTCAGGAGATTAAATTTGAATGTTAAAAGAAAATTCTAGAGCATGCTAAAAAATTATTAAAGAACTTAAAAAGAATCCACAAATATCATTCCAATGCTCTTTTAATCTGATCTGAAATCCTGTTTTCAAAAACAAGATATTTTAAAACTCTTAAAAACATGCTTATTATACAAGAAAAAAACAAGTTGTGTCTAGTAAATTACAGCAAGAAGAAATAATTTGAAATTTTTGATCCAAAGCACAAAGGTAATCCAGAACAATTTTACGCTAGTATTTTCAATTATAAAATGTTAAAAACTGGTGAAGAGGCAAGGAAAACGAGTATTTTTCAAGATTTTTTTTATTTCATTCTCTTGGTGCTTATCTTGGCAAATATTGTAGGTAGGCTATAGATCGATTGTTTGGAAATTCAAATTTAACATGTTTTGGATCATGAAAATCTACAAACAACCAAAACCAAACTAGTTTCAGGTCAATTTTCGGCTTGCGGAATAGCAACCTTAGTTTAAGAATAACTGAGCAATATATACAAAGATGTTTTACCTTTTGAGCATATACATATAATGGTTAACGAGAAAACTTGTGTTATTTTCAAGGAACATTTGCTATCGAAACTGATCATGCTGGAAATCCTGATCGCCAAGTTTCCGAATGGATGATGTGGTCAAGGTTTAAATTATGGTTGTCATGGTTAGGATTTTCTGATCTCCACACTGGTATTGATTACTACATGGTATCAGTAGGCAGTCAATTCATGAGGGACGATCTCAATAATGTAGGTACTAAAATGTTTGTTAAAATTGTTAGAATAAGATGCACTATTACCATCTTTAGAAAAAAATATTTTGATAAAGTTGTAAAAGAGACGGAAGATACCAAAATTGACAATCAAACCTCATAGAAGTGAGACCGACAAAACAATGACAAAACAAAGAGAAAAAAGTCTCTTACCTTAAAGCATTGCAGCCCCTGATAATAAGTCATACTTGACAAATTAGATTTTCGATTATGTGACACGAAAATGACATAATTGCAGTGTATTAACCTTCATCCGTAGCACGATGAATAACCTGATCTTATATTATGATGATAATTTCTCAACAAAAATTTCTCGAACAGTATCAGTTTTATTTCCATTCAACTTTGTAGGATGGTATTCCTCAGAATGTTATCCACCACGTAACAAATACTAGTGTAGACAAAGGGGATGAAGGAAAGGTTCAAACGTATGAAGTAGCAACAACTCTACTTGGAGCAGATGCTCATGTGTTTGTTAGTCTTTGGGCAGTTAACAGCGTAAGTAAACATGTATTCCTAAGGAAAGGAAAATCATACAGCATTGGCTACGAATAATGGTATTGATAGGTTGTTCTCCTAAATTGCAAGAAAGGCATAATGCTTTTCCGCAAATAAAAAAGACAATTTGAAGATGATTATGAAATAAATCACTTCTGGCATATAATTCAAAACTATCTGAGCAGGGACATTCTTTACAGCTAGTCTATGAAAGTATTTTCTCAATATGATTGTCACAAACCAAACAAAAAATGTTTAAATCCAATGGTTGACTGAAATTAAACATGGAATTATAATTTGTGCCAGCTTGTAAAGACAATGCTTGTCTACATAGTAAAACTCAATATTGCCCGGATATAGTCAATTTTTAATATATAGTGTTCATAAGTTATGTACAATAATTTGATTAATTAAATTCTCACTTTAGAAATCGTTATGAAGATTGTATCAAACATAGTAATGTTTGTAATACATTTTCGTTTAAAGATCAAACTAGTATAAGAAAATGTGGGGTTTACATCAAAGCAGCAACCAAACACGACACAAATTTAAATTAAATCAGACATAGGTTAACAATAATTTCAACAACAGACATTTGTTGTTTTGTTCTGCCTATATAAAAATGTTTAGTTAAAGAAAAATCTAATATAAAGTTAGTAGATAGACAATGTTGTGGTTCCTATAAAATCCCTCTTCTTTTCATAATGTATATACGGACATTTTTGAAGTCAGTATACTTGATTTATCATTTAAAATAATTTAGCTTAGGTCAACGAAATTCATGAATGACTCTTGATATACAATCATTTACAAAATAGTGATTCAACATCTGCAATGGAAGGGGGAATACACTGGTAGTAACAACTGATATTTTCATGAAATTCTTACAATATCTCAATGAAAATCCTATGCAACTACAAACTAAAAATCAGCGGAATATTCACCGTGAAAAACTGCTCTTTGGTCTGGTTTCTCTTGTTCTATTCATAGCAATAGTGGTCTTTTATGTTGCCATAGAGGACATGAGCAACACCTTTTTCCTACTTCCTAAGATTGATTGTGTGTATATTATTGTGAACTCAAGTTACAATGAAAATTTTAAAAAGTCATTGCTTAAAGCCAATATTTTTTTTATTTTTTTTTTTTGTGTCTTTCGATTGTTTACTCATTGTCTTATGTCTAGTAATCTTTTAAATGGTATAATGATAACGGATGAAGACAAGGGAGCAAAATATACCAATTTAATCAATACTTTATAATGACCATTAATTTCAAGTGAGTATTGAATATTTGTATGGAAATAAAGACATTCATAACATATTTGATGGAAAAATAAGTTATCGGATTTTTCTGTTAGACCTGTTGTAGCCATATCTAAATGCAATACTAAGCATCAGCATGGCAAAGTTAAATGAACCAAAAATATTTGATCTAAAATATATTGTTTTTTTTTTAATTGTGATATCATATATTCAAATATTTATATGAAGTTAAAAAAAAATGTATGTCGTGGAATTGAGAAAAAGATGAAACTATATCATTAGAATAAATACACAATTTATTGCATAGAGCCAATGCTATGATATATCATAAACATTAAATTATTTGGACAGTGCAAAATATGAATAGCAAGATTAAACAAATGTTTATTACTCAGGTTGGACTGAGAAGTGATATGATACACCACCAATTCCATTTGATTCCTGGAGGATCATTAGAACTTATCAGACGATGTTCCTCTACAACGTGTTTAGGTCATTGTGTATGTGCACCGAAAGACCAAAGATGTCCTGTGGAGAGTGCCAGTTGCATAGACACTACACGAAGTAAGATATATATTCTGTCATTTCTATTGTGATATTTTACGGCATTTTAGAACTGAAATATAAATCACAATTTCCAATACTGTTTGGATTTTAATCTTAAAGAATGTTAATGTCGAGTAAAATATGTATGGTTGAGAATTCGATGAGATTTTTCTACATATTGAAATTGTTAATTTTCAGCTGCAAGTCACAATATGAATCTTTTTGACAAACGAGCTCTTCAAACGATTTCAAAAAGGCTATTGATTTATCGAATTGTATTCAGATAGCTTTTTTCATGATGGAAACAGTAGAAACATCGGACAAATTTTCTTGTTCTAGAATATGGAATCAATTTGATAAGTCAAAGTTATGCTATGAACCGGAACAATGAAATTGTTCTGATTTTGTAATTTTCTTTTGTGAACTTTGGTTTTGATTGTTGTTTGCTTTTTATCGGTTTTATCGTTGTACATATATATATTTTAACCATTCGGTTCAGTTTTGGGGTTAGTTTCTACATTCCGTTTTAGCATTTTTGTTTTTCCTTGCAGATAATACAAACACGTTGATAACTGTGTATGACATAACTGATTTACGACCAGGAGAGTCAAAAGATATCAAATTTACAGCATCACATGATACGCTTGCAGCAAGATGGCGTATTGTTCAGATTCATGGCCTTTTGCCTGAATGGTTCGTATAAAAACATTTACGGATAGAGATCAGAAACAATTACCGTATTTATAGTTTAATACAATTACAAATTTGAAACTAATCATACTATTTTGTGTTTTTTTTTTTATCATTGTATTTGGATCCTGTCAAAATGAGAATACAAAGCACAGTATTAAATATATGTAAGATAATAAGTGTATGATATTTTTTTTGCTACATTATGTTGTAACAAGGATAAGGTATACTAATCATTATACTTTTAAAGGCCTTGTACGTTATGTAGAATAGAATTACAAATAAAATTAACACAGTCGCTTTCCTGGATTAACCTTCACCAGGAACGCTCATACCCAAACATTCGAAGTTATATGACAAAAAGGATCTAAAAACAATAGCCAAATTCATCAACTTTGCCTGGGGACATTGGAACCTTAGTGTCTTAACACTTTCTAAATTTATCATCGGCGAATTTAAGATATGTTTGTTAAAAATCATGACAGCACCTAAATACAGATTATTTTTCCTATTTCACAATAGAAAAAGAAAGTCCAGCAACAGACAATTATTTATAATGAAAATGTGAAATGCTAACGTCTTTTTCATGAAAGTATTGTATTAGGTATGAATGGAGTGTGGGACTTACAGATTTAAATGAACCAGGAGGTGTCATTGATGATAAAATTGAAAATATATGGCACCCATGTGGACAGATAGAAAGTGCAATTTATACCTTACCAAGAGGTAGCGTAAAATACAATAATATCATATAAAATTCAAATCAATTATTCAATTTACTCTAGTTGATACATTTTATAAAATCAATAATGCAAAATAAAACGGATTGTTACTGAGTAATCAAAAACGAGCGATAATTCTAAAATAATTGCAAATGAGCGCAATCAACGAAGACAGATTTTTTGAATTATCATCTGAAATAAGATTTAAGATTAGAATAAAGCCAACTATAATGTATGAAGATCAATGTATAAGAATGTATTGCTGTATTTGGCAAAATTTGTAGGAATTTTTGGTCCTCAATGCTCTTCAACTTCGTACTTTATTTGGCCTTTTTAATCTTTTTGATTCGAGCGTCACTGATGAGTCTTTTGTAGATGAAACGCGCGTCTGGCGCAAATACTAAATTTCAATCCTGGTATTTATGATGAGTTTATTTTAACTATATGTTTAGCTCCTTATACATAGATATTCAAATTTATGTTGGCCTTTCAGTATGAGATCATAAATTCATCAATTATTGATGTATAATATAAAATATCACTTCACACTTAAAGTTTGTGTTACACTTATTGACATGCAAATTCATTTAAAAATTTATAGTTAAGTGTTATATTTTTTACAGGAAAACTTCTCAATGATATGGTATCTTACTCGTTTTTCGTGAGAGCGTGGTATGACAGCAACACATTTGCCGATTTCAAATCCAATGGTGTTACGGTCATGTCAAAGCCTTTGACAACAACAAATTTCATTGGTGTAGGGGTAAGAATTTTCATTGACATTTCATCTGACTAGATAACACGTTTACTGTATAAATCACCAAATCCAATCCATATGAAATTTACTTCCTTTTTCAATTGTGAAAATAAATAAGGCTATATATGTAATTTTCTGTTTTAATTTTACATCTATTGTTGAATATTTTACGGACGCCATCACGAGTTGGTTGGCCGTTTTGGAAAATCTGTTTCACAGGAAACGAAGGATATGTGTCAATTGTCATCGAATTTGTACTTACATGAGCAACACGACGGATGCCATATATGAAGCAAAGTCTACTACTCTTCCGAGTCACCTGAGATCATTCCCGGGCTTAGTTTGTCAATATCCCTTAGGTATCTACAGCTTTTAAAAAAAATTATACTAATATACTACTATATTAATATATTGTAATATACTAGTTTGAAACAAACTTTCTAAAAATAATATATAAAAAGCATTTATAAGTAATATTGTACCGTTTTCAATATACTTAAATAATTAACTCTCAGACACAATTCAGACATCCACAGCCAAAAAAAAAAGATTCAGAAGAATTAAGAAAAAGAATCATAAAAGTATAGACCATGCCATCTAAGATAATCTATTTCTAAGGGATTAACAACCTTGGTTTTTGCAAGTTTTTTTTTTTTTTTTTTTTTTTTTAATGAACTGTTTTTTTTTTGGCAGACCTTAATAGTGTTGTATGCTCTTTTTTGACCGTGCCCGATTTGTTGCTGCTACCTCTTACAAAGTCTATCCGAAATATTTGCAAAGAATTCCGATCAAACCGGTGCTAGGGGCCGTCTTAAATCTGCTGTGAGATGAGAGTATATTTGCTCCGTGTTGAACGCCTCACTGTGACTTTGAGATGAAGAACAGCAATACCAGCGCTGTTCCTTTGCTTTTTGCGTGTTTATTGTTGTGCATGTACTGATTTTGCGCCATGGATGGATACACCATATCCTTTGTTTTTCTATTGATACAAGCGTATGCATCTGTGCTAGCATGGTCTAATATGATATAGCGGTAAATAAGTTGGATCAATTAATTACAAAACAATTGATGGTCACAAATACTTTGGAATCTTGTTGTAAGGGTTGCAGTCATGTCATTTCATTGCAATTTCGAAATAAATTCACATTCCCTTCTCAGTGCAATTGACAGTTTTTTTATTTCGAAAAGTTCCCAGTTTTTTAATATTTATTTTATCTTAAATCAAGATTAAAATATAACTTTTGACAGGTGAAGGAATATTTGCCTGGTCATTGGAAGAAAGATATTGATGTCATGTTGCGAGGCGGATTGTTTTCTGTCTCGTGGCATGAAGCATTTGTGAAGGCCAGCACAGTTATAAAAAAGTTTAACATATACATAAGTACTTGTCCAGGAGGTATGTCTTTTATTTTTACTTTGAATTTTATATGGGTTCAACATATTTGGTGACGAAAACGAAACGGTTACGAGAAAACAAAATACTGTAAACCTAAATGAATCTCTTTGGAATAGGAGATTTTATTCAGATCATACAGCTGTTTCGTTTAAATTCGTTTTATTGTAAATAATTTTAATTGTGACTTGATGCTAGAATAAGTTAAGACTGGTTTTAATTAACTATGTATCATGTGTTTCGCATATTGATTATACATTGTGTTATTTTCTGTCGACGTATTCACAATCTTAATCTAAGTCATTATACTGATGACGTTAAAAATTATTTAAAATATACACTACTTGAGCTTCGCAAAAAAAATCGACATCGCAAATTTAATAATGCAGACATTTTTCAGGGATGTTATCAATGAATTCCATATTTTTTCGCAATCGTTGGCCTCATCTATGCTTTTGTTTTTCATCGTAAATCTCTAAGCACTCACTGGAAAAACAGTTTTACGTTTTTCTGATCTTCTTAATATAAGTTATATAAAACAAACTCAGTCTCAAGTTACTGTGAATGCTTCACATTGACCTACTGAATTACTTAATTTAATTTAAGACTGGTGACGTTCTTATATGTATATATATATATATAATGTGTGAGGCATTTAATCGTGTTTTTTTTTCTTCTCCTTTTATACCACTTATTAGCATTTATGATTGTTTGCTGATCGTTTCAGGTCATGACGTACACGTACTGGATATTAATCTGCCAGGAGTTATGACATCCGTGAATATAAGCCGTGTCCCTCTTTTACCTAGTGTTTGGTATTATTCTAATGTTGTTGGTTACAGTTATGCTGGACAGCATGTTACACTGTCATCAGATGGTTTCACTGTAGATATAGATAAACCTACAACTGGAGTTGTCAATGATGGAATAGGTTTGTTAATAAGTTTACTAGTCTTGTGGCGGACCTGTTTATTTCTACTTCTATTATCAAGTGGATGACGACTTATTGAGATACTTTAAGTAAAATCTAGTTTCAGCAAGTATTACAAAAAAAACTTTATTAAAAGAGTGGCGAAAGATAAATATTTCATATTCTATTTGATTAATTTCATCGTCTGAAGCGCTTTTCTAGATTGACCCTTATCAGGAGCGCTCAAAACTGAATATTTGAAAATCAAGGATGTATAAAAACCGACACAACTGAAGAGCTATATGACCAAAAGGGACATAAAATGATAACCAAATGGATCACAGGTCAACTTTACCTGAGGGAGTTGTAACCTTAGTTTCTTAATAATTGCTACATTTATGAACGGACAATTTAAAAAAGGTTTGTAATTAATCTTGTCAGTACCGAAGTACTGACTTCTGAGCTGACGATACCCTCGGGGACTGATCTTCCACCATCAGTGGTATCAACCTAGAGCTGTAAGAAAAATGAAACCAACACTTTATTTATAGTATGCGTCCGAAGCGCTTTTATGGGTTAACCTTCATCAGGAGCGCTCAAAGCCGAATATTTGAAAGTCAAGGATGTATAAGAACCGAAACAGTTGAAGAGCTTTATGACCAAAAGGGACATAAAACAATAGCCAAATGCATCTCAGGTCAACTTTACCTGAGGGAGATGAAACTTTAGTTTCATAATAATTGCTATATTTGTAAACGGACAATTTAAGAAAAGTTTGTTATGAATCTTAACTAACTTCTGAGCTGATGATATCCTCGGTGACTGATCGTCCACCAGCAGTGGTATCGACCTAGTGCTGTAAAAAAATGAAAATAACACTTTATTTATTGTATGCGTCCGAAACGCCGTCCGTAGCGCTTTTCTGGATTTACTTTCATCAAGAACGCTCAAAGCCGAATATTTTGAAGCCAAAGATGTATAAGAACCGAAACAGTTGGCCCGAGAACACAGTTATTTCGTATTTCTTTTAGACAATAAAGTCTAATTAAAAAAATTGCACCTGCTCTATCTCAAAAAGATTTTTACAGTGTAATGTACTACTATTGGGACAAATAATATCAAAAAAATAGAAAAGTCTACTAGCTCTAACTCAAAATATTGACAATTCTATGTTAAGGGGGTCTAAAATTCAGTTTGACAGCTTCAGACATACTAGTTTTTGACCTTTTTAAACTGGACCAAATCACTACTTAACATAAAGATTCAGCAGCCAAACTTTTTAACATGTAATTTCATCCCTTTACTTAATATTTCATGCATAAAATATAAAGAAATAAATTTGGAAAGTGTTTGAAAAAAATTTGCAAGTTATACACTGTCCACACTAGGGACTATATTTGTAGACAACGAAAATCTAAGGACGATAACTGTGTCCTCGGACAATTTGAAGAGCCGTATGACCATAAAGACCCAAAAATAATAGCCAAATGCATCTCAATGTCAATTGTGCCTGTGGGAGCTGAAATCATACTAAGATATCAGGTTAACCGTAGAAATATCGAGATTTTTCTTGTTGATCACCATTCAAAATTTAAGAAAGCATGAAAAATGTTATGTGCTTGCAAATATATTTCTTTATGTATCGATTAAATGACAATAAAATTATAGTCAAATTTTGATATAGACTGCCATCATGTAATCAGCGATATGACCCATGATTTAGAAAGGATAAATTTCTCTTTCCTTTAATAACAATAATAATAATGTAGTAGAATATCATGTACACGTTAATGCAATTAAAAAGCAATTATACAACAGTCAGAGCTTGGTCTTCTTTTAAACGGAATTCTCCTTGATTATTTGTTAATAAGAAATAATAACTTATCAAAGATACTATAAAACACGGGTAATCTTTTTCTTCCTTCATTGTTGAACCTTCCTTTACAGGTATTTTGAGAATACATTCAACTATCAGACACCATAGACGTGTTAGTGAAATGTCTAGAAAAATCTAAATTTCCTCTAAACCTTTATATTTCTTAAATTTTAGATATGTTTTTTATTGAATTATCATTCATGTAATTGACAGTATTGTCCATATAACCAACTTATTCGGTTAACCAATACGAGGGATTATTGCTTTTTAATTGCATTAACGTGTACATGATATTCTACTACATTATTATTATTGTAATATATATATATATATTAAATTTTGTGTCATTTGTTTGTTATCTCATTAGCGTATCTCACATCTGAACTCTTTTCATACTTCTTTATGGAATGTTGCTCTTTTAATGATTTTTATTATTAACTGATCAATATATTGATATGAAAAATACCATGAGAAAGATCAGAAAGTAAATCATTTTCTTTGAGTTTTAAACACAATTTAATGTCTAACGTAGTTTTTACCATTGTAATTTTTAATAACTTTTTTCAGGGAAAATTGAAGCAGACTTCCAAAATACTTCAGATGCAGTAAGTGCTTCCTGGCATGGTTTTGGAGACAGGGACTCTGGTATTTCAAAATATTACTGGTGTGTTCAATTTGACAGTACTGATTCTGACTGCAATATTTTACCATATCAAAATGTTGGTATCCACAGATCAGTTTCAAGATCTATCAATGCATCAATAATAAATTCAGGTATAACATAAATTTATAAGATATTGAAACGAATCTGATTCACGAATACCGCATTGTAGCAGCCAACGTTCAAAATAAGATAAATGATTGTGCATAAAGGTCGGATAACCTTGCTATTTTTTACATTACATATTTTTAGGCACACTTTCTTTGATTTATATATATCGAAGTAACATATGCAACAGGAAAAGCTCCAGGGCTAGTAATATCATCAAAATCATGCACTCCACTATCTATGCAATCGACTTAGTGGTATCAAATTTGGAAGTCAAGATAAAAAATGTTGAAATTTACAAATCAAAACCAGGGGAAACGCCTTTCAAAAAGAGGAAATGACACATATTCTTTTTCAAATAGGTATCACTTGAAAATTACATCTTTTTATATAATTGTCTGTTTCAATTTATCCGAATGGAATGCAATAATGTGATGTAGGAGATATGAAGTTCACATATGATATTACAGTTTTCGAAAATTAGTTCAGCAGTATCTGCATGGTAGATAGTTTAGAGGTGATTACTGTTTGCGCCAATTAACGTTAAGTTTTCATTTGGTACTAGATTTTCTTATGATGATGTCGTAATAAAGGACCTGTATCACAGAAAAAGAATTTAAAAAATAGGACATTGTTTAGAATTAGCATTCGAATAAGTCTAAGAAATAAATGCTTATAGTTTTTAAATGACACAAAAAACAGATATTTGTATTATGTTAGAGTTTTGGAATACATTTACACTGCATTTCGAATTAAGAAGCTAACAACAATACTTTTCTCCGAACATTAGTTTTTGAAAACCAAATACTAATAAACAGTTCAAAAGTATATAAAAATATCATTTTTTGTATCAATTTGAAGAGAATAGTTAATTCCAACGAAATGACAAAACTTTTCAAATTTGAGCCCAGTATTTCTGATATATATGACAGTGTTTATTTTGTGACTTTTTCAAAAACCTCAGCTTGTTTGCAATAGAAAATATCTCAAAATCACAAAACAATAACACAATGTAAACCAGTATTGACTTTCCTTTAAGGAAATATAGGAGTATTGCATTCATGGAATTTCCAATTTCAATAAAAGGTTTGCAAATTGTTGAAACCAGGTTTTCGAATAACATGTAATCAAAAAGGGATTTAAGTTTGGCAGAAATTTTCCGTTGAAAATATCAACTACATGTATGTAAACTTTGCGATTAACCAAATTTAGTCTGATTATTAGCAAAGTCCGGATGACCATAATTTTTCCGTTTCCAAAACTGAAACAAAAGTAACATAAATGTTTATTCAAAATCATTTATATTAAAGGGACAAAAGTTGTTAGCAAGGTATATTCTGTGGATTTCGTTGGCCATGAATCTGACGTTGTTTTGTCTAATGGAGTTGTGATCGATAACACGCCACCTAGACCAGTGAAGACGTTTCTATCTGAAGGAACTATTTTAATGAACCCCTCATTCGAAGAGACTGACAATACTTTTATTGACATTTCTAATATATCTGGTGGCGACATATGTGGT